>NW_024040596.1:1134123-1734123 GCF_014851395.1 Micropterus salmoides | reverse complement strand
TACTACCAGAACTACAACTACTGCCAAAACTACAACAGCTACTACCAGAACTACAACTACTGCCAAAACTACAACAGCTACTACTAGAACTACAACAACCTCTAAAACTACAACAGCTACTACCAGAACTACAACTACTGCCAAAACTACAACAGCTACTACCAGAACTAAAACAACCTCTAAAACTACAACAGCTACTACCAGAACTACAACTACTGCCAAAACTACAACAGCTACTACCAGAACTACAACTACTGCCAAAACTACAACAGCTACTACCAGAACTACAACTACTGCCAAAACTACAACAGCTACTACCAGAACTAAAACAACCTCTAAAACTACAACAGCTACTACCAGAACTACAACTACTGCCAAAACTACAACAGCTACTACCAGAACTACAACTACTGCCAAAACTACAACAGCTACTACCAGAACTACAACTACTGCCAAAACTACAACAGCTACTACCAGAACTACAACTACTGCCAAAACTACAACAGCTACTACTAGAACCACAACAACCTCTAAAACTACAACAGCTACTACCAGAACTAAAACAACCTCTAAAACTACAACAGCTACTACCAGAACTACAACTACTGCCAAAACTACAACAGCTACTACCAGAACTACAACTACTGCCAAAACTACAACAGCTACTACCAGAACTACAACTACTGCCAAAACTACAACAGCTACTACTAGAACTACAACAACCTCTAAAACTACAACCACTACTAGAACTACTATGACTGACAAAACTACAACTACTACTAGAACTACTGCCAAAACTACAACAGCTACTACTAGAACTACATCAACCTCAAAGAGTACAACAACTACTACTAGAAAAACAACAACATACTACTACTAGAAGTACAACTACAACAGCTAATACTAGAACAATTAGGCCTAATAAAAACCAACAACAACAACTACTACTAGAGTTACAATAACCTCCAAAACTACAACAACAACCTCTAAAACTAGAAACTACAACAACAATTAGCTAATATAGAACTACAACTTCTACTACTGCCAAAACTAAACAACTACTACTAGAACTACAACCTCTAAAACTACAACTACTACTACTAGAACTACAACTACAACTAGAGCTACAACAACCTCTAAAACTAGAAACTACAACAGCTACTACTAGAACTACAACTATTAGCTCTGGACTGATACAACTGCTGATATTAGCTGATTGCCGATAAATGGAGTAAATCTCAGCTGATAAAAACAAGAACTTGCCTCCAGAAATGAAGTCAGAAGCTTTACAATAAAAGAAGGTATTTAAATGTAGTTTTCATATCAGTAATAATTATAAAATATTAAATTGTTGCTATGTTGTCTGTAATAAGTAGCCCATAGTAAAGGCATCACTTTGGCTAATCATGCAAAGCTGTGTCAAAAAGGACAGGCTCCTATTCTCCCTGAAAGAGTGACTCCTCCTATCAACACGCGATCTTTGGAGCTCTGTGCCTCGCCGCTGAATTGACAACCGAGTGAGTCCTCTTGTCGCCGGGCGATCTTCGGCGCACCGGGCTCTCCTCCTCCCAGCAGCGAACCAGGATTTACCGTGAACCTGCCGGTGTCACTGCGCGTTAACTCCACAAAACGGCCGTGCGGGAGTTTCTGCGGGATGCGAACATGTTCTGATTCACGCAGCGAGCGATGAGTGAACGCAGCGCCGAGGGGACCGGAGCGGCGGAGCGTCTGTTGACTTCGGGCTGCCGAGCTCCGCTGGTTGTCGGACAGGTCGGAGGAGGATGGAGCCGAGGCTGAGCGGGGATGGCGAGCCGTCCGTGTCCCGGTTCCTCGGCCCTGCCCTCGTCTTCTCCGTCCTGGTCGTGTTAGCGAGCTGCCACGGGACGTGCAGACACCGAGCCCCCTCTCCCGGCGAGGTGAGCCCATGAGCTAAGCTAAGCTAACTAGCACCGTGGCGGCGGATGGGATAAGCTAGTTAGCACGCTAGCTGTGTTGGCCATTCATTACAGTTACCTGTTTAGCTTGTGTGCTAATGTAACTGCTTTACATTATATCGATAATCCCTTTATGATGCGACAAGAACACTTAGCTTAGCATGTTAGCTGCACCTGCATGAGAGTAGCTAGCAAGCTAACAGGCTAAGATGAAATTACTTGGTTATTAATACATTTTACTGTGTTTAATGACAAAAAGCAGGATTTTCAGTGTCTGTCAGACACATTTAAACTGTTAAAAACACAGTTTATTCATAGCTATTAGCTTTAGCCTGTGTTTCCCTAGCAACAACAGAAATAACACTTCCGGCTAGGTTTCTTCAGAGTAAAAGCACCAGCCGTACAACGCTTACAAACTTTTTTATGTGCTGAAAATTAATAACATGTAATATAATGAGTCGACGCTCCCTTGCAAATAAATTGTGAAATAATGCAAACTTTAATTACTAACCAATACTGGATTTTCGAGGCAGATATTGATTGTGGATAGGTTAATAGGTCAGATTAACATAAATACGTAACATATAAAAAGGAGTAATGATTAGGATGCAGTGAGCATTGTGAATCCTTCTGAGTAGACTGACAGAGAGGCGTCCTGTGTTTAGGCAGCTGCAGGACAAAGAGTTTCTGCATCCCGCATTTTATAAAAAGATTGTATTCTGCCCAGCTTCAACCTGGAGCGCTTAGTGATTGTAAAAAAACAAACAGAAACAGTCTGTCTGAATGTCTGGTTTCTTGTCTTTTCTGCGGGCGTCTTGTAGGTTGTCCATCATGTGTACTTGAAGCCCGAGCGCTTGATTAAGAGAAGCTCCCCCGACGACCTTCAGCTGAAGATAAAGATCATCTACGACTACAGTGTTGACCAGTGAGTAGGGCACCTCACCTTACGATTCACGAGACATGGCCCACGAGACAGTATCCAGATACAGCAATTCTGAGATATCGGTATTTTGCTAGACAGTAATGACACGTCACGATATCTGTCTAGCTATAAATACAAAACGCCCGTGAAAAGTTTTCTCTCTTTATTCACTGCCAAGTCCAACCTGTCAGAACGCAGCGCAAATCTGCAACGCTCTGGTTTCATTCTGTAAATTAAAATAACAGAACTATAGAAAAGTTATCATAAAAACATTTCTTTATAATAGACACATTAAATGCATTTTTAAAATAGAGCTGAAAATACAAACTGCTCCACCTAGTGGTAGCTGTATTTTTAGGCCACTGGGAAGTTTGGGTTTGAGCTGTAGCTGGTCAGTGTCAAGTGCTGAAGAAGCCTGAGATTTTATAGTTTCTCAATGAATTAACTAAAAGCTTCTGACTTTATTGTGTGTTTAGCCTTTTGATGGTTTTTGTAGTTGGGACATCTCTTGATCGAGGCGCCACTTTTATATTTATAAGCGATAAAGAAGTTGAATCAATCAGTTTGGCATCGGTTTGTTTCTCTGTCTCTCCCCACAGGCTTCCTGCAGACCAGAGGAGGCTGGTAAAGGTGAGGAACACCTGCAGCACTTTGTAACAGTTACAGAGAAATAAAATGCAAACCTATAAGGTGACACACTTTGCTGAACGGCTGTAGCACCTGTGGAATCACACACAGACTTCTTAAGGACTAATTAACATTTCCTCACTGGGAAAACATTTGCAAAGCCGATTTAAAACACTTGTATTTTTCCATCAGTGATGCTGCTAATGTGTGTGTGTGTGTCTCTGCGCAGGATAAACTGTTTCCTCAGGCCATCGATTACCTGCAGAGGGCCTTCAGCGTGAGGCGCAGGGTCGGGCCCGTGTTGCTCAGCAGGTACGTGGCCGGTCCGTCACGATGTTCCCACCTCTGTACTACAGATAGTGTGTTTGTTCTCTAACTGTTTCTGTCGGCTCAGACAATGTGCGACCAACCAGTACCTGAGGAAGAGAGATGACCCTCATCGCTACTGCCAGGACGCCTGTGCCGACGTGACCCGGTGCGGCCCCGTCATCGTACCGCAGCACCACCTGCAGGTCAGGATAAATGTTACACCTTAACCGTAACAACTTGTTGGGCTAAATACTCCTCGCTTAGAGTGTGTTTTGTGGTCATAGTTGCTTTGAAGACATTACACGTCATCTGATTTCAGAGGCTGAAGTAAAGTTGAATTATACAGAACATTTCTAGAGAAGACGTCACGATGCGCTTCACAAGTTGAGCAACATTATGTGAGATGTGGTTTTTTTTTGTGATTTGGCGTCCCGACCGTTTCAGAGTGTAATTCACCGCTATGGTAAATAAGGACAGCTGTACACGTGCATTTGTCATGATTACATTACTTATGATCAAAAACCAGCGGTCACAGTCGATATTGACTCCCAGCTGTGTACAGCGTGCTAACCTCTACAACCCAGCTGTATTCTAACATTAACATAGCTCTCCTTATCAGCTAGGCTCCTCCTGCTTCACTAATAACTTTTTTAAAGCTGCGTCTCCAACATTGACAGCGTTGTGTTGGACTGATTTGTGCAGCGGTGTTCGAGAGAGAAGAGGTGCTGAGCGAATACATGTGCTGTATTGTGGCAGGCCGCCATAAATAAATCAGTGTATGGGAATATGTATATTGTATATTGTACGTGATGTACTCGTTGCCGAGTTTTTGTTGCAGTTTTTATGGTTGTTGTAAATTTATAAAGATGCTGTTTGTTCTGTTTTTGTACTTTATTCCACAGGAAAACTATATTTGTTAAGATATAAGATGTTCGCAGTAACCAGGCAAAAGCTGCTGTGGTGTAAGTCTGTAAGACAGAGGGAGGGGAATTTGTTTCCCATGTTTCCTGGCAATAAAATAAACAGTTGTCATTTCATGATATTTCTGTTAACTTTAACACTTAATACACTGTTTTTAGGACTAATTAAATAATAATGTATAATGCTACATGATAAATAAAAGGCTCCAGATAGACCCAGTGACCGGTGATCGGCCCAAAAAATCCTGATCGGAGCACCTCTAGTAAAGACAATAGAAATATCTGGTTATCATGGGTCAATCTGATATTATGGCTACAAAAAATGGATCCAAGCGTAGCATATACAGAGAGAAACAAAAGTGGTCCTAAGGTTGATCCCTGAGGGACGCCACAGGAAACGAGGAACCAAAGATCTTCTGCTGTTGAGCTGTGTGCTAAGGCAGTGCAGGATTTTGATGATGATTGATCATGAAACGCTCTCACACTCGTGTATTCCTGTCCTAGCAATGCAAGGTGTGCAGCGAATCAGGGAAGTCTTGCGGCCCCTTGGGGCCCCCAGATGGCCCCGGAGTGGAAGGGTCCGACTTTGTGCTGTACGTCAGCGGCATCACCACGGAGCGCTGCGGACAAGAGAACATCGTGGCCTACGCTGCTTACTGTCAGCTGGAGGCGGAGCTGGACAGGTGAGGAGGACACAGGAAGTCACGGTGGTTCAGACAGTCAGCTGTTAGTCAGGTTTGGTGATGTATAATAATAATAATAATAATAATAATAATAGGGATCAACCGATATGTGTTTTTCCTAGGCCGATACCGATTATTAGACCAATGGCCGATATGTGGAACCGATATACATTTGCTGTAAAACTTTTAATGTAATAAATAACTAAATTAAAATAAATAAAGTTGTCATGTTTAATCTTTTAAAATAGTAAATTAAATTAGAGATCCATCCCAGAGATGGACTTGTTAACTATGAGTGATAAATTATCATATACTTTGTCTTTAGCGGCTGCCATTTATACTGTATTATTTATTGTTAGGACTTTATTGATACTATTTGTTGGTTCTTTTCTTTATCAGTCCTCTAATTGTTTTTTCATTACTAAATAATTGCCTTTTAAAAATGTCAAAAAATAATAAATTCAGAACAGTAATCAAATTTAATATTTTATTATAACTGTTTTCAGAGCAACAGAAGTAAAGTTTACAGCAGTACAACAATATAAAATCAGTAGCTCACTGGAAACAAATGGTTAAATAAACTATATTCCTGACATGAGTGTCCACCAAAGCGTTTTTTGCCAGCTGAAAACGCCACCTGCTCTTCTGCGAACGCCTGGCTGGCAGCACAAGGGTGCGTTTAGGAGTTGCAGCGTTTTTTGCCAGCTGAGATGCTTTGGTTGCTATGATGCGTAATGTCCGTGGAGGTGATGTGCTGCAAGTAGGCTGCTTAATTTGACCAAATGTAAAAATGTCACCACACAGTAAGGTAGGCCTACTTGCTCTGGCCCTTGCTCTGCATGAAGAGAAGGCTTAAACATGTAGAGCGAGGAGACGGAGAATGAGAACAGAGCTGAGATGGCTCGCTGTGCGACTGCGCTGTGATTGGACGGACTATATTAACTTCTGCTACGAGAACGCTGTGCCCGCCAGGACTGTACGGTGCTTCTCAAACAACAAGCCGTGGATTACAAAGGTCTCTTAAAGGAGAAGAGGAGAGCTTTCAGATCAGGGGACAAGGCTGAGCTGAAGAGGCTGCTGCACACCACCGGGACAATGCACTTCCTCAGCCTTTCACACCTCCGGCTCACCTCGCCTCTCACCCACCCCATCCCCAGACGGACGTCTTCACGCCCCCCTGCCCACCCCTGTCCTTCACAGCAGCACAGGTGAGACGGGCGCTAAGGAAGATCAAGGCAAGAAAAGCAGCAGGTCCAGATGGCATCAGCTCCAGGCTCCTGAAGTCCTGCGCAGACCAGCTGTGCGGAGTTATGGAGAGGATCTTCAACCTGAGCCTGAAGCTGGGAGTGGTACCACAACTGTGGAAGACCTCCTGTGTGGTACCGCTGCCAAAAACACTGCACCCTAAAGACCCCAACAGCTACAGGCCGGTGGCTCTTACATCACACCTGATGAAGACGCTGGAGAGACTGGTCCTGCAACACCTCCGCTCCACAGTGGGCCCCTCCATGGACCCGCTGCAGTTTGCCTACAGGCCCAACATCGGAGTGGAGGACGCTGTCATCTTCCTGCAGCATCGTGCCCTCGCCCACCTGGAGAAGCACCATCCAGCCGACGCTTCTGAAGGACAAGCTGGAGAGGACTGGTGTGGACCACCTGCTGTCACAGTGGGTCCTGAACTATCTCAGAGAGTGGCCACCTCACCTGGACTCACAACACAGATGCTCTGTACAAGAGGGGTCAGAGCAGACTGTACTCCCTGAGGAGACTGAGGTCCTTTGGAGAGACAGGGCCCCTCCTAAAGACTTTTTATGACTCTGTGGTCACGTCAGCCATCCTCTACGCTGCGGTCTGCCGGAGCAGCAGCATCACTGAGAGTGACAGAAAAAAGTTGGACAAGGTGATCAAGAAATCCAGCTCTGTCCTCTGGACTCAGTGAGGGAGGTGGGTCAGAAGGGTCCTGGCTAAACTGACAGCTATGCTGGACCATGAGTCGCTCCCCCTGCACTGCACCCTGCCAGCCCTGGAGAGCAGTTTCCACCCCCGCTGTGTGAAGGATACCGCAGATCTTTCCTTCCAGCGGCCATCAGACTGAACAAGGAACACCGTTGACTCTGTGCAATACATCCCATGTGCCATTATTACATCTGTGCATAATTTTCATTTGTGCAATTTTACTAATTCATGTGCAATTATTGTATAATACAGTTTGCTATATCTGACTTACGTGCATTTTCCTTCTACAACACTTTTATATTACCATTATTTATTTATGCTGCAGGAGACTGTCCTGTATAAGGCACAGTCTGTTTAGTCTTATTTAATGTATAGTAACTTTTACTGTAAGAACGGTACTTTCTTGTCTGACACTTGTTTATGCTACTTTGTACACTCATCTATCTCTGCTCTTGTCTTTGCTGTTGCAAACCGCAAAGACAAGTGTGGGACATTTGTGGGACAAATAAAGGTTTTCTTATCTTATCTACACTGATCTTCGCTTAGAGTGTGTGTATTTGTGAAGCTCTGCTGAGACGGGAGGAGAGGGGCTGCAGCGTGGTGGCGCGCTCGTTGTATTGGCTACTTCCGCATAGTAGTCAGTGTTGATAGGCTGTTACTCGTGACTTGTAACCAGTCAGCTAGTAGAGTAGAGAGGCAGCTGCATCGGCTGTCTGTTGATGATGACCACCAAAAATGCTAAATATCGCCACCGATTATTGGTCAACCCCTAAATAATAATAACTTGATTTTTGTGGCGCTGCTAACCTCATGTGGCCCCTATTTTCTGTTTCCTCCAACTCTAAACCGAGTTGACAGGAAGATGTGTATCATCTGCATAGAAATGAAACCATATATGATGTCCACTAATTATGAGATTAACAAGATACCCTCGTTATCGTGGGCAGGCTGTCTAACTGACTCTGTGGTTCCTCATTCAGACCTGTAGCGGGTTATGCCAACCTGTGTCCTGCGATGATCTCCTCTCAGCCTCAGGAGTTTGAGGGGATGCTCTCCACTGTCAAACACGAGATCATCCATGCTCTGGTCGGTACAACATTTTTCTTTTAATCTTCTGTCAATATTGTGCTTTTCTTGTTGTAAAGAAACTTTCTGACCGAGCTGCTGTCCGGAGCTGTCTCAGATAACGCTGATACCTACCTGTAGCCGTCAGTAGATTATTGGGGAGGGCTGGTTTTTCACTGTGTACAGTTCATGCTTTTCAACTTCATACAAGTATTAACTAAGACTGAATACCGGATGTGCACCATCTGAGAAGCTCCAGTGAAGATAAATAAATAAATTTAAATAAATCGTTGTAATCCCAAAAACCGCTCTCCACACGTCGCTGTGAAGCCATCGGTGACATATGAACAATCTCAACGCTGATAGGCTTTCGCGACTCAGCGTTGTGCGACTTTCTTGCTGGAGTTGAAAATATTCAACTCACACAAATTCCTTCGCGTTGCCTTTGCTTCGCCTTTGCGCCGCCCGACAGGAAATCGCGGCTCTACGCGTCTTTGCATTGACTTTGTATGTAAACTCACTGCCCGAACGCTCGCTTCTCTTTTGGTCTGGAAGCACCATAAGACTGTTGGACTCTCCGGCTGTCCGTCCACTCAGACCTCATTTTATTATGCGTGCAAAGTAGGGGCGAAAATAATAATCACCATTATTTAAAACAAAAACTCAATGACTAAGGAAACATTAATTATTTACTTAAAATCGTTATTGAAAATAAACATCAGTGAATTGCAGAGGCCTGTGTCAAAGTTCACCAAAGTTTAACTCAACATGAAAAAGTTGTGCAGATTTAGTTCAGACCAGCGAGTGAATCCACCGATCGTGGCGTCTCCAGTGGAATCAACTGATTTTGCTTTTTATATTCTGCTGTGACGGAACCTAACCTGTTGGTGGTTGATTTGTGTGAAGTGTGAAACCTGTGTGCTCTCTCTCCTCTGTGCACCAGGGCTTTTCAGCAGGACTGTTTGCCTTCTACCACGACGACGAGGGCAAACCTCTGACTCCTCGCTTCGCCAGCGGCCTGCCCGCCTTCAACGAGAGGTGAATACAGTTCAGTCTACCTGATGATAAGTAATCATCTCAGATGCATCGGGCATTGGATTACCGCAAATTCTCAAATAGCGGCTGTATTTTTATTTTTTTTTACCTCAGACAGAACCAGGCTTTTATTAGAGGCAGGCCTTTATAATGTCTCTACCTGTCTGGATGAATCCAGTATAATATTAGTTTCCACAGCACTAATTCAGTCAGTACAACCACAGAGTCTTGCAGCTTTCCTGTTAGAGGTGGGCTTTTAATGTGTTGCAGCTTAAAGTCAATCAGGACGAAAAAGAATTATGAACACTCACCGTATTTCTTCGTGCCAGCCTGGGTCTGTACCAGTGGAACGAGACGGTGATCCGGAGGGTCACCCGGCTGTGGGACATCAGAGGAGGAGAGATGGTCCGACACCAAGTCCACGTCCTGGTCACGCCCCGCGTCGTGGTGAGCAGCAGCTGCTTGTACAAAAACACATTTCCACTTGTGTTGCATGTGGTCACAATGCGTCTCTGAGCGCCTCCAGAGGTGGCGTTGCCGATCGGATCACAATCGGTGTGTCTCGGGTGCATTTACGCCTGTACTTTCATAAGGTCAGGCACTAACAGTCTGCAGTCCGATCACCCAAAACACGTTTTACTGCTGAATCCGTCTCCTCGAGCTGTGGGAAGTGAAAACGTCACAGACTAAATCATAGAAAATAATGGTGGATAATGGTCGTTGTCAGCGACCGAGCTGACTGTGTTCTGGTTGCAGGAGGAGGCGAGGAGACATTTTAACTGTCCCATCTTGGAGGGAATGGAGCTGGAGAACCAGGGAGGGACGGGAACTGAACTGAACCACTGGGAGAAGAGGCTGCTGGAGGTGACCACACCGTCTCTGTGACACTTTCCTGGATCACAATCTGCGTTTCTCCTTTTTTTTAAAAAACATGTTCTCTTCCTCCCTCAGAACGAAGCGATGACCGGCTCCCACACCCAGAACCGGGTGTTTTCTCGGCTGACTCTGGCCATCATGGAGGACAGCGGCTGGTACCGAGCCAACTACAGCCTGGCTGAGAGGCTGGACTGGGGCCGCGGCCTCGGCTGCGACTTCGTCATGAAGAGCTGCAAGTTCTGGATGGACCGCCAGAGGCTGAGGTCACGATCTCACTGTTACTCTTACATAAATATATATATAACTTATCTACACCTAAATGTGTCTGACGCTTTGAAACAACAGCTGAAGTTCATAAATAAATTTCTCACAGTCCAAACGCTGAAGGTCTGATTCAAAGACGAGTCAATCGTCTGATATTATTGATCTGACGTGAATGAAAATTTAACTGGACAGTGTGACTCCTCAAACCTGACGTGTAGATCATCTAGAGAGAAGAAGCTTCACTCTGTTGGAACTACAGACACACTCTGACTGATACAGCGGTGTTGCTACAGGGTGGAGCGTCTTCCCTCACAGATGATCTTTGGACGAGTTCAAACACAAGCTGCAGATTTTTTAACCTGACAGCGGACGGGATCATGAAGAGAGGAGAGATACACAGTTCAGAGCTGTGACCAAATCATATTTTACATTCACCGGCGGTGGAAGTGTAGAGACGCTGATGTGGCTCAGCAGAGGCATTAAAACCAAACTGAGCATTTAACTGGGTTTATTTTCACCGACCTGATCAATATCATGATCTGGAAGTGTTGTTTGATGCTCACGCTGCGAGTGCATGTGTAAAATCCACTTTAAAGAAAACAGAGACACACGTAAAAAAACAAAAACACACAATTATAAAAGTAATAAAAATAAATAAATGTGTTTCCTTTTACATAAATTGGTGCAGAAACTTTACCCAGAATGCAGGAAATGAAGCGTTTAATGAGCAGCTGGTAGAGATACCTGATGTTGAGCGTGTTTCCTGGAGACCAGATTTATTTTATTTCATTAACCAGCAAAGACTCAGAGTTTATTTAATTTACAGTGTAGACAGATTCATAGGTGTCATTTACACCACCACCACTTTTTAAAGCATAATTTGTTAAAACAAAAACATCCTGAAATGCAGCTTGCAGTCAATTAACAAATAAAAATGCCATTACAAAGGTTTATTTGCATTTTAAGAAAACATGCAGTGTAATTAAAATGTAGAAGAAACAAATGTGCACTGTCCAAAAAAGAGCTAAAAACAAACAAGCTGCTGATTCTAAAACGACCCCAAAACGTGCAGCAGCAGTCAGTAACTTTAACAGCGAGTTTCTTTTTGGCCAAGTTTCCCGTTCTCTCCCTGTGAACATGAAAAAAGAGGAGGAGAGACGAAATCAGGCCTCAGCAGGGAGGATGTTACAGGAGAAACAGATCTGGGAGCTGCTCTCACTTAGATTCTGTTAGATTCATATATTTTGACATTTCGCCTGTCGTCTGAATTTTGCGTTTCCTTTTACATAAATAAAAACATTTCCGCCTTAAATTGGTGCAGAAACGTTCACCAGAATGCAGGAAATGAAGTGTTTAAAGATCTAAATTTCCTGCCAGATATATCTCTGCATTGAGGAAATCTTTAAAACACTGTTGTCTGTTCTTGTGAACCTAATATTACGTATCGTGATGTCTCTTCACACCACTAATCTTGGCCACCACTTTTCAACACGAAGCGACGCCCTCGCCCAGATTTAATGTTAACTCGTATGAAGAGTAACGTTTCCTGCTGTTCAGCTCAGAATATGCACGCAAGAGGGAAAACAGATTATGTTGCATTTCAGGCAAATGGGATTCTCATCTGATTTGTTTTATGAAATTAGATTTTCAGCTTTTAAAAAAGTGAAGTGATTATTGAATGAAAACCTCCTAAATGAGTGTTTTGTTGTTGCAGACGTCACGCTGTGACTCCGTACTGCGACACGGTGCGAGCTTCTCCTCTGCAGCTCACCTGCAGACAGGACCAGCTGGCTGTGGCCGTCTGCAACCTGCAGAGATACCCGCAGGAGCTGCCCCGGGAGTACCAGGTACACCGGCAGCCGGGGGGCCGCACAGGGTTCAACAAGCAACCAAAGCTGTGGTCTGAAGATAATCAATGAGTTGTTACTATTCTCACATTTAAGAAGCTGGACGTCTGTTGGGATTCTAGCTAGAAAAAGATATTAGTCTTCTTTTGATCGACTAATCAGTCTACGGATTGTTTCAGCTCCGTGTTGTATTACTTCAATGTACTGGATATGATGTATTACCACAGTACTGTGTGACTATATGTGGTTTGAAGTAATAAATACTGCGGTCTCTGTGTGTGTGTGTCAGTACTTTGACAGGATCCCTGACGTGGCAGCTGAAGAGTTGCCGCTGTTCGGCGGTGCCGTGGAGATCGCCGACTTCTGTCCCTTCAGCCAGGAGTTCAGCTGGCACCTCAGCGGGGAATATCAGAGGAACTCGTACTGCAGAGTGTCGGAGAACCAGCCAGGTAACTCCCGCTGCTCCGTGCGCTCACACCACAAGGCGTGATACTCTGAGCTCAGAGGGATGATTTAAAGAACGTTTTTCGTCTCAACGAATCAAAACGATAACGTGAAACGGATGAATGAACCGACGACAGGCAGCTGGTCGGCAGGGAGCTAACCCAACGTTATGCAGCTGCCAGAAGAGTCGGTCCAAACATCGAAATCTTCCTCCAGAACACTTAAAAAAACATAAAAATGAAAAATGCAGGACAATAACTAAAGTACAAAGTAACGCCTAAAATCTACAGGCGTGTTTGATCGCTGTACCAGAACACTGACTCAGCTGATTAAGTGGACAATATTTGGGAGAAATCTGACAGGCAGCTGGTTAACAGACCAAATATTCACACATCCCTGTGATCACTCAGATGGAGGTGAGTTTTAAAGTCACCCAACAGTTTAATGTGTAACTAACAGTTTGCTTAAACACTTTATTTTTGTGCACAGCCGATTAAAAACTTGATTAACGTTAACTGTGAGGGCTGCAAGAACAGGACGTAGATTAAGTAATGATTTAGCTGCTAATCTTCATCTTGTGGCAGTTACAGCAGCTAACAGAGAGGCTGAAAGGAGAACGTTTACATTTACTCATGTGGCTCAAAGCATGAACAGAGCATCAAATACAGATCTACAACTGAGGAAGGAAGGAAGAGTTAACAGTAAAGATAATAAACACAGGAAGTGCACGTTAGCGGTGTTATCAGAGGAAGCGTTCTCTGCAGAGTTTTCATGAGCGTCTTGAAGTCAGAGAGCGACGCCGCTGCTCTGATGGTTCACTTTTACTCCGTGATCGTGAGGCTTTAGCTTCTGAATACAACCTTCAGATGCACAAACTGCAAAACTGTCTGCTTCTTTCTGAGACCACGTTTTCCAAATATTAGACAATATTTCTCCAGGGAGTGCAGAAATCGACATGGCTTAGCAAAAGGTCAATTGTCTGGGCCAATCAGAGGAGTTGTTTTTATGTCGTCATCGCGTAGACTTCTCACAAAATATTTAGATTTTGATACAAAATATAAAGCTATTTTCATCGACTCTATCAAATGGTTTGTATTTTCAGTACATGTGTGATGAAGACTGCCCACCCCTGACTGGTTTAACTGGAAGCTGTTCCCAGTGCTGTGAACGGCGTGTGTTTGTTTTCAGACTGGTGGAGGAACTACGGGGCGGAGCAGTACGGTCCGGACTCCGTGTGTCTGGCCCAGAAGTCGGCCTTCGTGATGGAGCAGTGCACCAGGAAGATGACGTACCCTGACTGGGGCTCCGGATGCTACCAGGTGCTGTTAAACTCTCTCTCCTCAGACCAATTTAAATCCTGCCTCGTCAGACCTGACGTCGCTAACCGCCGTGTGAAAACGCCGTTTCCAGGTGTCGTGCTCGGCTCAGGGCCTGACGGTGTACGTTCAGGATCGCTCCTTCCTCTGCGTCCGTAAGGGCCAGCCGCTGAGCGTCAGCGTGCGACTCAACGACTGGGTTTACAACGGCGTCCTGATCTGCCCCGCCTGCACCGACTTCTGCGCCGACTGTCCCCTCCCCCACCAGCTCCCGCCCATCAACGCCTCCAGGAGCGACCCCATTGGTCAGTGTCGCCTGTCCTCACTTTCCTGCACACACACGATGTCCAGCTGAAGCTTCTCTTGTTGTTACGTGTAAAGAACGTCTCTGAACCAACAAGCAAACATCTGCAGATAAACTAATGTCGTCACGTTATTTATGATCAGAGCTCCGTGTCCGATGTCACCGGGCTGGTGTAACTCAGAATGTCACTTTGCTGTGGACGAAACCTCAGAAAACTCCTATAAAGTGTTGAGACAGTTCGGTGATGATGTAATTAATTGATCGGTTGATTAAGCAAGTTGTTTCGGCAACCGACAACCTCACTAACTAACGATTATCAAGAGCGGCAAAAAGAAGGGAACACAGAAAAATCATTTTGAGTAAAAACATGAAAAAGCAAATATAAATGTAAAATAAAATAATAGGGAAGACTTAAATAATAAAATTAGATGAGAATAAAAATACAAAAATCAAATAGAAAGACTAAATTATTAACACTGGATGGAAACAAAAGTAAAATAAAAAAATAAAATAGAAAAAGACCCAAATAATAAAAAAAAAATACAGAAGTAAAGTAATAAAGTAGAAAAATAATAAAAATTTTAAATACAAAAGTAAAATAATAAAACAAGAATAATAAAAAAAAAATAATAAAAATACAACAATCAAATATAAAGACTAAAATAATAAAATTGGATCAAAACAATAGAACAAAAAGATTACAATTACATGACATTTAAAAAAATGTGTGTGTGTGTGTATATATGTATATAAAAATACTTTTTAAGGGAAACAACTGGGAAAGAAACTAATAGTTTACAAAAGGTTCAGATTAATTATTTAAAATGTTTTAACATGTGTAGAAAATGATGTGGGTCAGGACGTCTCTGCAGCACCACAGTGTCTTAACTTAAAATAGTATTTGGGTGCACTTCACCTTTAACAAACGTCCTGCAGCCACACGGTGTGAGATTTGGATGAAGTGTGAAAGCGACAGACGAATGCTGTGCTGTTCTGTTTCAGACCCCTGCTCCGGCTCCCCGGGTCCGGCCCGCGCTCTGTGGCTCCTGCTGCTCAACCTGCTCCCCCTGGTGGCCGGACTGCTGCTCTGCCACTGCAGCTGATGAAGCGCACGCTTGACTGAACTCTCCTCTGTGGATGTGGGCTGCAGAACTTCTGTTTCACTCCGTCTGTCCTCCAGCTCCAAAACACTCTTTTTACCTTTCCCATCTCCACTTGATTCCTCCTTCATCTCCCCTTCCTCAGGACGTCCGCTCCTCCCGACTCTCAGCACCGTCGGGGATCTTTGAATCCAGTGCAGCTGTATGGCAGCTCACCGAGCGGATGAATCCGCTGTCGTTTCCCATCGACACAAACACGCAGGACACGCAGAACCGGGTCGCCTGCTGCTCAGTAACAGGAAGTGGGCTGCAGGCCTGTTCACGACAGACCAGGTGTTGCAGAAACCGAAAGATCAGCGCGACGGTGACATCCGGTGGCAGCAGGCGGCAACGCTTTTAATCTTTTTAATAAAAACCTGTCGTGTTCGTATAAAAATGACACTTTTCTAAGATGCATTTCCTGTTCTGTACCGGGAGGCGGGTGGTGGAACCGGTTTCCTCACCTCCTCCCAACAGGTCCCTTGAGTTTAAATCCATTGTGTCCCGTCATGAAGCGACGTGAACCTGCAGCAGCGGTGCGACAGTTGAAGATCTGGGTCCAGTGCGGCTCCGTGGTCACAGTTCGAGGTCTCAGCTGAGGTTTTACATCAACGCCGGCTGCAGGTCCATCCTAAGAGGCTCCTAAATCTAATGTGTGGACAAACAAAAGTCCAATTTATACTTCTGCGTCAAATCTACGTAGCTTGATGCACACCGCCCCAAAAATTTAACTACACATTGCAGCAACGCAAACCGCAAGGACTGTGATTGGTTGCACCAGGAAGTGTGCTTTAAAGCCAATTACTACTTGCGGCCAAACCAGACGTCTGCCTAAAGACTTTTATTGTGAAAGGAACGGCGTAAATCGGTCCACAACATCGGTCTCATAGCATTTGGAAAGTGTAGAAGAGCCGCACGATTATTATTTTACCACCATTCAAGTTAGCGCAGGGCTAAACAGGAAGTTAGTCAACACGGCATTTTGGTGCTACAACTGCAGAGAGACGCCAACTCGCAGGTTTTAAATGCTCACGACGGCGTGGCCTAAAGGACGGCTCTGTTTAGGTGATGGAAGGCTGCGGTGAACCGGACTGCGTGGACAGAGCATGAGCCGCGCCGTCCAGTAGAAGGCAAGTACAAGCACGCCAAGCCGGACTGGGTCACGTCACCGACTGTCAACACAAAGCGAAGGCGTGGTTGCAGCAGGACCCTCCCTCACGAGCGGTTCAGACGTCTTTAACAAGTCACGTGCAGAAGAATCCCAGCCAGGGTCTGTCTGCTGGTGACTCCCATCATGCACCTCTTTGCTTTAGAAAGAGGCATTGAGCATCGGGTTAAATCCGCCGCTGCGAAGTCTTTAACTGTGAAACTCTTCTCGACCACCAACTAGGCGGAACCGGCGGCCCGCGTCTGGTTGTTTAGCGCCGCCGTACGAGCAAACCAATCAGAGAGTCTCACTGAGGTCTGCTGGAGGCTGTAACGAGCCGGCAGCAGAGATTAAGATTATTTTAGAGTTTGAACCCAGAGGAGAGGACGGCGAGAGGAAGAAGAAGCCATGCGCACACGTGGGGGAAACCCTGTTAGCTGTCAGTCATTAAAGGCTGTCTGCTTTCGGACAATGAAAACCTGAACAAGCCATAGTTCGATGATGATGATGATGAAGAGGTGACGCTGAAAACGTTTGTTGCAAAGATTCAATTCAACATCTGCTCGGCGGCAGCTGATGTCAGGACGCCACGGCGTTTTGACCCTGACGACAGCTTTTAATTAAGGTTATTGTAGTTTGACATTTTTCAGTATATTTTTATTTTCATTTCATTTTGACTTTTTGTTGTTTAATTTCAGTTTTAGATAGTTTTTAAAGCTAATTGGCTATTTTAGTTAGTTTAATGCTTCTTTTTAGTTTAGTTTCGGTGTTAGTTTTAGTCTTTGGGACGCTTTCTCCCGACGTTTGCCGCCACGATGCCAGGCGATGGGCGTGGGCTAAAAACTGGCACAGTAAAGTACCCGGGACTTTTTCAAGGAACTAAAAGGTTCGTTCAGCCCGTTAAATAACCGGCCGTATGTTCTGAGAAGTGAGTAGCCTCTACTCGGCCAATCAGACATGTTCAGCACTGGAAGCCCCGCCTTCCGATTAGGGCTGGGCGATATGACCAAAAATGATTTTTATATTCGATATCGATAATTATCACCATTAATGTCAAATCAAAATAGAAGAAACCAGATGATTCATTATTTAAAAACTTCTTAAATCTGAGGTGGAACTATTATAAAATCTTTCTCATCAGTAAATCTTTTTTCAGTTGTCCGTGATTCAAATGAATTAAACCAAATATTTATTGACGATATATTGAACAGTTATTAAGTTGTTATTGAGTAGTTTTATTGCCCAGCCCTCCTTTCAGAGTTCAACCCCCCGAGCTGAGACTGTTTTAGGGGTTAAATAAAGACCCTGATTTAGACCCTTCGGCCCTGTGAAATAAACTGACAAAGATGAAAACTAAACTCTCTAATTTTAGTTTATTTCAGTGAGTTCTGCAAAGTTTCAGTTATCAGTTTTTTTACGTAAAGCCTCGTTTTTATTTCAGGTAAAGTGTTGAACAGTCAAATCAACAGCTCGGCTTTTTACACGTTTCTTTTATTTCCTTCAGCCACTGAACTCACCCGGCCTGTATTTGGTGACCGGCCTTTAATTCCTTTTGCACCGAACTGTCGCTCAGCAGAGATGTGAAACAGGCTGCTATCGAACTGTTTATTTCAGCCAGTATGAATTTTACTTACCGGTAAATCTGAAATGTTTCTGTAAAATGAGCTGTGGAGAATCACATGTTCACAACTGGACCTCTGCTTTTAATTGAAGTTTTCCTGTAGCCGTGGTTTTTAGTTTTTCCTCTCTGCAGTCTGCACAGGGTCCCGGTTCGAGTCCGTCTCGGACCAGTGCCGAAGGTGAACCCTGTATGTGCTGCACAGTGGCGACTCAACGCTGCCAGTTAGGATGAGTTAAAAGCAGAGAACGAATTCCCCGTCTGGGATCAATAAAGTATATTTAAAATAATAATAATATTCAGGCTGCGTTCACAGACAGCAGCTCTCTGAGGTTCATCTTCGCTCTTTCATGTCTTTTCAGCCAGCTGAGAAGAGAAACCTTTCACCATTTCACTGTTCTTCACCTCCGCTGACGGTTATTTTAGATGAAAAGTTTGATGTTTAAAACAACAAATCTCACGTCTGTGTGACAAAATCATCTGAGACGTTTGACTCGTCCCGCGTTTATATGATGAGATGAAGCACTGATGCAAAAGAACTTATTCTATTTATCATCATGTTATGTGAAGGAAACATTGAGTTGTCGGCGGTCGTTCTGTCTTTGAGATGAACGAACGTGTCGAACTGAAGGAACTGCTTTGTTTGTTGTTTACAGTTGAACGTATTATTGTTGTTGTTGTTGACACGTTTAGCTTCAGACTGTACCTGGAGGATCTGACCTCGGCAGGCTGTCGACTTACTGTGACGACTGAAGCTGCACTGAGTTCTTTGCATTAAACTGATCTTTGTTGGATTTCTTTCTTTTTTTAGAAAAAGGGCTGCTTTTTAAAACAAATCAGGACGACAAACGTTTGTCTACCAAAATAAATGCTGTCTGTATCCCGGTGTCGTTGAGTCTTGTTTAGACTTAAATAATCAAATATCTCTCAGAAGGTATTAAACCAGTTGTTCTGTTTGTTTGCAGCTAATTATTGATCTGTTTGAGCATTTTCTTATTATTTTCAGGCCCTTCTGTGACACTACAGGTAAACACGCGTCGCTCAGTCTGCTATGAAACTATAAAGTCACCTGACGTCTCTTTGAGTTTAAAGAGACAAGAAAATGTGATTTAATGATTAGAGAGTTCAGTTTATGGATAAACGTCCAGCAGCAGCGACGTCACTGCTGTAAATACTGACACAAAACGTCTTTCTGACGTTTAGGAGAAACAGTTTAACGTCAGATTAGGGTGGAGCTTTCTGCTGAAGGTGTTCTCCGTGTAGGCGGAGCTTCTTCTCACCTGCAGCTGATGCTCTAAATTACAAACATGAATCATGTAAATCTTCACTCCCATCAGCAGTCACAACTCACAAACAATCTTTGCTTTTTAGGTCACATAAAACCTTCATTTAAAGGTCGTCAGTGGGATGTTGAGCAACAAAGGAAGTTGTTGCTCGTTTGCAGACTCAGTTCCACGGCGTCCACCCCCCCCCCCCCCCCCCCCCCCCCCCCCCCGGCCTCCTGCCTGCACCTGAGCAGCTGCTCGCCTTAATTGGTCCCGTTCAGTAAAACCCACTCAGCTGCAACTTTAACATTTATTTGACATTAAAATTAATGTACTTTTAAACAGCGGAGCAGGAAATCCTAATTGTGCAACCTGCCGTGTGATTAGCAGTTGTTGTTAATCATCAGGACAGCTCGTGTTAAATATTTCACTTTAATATATATATAAAATCAGACAGAACAGCATCAAGTACACAGAAGAGGAAGTATTCAGATCATTTACTACAGCAAAGGTACAGGAAGTCCTTAAATGTAAAGCAGTAAAATGTTATCAGATTATTATTTAACATTATTAGAAAGGATCTAATAACCTGAGTGATCTGCTCCACCTGCTGCCTCCAGGTGTTTCCACCCGCTCAGTGTTAAACAGGTGCAGCAGCAGGTGGCTTCGGGCCCCCGGGGGCCCGTTCCCCCGTCTCCTTGATCCACAGGAAGCCCACCTGGGTGCCGAAGTTGAGTCCGTCTCTGACGTGCGAGAAGAAGGCCTCGGGGTGGCAGGAGGTGCAGGGCGTCACGCGGGGCCGACCGGCCGCCGTGTCGTCGTGGATGTTTTCAGGCAGGACGCCGCCTTTCTGAAGGAGGATCCTGGAGAGGGACGTCAGCAGAAACACTGAGCGGCACAAGGACGCAACAAACACAAGTACGGCCGCAACTAACGATCACGTTCACTGTCGCTTAATCCATCGGCTGTTTGGTCTATAAGACGTTAGGAAATGTGAAGGTGATGCTCAGTTTACCGTCGCAGGAGCAAAGAAAGCAGAAAATATTCACATGTAATAAAACAATCAAACCGGGATTTTAGATTATTAGTTGCAGCTCTAACCACCAGTAACAAATAGAGAAGCTGTGAGAGGAGCGACAGGTCTGTGCAGTCTGACGTCCAGCAGGTGGCGCTGCAGCTGAGAGACCTGCTCTGTCATATCTACTGTTACTGTGTCAGAAGCTTTAAACAACGAGGCGTGTGTGTGTGTGTGTGTGTGTGTGGAGCGCCACCTGTTGGCGAGGCGGATGTTGACGTGTGGTCGGGCTGACTCTGGGTCAGCCACGCAGTCCGGGTGGACGCGGTGGAAGTCGAGCGCCTGCTCTCTCTGCATGGTGAAGCAACACGGCCCCACTGACGGCCCCACCGCCACCAGGATGTCGCTCACCCGGCAGCCGAACTCCGCCACCATGGCCTCCACCGTCGCCATTGCGACCCCCATCAGGGTTCCTCGCCAACCTGAGGACCAGCGGTGGAAACTGAGTATATTTACTCAAATACTGTACTGTAAGTGCAAATGTGAGGTACTTGTACTTGATTATTTCCATTTACTGCTACTTCCTACTTGTACTCATCTCAGAGGTACATGTTGTACATGTTTTACTGCATTTAGTTACCTCTCAGATCAACACATCAAACGCTTGATCAGAAGGTTAAAATCAAGATCAGTTTCTAAAATACAATGAAACTACCCGACAGCAACTACTGACTATTGAACTATATCAAATAAAAGCAAGTACGTGTCTGTTTAGAACAACAGGCACCTTTCACACTATGCTGTGCTGTGCTTAAAGGTTTTAGGCAATAACTCAGTGGAGAATGTTCTGTAGGCGACATCGCGAGCCTCCATCCATCTATCATCAACCGCTTATCCTGCGTACGGGGTCGCGGGGGGGCTGGAGCCAATCCCAGCTGTCATCGGGCGAAAGGCGGGGTACAACCCTGGACAGGTCGCCAGTCAAACGCAGGGCCACACATAGACAAAGACCCACTCACACTCACGCCTAAGGACAATTTCGGAGACACCAGTTAACCTAGCCTGCATGTTTTTGGACGGTGGGAGGAAGTCGGAGCACCCGGGTGAACAGGGCCGGGGCAACTTAGGTTTGAACCTGCAACCTTCTCGCTGTGAGGCGACAGCGCTAACCACCGCACCACCATTACTCATTATTAATAACTTTTTTTAAAAGCTGGGTCTCCAACATTGCCAGCGTTGTGTCGGACAGATCTGTGCTGCGGTGTTCATGAGAGAGATTTTAAATAGGCCTAGTAAAACAAAATAATCAGTATGTGGCGGTCAGCCTCAAATAAAAACGAACGTATAGGAAACACTGCCTTTCCTCTGTCGCTGCTGCTGCAGAGGTCCGAGTAACTGGGACCAGGCTCTGTGGGCGTTAACGGCCGACCCGTCTAACTAAAAAGAAGCACATTTTGGATTCGCCATCAACTTTCGTAAAAACTGCCAATATTCAAGTTCTACACCATTGATTTCTCGCCTCAAACCGGCCAAAAGTAGCGTACAAAACTATTTTTCATCGTTGATGTCGTCGTTTACGTCGACTAATCGTTGCAGCCCTACTGTACATACAGCTGCTTTACCAAGATGCTCAGACGGTAACGGATCAAAAAGGAGCAACTCTGCATAACGAGTACTTTTAAAGAACAATTTGATGATAAACCTTTACTTAATATTTTGCATGATTTTAACTTGTAAAAGTATTAATACCCGAATACCGCTGTGGTATTAGTACTTCTTCCACCGCTGAGATTTAGTTTTTCTTTGTAACTGATTAGAGCCTCCACTTTGCTGAATAGTATTTAGTGTTCTGAAGTAATTACAACAAAATAAGATTAATATTTTAACAAACATACATAAATACAAAAATGAGGGAGAGAAAATTCCCAAAAAACCTGAGTGGAAACGCTGGAAACTTAAAAAGTCTAAATATCTTTTTGTATGAAGTTGTGGCAAAACCCATATATATATATATATATATATATATTTATTTATTTATTTATTTTACATTACTGCCAGTAAACCTTCCTCACTAGAAGATCTGGTGTCTTAAATTGGAGTGATGCAGCAACCTGCATGAGCGGCGCCGATGACCTTCAACACCGGGTCAGCGAACAGGATGGGCATGCAGTCGGCTCCCGGAGCTGCTAAAACCACCCCGGTCTGGTCGGTCACCATGGCGTCGTAGCTCTCCGGCTCGGCTTTCCCCAGAACCCAAACATCGCTGGCGTGATTCGCCTGCAGGAAACAACAGCACATCCGAGAGGTTCACGAGTCCGATCACATGAACGGACGAGAAGAAAGAGAACTGGGAGGATTTCCCTTAAATTACTTTATTTTTCTTTATAGTTTGGTGATGCTCAGGTCTAAAAATAAATCACACAACACATGAGAGCAACCCAGGGGCCACCAGGGGGCGGTATACACAAGAAAACGGCCCCTCCACATGTTGCAGAAGGAGTCCTGACAGATGGCAGCCTGGAATCTTGTGCAGGATGATTCATGTAAAGACAGCTCAGTACCTTGACCATACGCAGAGGCCGAGGGTGGAAACCAGCGTGGAGGGCCAGCCGCCGTCTGTTCTCCTGCACCACGGCCCCGGGGTCCCTCCTCCTGCTGCTGCTGAACAGATTCAGGGAGGACAGGGTCGGGATGTAGGACACACCGCCTGAACGAGTACTGAAGCCATGACCGAAACAGTCTGAAAGAGAGAAAGCGATACAGTCACACCAATCCCCATTCAAATATCTGACAATTTTACGGTATCTTGCTCATCAGGAACGTATTTAACCTTTATTTATACAGGGTGAGTTTCCATGTCAACAGATCACAGTGAGAAATAAAACAAGAACAGAGTTATTAACAGGAAACTGCTACAGTATAGAGTTATTCCACGAGTTCGATACACTCACAGTAAAAGCAGTCGTTCCTAAATCAGGTCTGGTACAGAGTTCAGATTCTGTGAAACTCACAATGTTAGACGTGGTCAGAGTATAGCTTTAGCTACAGAACCAGTGATATGAAGGACAATATTTTATTAAAATAGATGCAGCTCTGTGAACAGCATGCAGGCCAAAACTCAATATGTTTAAGTCTTACTAAGTGATGAAATTGGTAGATACTTGAATGGAGTTTGGTTTAGGTATCTTCTTATGTTATTAAATTGGTACAAAACTGAATGGAGTCTGGTATGGTATTATTAAATTAGTAGATACTTGAATGGAGTTTGGTATAGGTAGCCTATCCTCCAATGCTGTCATTAAAACGGTAGACGCTTGAATGGAGTTTGGTTTGGGTAGCCTCTCTTCTTACGTTGTCATTAAAACGGTGGATACATGAATGGAGTTTAGTATGCGTTCTTCTCGTGACATTAAATTAGTAGATACATGAATGGAGTTTGGTATGGTATTATTAACGTAGTAGATACTTAAATGGAGTTTGGTATGGTATTATTAAATTAGTAGATACATGAATGGAGTTTGGTATGGTATTATTAAATTAGTAGATACATGAATGGAGTTTGGTATGGTATTATTAACTTAGTAGATACTTAAATGGAGTTTGGTATGGTATTATTAAATTAGTAGATACTATACCAAACTCCATTCATGTATTATTAACTTAGTAGATACTTGAATGGAGTTTGGTATAGGTAGCCTCTCTGCTTATGTTGTCATTAAATTGGTACAAAACTGAATGGAGTTTGGTATGCGGTCTCTTGTTAGGTTGCGTAAAATTTTGTTGTACTTTATTCTTAGGGTTCATTTTTCAAAGGAGATCACATGACAGCGGACTGCTTGAGCCATCTCGCGGGTTGTTTTGTTTTAGTGGATCAATGAGCTCTGGTCAGCTTCGGGCTCAAGACCACAGGTTAAATGAGCTGCAGTTATCAATACATTTCTTTAACTTAAACCGACCTGGGATCAGCGTTGACTTCAGGACTGTGATGTCTCCCTTCAGCGCAGGCAGCTGCTGCAGAAACGCGGACACGTCTTCGTCTTCGTGGACTCCTGCACCAGGTGGGTCGGTGTGGGCGGAGCCGCCGCAGCTCGGACAGGTGAGGCTGTCCGCAGACCTCACCTTGTACTCAAAGGTGTACACGGCCGTGAAGAGCCGCTCCTGGTACACGCGCAGCACCTCTCGGCCCCGCGGGGACGTGAGGACCCGGACCGAGCTCAGGTCCAGCTCGTCCACAGTCCGCTTGAACCGGTACAAACACTCCGCGGTGGAGTCGGAGTCCAGGACGTGCACGCTGCTGCGCGAGCTCAGAAACGCGTCCGACAGCACGTTTTCCTCCCGGTAACGTTTCCCGCACAGCAGGAACACATGCGGGTCTGCAGCGGTCTCCTCCCGCAGAGACGCGCCGGTGCAGGCCGGGCAGCAGCCGTGGATCAGGTCCAGCAGCACGGCCTCACACATGGCGGCCAGCCGGTGAGTTTCACAGCCTCAGAGTGTTTACAGCTACATCAGGAACCGCAGCCGCCTCTCTGCTTCCTGCTCCGCCCACACTGGAAACCCCTGAACCGGGCGGCGGAAAGTCCTCCTGGCGGCTTCCTCCTGCTCTGCTGCTGACTGCTGCACAAAGCAGGAGGCCCGGCACGGCACGGCCCGGCACGGCACGGCCCGGCACGGCACGGCACGGCCCGGCCCGGGGGGTAGGGGCGGGTTTCAGACTCAGGATGTTTGTGTCTAAACAGACGTGTCGGTGCACCGCGGAGTTACAACAGGAGGCTCGTGTTACTTCACTCTGCACGTGTCCCCGAGGCTTTAAAAAGATTAACTTGTTTAAAATGTTCTGAAAAATAGCTTTGCGACAAGAAATGTTAAATAACAACTGCAAAAACTTTGAGAAAAGTTTATTGATACCTTTTTTATTTTCTTCAAAACCAGATGAACACCAAAACAAAACTCCATCATTTCCATTATTTAAGCATTTTTATTTACATGTGTGAAGTCAAACTACGCCTTCATACCCTAAATACCATAATTAATAAAACCAGACAAAAAAGGTTTTGTTTGTGTTTTATGTGATGTTTCCTGCTAATCTTGTTTATAATCACTCCAAGGAATATATTTTCATACACACTTAATATGTTGACACCTTCTATCTGCAACTGAGCTTGACTGATTGATTTCCAATTATCATTGATTGATTGACTGATATAATTATTTCAAACATGTTAAAGAAACAAACAGACTATTTAAAATAAGCATACATTCAAAGTAACACAAAAAACAACAACAAAAAATATTTAGCAACCAGACATACAATTCATGATTGCCAATAAAAGAAAACTTTTATTTACATGTTTGAAAGAGGGCAGAAAGAAGTACAACTTATATACTCCTACCCCTTTTAATAAAAAAAATCATGAATTTAGTTTTGCTCAAATAAAAATAACTTGTTTGTGTCAAACAAGTTATTTTTTATTTCTCTAAATTCAGGAGTTGCTGTAAATTATGACCAGAACCAAGAATGTGTCGTCTGCAAATAATACAGTTTTCAGTTAGTTCAGAAACTTTATATATGTCATTTATATAGAGGATAAATAATTTAGGTCTCACCCCATTAGAAACAACCACTGCAATGAATATTTCTTTAAAATACTGAAATTTCTTCTTGTTTTGTCCTCAGACCTGGTTCAGGTCAGAGCTGTGAGATTGTTTTGGTGTTTTCCTCTCTTGTTGTTCCTCTCCAGGCCTTGAATGTTCATTCAAGGCCTGGAGAGGATCTCTGTTCCCCAAAACATAGAAACCTAGACTGTGTAAATGATGATGCCTCCCTTTGCTCGAGGCCAGACGCCCGAAGTCGCCCTGGGCAACAGGTCTCTGGACCAGCTGTATATGTGTTTTAGTACTTCTCTGTTTATTCTCTTTTGTTAATAAATAAAGACAACGGTTGGTTGTTACTCAAGTGTTTATCAAAACATGGCTTTCCAAAACAGTGGACTCTTGGCTCAACTTGCCCCATATGAGAGGGGTCAGTTTTATTATTTTTTCATTTTTAGCTGACGCTTTTATCCAAAGCGACTCACAATTGCTATATATGTCAGAGGTCGCACGCCTCTTGAGCAACGAGGGGTTAAGTGTCTTGCTCAGGGACACAATGCTGGACGTGTCACAGTGGGGGATTAAACCTGCGTCTCTCACACTAAAGGCATGCGTCTTATCCACTGCGCCATCATCACCCAATGTCATTTCATCGTGCAAACTCAAACGCGGGTTCCAAACATTTCACTGCACTTAAAAAGTGAAATGTTGCAGCTACGTCTCCTGGTTGTTTCAGATCAATGTATTGCTCTGTTTTCCCCCGAGCCGCCTGTCCTGAAATGGACTTCCCATTTTTGTACTTCCCCCCCCTGATTCCGGCTCCTGGAGGCTCGCATGGCGCCGGCACACATTCAGTTTGAACTACTAGTGAGTCATGTGGTCAAATAGAATTTGCATTAACGGCAGTTTTAAAAAAAAAAAAAAAGAAAAAGTGTGATTGTGTTAATGCATTAAACCGATATGCACATATTTTAGTTGGACACATTATCGTCATGTCCTCACTTTAAAGACGCCTCTAGTAAAAACTGGCTGAACTCTCCCCTCCGCAGTAACGGGTGTATCGTTCCAAAGCAAAGTGTCTCCATGTGTTTCTTAAAGCCACAACATGTCTGAATCAATAAAGCGTGAGTCACTGCGAGTGATCACCACAGACATGTGTTGCGCTCACAGGCTTTTGTTTCATTGTGCACGAATTTAAAGCGCTGACACACGGCGGTTGACAAAAAGCCCTGGGAAATTCCTACGTCCTCCTGCCGATCAGGTGAGTCGGTCAGGTGGAACAGGAGGTTCCCTGTCTGCTCGGGTTTCCTCATTCCTCCTGACTCATCACAGAATAACTCCAGCAGCTGGAGAGGAACATATGTTGAAATGTTTAAATCTGCAGTAACTGTACACACAGAGTACACCTGCAGCTACAGGTACATTTCAACAGCAACAATCCTGCTCACACAGGCGTACCTCACTTTACGTCTGAATTAAAGTCACTGATTGTAAATGTATTCTTTAATATGATCTGTTGTAATACAGTATAAATGTAGGCAGTGGTGGAAAGTGAAAAAGTACATTTACTTGAGTATTGCTTTTGTGTATAATTTTGAAGCACTTGTACTTTACCTGAGTATTTCCACGTTAGACTACTTTATACTCCACTACATTTCCTTAACTGCCTTTAATTGGACTGTGATTTCACATCATGTCTGTAAGGTAAAGATCAAGTTACAGCCAGCTGCTGCTTAGCTTAGCTTAGCATAAAGACTGTAAACAGGGGGAAGCAGCTAGCCTGGCTCTGCCTAAAGCTAACAACGTAGCCTGTTACTTTAACATGTGACAGTAATCACTGAGATTTAAAGGTGCTGGTAGGTGAATTTCTTATTCTTACCTGCGGACAGAGCTAGGCTAGGTGTTTCCAAATGTTTCATGTCTTTATGCTAAGCTGTGCTAACTGGCTGTAGCTTCATATTTACAGACACAACTAAGTAATTGTCCATAAACTTTAACGGGTTGTTCTTTGGTTTTTGTAAATATTAAAACAAACAAGATATAACGTATTAAACATTGAGCTTAAGAGGCAAGCTGTTTCCAGTCGTGCTAAGCTAAGCTAAGCTAACCGGCTGCTGACTTTAGCTTCACATACAGGCATCAGAATCAGCTTTATTGCCAAGTAGGTTTACACAGACAAGCTTTGGTATTTTCGTGACTAACAAACATAGAAAATATTAGAAACAAAGTTTGCAGGTCAAGAACCTTAAATAAAAAATTGACATGTCCCTCTGTAAGTTTAGCAGCATGTCGTTAAACTTTAAATCTTACATTACTGTTAGCTTTAGAGGGACAGGTCGTCCTTTTTATGTCTCTGGATTTTAAATAAATATGTTTTTTATGTTTTTTTTTTATTCCTAAATTTTGTGTGACAACATTTTATCAAAACTTTAGGTTAGCTAGTTAAGCTAGCTAGCTAGCTGATAGCAGGTGTTGTTATCAGACACGGTGCTGAACACGTTCACCTCTTTAAACCAATGTCTGCATCTCTAACATTTTATTTTATGCACAAAATACATGAAAACCACAGCTAGCATCACAACAGATGAGCAATGTGTTTAAACCACTCTCTGATTTAATGATACAAACGAGGGCTGAATTCCATTTCGGTGTGTTAGTACCCTGTTTCCTTACTGTCGGGACTGATTAAGGACGATTGAGTAATTTACACTGGGGTCATGTCCACATGTTGGAAAGCATTTCTTCCTGCACTGACTTAGATTTTGGGTTTTCATTCACAGATATAAAAATATATTCCATCATAAACTGATGCAGAAATTGATCTTCAGTTAGCTTTTCAACAGCTTCAAGTCTCACTGCCCGGCCTCAAGTTAGTGCTTAATATAGTGTTTCTCAACGGGGTGTTCCGAGGACCATGGGGGGCGCTGAGCTGCTTTTGGGGGGAGTTTGTTAGTTGGAAATGCTAAGGTGAGTTTACACCAAAGATTCACAACTTTAAACTACTTGCAGAAAAAAACGTGGTCTCTTCACATTAAAACCTGCCAGTTTATTCCACAGCGGTGTTGTCAGTTAGTTTTGTTTTCCCCCGGCATGAGCGCCTCTCTTCCAGGGAATCGGTTACGTAATCCAGTACAGGGCATGTAGTAAAATATTATGAATTCTCTTTAGGCTAATGACTTTAGGGCTCGGTCTCAATCCCCAGATTATACAACTATTTAACACACGAAATGGGGACTTATGGAAAATGTTTCATCATATAAGTAATTAGGTTTTTGGCTTCAGTTCATGTTGAAAAGCTGAAACTAAGTTTGGGTTTTTACTTTAGGAATAAGTCTTGTTTTCACGCGATAGAAATGTAGCCTGCACAAGTGTTTGGACGATGGTGATGATGTCTACATGCACCATAGTGCTCTGCGCTTTTTAACGAACTCTGACTCCCGTAGTATACAGTGAAACTGCACATTTTGGAGTGGCCTTTTATTGTGGCCAGCCTAAGGCCTTTTATTGTGGCCAGCCTAAGGCCTTTTATTGTGGTCAGCCTAAGGCACACCTGTGAGGTGGATGGATTATCTGGGCAAAGGAGAAGTGCTCACTAACACAGATTCTGACAGAAATAGGCCTTTTGTGTTCATAGAGAAAGTCTTAGATCTTTGAGTTCAGCTCATGATGAATGGGGGCAAAAACTAAAGTGTTTATAATTTTGTTCAGTGTACACATCATTTAAGTAGAGAAAATACATTTCTTAGTGCATTTACAACAGAGGATTAAGTAACACACACATCTTATTCAATATGCTTTTAATGAAATCTGTGATCTAATACTTCATCAATCCTTTTTGTCTTTATTTCTAATAACCGTCTGCAGGTTGTTACTTCTTGAAGAATAGATGGTTAAATGTCAAACATCCTTTCTTAGGAGCTTTGATTCTGTGTTGGACAGGACACCGTACTATTTTGTAAACATCCGAGTTTGTCACTGTTTTTATATTCGATGTGTAAAAAATCTATATTATTTTAAACCTATAGTATCATGTTTGTCTTCTCCTAAGTCCTTGTGAATTCGGGTTAGGAAAGGACATCTGTTTGACGTTTCCACCGCAGCGCTGTTGTTTTCCTGCTGTAACAAACAAAACATTTAACGTGAAGGAGAAACATTAAAAATGCTCTTTAAATATCAAAACTAAAAACCTTCATTGTGCAGAATGGCTTCTTTCTGAGTGATAAATGACTTTATAGGGTTCTTATCACTCTTTTTAATATAACTACAGGTGAGCGGGTTAATTTACCCAGAAGCCCTGCACACCATCAGCCGCCACATGGTGAACACTGGACCAGTTCCCAGTGAAGGTCTCGCCTGTGTTAAAGTGATTCTGTTGCTCAGCAGCAGGTGGCGCCAAATGTCCAGTTTAGATTCCAGCTGTCCATCAGCCGCTGCGTTAATGTCCGGCCGGCTAAATAGAGAAACTACAGCATCGTATATTTTCATCTCATATTTTAATAAAACAAAAAGACTCCATATAACATAAAACATGAACACAGATCAGCCAGACGCCAAATATTTTACCTTAATGATGCTTCAAGGAGAGTTTGAACCCCCCAACCCTCCTCAGTTCAAGTTATCTTTATGGTCCCACTGACCCTCAGCCTGATAAAAGTCTCTTTGTGGAAACACCTGTCTGTGTGTTAGCTCTGAAGCTAATGTTAAGGCGTTTGAGGCGTTAGGTTAGTGAGTTCAGGAGCTGGGCAGAAGGTTTAGGTTGGTTTCTCTTATTTCAGCCAGGTTTTATTTCCGACAGGTGAGGTGAGTGCGGCCAGGCAGGGTTTGATTTCTCTGATTCCCTTTGCTGTTTATTGCCTGATGTTAGAGGAAAAGCTTCGAACTGTCTTTAATTTGTGTCACTTCACAATAAATGTCTGAACTCGCTTCCCTCACTCCTGGATCTCTGCTGGTTTTAACAAGAGGATATCCTGGATGTCGGTCTGTGTGCCAGTTCAAACACTTCATCGGTCTCACTCTGACCTCATGTTATTTAACCATTTAGCGGTCAGCTGCTAGACCTGTCAGAGGTCACACTCCTCTGGAGTTAAGTGTCTTGCTCAGGAACACACCGATGGATGGGTCACAGTGGGAATCGAACCCTCTCCCACACCTAAGGCATGTGTTTTATCCACCGCTCCATCGTCCCCCGCTTCAGACTGCTGCTAAAGACAGAAGGAACGACTGCAGCAGCCAGAAACTGTTTCCGTGTTTCCACACTGACATGAGTGTTGTTTTAAGATGAACTATGCCTCAGATCGAATATATCTTCCTGCACAGTGAGCTCCATCGCTCTGCGTGTTTCAGGCCTCGTGCTAAAGCAGGTCATGTGACGTGCTTCCCGAGCGCCATGTGGCGCCTCGGCCCCGGTGGACGTCTCTGCAGCAGCAGATGAAGGTTCTGCTGCCCTCTGGGACTCTCTGCTGCCAGGCCTGCACTGCCCTCCTGCTGCTGTGGAATTTATTATTAGCCTCTTTCTCTCCGCCGGGACTCGCTTTGTGCCTCACGTCCATCTGCGGTGGTGCTTATTAACATGACAGACTGAAGCCTGATGGTTGAAACGGAGGAGGTGCAGAGCTGCGAGGAAACTAAACACAGTCTGCACGGATCTGACTTCACGCCAAACGCAGGGCTGGACAGAACATTCGTAGATACAACTTTTTATATTCAGGAATAGTTTAGGCAAAATTATCTCTCTCTGTCTCTTTCCACCGAGGTTTGAAGTTAAATAATGTTTTGCACACGAGTTACGTACTTATTATAACCTAAACCACCATCTTTTCCGTCCACTCTACTGCGTTTTGGTTTTCAAACGGAGACCTTTTGCCACGTTTGCACCTCCCGTCCAGACTAAAACGAAGTCCTAAAACGGAGAAGTTTGAAAACGCTGCCGACCCTGTTTTTGGTCTTAAAACTCCGCAGAGCGTTTTAGTGAAGACGGTCAAACACGATAACGCAGACGCTCACGTGTGGCTCTCTGATTGGGTCTCATCAGTCATGCAAAGCAGAAACACGATATTTGTGTATCTGATGTATGACAAACTTACACTGTGCAGAAAATTAGAATATCTTGGAGAAGTTCATTTTTTAGCTTCATTTCACTCAAAGTGAAATACTTCAGGCCTTTTTAATCTTCATGTTTACAGTTTACGGAAATCAAAAACTCCAAATCTCAAATTATTAGAATAAAGAATTTATAATACAGAAATGTCGACCATCTGAAAAGTTCTGAAAAAGGTTAATTTCTGCACCAACTTCTTGTATTTTATGGACTTAATCGATTAATTGACAAAAATGTTAATGATATTAATCGATAATAAAAAGATAACATTATCGTTAGCATGTTAGCATGTTAGCATGCTGATATTAGCGTTTGACTCAAGCACCACTGTGCAGAGCCCCAGTTTGAGCTTCTCGTGTAGCGGTTAGCTTAGCATTCAGTCCTGTCTCAGCGGTAACATCCGTCTCTCTTAAAGATAATGAAGCAGCCGAAAACTCTCAACCCCTGAATAAACAGAACATTTTATCAAAGCCGCTTCATGCGTCGGGTCCAAACTGTCAGGAACTTTCTCTGCACAGCGTTTGTTTTTAGCTCCACAGCTTAAAGTGAGACTCTCAAAAACAGAAAACTGGATTTTCTCCAGGCAGCGTGAAAACCAGAGCGGCTGCAGCCTCCTCTCTCCTGACTCAGTGTCAGCTTTACATTTCTGCAGACGTGGATGGATCTTTTTATCCTGCAGCGGTCAGTGGTGTCCTGACCCCGTCAGCTCATCCACAGCTCCTCAACACAAACTGCTCAAATCATTTTGATCAGATTATTTAAAGCGAAACAGAGATTTCCTTTGTGTTTGACTCTGAGCGACAGGGGGCGCTGCAGCAGCCTCTGACCATCAGCCTGGAGAATCTATTGATCTCAACAAAGTCCTTATTGATCAGAATCAGATTTGTTGCCCTGCAGCTTCACACAAACAAGGACTCTGCTTTGCATAAACAACAAACATCACAGGTAGAACAACGGAAGTAAGATCAGATCAACTGTGTTTATTTTATGTGTTAATGACAAATGTTTTATTTTGGCACAAACGTGCCCCCGGGGGCCGTCAGCGGTGTGTCGGTGCAGACCGGTGGACCCCCGGTGTCACGGTCGGACTCAGACTGGACTCTGCCTGCCGTGTTTCTTAGATCTGATGTTGCATCCTTGTCCCCGCTGTCCCAGGCTCCACCAGTCGCCTCCCCGCTGACAGAGACCAGACCCGGTCGTCGTGCACGGCGCTCTCTCTCTCTCGGAGACGCGCCCCGGGTTCCGTCCTACCGGAGGCAGCAGCGGCTCGGTGTCTGCAGAGAGAAAGGGGGACCAGCTTCACCTGCACCGGGATTTATTAACGCGGAGGTTCCGGAGCCTGTGTCGGATCCCGTCACCGCCTGAACCGGTAAGGACTCAAATCCTCTGAGCCCGGATTGATTTGTCCGCTGTGCGTTTTTATTCCTCCAGCTGATGGCGCGCGCCCGTCAGCCCGTCACCGTGAAGCCCCGTTCATCACACACGAGCCAATTAAGACCGCTTTATTAAAACGGGGTCCGGGATCTGCATCCCGCAGCTCCGCTGTGCGCACAAAGGCTCTGCGGGGCCACCTCTCCACAACACGAGCTTAAAGTGTCTCGAGCTCCGCGTTCAGCACCGAGCTGGAGACCCGAGAGTCTCTGGTTCCTGTTGAAGACAGAAAGTGAAGGGTCTCTGTCTCTGGTCCTGTCCCGCTGCCTCAGCCCGGAGCGAAGTGTCTTCAGGGTCTGACGTGTGTGTGTGTGCGGGGTTATTCACCTGCAGCCGGGGCGTGCGTGCGCGTGCGCGTGCGTGCGTGGTGGTGTGGAGATCCGCTGTGCTGGAGGATGATGTCCTTCATATCAAGTCACCTTGACCACCCATCAGCAGCAGCTGTTAGTGCGCGTGGGCCTCAGATATCCTCTGAATGCCCCTGATCTGAGACAGAGATGATCAATAAGTGTCATGATGGACACAAACTCAGCTCTGTACACACTTTATTAAAGACTACAGAGGCTTTAGTTATATACTCTACATCTATATCTGTATATTAGCATTTCATTAACATACAAAGAAACATCTGTAGGCTGTAAACGTTCAGTTCGGTATAATTAAATTTAACTTACTGTTTAAAAGCTGCAGCAGATCAGAAACAGTTTTCATCTCAAAACTGCAATCAAAGGCTGTACGAATAAAAAAAACCCACTGTGGGATCAGTAATAAATACATCAATAAATATATGAGAATCAGAAGGAGCTTTGTTGCCAAGTAGTGTTTTACACATACGAGGACTTTGCTGTGGTGATGAGGTGCTACACGCAGACAAACATACTGTCGACATAAATAAATGTAGAAATAAATAAATATGGAATAAACAAATGCAAGTTATAAAAGAATAATAGAAGAATAGAGAAAAATAATACAAGTATTTGCAGAGAAAGAACAACGTGGTGATATTTACATTTACTCTGGTTTGTGTTGTGCAGCAGGAGAGAGTGTCGTGTACAATGTAAAAATATACAACCACCAATACGTGACAGGTTTAGGCGTGATGGGAGATTAAACGGCGTTTACATACAGACATTTGTATTATTTGAAAAGGGGGAGTGTCAGTAGAGACCCGGGCTTGTTAATGAGGCTGCAGACGGGAAGAAGCTGCTTTTGTGGCGAGAGGTTTTGGTCCTGATGGACCGCAGCCTCCTGCCAGAGGGGAGAGTCTGAGACAGTTTGTGTCGGGGGGGGAGGAGTTTATTTGACGGATATTCCAACAAATATCACCACATCTTCACATTCATCTCTTTTGGTTTCTGTTTTGGTCAGAGCCAGAACTCTGTGCGTTGCATTGTGGGAGAATAGTCTTGAATAGTGACGGAGGGAACTTGACCTGCTTCACAGAGTCTGGGATGTGGATTTGAGAAACACTCGAGCGAGTACACACTTTTAGTTTACCTCGTGTGTGTGTTTACATCCTCCTGCAGCCTGTAGAGGCCTCGCTGCAGCTCTCCGGATTAAATAACAACAAAACAATATTATTATTACTCAGTAACGTGCAACACATCACACCCCAGTAGCTCCGCAGCTGTTTACCTGCAGCCCTGAGCATCAACGCGGCGCTCCGGGTAACTCGTCACCCGGGCGACGCCCTCAGCACCGCGGCGAGGACATCAGGGAGCCGTAATCACAAACAGTTCCTGTAATCTGGCAACGCTTCAGGAGGACGAGGCGGTTCATAATGATCTGCTGGTTTTAGTCCTGCGACGTCCCATGAGTGCACGTTTGTGTTTTTGTAGATGACGACAGGTGAGTCTGGCTCACCTGCACTGCCGTCACCACGCTGCTTATCCACCAGAAAAAAACAGCCGCATAGATTGTTATGCAGCAGCATTACAATTCAAATCTATTCAAACTAGGGCTGCAACTAACGATTATTTTCATTATCGACCAATCTGCCAACTATTTTCATGATTAATCGACTAATGTTTAATCTATAAAATGTCAAGAAATTGTGAAAAAATCAGTTTCCCAGAGCCCAAAGTCACGTCTTTAAATCGCTTCTTTTGTCCAACCGAGAGTCAAAAACCCAAAGATTAGCAGCAAATCCTCACATTTTTAACATTTTTTGCTTAAAGAAACAACTGAAATGATTAATAAATCATCAAAATAGTTGTTGATTAATTTCTTTTGATTGATTAAGTTATTTATCCCCGTAGGGCAACTCAGTTTCAGTGTACCAGTCACATTAAACAAAAACAGAACAACCACAATCAGTCGTGCAACATATCAGCCTCTGGGCTCCAGAGCAAGCACGGGCCTGGGAAATCCAGTCCAGGTCTGAGGTTGATCCTTCCTGCAGTAAGTCCTCATTCTATGAGTTCAGCTGGGGAGCGGGAACTTTCAGAGTTACTGTGTTTTATTGTGAAAATCCCTCTTTGTGCATCCACAGTATTACTGTTAATTGGATTTATTAAAAGATCACCTGATTTATGAGGGGATCACCTGATTTATGAGGGGGTCCTGCAGCATACATGCATGTACAGACACAAAGGTAAAAGTATAGTACATGCATTTACATTTATTCATTTAGCTGTCGCTTTCACGCCTCTGGAGCAACGAGGGGTTATACAGGCTAATGGGTCATTTATCAATATGCATTATAACAAATGCAATAGACAGATTAAAGTCATGAAGACAGCCGTCCAGCTGTAAATTCCACATACACACAGTTATTATTGATAGTACAGTTGGTACCTTTTAGTAACAGAGCGTGTAGGTTTTTTATTTTATTCACACACATAAAAACATACAGTCAAGAAGAAAGATACGTTCCCAGGCCCTCCTGAAATTTTCTTCTTCGTTGTTAATTCTAGCCAACATGCGTTCATATGATGCAACTGACATCCTTTCCATCCATTATTCAAGCAGCTGTGACCATCCCAACTTTTGAAACCCCTCGTTCATATTTGGATATATTTGACATTTCTGTTTGGTCCCCTGACTTGGTGATACAGGTACCACCACACCCAGCCACTTACTCACATGTTCACTCTGACACTTCCAACATAAATTATTTCCTTTTAAGCCCATTCTATGTAGTTTTGAAGGGGTGAAATAAAATCTATGAGTTATCTTGTACTGAATAAATTTCCCCTTCGCCTCTTTCATGTGTTTCCTTGTATTTGATAAGATATTTAACCAATCCTCCTCACTCAGATCACACCCGAGGTCTTTCTGCCAAATGATCCTCAGATTCTTACATAAATCTTCTCGTATACCATTAAATGCCTTGTAGAATATTGCTGCTCTGTGTTTTATATTAGGTGGGTCCAAAACCTTCATCAGTGTATTCTGGCTGCGACTAAATTCACCCTTTGTGATGCATTCGCTTATTTGTAAATATTTCCAAAAATTACCTTTAATATTTAGAGCGTGTAGTTTTAAGAAAAGAAAATAGAGACGAGCTGAAGAAACAAAAAGCAGAAATTGATCTGTACTCTGTCTTTGTGGTCAGTGTGAACATGAGGAGCTAAAACGGGCAGGTGAGGCTTTAAAAGGAGCTGCGGGAACAGAAAACGCCTCGTTGTCCCCAGAAGGTGAGCTTGATGTCAGGCTCGAGTCCCCACACTGTGATGAAAACCAGACACACACACACACTCTCTCACACACAAACAAACGGCGGTGGAGTCATCTCTTGTGACTAATTCCTCCCGTGGTGGAACGCAGCCTAATGCTCCCACCGCATCTTAAAATACCACCGCAATTAGCGACACTCGTCCCCATTGAGCGCTGCAGCGTGGGGTCAATTAGCGTTTGTGAGGTGGCTCGGCAGAAATCTGCGAGAGACACGGAGAGGGCGGATAATCGCATTACGGGAGCTGACAGGCTGCTTTCTGCCGCGCGGTGTAATGTGATGCATGAAACGCGGAGACAACAGGAGATTCTCAGTCCACTCTGAGGAGGATCCTGGGGGAACCCATCAGACCCCTGCAGGCCTGCGGGTCACGTCGCCGCCGTAATCCCCCGTCGGCCACGCCTGGCACGGCCGTCCAGCCGCACCAGCAGAGTGAGTCAAAGTGGTGTCAGATTCTGCTGCAGTGACGCGGACCAAACCCGCGGTGTCTGGTCCTGTTGATCGCCTGCAGGCAGCAGATTGTTGGCTGTGATGATCGTTATTATCTGCCCGCCACGTCACATTTACAACACGACTCCACCAGAAAGCTGATCCTGCACGCTAACTGCTCACTGTCACTGTACAGCTGCTACAGGAGACACTATTAAGGTGACTTAAAAACTATCTCCTGCTGCAAACGGGCTTCTGACGGGATTGATTTAAGAACCCGTCCTTTAAGGTTAGAATTAGGAGGTTTGGTTTCGGCACCCTGTACGCAGGATAAGCGGTTGACGATGGATGGATGGTTTCAGCATGTCGGCCTTTAAAGGGGACCAATTGTGCTTTTTCATATATTCTGGCATTTCTACAAAGTTATAATGTTGGATGTTCGTGTTAAACATGACCAGAGCTTCAAATAATGAGGTCAAAGTATTTAAAAGAAATCCCTGTGAGCCAAAACCTCAGATTTCACCCCGTTCTGGACGCTCTGTTTTAAACCGGCTCGGTGTGATGTCATTCTGAGCCAGATTTCCATATATGGTAATTTGCTCCATGCAGAGAATGCTGGCCACGCCCACAAAGGAACCTGGTAAACACAGAAGACAATGGCCAATCAGAGGACAGTGGGCTGTGAGAGGGGGGGCCTTAAAGAGACAGGAGCATCTACAGCTTGTTTCAGACAGAGGCTGAAATGAAGGCCTACATGAAGAATCAGTATAGGAACTTTGAATCATGCAAAGCTGCCGTACAGGAGTCACAGAACTACAGTTTAGGGCTGGAAATGCAGTATAACAGGTCTCCTTTAAGGCCACATCCACACAATTTTGTTTAAAAACTGAGTTTCAAAATAAAATCGATCTCCATCCACAGCAGCGTTTCAGCTGCGTATCAGAGTTGATCTCCGAGACGAACGAAGAACCACAGCAGAGATTTCTTTGACCGACAAAGAGGTGGAACTGTTGCAACTGAAAGTAACACGAGAGCACAAAGAGACTATGGCGGCGGGAAACAGACTGGGAGTCGTCGCAAAGCAAATATGGAGACATGCACGGTGTAGAACAAAGCTCTGTCAGCAGCATCGTGTTTCTACTTTGCATGTCTGATAAGAGCCAATCAGGAAGCCAAACGTGAGCGTCATCGTTTCACCTGTCAGCACTAAGACGCTACCCCGGAGTTTAAAACCAAAACGGGGTCAGCCGCATTTTCAGACTTCAACGTTTTAGGAGGCGGAAACGTAGCAGAAGGTCTGAGTTTTAGAACGAAGACGTAATCGTGCGGATGGAGCCTAAAAGATGGTGTCACATCTCCCCACAGGTTAGCGTCTTCATGTGGACGTGAGTTTTCCTCCTCGAAAGATTCGTAGAGGCTTAGAGAAGTTTTCCATCACCTGAATCCCCCGCCGACCCCTGACATTTATCTGTGGAGCCTTTTTCGGAGTAGCTCCTGCATTATTAAGTGACAAACAGTCAGATGAATGAAAAATAAATCCACAACACATCATTGGATCTACTGTTTACAGAAGAAAAGGCCCCTGTTGACAGAGTGTGGTGTTGATAAAACAGTGGACACACATGGTGCAGCACAAACCACTGACGAGGAGCAGAACGCGCCTGAATCCTGCAGATCTGTAAAAAAGAAACCGCTGCAGCAGCTTGTTAGACAAGAAGAGAGGCATCGTGTGCAGCTGAAGAAGATCAGGAAGGTCGGGCTCATTTAGCTTCATCAGAAACATCTTTTCATAAAGTCGATGCGCTCGACAAAGTCACTTTTCGTCAACCGACCAATCACAGCCTGGATGTGGGCGGGACATAAAATAAAAGCATGCGATGGAAACATTGAACGGTTCTGCATGAATGGATATGATTATTGATGAGTTAGTACGTAGCATTAACTAAGTAGAGACCCGTGTAGACTAGTGCTGCCTGTAGTCGACTGATAGTCCAGTCATGTGTGTTTTTGTGTACAGCGATTGAGCCGAAGGGGGAGGTCAGTAACACGTGGTGGCTCCGCTTTAATGTTGAGAGGCTGCGGAGCTGCAGTCTCAATTCATTCAACTTACACTGTATATTTCCAGCTAAACTGAGGCTTATTGCGTAGAGTTTTGTGTGCATGCCGTGCTGCGCAGCTGCGTGCACGTCGCGGTTCCTCGCGGGTCTATTTCAGGTAGTCGGCTGTTTAAAAACAATAAAATATTCTTTGTGTGGTTCATCAACGGTGATTAATTATCCGAAAGTCCCGCGAGGGGCGAACAACTCGGCACAACACCAGTGAAGCTGGAGCTCCGTCTCTTCAGCAAGTGTTCCTCAATTTAGGATTTATTTATGCATTTTAAAAACATTTATTGAAAGTTTTATTCTTTTTAACATGTTTATTTACAGCATTAAACGTTGAAATTTATACTGTAACAGGCTGTATATTAACTTATTGGGAGAAAACTGGTAGTTCTGTGTAAAATCAGACGTTGAGCACCCCTGTATCTCCAAAATGGCGTGATCCTTGTGTCGCTGCGAAGCTTCAACTGTGAGATTGACCGTCGTATCAGGCTCCGCCCATCGAAGCATCGAATCTTCGACTATTAGGGGTCAGCTGTAGTGTAGACTAGATTTAATGAAAACAACTCACGAAAATGAAACGGCTGGAGCTGGATTTAATGTTATAGTAGTGGTAAACTATACAGATTACTACTATCTGAAACTATTAATCATGTTGTTTTAAGTTATTGATCCCCGAGGGAAAAGTCGTGTCTCTGTTGCTGATATAACGAGAGACACATAAAGGGATTAGGAATACTCATAGAAAGTTGGTAAGTAGAGAAATATATAAAGAATAACTTTAAAGACATACGGATATACACAATATTTACATTTTTAACAGAACTGTAATGATGAGCATAGTGAATAGATCATTAAATCATATATATCATTAATAAATAGACATTATATTAACGGTATACTATAAAATGAACATTAGTGTGATAGACACTAAGTGATAAAATACTAATAGACTCCTTGTTCGTCCTGCAGTTAGTGGAGAGTAGATCTGCAGTGGACGGATGAAGCCAGTGAAACACTGACATGATTAAAAGTCTAAAACTGAATGTGAGTCTGCAGTTTTTAGTCAAATAACATACAATTTTCTTTGGGAGGGCCGACGCCACAGCTCTGCCCCGTGTGCTTTCCTGAAGTACACAACTGAACAACAGATGTACCAGGTCATTGTTAGACTTTTGAAATCTATTAAACCTTTTTAAGGAGATGAGGCGTGTTCTCGTGGTAACGGCTAGTAGAGAGGGGGAAGGGAGATAATCAAGGGAGAGTCCTCTCAGGGATAGTTAATGGTTGGTGTGTGTGGGTCACCAGCTGGGTATTGATCCGGAGCTGCAGGATTCAGACTGACTGTTGGCTCGAAACCAAGTTCCTCTCTCGCAGCTGTTTTTCATTCTCTGTCATATAAATTACACCCTGACATTTACAGCCGGCTCAGAGCAGCAGGGCAGCGTCTATCTGAGGACTCGGGTCCTTCACTGCAGTAAAAGTATGTAAGTATTATCAGCTAAATGTACTTTAGTATTAATAGTGCAGTAAAATCTTCACTATTATGTTTCTGGATTAATATTCCTGCTGTCTTATAATGGATCTTTTTAGTTCATTTATATCCTGCCGGGTAGTTTAATTTGCAGCAATGCATCATGGTCTGTGAGATCATCGTGTGTTTGTGGCGTCGCTGTCCTGAACCTCGCGCAGTCAGATAAACAGACTGTTTGCAGCTTTGTGACGATGCATTTTCCAGCTGATAAGGAGGTGGAACTCTTCATGCAGCGGAGGAAAAAGGACAATATCTGTCTCTGAGATGTGGTGGAGCAGAACTGTAAAGCTGCATAACGGAAATACTCAAGTAGATTAATCAATTAGTCGGACAAAAGAAAATTAAGCAAAGTATGAATATATACCAAAGTACCGTACTTGAGTTCATTTCCTGTATTTACAGTGCAGCACGTTGTATTTTCTGATGCTGGGCTGCAGTTTTGACTTGATGCAGGAAGACAGATGTTCGTGAAGCTGCAGTTTCAGTTCTTACAGAGTGAAACTGCTGCAATCCTACGGGTGAATAACTTTAGAGGGTTTCTCTGGTGAGTTAGTATATCAATTACATAAAGTCTGGGGACTCATAAGAGACACGGGTCAGTTTTATAATGTTTCTGTATAAATATCTTAAACATCGAAAGACGGCATTATTTACATTTAATGAGCTGAATGTTATTCCTTCGTTTAGCACTTAAATTTAATAAGTTAACTTCAGAGCCTGCTCATGAGCATTGGTGTTGTTTTTAACACATGAAACACTTGAATCTGTGGTGAGAGAGTCTGAACACACCAGGTCAGCCTGTGTGAGATGGAAATCTCGTAGGACTGAACCTCTGAAAGCTTCAGGTAGAGCTCCCTACAGTGTCTTCTAACTGTTTCTATTCTCATCGATTATTACCGCTCGATCAGAGCAATAATCTTTATGAGCTGTTTGCAGCCTGAGAGGCACCGCTCAGGGCTCACTTTACTGTCCCTCCTCTGCACGTTAGACAAAACAGATCTATATTTCTGTTTACAGTTTTTCTAAAGGGGCGCACACCAAAGCTCAAACAGTCAAGGTCTGCAGAGGTGTTACGTGCTACATTTCCAAACGGTATATCCGAACGCCTAAAACGCTGCTGACCCCGTTTTGGTTTTAAACTCCGGGGTAGCGTGTTAGTGCTGAATGCACACGATGCTGCTGACAGAGTTTTAGTTTTGGAGTTCTGCAGCTGCGGAGTAGACAATCTGCTTCCTGTTTACACCGGCACGCACGTGCCCAGTGTACGTGAACGGTCACGTGATGTGCGTTTTAAGCCACTTTAATATAGACGAAGATCAATTCTGATACGTGGCTAAAACGCTGGTGCGGACGGAGATGGATTCGTTTGAAAACTCTGTTTTAAAATGTATTCCCTGTCGTTCCCGCTGGCTGCTGAGCACGATTTTGTTGCCCGCTCACTTTGAATTTGACAGGTGGAGAGTCTCAGTTCTTACACACTGCACCTTTTTAAACAATCTATGATCAGAATAGCTGATTGATTTTCTGTTGATCAGCGCTATAAAAGACACACATAAATAAAAGCACACACACACAGAGAGCCAGTTCACGGCGTGGCAACACATCAAAGGAGACTCTCTGATGGAGGAAGCGGAGCAGCCGGAGGGAAGAGCTGCTGTGACTGAAGTGCTTTCTAATTCACACAATGGCCTGTGTGTGTGTGTGTGTGCACATAGTGATGTGGGGTCTTTTTCTGGCTGCACATCAAGCTAATCTGGTTTGTGCTGAAGACTGCAGAGGAGAGCGACAGGAAACGGGATTCACTTCCTGTCTGTCTAACAGGCAGAGCGAAGCACTCAGACTATAGATTAGAAGTATATAGGGCTGATTATAATGATTGTGATCATTATCAGTTAATCTGTCTATTAGTCTTTCCATTATTCGATCTTTTGGTCTATAAAATGACAGAAAAACATAGAAATATCTGTCACAATGTCAAAAAACCAAAAATTATTAAATTTAATGTCCCAGAAAACCATAAACATTCACATTTCATCATCTAGAATCAGATACATCTTTATGCAGTTGAAAGAGCATCGGAATAGTTAATAATTTTTGCTGATGTGAAATCATCGTGTCTCTAATGTGAAATCAGCCCGAAGTCGTGTCTCTGATGTGAAATCAGCCCGTAGTCGTGTCTCTGATGTGAAATCAGCCCGTAGTCGTGTCTCTGATGTGAAATCAGCCTGTAGTCGTGTCTCTGATGTGAAATCATCGTGTCTCTGATGTGAAATCATCGTGTCTCTGATGTGAAATCATCGTGTCTCTGATGTGAAATCATCGTGTCTCTAATGTGAAATCAGCCCGAAGTCGAGTCTCTGATGTGAAATCAGCCCGTAGTCGTGTCTCTGATGTGAAATCAGCCCGTAGTCGTGTCTCTGATGTGAAATCAGCCCGTAGTCGTGTCTCTGATGTGAAATCAGCCCGTAGTCGTGTCTCTGATGTGAAATCAGCGCGTAGTCGAGTCTCTGATGTGAAATCAGCGCGTAGTCGTGTCTCTGATGTGAAATCATCGTGTCTCTGATGTGAAATCAGCCTGTAGTCGTGTCTCTGATGTGAAATCATCGTGTCTCTGATGTGAAATCATCGTGTCTCTGATGTGAAATCAGCGCGTAGTCGTGTCTCTGATGTGAAATCATCGTGTCTCTGATGTGAAATCAGCGCGTAGTCGTGTCTCTGATGTGAAATCATCGTGTCTCTGATGTGAAATCAGCGCGTAGTCGTGTCTCTGATGTGAAATCAGCCCGTAGTCGTGTCTCTGATGTGAAATCAGCCCGTAGTCGTGTCTCTGATGTGAAATCAGCGCGTAGTCGTGTCTCTGATGTGAAATCAGCGCGTAGTCGTGTCTCTGATGTGAAATCAGCGCGTAGTCGTGTCTCTGATGTGAAATCAATGCGTAGTCGTGTCTCTGATGTGAAATCAACGCGTAGTCGTGTCTCTGATGTGAAATCAGCGCGTAGTCGTGTCTCTGATGTGAAATCAGCGCGTAGTCGTGTCTCTGATGTGAAATCAACGTGTAGTCGTGTCTCTGATGTGAAATCAGCGCGTAGTCGTGTCTCTGATGTGAAATTATGAAACATGTAGTCTTCTTGGCGGCGTTCGCACTTATATATTAGATATTAGATATTTCGATGTTGGACAGATATTTGGGCTGAAGTGACGTGTGAAGTGTGAACAGGGTCTTTGTTTTCATGAAGAGAGCAGTTTCTAATAAAATACATCATCCTCTGTCCTCATTCTCAGTTTTATTGTTTTCAAATGTGACTCGAATCCTGTGCCGGATCTGCAGAAGTAATACTTTCCTTCCAGTGAAACCATTTTCCTCCTTTTTATTTCAGTGTTAGGAGGCGAGAAGATCTGGTGCGGTGATTAGATAGTGGTCTGCCCCGTGAGACCCCATTTAAAATCCCATTTGTGTTGGAAGCAGACTCAGTTTGGACTCCAGTTCACCAGAACCAGCCCCGACACCATGTGTTTAACAGCTCTGTGTTCGGGCTTTCAGTCTGTCTGTGTTAAATATAGCAGGACGTGCTGCTGCCATGTGTGCAGATCCTCAACATGCTGCTGGGCTCGGCAGCAACTGTCCCCCATACGGAGACGCGAAGCACATGGACACATGCGGAGACGCGAAGCACATGGACACATGCGGAGACGCGAAGCACATGGACACATGCGGAGACACGAAGCACCTGGACATGAAGCACCTGGACACATGCGGAGACACGAAGCACCTGGACATGAAGCACCTGGACACATGCGGAGACACGAAGCACCTGGACACATGCGGAGACACGAAGCACCTGGACATGAAGCACCTGGACACATACAGTGACAAGAAGCACCTGGACATGAAGCACCTGGACACATGCGGAGACACGAAGCACCTGGACATGAAGCACCTGGACACATGCGTAGACACGAAGCACATGGACACATGCAGAGACACGAAGCACCTGGACACATACAGTGACAAGAAGCACCTGGACATGAAGCACCTGGACACATGCGGAGACGCGAAGCACATGGACACATGCGGAGACACGAAGCACCTGGACACATGCGGAGACACGAAGCACCTGGACATGAAGCACCTGGACACACGGAGACAAGACACCTTTTTGTTCTTGTGTGTAACGATCAGTGATTAATTCTGTCGCCCTGAACACCTGTCTGTCTCTGTCCTCACCTGTCCACCTCCTCCTCTCTCTTTCTCTGTCGGTGCCCAACTCTGCTTGGCGGCGGGTTCAAACGGTTCGTAGAAGGCTGGGATTTTCCACATCCTGAGGTTGTTTCTCTCAGCAGAGTAAAGAAACTGGCTCCAGGTTGTGGTGGACGGTTGGATCTCTTCTGTTGCGTCCCTCGTGGACAGGGTGAAGGAAGTGTCGGTCGGTCTCAGCTGTCCCGGAGGCTGGCAGAGAGTCAGCAGAGTCCATGTTACAGCTGGTGGAAATCAGGGCAGCTGCAATATGTTCATTAGGACGACAGCAGAGAGACAGAGGGTGCATGTTGCTGTCGGTGTAGCGGAGGGTTTGGCAGGCTGCAGGCATTTTGTTCCCTCTATTGTTCCTGCTGGTGGATGATCCGTCTTCTTTGTCCACAGCAGTCTGCTCCTTAATAAAAGCCCATTGCTCACTGTCCTTGACTGTCCTGTGGCTGCCACACTGATCTCTGCTGCTGCAGGCACACCGGAGGAGGAGGGGGAGGGTGATATGGAGAAAACTGTGAGGCCTCCCCAGGGGGGTGAGGAGGGTGAGAGAAGTAAAGGTACTGTCTCAAGCTCCACCCACCTGATGGAGATCAATTCTGATGCGCAGCTAAAACTGCGGTGTGGACGGAGATCGTTTCTGTTTTAAAAATACAATTTAAAACAAAAGCGTAGTAGTGTGGATTCGGGGTGGGAATCTGTGGGCACCTCACGATTCGATTACGATCCAGAGGGCTGCGATGCGTCATAAAACGATTATCGATGCATTTTGATGCATCATTTTCTCTATACAGGATCCCTGGGTAATTACTAAGCATTTAAAATCCTAAAGAAACATCTGCTAATTTACTTTATTAACCTCAGGTCCATGGTCCCTCATTTCTTTAACAACTAGTTGTCAGACTCTGAAAACTGAAAAATAATTATCATGATGTTCAGCATGTGAACAGGATGTAAATGTGAATGCCGCCTTTCTAGTCTTTGCGACCACTCAAAGCGCTTCTACATCACATTCACCATTCACACACATTAACTTAGCTAACGTTACATAACAGCTGAAAACAGGGGAGACGTTAGCTAGCGCTAACAGCCTTCACTTTTCCAGCAGTTGGGGAAACTACAGACTTTTATTAACGAACACACAGTGACCTACGCTGCACGTTGAGACTGAAACTTACTGCTAATATTTTCCTCCGCTAACTTTCAGCGTCATGTTCTGCCGCTCGCTCACCCTCATTCGCTGCGCGAGTTAAAATCATTACTTGCACATTGATATTAATCATCGTGTGACATTTCAGTAGAGTGGTTATTCGCTGTGTTGGTGTGCTGAATACAGGGCAACACTGCTGGTCTCTCTGTGATGTGCACGCCGCAGACGGTCCGGGCGTCTGCGGCGTGCACATCGCGGATTCGGCCTCTTGTGTTCCGTCAACATCACGTTATCGATTAAAATTTAATTGATTTTAGACGAGAGGGACAGGCGTTCTAACAACAACAACAGGGCGTTAGTTGTTGTAGTTTGACGTCAGATTTGACGCTCTTTAAAACAGTGACTGAATGAAACACATATTTTCCGCTTCCTGTGAACGTCATTATCTCTGATATCCGTTCAGAGATCCTCTGTGAGATCCGAGAGAGGGACGCTCCAGAACCTTCCTGAGGGTTTTCATGTTTTTAAGTTTCCTTCAGTATCGCAGTGATCCAGTGACAGCTGTCTGGACACCCACGCTAACTGCTAACAGCTGGTTCAGCTGCTGGCAGTTTGACATTGGGCTGATGATGCAGCCGACTCACTGACGTCACGGCGACATGATTCTTCCTGTGTGCATCTTGGTTTGTATGATCTTTTCTACGATTGTCATAAAAAGTGCTTGAGGTTCTTCGGTCCACCCCCCCCCCCCCCCCCCCCCCCCCCCCCCCCCCGACATAGACATACAGAAGTCGAGCGTTGATTGGCGTTGGAGTGTCAAAGTGTGTTTGTGTTCCTCTCAGACAGACTTTAATTCAAACCAGATCTTACTCACATCTGAGTAACACTCCTCGCAGGAAGCAAAGATCTGCGGTGTGACAGCAGGGATGGATGTTTGTCTGCAGATACGCATCGTGTCAGACTCTCAACGTTTAACCTACGCTTAACCCCGAGGGGGGGGTGTGATGAGTGGGGGAGGGTGTTGGACGTCATGTCATCCTTCTTCAGCCGGCCTAATGGGAGGAGCAGCAGTGAGTTGGCTGCTTATCTGCGACACCTCAGCTAAACCTGAAACGCATGCATTTGTCTTCCTATCTGAATGGGGACATCTCATTGGCTTAATGCTGTACAGCCCCTCACCCCAACCTTCACCATCACAGCTACACGCCTAACCTGAACCCTAAAACCAAGTCTTAACTCTCAAACAGCGCTTTAAACCTGTGGGGTTCGGCAGATTTGGTCCCCACAAAGCTGGTCGGTCTCTACAGGTGAAGTAAATCCTGTTAATATTGTAAAACACAAACTAGAGGCAGCTGGTCTGGTTCCTCTCAGTGAGTCTGTTCAGCATTAAACAAACTGCTGGTTTTTGTGTCACCGGTTCCTGCTGATGGCGATCAGCTTTACAGACGGGCGATGAGACAGACGGACAGACAGGTGGTGACAGCAGCTGTGTGATCGGATATATCGGCGTTTAAAATGACAAATCTCAGAGGGAGTCAGCGGCGAGCGCAGAGCGTCTTGACTCCTCTGTCCCTCGCCTCCCGGGCCGAGTAGAGCTGAAAGGTTTTTCCTTCCGTTGTTTTGCAGAGCCGAGAAGGAGGACAGTTTTTCTCTGCTGCTAAGACTGACTCGAGGTCTGAACAGGGCCGAGTAGAATTCCAAGGAAGTTTTTCTCGGCTGTTTTGGCTGCTTTTAGTGCAAACAAACTGAAGTCACAGCGACGCTTGTGAATCTGAATCAGAAGGAGACAAACATACAGTCGACATAAATAAATGTAGAAATATATACAGTAAATATGGAATAAACAGATGCAAGTTATGTAAGAATTATAAAAGATTAGAGAAAAATAATACAACTATTTGCAGAGAAAGAACAACGTGGCAGATATTTACATGTGCATTACTCTGATTACTGATTCTGTGTACATAAATATAAATTGACAAAATATAGAATAACAACGATTAACAAAAAATATGTGCAATAAGAGGAAATAAATATCACACGATAAAGAGGAGCAGGTGTGAGAGGAAATCAAGTAACCTAACAATAGAAGTTGAAAAGCTTGATGATTCGTCAGTGTAACTTTGAACTGCCTTGCTGTTCTGCGTCACCATCAGACTGTGATCCGTTCGGTCCATAACACTTAAAGTCCATAACGGCCACACGTGTACAATTTTACCGCCATTCACATCAGCCTGCTCGGCCAGCAAACGTCGACCCAGTGGACGCCGTAGCGCTACTGCAAACTAGCACTTCGCGGTGTAACTGCTGACAGATGGAGACGCCGACGCACAAGGATAAATGCCTGGCTACGCGCGCAGAAGTATAAATCGCGCTTCAGTCGGCAGCTTCGTTCAGCGGCAGGTGTAAAATTTATCCACGCTGCTCTGGTAAAAAGCTGTGAAGCGTGTTGATGTGGACGTCCTCTAAAAGTCCAGACAGGTTTGGACAAATGTCTTAAAGCTTAAATAGATTTGTCTGTGACTGCGAGCGTCTTCTGCTGTGCTGGTTTCTCTGATGAATGCAGTTGGACTGCTTCCTGTCCCCCGCGGCCACATCTCACACCACACTACACCTCCCAGAATGCAGCTGTCCCCGAGTCTGGGCGTCTCCTCAGTGGTTTTAGATTCCGTCTCCACGCGGCTTCAGTCCCGTCCGGAGAGGACCGAGTTGGTTTCTGCTGCAGCAGGTTAATGCGTCCTGTCCCTTCAGGTGGACCGCGTTGTGGATCGGGTCTGCCAGTCCCCGGGTCCTCTTTGGACCGGGTCTCTCGTCTACAGAGGCAGCGTGTGACAGTGGTGCAAAGTAACCAAGTACATTTACCGAAATACTGTACTTAAGTACACATTTGAAGTATCTGTACTCACAGTGAGCTCCGCCTCAAACTAAAATCCTGCTTTTACATTAATGCACGAGGAATAATAATCTGATGTTGGGACATATGATAGTACAACAGGCACATATTACTGCTCTGAGTACTTTTACTATTGTACTTTTACTTGCGTAACATTTTAAAATTCAGGACTTTTACTTGTAGGGGAGAGCTGAGCCAGTTTGTACCTGAGGTGTCTGACAACTAAACTGTGGTGCATCTCTGGGAACGATCAGTTTGGATCTTAAAATAAACTTTAAATATGGCTCAACTTGCCCCACGTGAGGGGACAACAGTGGCATTTTTTATCGTGCAAACTCAAACGCCAGGTCCCAACATTTCATTTCATTTAGTAGTGAAACATCGCAGCTGTGTCTCCTGGTTGTTTCATATCAATGTATCGCTTTAAAGACATCCTGTTGATCGTCATGTCCCGTGACACCTGATGAATGGACTTCCCATTCTGTACCTCTCCCACCGCTCTGTCCAAACCCTCAAGAGGAGTTGAAGCCTGTCTGTCTTCCATTTATGGAAGCATGACGTGATGTTTCTGCTCTAAAATGCACAATATCACATAATTTCGGTGATGCAGCAGAATGCAATGTTGAATCACAGTAATATATCTGGCTCAACTTCCCCCGATAGCAGAATTTAATTAGTCTTTGAATTGAATAACCAAAGAAGGTAAAGACAGTTTAGGTCAGCAAAAACATTTAGAGATTTTCAGGGATCAATGATGAGTTAACAACTTCCAGTTATTCTGCAGCAGAGGAAGGAAAGTAAACATTTCTACAGTAAACTCCTTGGAACAGCCTGTTAATTCACCCTCAGAAGCTTTATTTGGACCATTTTATATCTATTATATATAATATTATTAAAGGCGGACAGAGCAGCTGGTCCTTTCCTCCGTCTTGGCTCTGCAGCTGATGGAAAGAGAAGTTGGGATGAAGCCGTAATCTTTCCCACTGAGCTGGAATCAGGCGTCTCCTCGCCCGACCCCGAAAACTAATGGAGCTTCTCCTAAAAAAAAAAAAAAGCGTTTTACTGAATAAAATCAGCGTTTCCGCAGTGAGACGTGTCTCAGAGAGGGAGGATAAACCTGACTGTGTGTTCGGCCCTGTGCAGTGACGCATTAAAAATGCATGCTGGAGTTTGCGGAGCAGGAAGTCTGGCTCGTGAAGCCGAGACGTCACAACTCATCTCTCAACCTTTGTAGCGGAGCAGGAACGTAGCCGGAGGGGAAGCAAAGAGAACACAAAGGTTAACTAGGCCACATCTTCTTCTCTTGTGTTTCCGGCCCACAGTCTGTGCTTGGCAGAGCACGGCTAACTCTCCTCCTCCTTCCAGCTAATGCAGCTGATTCCAGAGGCGGCACTCAATCTTTATTTTATACGTTCAGCTGGTAAAAAAACCCCATAGTTGTTCAGCTGAAACGTTTGACTCCTCCTTTTTGTATGAAACCAGAGCGAAGCTGAAAACATTCAGGGAGTTATCTGGTTAAAAAGGGTATAGATTATTTAACCTCAGGGGGGAAAACTATCATCAGGTACTAAAAAGCTATTAAAGAGTACCCTTTAAACACGTGCATGTGTGCAGTTCAGATCGCTGTAGGGATGCAAAAGGGATGTAAGTTAAAGATTCTGCAACATTGTGAAATACTGCATGTTTCAGTCATCGTAGAATCTCAATGTCTGACTGTCAGGTTGCTGCTCCTGTAAAGGCCGACGGAGACTCGGGGCGGGAGGAATAATCTGTTGTTAGATGCATCGCGATGCGAACGTGGAAGATTATGAGTCAATTAACAAATGACTAAAATCGATTATTTAAATGTCCCATCGGAGAGACCAGCAGTGTTCCCCTGTGTTCATAATAACCACTCTACTGAAATGTGCAAGTAAACCTAGTAAAATCCAGCATTCAATTCTGTCACTGTAACTATGTGTAAAGCGTCCTTGGGTCCCGTGAAAGGTGCTAAAAATATTTATTTATGTAACGTTTGCTAAATTAGTAGCAAAGTAATATTAATAATCAGCTGTGTGTCAGTACTAACAAAGTGTTGAGAGCATCTGGTACAAGCTGAGACTAAACTGGCGTGCAGCTCTGTCCTGTACACAGACTGAACATCCTGATTATTATATTTGGCTGGTAATGTGTCGTCTTACACTAAGACAGCAAGGGAAACGTACATACGCAAAAGATAAGGTTACGGGTGGATCTGAGACCTGCTTAGGAGATTACAACAACAAGCTCTGCCTAAACCAGATAAGCAACTAACTTGCACCTGTACACACTTAAAAAATGATATATTAACTTACCACCCTTACAGATATTAGGCGCTGGAGGCTCGGCCGCACTCCGACACATCAAACCAACATTACAGACATTATCACCGTTTCTGACATACATTCAGTTCACCCTCCAAAACCCCCCCAATGTCCCAGCAGTTCAAATGTTCATTCCAATAACTTAAATAGTCTGGATGGAACCAGATGTAAGAAGAAGGAAGAAACAAAAAAGATACCGAGGTGAAGTGTGGCGAGCCGCCGCCGTCAACAATATTCCACAGTTAACTTACGCAACCTCGACCCAGTCTGTTTAGCTGTTGGGATGATGTGGTAGTCCAGAAAAGTCCAAGCATATGATCCACCAACAAAAGTTCCTTTGTTGCGTCCGTCTGGCAAACCTCACACAGAGCCCACTAAACGCCGACTGCTTCACCTGTTGCGCTCTAGAGTTCCCCCCCAAACATCACGTCCCACTCTCCTTTTAAAACCTACCTGTGGCAAAACAAAAATACATAAAGGTCCTTATAACAATCCGTGATACACCACAGGCTTCTGATATACAGTTGCTTTTTTTTTCCCACGTGAAGGCACAACCAATACACATAAAGCAGGTTTACCAACACATTGAAAGCTGTACCTGAAGGCGGAATAGGCGACTATTACAAATGAAACGAGGGACCATGGACAAACTAGTCCTTTTAAGCTAATTAGCAGATGTTTCTTTTGGATTTTAATGTGCAAATTAAATCCTAAATTCCTGTATAGAAAAAATATAATCGTTTTATAATCGAATCGCAGCCCTCTGAATTGTGAGGTGCCCAGTGATTCCCACCCCTAATGGAGACTTCTGCGGCGAGTCCACGCCGTCATCAACAATTTATACTTGTGCGTTGGCGTCGGCCAGCTCACTTCCTGTTCAGCCCTCCGTTACCTTGAAAGACTCCACAAAGATTAACGGAGCAGCTCTTCTAGACTCTCCAAATGTTGCTGGACTGAATGGATCAAAAACGAGTCGTTCCGTGGAGGTCGTGATGACGACCCGGTTGTCTGCAGGCTGCATCAGGGAGCGTTTCAGAATCAGAGCGTTTTGTCTGATTTTTGCTGACATGTTTAGATTTAGTTGATTTGGTAATCGGTGCTTGATTTTTGTGCTGCTTCTATGATTAAGTGGGCTGCGTCGTTAAATGATTTCTTTTTGTCTGTTTCAACTGTGTTTTCTGTTGATTTATGATCAGGAGGATGCTCAGGGTGTTTTATTTTGAAAATTCTCTCTGCCGTTCTGTCTGACTTCCTGCCTGGTTCGATCTGCTCTGTGCAGCTTGATGCGGCTTCAGTCAAAAATAAACTTGTGCATTGTTCGCGGAGCCGAGAGCTGCATCTGGGACGAGCGTGCTGTACAGACAAAGCTGCCTCGCACGACTTTAAATTGGCCTTTAGTGTGTCTGGAGATGTTCTGTAATTCAGTGATGCTGTTTCCCAAAAGACAGCAGACAGACTCAGTCAGAGAGCAGCTGGTGGAGACGGGGGAGCGTTTAGCAGCTAAAGAGCCAGATGTTTCCCTCAGCAGCTGGTGGAGACCAAACACAGAGCTAACAGAGAGAAGTGAGAGACACTGGACTCTCACCTTCACCAGGTGACACAAACTCATCGTGATACGTGATATTAGGTTCACGACAACGAGACGAAAAGATCCTTAAACAGTGTTTTAAAGATTTCCTGTGATATATGAGGGAGGGTCTGGGGGGACCTTAAACACTTCATTTCCTGCATTCTGGTGAAAGTTTCTGCACCAATTTATGGTGGAAGAATTCAGGCGGCAGGTGACATTTCAAAATATATGAATCTAACAGAATCTAAGTGAGCGCAGCTCTCAGATCTGTTTCTCCTGCAGATCGACTTTTCTCCTGTAACATCCTCCCTGCTGAGGCCTGCTTTAGTCTCTCCTCCTCTTTCGTCATGTTCACAGGGAGAGAACAGAAAACTTGGCTAAAAAGAAACTGACAAGAAGTTGTTAAAGTTACGTCGTTTTATAATTTGATTTGATTTATTAGGATCCCCATTAGCTGATGCAAAAAAAATGCATTGGCTACTCTTCCTGGCGTCCACACAAAACACATAACAAAAATAAAGAGTGACACACTACACAATCAATACACAGATACTACAAGAACATACACAACCACTGTACAAAACAATAAATTACAAGAAAAACACAACCAGTAGACAAAACAGATATACAACATAATAAAACATTTCAATACACAATCATACACAGAAACAACAAATTTTCAAGGAATACAAATATAAAAGAATGTTATATGATACGTTATATTTTCTATACAGACAGTCAGGAGTTTTCCATACATTAATTTTGTTTCTAAAGCCTAGAAGTGATACTTTTAACCTCTCGTCTACCTATCTAGAAGAGTTTGCCGTGCATTTTGTTAACATTAGCCCTTATTGTACAACGAATAGCTAAACGAGCAGCTCTATTCTGAACCCTCTGTAGTTTCCCTAAATTCATCTTTGTAGTTCCTGACCAAACCACAGAGCAATAATCTAAATGTGATAACTAGGGTCTGCAAACATGTTTAATCAGCAGCTTGTTTTTTATTCTTCAGTTCCTTTTTTTGCATATTTGTTTCTTCTATATTTTAGTTACACTGCTTGTTTTCTTAATGTGCAAATAAATCTTTCTAAAGGCATTTTCATTTGTTATTTGACTGCAAGCTGTATTTCAGAACGTTTTTTTTAACAAATTATGCTACGTGTCCCCAGGGTCCCCGGTGTAAATGACACCCATGTGTTCACCATATTAATGAAAGCCAACTTCACACAACACGATTTGAAAGTCACCGAGCTCGCAGACTGGGCTGTGATCGGGGGCAGATCAGCGCTCGGCATTCGTTACATGTGAACCACTCAACGACGCTTCGCCGACAGCTCCAGCATGCTAAGCACGCCGTCCAGCGACGCGACATCCACATCCAGCCGCAACAAAACGTTATTTACTCACCTCCTGCTCTCTTTGCTCGTGGTTTATTTCTTCTTCTCGTGTGTGTGTGTGATAAAACGTGGTTTAGAGGCCGGACAGGGTCGCTGTCAGCTCGTGCATCGTGCGACCTCCTGACGCCGATCAGCCACGTAGTCCGAACGCCACGACGACTTCAAGACTCCCGTCACAAGACAGAACGTTGTGTAGTCTGGTGAAGATGTGTTCAAGTGTTCACAGCTTGTTTGTGCTGGAAACAGGTGGACAGAGAGTCAGTGAAGGATCGTGGGTAATGAAGGCGTCTGTGTGTGGAACAGAGAAAATGATCTGTGAGCGTCGGGTCACACTGAAGCCTTTTTATTGACCAAATATTTTAGGGGGAAAACAAATGCGGTATGTTGCCAATGAGACATCCAGTTTGTTGGCATCAAGTTTCCTCTGAAACATCTTCACTGCTGCAGATTAAAGTCGTTTCTAGGAGGCCGTCTGCTCGGTGAGTCGGCGCTCTTTAAATGAAACACATCTGCAGCACAGATGTTCAGTTAAACCTTAAAAAATACAATTTCTGGTTGTAAACTTGTAGAAAATCCGCTGACAGGAGGAGGAGGAGGGTGGGAAGGTGTTTGTGAGTTATCGGGTTGCTTAGGAACAGGAGAGGACCAGCTCATGCTGTATGTGTGTGCGTCGCCTCGATAAGTTTACTAATTGGTCCGATCGATAGTCCTCTGTGCTCCTGATCCGGACCGGACCACAGCACGACCCGCAGCAGCAACAGAGTAAAGCTGTAAAGTGGCACTTTAACGAAACGCTCGGGAAGCGGACGGGTTTAAATCTGCTCACATGAACGTTTCCAGCAGCAGGACTGTCAGGAAATCAGCCTGCGCTTATCTCGACGGGATTCTTCCAGTGTCTGATCCACACAGCCGCTTTATTCTGCACGAAAACACCCCTGCAGACTCCTGAAGGCAGCGCGACACACATGGAGCCACAAATACACCTGCGCGCACACCCGGCCCAGCATCAAATAGCCACGGCAGCCTTTAGCATCAGAGGTCAACGTCAAAATAAGGTCTGTTATGAATGACAAACGTCAGAGGAAGGAGGTGCCCAACGCCTGATCTTTTCCTAAACCCAACCACCACATTTATTTTGCCGCCCTGTCCTGCCTCCTTAGCTACCGTCGTACGGCCACCACAGCTCACGAAATAAACCCATAAAGACGGGACGTAATAAGCAGAATAATAATCGACCTATACGGCTGTTTCTCAGCTTCGAGGATCAGGTCTGACTCGTTCTTGTGTGGATCCTCTAACAAACATCTTGAACGTATTTCCTTCCTCGGAAAACATTTCAGCGGTGCTGTTTCCACGTTGTCGACACGCTGCTGCATCTGTTTCCATCTTCAGCTGTTCATCAGTGGAACAAGTTGCTTTACCAGCCCTGACCAATTCAAAGATGTTCAGGTGGAGGTTGATTGGTCGACCCTCTCTTTCAGGTCCTGTCAGACCGCTTTGAAACCTGGACCTGTTTCTGTGTCTGAGAGACCAATCAGGACGACTTTCTCTTTTTAAACTGGTCCAATATTGAGCGAGCGCGCCGCAGGCAGCAGCAGTGAAACAGGGCTGCAACGTGATCTTTACGTCAAAGTCTGGACTCTAAAGAGCTTGTTTTTGCCGCTGTGTGTCTGACAGCGTTATGGGAAGGATCCCTGCAGAGAGAGAGCTTTTTTAAAGACTAAGATTCTTTGAGTTTAAAGAGGTCCTATTCCTATTTTCCTCTCCTTTTATTGAGTTATATCTCTTTTTTTGTGCATGTAACAGGTTTGCAAAGTGAAAAAGCCCAAAGGGAGTTCCCATCTCCCACAGAAAACTCTGCTCTGAACTGAAAACAGCTCGTTTGTAGTCCAGCCGCTTCCCTTTCTTGTGACGTCACAATGAAAATACGTGTCATAACGCTCACCGAGTGGCTACTCCAACCTGCCCTCAGAAACACCTGTGGAAAAACAGCGAGCTGCAGCACACAGCTCTCCTCTCCCTTCCAAACACTAGCTACCCTCCAGGCAGTCAGTGGACATAAAGTTGTTCCTGTGATGTAGAGACAGAGCTCAGTTAAAACTTTATGGATACAGATTAATAACTCACCGCTCTGAAACTCTCGCTCCAGTCCGTGTTGCCGAGCTGGTCGGCAACACGTACGGCTGAACCCGAGCTGTTTACCGGCTTCTCGCTGACCCGCCCTTCTCTGCTTCTGATTGGCTAGTAGTCCTTAACTAGGAACTGAGCATGTGCAACTCCCAACAAAGATCATTTAGAGACAAGATGTATCACTCCATAGCTAAAACGAAGCCTTCAACACAGGCTGGAAAGAGGAGCTGCAGCAATGTGCAGGATGACAAAAAATATGGTGGTGTTTGAAAATTAAACCATGTAAACAACTAATTAATCAACAATGAGGACAACGTGTGTCAAGCTTTCAAATCGTAGTTTTAAATGTTCTGATTATTACCTCGTAAAAACTGCTTCTTAAGCTCCTCATCATCTGTGTGCGTTGCCCTGTCCTCCTGCCGAGGTGCTGCCTCAACATAAATATGTATTTCCTGTCTTCACCATCAGCTTGGACTGAAAACTTAAATTTAACATTCACCGCGCTGCCTCCTCCTCCTCATTTTAGGATTGTCTCTATTCGTGTGTGTGTGTGTGAAATCTTTAACCAGCCACTGAGCTGCAGGGCTGCGAGGATACAAACACAGTGTTCACTCACACTTCCTCTTATCTTACTTTCTAATTTTCACACAGCACGGCAGGGTTATTTTTCACGCACACTCTAATGCATGCAGAGCAGGACAGTGATATTCAGCTAAAAGGGGGGATGGTTTAAATTTTAATGCGTTCTGCAGGAGGAGGTAGTTATTTCATTGGCAACACTCGGGTGCACAGGGCAAATCTATAATCCTCCTCATTGGAGGGATGGACGTCCTATGGGAATCCTGCCTGTGTGTGTGTGTGTGTGGGGGGGGGGGGTGATGGAGCTGCCGTGAAATCTCTTTGTTCTCATTCAGGAATATTTCCCGTTTGTGCACTCGGGGATAATCAGCTGTGTGTCGTGGAGACTAATAAATGCGTGACGGCTTATTTCACGATTCAATTTTCAGTCCGTGGATGTAAAAAAAAATCAAAAAGGTGATATCTTTTATTACGCTCGTCCACGTGATTTATGAGTGTGAGCGCGCAGGAATGTGCTGTAATTGGTTTGTGAACATGACTCTTCACGAGGAAACATTCTCCCACTGCAGACGAGTTACGGTGTGACACATGATTTATGAGCAGACCACACGAGGAACGCCCCTCTGAGCGCGCTCGGCTTCAACACATGTTCACAAACACTGAGACAGTAGCAGCTTTGTTTGCTTTAACTTGAAAAGGCTGTTGGCAGCGTCACTCATCCGTCTCACAGCTCAGATATAAATATAAAATGCAGACCTTCACCTTTGTTTTCACTCTCAGCCCCTCATGTCGGTTCGACACACAATGTGAATTTTAAATTTGCATTTATCAAGTGAGTTTGACGGCTGGACTACTCACACGAGTGTTCACACAAAACGCGATACCACAAACACATCCCACCATTACTGCCGCTGTACCAAAATAAACATTTAGCTGTGATTTAGCTGCAGTAAACGGGTCAAACTGATGCTGAAATAACGACATCATGATGCAGATTTGTTTAATAAATGAAGTCATGCTTTGTCAGGTCTGTCAGCAAGATCACAAGCAAACCACTTTTAAAATGCTTGTTTTCTGAATGGAGTCTGGCTCGATCAGGGCTATGCTAACTCCTTCATAGTAAAGTACGAGGACAGCTGGAATCAACTTCACTGGAAACGGTGAGGATACTGAGTTAAGATTATTTTCTCCTTTAAAATAAAATTAAAAAAAGATTTTCTCCAAGGTCAAGATGGTCTGACACGGTCTGCTTTGCTAAATCCCACAGATTTCTCCTCGCTTCCTCTGCAGAAAACATTCTGAGACGTCTTCCTTTATTTGCCTTAAGTCACAGAAAGTAAATTGGCAGTCAAAGTTGTTTGTTTAATGTCTCATTGTCATTATCATACGACAGATTAGTTTAACACGTCCAGAAGCTTGCTGTGTTAAAGTTGTGCTTTTAGGGGCCAGAAACCGGACTTTCACCCAGGAGGCCCGGATCAAAAAGTCAACATTGAATGTTTGTATTTAAGTTACTAAGTAGTTATTTTAACAGTGACGATGTTGGGTTTAGGTTTGTTAGTTGCAACGTTAACCACTTATTTTGATAGTCTAACCGAACATTGCATATTTATTCTAGCTAACTTAAAAACGACGTACCCAAGAAGTTAAAATGAGACTCCCAAGGATCAAGCTTCCATATGTGACTAGTTGTGAGTGAGAATGTGTTGAAGAGTCGATTTGATTCTGAGTCAAATTATACCAACGTTCCACATTATATATTAGAACAGCAGCCGGTACCGATCGAACACGTGAGATTAGTTTCTGTCTGTAACTTTATCTTTGAAAACGACGTGTATCTGAAGTGGTCTGGATCTGCTGACGTCACCTAACAAAGGGAATCGATAAGCCTGCAGGGTTGCAGACGAGGACACGAGCAGAAACGTATCCCTGCGGCCACGCTGGTAAGCACATTAGAAAATAGCCAATCAGAAGACAGTGGGCTTTGGAGGGGGGGCCTTAAAGAGACAGGAGCATCTACAGCTTGTTTCAGACAGAGGCTGAAATGAAGGCCTACATGAAGAGCCAGTATAAGACAGAAAATTCTTTGCATGCAGCTTCCATTCAGGAGTCACAGAACTACAATAAAGGGCTGCCGTGGGCAGGCTCGGATGCAAACATGTTTTAGCCACTGAAAAAAATCTACCTCAGTTTAAGTGCAGTGTTTCTTTAGAAGGGTAAAGTAAATATAGCTTGAACTGATTCTGATTTTTTTGGATGGTTTCTTGAAGATTCAAACACGTAGCTGGATGTTCACTGTGTGATGTGGACCTGCAGAACGTCTCACAGAGGACCAAACAAAGGAGACCACTGTCTCCATCCTGTCTCCTACCAGTGTCTCCTCATGCAGGACTAGTTTGACATGTTAGAAAACAGACTAGTCCTGGCAGAGATGAAACTGGCCTCCTGTCCAGCACGGTGAATGTGAAGCTGTAGTCTAATCCAACGCTGACCGTCTCCGTCACGTGCACGCGTTTACGTTACCAGCCCTCTAAATAACCATTCCTGAATCTAATCAGTCAGTCGGAGGTAAAGCGAGAGCAGCAGGGCGTTTTACCACTCACAGCCTCTCTCTGCACATCACATCAGATCTCGCTCTCTGCCGGTCCTCATTGCACTTCAGGAAAATCCTGATCTGAGCTATTTTCCGCTGCTGCTCACAGCTTAAACAGGCCTCTTCGTCTCTCCTAAACTGTAGGAACAGGCCGAGGAGGCTTCCTCTCATGATGGAGGGAGGGAGGAGATGTCGTTAGGCCGGCTGCTGGTGTCTGTGTTCAGGCCAGAGGCACAGCGTTGGCTTCAGACACATCCAGACTAGCTGTTTCCCCCTCTTTCCAGCCTTTATGCTAACATGAAGAGTGAGAGGGAAAGAAAATGTGTATTTGTCAAAATTTTGAACCAACATGAGCGAACTGATCTACTGCTCAGAGATCCTTATTGATCCTCGATCTGTTAAACTGTTCAGGTTTATTTCTGATGCAGCAGTTGTTGTGTGCACAGATAATTAACCAGCAACTATTCTGAAATTGGAATAGAGAGCATAAGTCACTCGCTTCTGCTTCCGGCCCACCTTACTTCAGAAAAAATATGTACAGTAGTCAACGTTGAGAGACAACTTATTTTTTTATCCTGTTTTAACTGTGCCCTGAATTGCACACACAATTTAAAAAAGAAAATTTTTTCCATCAAGAAAGTTGCAGTTTGTCGTAAAACAGTAAAGTTGCATGTCGTTTTGTGTGAAAACTGTTCAGTGAACTTCATTTCTTGTCTTGCACAATGTCACCAACATGTTAGCGCGGTAATGCTAGCTAATGCTCATTGCTTGGTTGCTGCTAGCTTGATAACTTAGCTGTGTTCCACGCAGTAACCTGATGTGCTTCATCCAAGTGGTAAGCTTCCGCTCAGAAAACTGATGCGAACGCGGATCTCCCTTAAACCCTATTACCCCCTTCTGGTTGCAAAAAGAAGTCCGGCTCCATTAGAAATAATGTTAAAATGTTTCTACTTGTCAGCTGATTTATTCCCTCAGTAAACACTTTCCTGATGAGTTTATGGTCTCAGTCGCTAGTTTCAAGTCTTCTTCAACACAGCATGATGTTCATTTAGTAAATTATGGTCCCATTTAGAGGAACAGAGACCAGGAAGCAGGGGGGGCTTTAGGGCGGGATTATTTATGATTGACGAGTTGTTACCATGGCGACCTGTCACTCAGGCAACAGTGACTCGTACCCACGGCACTGTGTAAATTTAACCAGAACCGTTAAAAGCTTATCAGGAGTCGGCTGTTCACTTTCTCTGGTGAGTACATTTAGTTTTAAGCCTGTTGTTCGCTAGACAAAGTTATCAGTCCCGTTAAAATGACAGTTAATGTGAATTACAGATGCATCTAGCTAAGCAAGCTAGCTAGCTTCCCTTACGGCCGTTAGCTCCACAGTCCGGTGCCGCTGGTTGTAAAAAAAAAAAAACATGGCGGCGGCCTATTGGCCAAATTCGATGCTTCAAAACGGCGGTCCATAAAAAATGGGTCATGATGACTACATCGACTTCTTATGTACAGTCTATGGTTTAATCCAATGACTCTCAGTCCTTTTATCACATCATCCTGTCATGGAAGTTATTTGACGTCAGCTTCAGTAACATTAGCTTCATTACCTTAGTTTCAGTAACATTAGCTTCGTTACCTTAGTTTCAGTAACATTAGCTTCATTACCTTAGTTTCAGTAACGTTAGCTTCAGTAACATTAGCTTCATTATCTTAGTTTCAGTAACATTAGCTTCATTACCTTAGTTTCAGTAACATTAGCTTCATTACCTTAGTTTCAGTAACGTTAGCTTCAGTGACGTTACGTTAGCTTCAGTGACGTTAGCTTCAGTAACGTTACGTTAGCTTCAGTAACATTAGCTTCATTATCTTAGTTTCAGTAACATTAGCTTCATTACCTTAGTTTCAGTAACATTAGCTTCATTACCTTAGTTTCAGTAACATTAGCTTCATTACCTTAGTTTCAGTAACGTTAGCTTCATTACCTTAGTTTCAGTAACGTTAGCTTCAGTCACGTTACGTTAGCTTCAGTGACGTTAGCTTCAGTAACGTTACGTTAGTTTCAGTAACATTAGCTTCATTACCTTAGTTTCAGTAACGTTAGCTTCATTATCTTAGTTTCAGTAACGTTAGCTTCAGTCACGTTACGTTAGCTTCAGTCACGTTCGTTTCAGTAACGTTAGCTTCAGTGTTGATAGACTATTACTCATGACTTGTAACCAGCTAGTACTGTGGCCGGAACATTGTACTCACCACTCTGTGGGCTCAGACAGAGAGAGGTGGCTGCATCAGAGCCAAAAGAGTGCATTTTTTTAATTAATTAATTATTTTGGCTATCTGTTTTTAAAATGGCCGATGCAGATTATTGGAAAAATGCTGAATATTGGCGCCGATAATCAGCCAGACTGATTATTGGTTTACTCCTAGTTATAATAATGTTTAGATAAACAAATGTTTGTTTTATTTGCTGGTAAACTGAAAAATAGGGGTGGTGGCGCAGAGATAAGATGCCTGCCTTTGGTGTGAGAGACCCAGGTTCAATTCCCACTGTGAGACATCTACCATTGTGTCCCTGAGCAAGACACTTAACCCCTCGTTGCTCCAGAGGCGTGCGACCTCTGACATGTATAGCAATTGTAAGTCGCTTTGGATAAAAGCGTCAGCTAAATGAATAAATGTAAATATAAAATGAAAACAAGACATCAGCTTAGGCTTTCTTCATTATTTCTTGACATTTTATAAACAGAGCAATTTATCGTTAAATTGAGAAAATAATCTGAATTAAAAATAATTGAGAGTTGCAGAGAACCTTTCATCTCACTTCCCTCTCTGAGAAAGGTTTATTTGCACAATAACAAAACATGCAGTGCAATTTAAATATAGCAGAAACAAAAGTGCATGGTCCAAAAAAAGTAAATTAAGCTTAAAGAAAACTACCCGGTGTGACCCCCGAATTGTGCATCGTCAGGTCTCTAATCTGAGCCTTTATGCCCTCCATGTCTCTCAAACACAAAGTGTTAGCAGAAAGGGAACTACAAATTTCATCTCATTATAAAACCCTGAGTTGTACAGTAACACATTAATCTCTGTGTTTGTAGCCATGAGGACACGTTTTAATCTCGGAGGCTTTTCTAGTTAATTAAAGGTTAAATTAAGGAAGTTAAAACCATCTCAAACCCTCTGACTGCAGTTTTCCTCTGCGCCCCAGGTGAAATTCTCATAAACCCTCTAAAAGCAGAATATTTAGCCAGATATCTCCCCCTCCTCCCTGCCTGGTATTTTCCTTCTCTCTCCGTCCTGGTGTCATTAACAGTGATTTATACGAGGGCTCTCTGGAACATGGATGGTGCCAATAGGTGGGATGTGGGTACATCGCCCCAGCCGCCGCCGCCCAGCCCTCCCCGCTCACCCTGCTCCTCGCCGCCGGTGATTGATCAACACAAACACAACGCAATGCAGGAGGAGGAGACGCACACAGAAACACACAATTAGTGTGTGTGTTGTGTTTCGGGGGCGGCGGCCGTTTGTGTGTGCTGCTTTGAGATGAATAGAGAGGCCCGTCTGCAGAGACCTGCAGCTTTATTTTGGCTTTTAGTATTCAGCTGAAACATCTGTGCCAACGCAAACAGCCCAGAGTTTCACCAGACTCTCAGTTCAGACTTTTTCCTCCTGTAATGAGAAGCGAAATATTATGTTTATGAATGAGGCTGTGCAGCTGAAGCTCTGCAGTTTAAATCCAGCAATTAGGAAGGTGTCGGATTTAAACCCTGTTCTGCTGCTAAAGACTTTATAAATGGACCAGACTGCTGAGAAGTTTAGGTAATGTGTTTAATAACACGATATGAATATTATTTTATGTCAATACAAATTAAAATATGACATTAAATTCATGTTTAATGCAACAGAGCAGCTACTGGTCACAGCCGAGAGACAATTTCACACAAAACCTCCAGTAAAAAAGCCGATTTAAGTTGCTAAACTTTGGTTTTTGTTTGGAAACAGACGATGGAAGGTGTAAATCAGCAAGCGTTAGAGGTGCTGCGAGGTGGATTTGGTTCTGTTGGGCAGAACCAGGCTAGCTGTTTCCCCCCGTTTCCAGTATTTGTGCTAAGCTACATGGCTGCTGGCTGTAGCTTCAGACATGTGAGTGTTTGTCGCTGTACAGAGCGAGATGATGCTTCATATTGAGGTTTGTTTGTGTCGCCTGATGAAGTCCGGTATTCGCTCTCTGTTCGCTCTGTGTTTGGTCTCCACCAGCTCCTGAGGGAAATATCTGGCTCTTTAGCCGCTAAACGCTCCCCAATATTCACCAGCTGCTCTCTGACTGTTGCAGCTCGTGTACGGTGACTTTTTACAGCCCTCACAAGAGAAATGGCCGTACAGGTCGATGATACAGCAGCTTATTACGACCCATATTTTTGTTAGGCGGCTACCTCGATTAGCAGAAAAAGTCAGGTGACGTTGTACAAAGAGGTGGTGGGGTGGATGGATGAGTCAAGTAAGCTCAGGAGACTGCGGTTCGAGTTCTGCGTGGAAGAAAGTTCAAATGTTTGAAGTTCAGTAACATTTACGTAAGTAAACGTAAGTCGTAGCCTACAGCGTATACTGCGCGCATAGCCACAAGTTTATACTTGTGCCTGCGTTATTCTGCAATTACATCGCCAAAACGCTAGTTGGCAGTAGCATTGTAGCGTCCACTGTGTTAACTTCTGCAGGCTAACTCCTGGTTTAGCCCTCCACTAACTTTTATGGGGTAAAATAAGAATCATGCGGCTCTTCTAGACTTTCCAAATGCAGTCTACCGAATGGATAAATCAGACTTTACATCACATGACTTACATCATGTACTTAAGTTCTGGTTTCTGGACTGGTTGGTAGGTTGTTCCTACGGACATATGCTATTCTGGGACGTTTGACAGTGAACCTATTTGGTTGTTTAGGTTTGAGGACGTGTTGCTTTTTACAGCTTCTTCTTCTCTGGACACGACGCTCTGTGAACCAGAACGGACAACCACCCAGCTGAAAGTCACTGTAAAGACGCAGCTGATGATTCTCTACCAGAGACGCCAACATGCTGTCAATATATACTGTTGTTATGAAAATATCGATTATTTTTAATTGATAACTGATAGAGCTGGTAACAGGAACTATGCATCTATATAATATACATATATATGAAGGTCTGCCCATTGCAACAACAGACGCGCTCTTTAGTGTTTGATAATAGTGAGAAGGTAAAATATGGGACTGTATCCTTTCACAGATGAGACTATCTCATTAAGCGATATGCAGATTTATGCAGACATTTGGATAACAAATCAGTTTGGCGGCGTTGTGTTGATAATGAAAGAGTAAAAACAACAAGATAAAAAAAAGACTCACAGGAGAACAAGAAGACAGAAATAAAAGTTTAAACAGGAAAGGAAGACAAAGACAGGAAAGGTTAACAGCTCACCTGCTGTTCAGGTGAGCTCTCAGTAATAAGCTAATCGGTGTCATTTGCACACTTCCTATTAATGTTTTCACCACCTTTCATTTTGAAGCAGGCGATGTCAGAAGTGTCAGAGTAATTTAAACAGATTGAACCAAAATGCACAAGTTAAAAAGTATTATGCTATATGCTAGCAGCTCTGTGACTTAGACACAGATGTGCTTTGAGCTAAATGCTAACTTCAGCATGCTAACATGCTCACAGTGACAGTGCTAACATGCTAATGATTAGCAGGTATAATGTTCACCATCTTAGTTCAGGAAATCTCAACTTCTGCAGCTGTATAACGGCGTAATAACATTCCTAAAATCGAAAATAATTTCTTTAGTTTTCTTGGTGTCGAAGAAAACCTGCTCCAACCAACAGACCCACCCGGTAGCTGGTGTCATCATCATCATCATCATCATCAAACCAATGATTGCTGTATCTTCAGCAAATGTAATAGAAACATGATCCGATGTGTTGCTTCCTCATTAATTCATATAGAATATAAATAAAACTGGATTACAACAAGAAGAGCGTCAGTCTGATGTGCTGCAGACCAGTCAGGTTTTGTCGTCGGGTCGCTCAGATGCTCCTTAGTGTCTGGTCTCACGCTGTAACAGCATCCTGGTATACTGGTCTGTTTGCAGAGAGGAGCTGCTGTAAACTGGACCGGTTCATTCTAGTCTGACTGCTTCGGCTTGGCTCCTGTCTTCGCCATATGGTCCGTTCTGGCAATAACACGCTGTACTGTTCACTTGGCTGAACACTGAACAGTAATTAGTCACTTTCTCCTCGCATGCTGCTCCTCAACTGTCAGCCATCAGTTCATCTAATGCTTCATGTCTTTACAGTTTTCTTACAGTTTAGTCATTTAGACAAAGTACAGGAAAGTGCTTCACTTTCACATCACGTCATACTGTGAGCAGCTAACTAGTTTCTACCTACAGCTGAACTGAGCATCACTTCCTAAGCCAGGGAGCACATTATGAACTACCTGCATTGGTTTGTGGGGTTACAGGTTACATTTGAAAGAAGCCCTGTTTATGATTGTCAATGAAATTTTACTTTATTTCATATCATGCACAAACCTGGCACATTGCACATATTTGTTGTTAAATGTTAATCTTTGTTGTTCTTTATTTTTATATTTTGTCTGTTTATATCGTTATATTTATGTACACAATATTCTCTTGTTGCAACACGTCTGCACAACACAAACCGGAGTAATGCTCAAGTAAATATCTGCCACATTGTTGTTTCTCTGTAAACAGTTTTAATATTTTGTCTAATTTTTTTATTCTTCTTATATAACTTAGCATTTGTTTATTCCATATTCATATATTTCTACATTTATTTATGTCAGCTGTTTGTTTGTCTACGTGTAGCAATAAAGCTTATTCTGGTTCTGATTAGCACATGCTAACGGTGTCGTTATTCCCCCGCTGTGTGGAAGGCTGTCCTGTTTAGGCTAACGTTAGCAGCTTAGTTCGGCCGTACTTGTTGTCCGAGACAGAGTTACGTTTGTGGTCACGCTTTACACGGCTGTGACGTCATCCACTGCTGATTCTGATTGGCTGATACGTATGTGTCAGTGAGCGGCCGTATGTCTGCGTGCTGAACAGACTTTTGTCAATCATCAGCTCTTTGTGTTGTTTCTTTCTGCACACAGTTTTACTGCTTTTGTTTCTGTTGCTTACCCTTTATTTGGTAAAGGTCAGCAGCGCTGCCCTGCTGCTGCTCAGTGTGTGTGTGTGTGCGCGCGGCGCCCTCGCCGGCCTCAGGATGCTGTAAATCATACAGCGGTTTTATTAGCGACTCCTCCACCAGCCTTTGAAGCTACACACACACCCGGCGTCGGTGTGTTGCTTCAGGGGACTGGGAGGGTTGGGATGATGTCAGGGCTGAAACCTGAAGAGATCTCCACACATTTACTTAATTAGGACGGCATGAACGCCTCAGTACAGGGTCTGAGGGACTGATGGACTCTGTCTTTGTCTCCACAGGGACCATCAGAAGGGAGCTGCTGCACTGCAACAGTAAGTCAGACGTTTGTCTTCGTCCTTCCTGTTGCTTTCTGACCAGATATGACACCGACTCCTCTGAGTTTAATGATCAATGTTCTTCTTTGCTTCATTCAGTGGATTACATGAAATGCTGCGTACCAGCTGGCAAACTACCCTATAAGGTGCTGCCTGCTAACAGTCATCATGCTAACAGACTGAGGCTAAAGCTAACAGGTCTCATGTAACAAAAGCCACCATCCGTGTAAGGATGTGGTGGGGTGGATGGCTGAGTCTAGTAAATTTAGGACTGTCTCTCAGGAGACCGAGGTTTGAGTCTCGTGTGAAGGAAGGTCAAAGGTGACAAGTTAAATAATGTTTTGTAGATGACTTACATCACATGACTTACATGATGTACTTATTTAAACCCAAATCATTGTTTTTACGTAAACCTGAACAAGTGGTCTTGGTGCCCAAACCTCACCGAACTACCACCATTTCACATGTTAAACGCCATGTGACTTAGGACATAGCTTGTTAGTCCTTCAGTTAAAATGAACGCCTGCCGAGTTTGCCCAGTTAGTAATGATCGCTTGGGCTGAGATATGCGTAGGGTATTACCTTAAACAAGTTAAAACAACTTACCATCACAGTCCAGTGTTTTTTTTTTTTTGAAGAGGTATCAGCAGGTATCTTTTATCGGGATGGACGATGGCATTGGGGGGGTTAGCGGTCTTATGTGCACCTGTTCAGTCGCACTTCACTCGATTAAAAACTTGAAATGACGTTCCAAGTCGTTTACAAGCACAGACCAGGTAACGTTAAAGCAGCAGTGAACACACGGTGCAGATGTTGGTTTCGGCTGATTGAGTTGTTTGATTGGCTGCGTTATTAACAAGCGGCTCTGGTGATGACGCAGGGTTAGACTGGATGTGTATTCAGAGCCAGTGAGCAATGGACTTTCCAAATAGCTAAATAGTATTATATGTGTGTATAATACAAAACACTGAAATGATAGTATAGATTATGCAATTAGTCAACACGTGAGTGTGTGTGTGTGTGTGGCTGGATTAGGATGGATTAACACCGCCGTTGTCATCAGACATTTAGCTTTCTCCTCCCTCTACTCTCTTTTCAGTTTTCCCCTCCTCCTCCTCCTCTTTGCTTCCTTACCTCCTCTGCTGTCCTCTACCCCCCCCTCTCTCCACCCATCCCTTCCCTTATTATTTACTCCTCGTCTCTTCAGCCATCCTCTATTCGCCCTCCTTCAGCTCATCCCCCATCTCCTTGTTTTCTTTCTCTGTTAACCCTCTCCTGCTTTCTCTTGCTCACTTCTCCTCCATTCCCCATTATTCCCGTCCTCGACCCCTCTCACCTCCCCTCTCCTCCGCTACCTTCTCCTCCTTGTCTCCTCCCCCCTGGAGACAGCGGGGAGCAGCAGGGCCAGAATTTACATCTTGATATATCAGTTTCCTGCAGCAGTGGAGGCGGTGATGGATGGCGAGTTGCCGGCGCCGCGGCGCTGCCATGAGTTACCGTGGTGATTACCGGCACAGGCGGCTACTCCCTGGCCACTTCATCACTGTGACTGGTTGGGAGGAAGGCGAGAAAAGAGAGAGAAAAAGGAGAGAGGGGCAGAAAAACAGAAAGAGAAGTAAGAAAAACACAATTGGAGGAGAGTGCAGGGGAAGGCAGCGGTGACTTGTTGTGGCAGGATGGAGGAACAGAATCATTAGAGGAGATTCGATAGGAGGAAACAAATTGTCCTCATGTGGAAAATAGCATCAAACAGGAGGAGGAAGCAGCAACAAGGGACCAGGATGTAAATATCAAAGTGTATGATCAGGTGGAAGTGAAGGATATTCTGAGGTTGGTGGATTCTGTACATTTTGATAACAGTCTGTCACGACTCCAAACAAATGCAGTTTAAATTTAAACAGAATTTCTCGTCTCACACAATATACGTCACCGACATGTTAGCGTTGTAATGCTAAGCTAACGTTCATTGCTTGCTTGCTACTAGCTAAGTAACTTAATTATGTTCCAAGGACAGATGTTTACCTCGTGTTTAATCCAACGACCCCTGATCCTTTCATTACCTCATCTACACCTGGAATTTCTGTGACGTTAGCTTCAGTTATGTTAGCTTAAGTCATTGAGAGAAACCGTCAGGCAATGACATCACATACGCAACTTTTTGTTTTATGGTCTTTGTCATCACATACTTTCAGTCTTATGGACCACCACGGGACCTTATTTTGGAAAAAATATGTAGTGGTCAACGGCGAGAGACAATTAATGTTTAAATCCCCTTTGAATTGTGTCCTGAATTACACACATGGTGTTTGTCAGTTTAAAAGATTATTAATGTCAAGGAAGTCGTAAAACTTACAAAGATCACAAACCTTTTAATGACTGAAGCTAACATCACTGAAGCTAACATACATGCAAATCTTTTCCAGTATAAGGTCCCATGGTTATCCACCGATAGGGGAGGGGCTTATGCTCTTTATTAACCTTATCTGAGCAAGTCTTCTGTTCTCGGCACAGTTTAAATAAAATAGTAAAGAATTGCAGGTTCTCCTTTCTAGTTTACAACAGTAAATATTTTCTGGCTAGCTATATAATTAGGCTAGCATTAGCTTTCTGAGTTGGTTGAAAATTTTTTCTCCAGCTGAGTTTTTAATGTTTTACGCTAACGGACTGAGGCTAAAGCTAACAGGTTGCAGGTGTCAGCAAACAGTGTTGAACTTAGATTGCAGTGTAGAGTTAGTTAGTGATAGTATAAGGATCAAAAAGTAAAAATGCATCTACTTAGATCCAGTGACATTAACAGCAATGTTTACAGGAACGTGCTGCAGCTGAGCAGCCAAGTAGCTATGTAGCCGGCAAACAGACGTTAGCGGTGCACATTCCCCTGGTGTCTGGTGTCTCGTTCAACAAGCTGCAGGGCTAGCTGTGTGCTCACGTCTGTAAGTTAGATAAGAAGGAAACGTTAGCATGAAACCAATTTGGTTGTTGTTCACATTGTGTAGCTGCTGCTGATTGGCTCAGTCTGCTGTACTTGAACGCTAGCTTCACTGATACCAGATTTCATTGACTGATTGATTGACACGTGCTGTACAAACATGTCGCACATCTTTGCTTGAAAAGAAGTTCCACCCATGAACATAATCCAGGCAGCAGATACGTTTTCCAACACAATATAACTAGGAAAATAAACAGGAGGTTATATTAATGTAATTTCCAGGAGACAGGGATGAAGCCAGTGTGTTGATCATGTGGCAGCATGAATCCTGCACACAAAAATGTTAATTTGCTGCTTTACTTATAAACCATGTGTCCCGGGGAACTTCCACCCTCCCCTCGTCTCATCCTGTGGTTGGTGATTTCATGTCTCGGCAGCTGCTGCCTGCCATCCAGCTGAGGGAAAATCTGACATCTCTTCTTCCCTTCTGCCCTCCATAAAACCGGAGGAAAAACAGATCGATGCTGGGCAGCTTTTTCATTTTGCTGTGGGCTTATTAAAATGGAAAGTTGCAGGTCCTCGTGTGTGTCAGCACTGCAGGAGTCGCCGCTGTTAGTGGGACCTGCAGTCTGTTGTTTGTTCAGCCTGAATGAATGTTAAAGGTCCCGTGAAATGTCTTCCGTCACCATTTGACGTGATGTTGCATTAAACAGGAAGCTGGTGAGCAGAAATAAGTACATAAGCAATATAAAATAAGCAATATAAAATACTCTATTACACACACAAGTCCTGCTTTGAAAACCTGCTTTAGTAAGAGTATTTGCTTCATGTATGCTGAAAAATGTCTCCTGGCATGATATCTGATTCTATTTGAAATTATTATATTGTTAATACTGATGCTTCAATGTTAGAGCAGCGTTTTTGTGTTGCTCGAGGTGGAGCTAGTTTAAACTACTTTATATACAGTTAGCTAGTTTAAGTTAGCTAGTTTAAACTACTTTATATACAGTTAGCTAGTTTAAGTTAGCTAGTTTAAACTACTATATATACAGTTAGCTAGTTTAAACTACTATATATACAATTAGCTAGTTTAAACTACTATATATACAATTAGCTAGTTTAAACTACTATATATACACAGTTAGCTAGTTTAAACTACTATATATACACAGTTAGCTAGTTTAAACTACTATATACAATAAGCTAGTTTAAACTACTATATATACAATAAGCTAGTTTAAACTACTATATACACAGTTAGCTAGTTTAAACTACTATATACACAGTTAGCTAGTTTAAACTACTTTATATACAGTTAGCTAGTTTAAACTACTATATATACAATAAGCTAGTTTAAACTACTATATATACAGTTAGCTAGTTTAAACTACTATTTATACAGTTAGCTAGTTTAAACTACTATATATACAACAAGCTAGTTTTAACTACTATATATACAGTTAGCTAGTTTTAACTACTATATATACAACAAGCTAGTTTTAACTACTATATATACAACAAGCTAGTTTAAACTACTATATATACAACAAGCTAGTTTAAACTACTTTATATACAGTTAGCTAGTTTAAACTACTTTATATACAGTTAGCTAGTTTAAACTACTTTATATACAATTAGCTAGTTTTAACCACTTTATAATCAATTAGCTGGTTTTAAGTACGTACATTATATACAGTTGGCTAACATTAGTTTTAATACTTTATATAAATGAGCAAGTTTTAATACTTTATATACAGTTAGCTAGTTTTAACTACTTTATATACAATTAGCTAGTTTAAACTACTTTATATACAGTTAGCTAGTTTTAACTACTTTATATACAGTTAGCTAGTTTTAACTACTATATATACAATTAGCTAGTTTTAACTACTATATATACAATTAGCTAGTTTTAACTACTATATATACAATTAGCTAGTTTTAACTACTTCATAATCAATTAGCCGGTTTTAACTACGTACATTATATACAGTTAGCTAACATTAGTTTTAATACTTTATATACAATGAGCAAGTTTTAATACTTTATATACAATTAGCTAGTTTTAACTACTATATACAATTAGCTAGTTTTAACTACTATACATACAGTTAGCTAGTTTTAACTACTTTATATACAGTTAGCTAGTTTTAACTACTATATATACAATTAGCTAGTTTTAACTACTATATATACAATTAGCTAGTTTTAACTACGTACATTATATACAGTTAGCTAACATTAGTTTTAATACTTTATATAAATGAGCAAGTTTTAATACTTTATATACCATTAGCTAGTTTTAATACATTATATATACAATAGGGTGACCAGACGTCCCCGTTTTGCGGGGCCAGTCCCCGTCTGGAGCTGTCCCCAGAAATGTCCCCGTTTTTCACTGTGTGTTAATCATAGACTGTATAAGGTGTTAACAGACCTGAAATCAGATTTTATGTGGCCAGAAAGACTAGACAGCAGAGCAGACAGCTGTCACTCAGTCTCTTTACGTCTACAGCTGCTTTTATCTGGATCAAACAGACATAACGTGCAATCAAACATCACTTTATGTCCGTGGTAACAGCAAAGGTGTGTCTTTGTGATGCTTTAACGTTTCTTTTAACAGAATAAACACAATTGTGGCCAAATAAGTTTGATGTTATTATGTTTGTAGGCCTATGTTTAATATCCTTGTTTATATTTAGAAAACAGAGCCTATAATTAACATGACTTACTGCTGAGTTAAATATATATAAAAGAAAGACATGATCTCTTTTGCAGTTATCCTTATGACTACATTATTTAACTTGCTGTGTTCTAAACAATTCAGTCCTTTTTACCTGTTGAAACACTTTTAAATGGCAAAACAACCCATGTACTGCAGTATTCCACTTGCCAGACAGTAATTGCAGCCTCTACTTTAGATTGGACGATGTGGCCAAAAATGTTATCATGATAAAAAGTTTAATATTTTTCGATATCTATAATTATCACGATAAGTATCAAATCGTTATTTTTTTTAAGAGTTTAAAGGCTGAATTCTGCTCCTGAGTGAAAGTTGAAGAAACCTGATGGTTAATTTTAAACTTTTCTTTATGGTCAGAACACTTGAGGCCAAACAGTGGATCACTTCACAAATCTGAGGCAGAACATTCAAAACAATTATGATAAAATCTTTGACAAGAAATATGCAGGAGTAAAATTAAGGAAAAGCTTTTTTCAGGCCTTTTCTCAACAAAATAAACATAATAAAAAAAAGTCCTAATTCGTGTATGACTCAAGTGAATAAAATAAACATTTATTGAATATCTATTGAACATTTGTTATATTGTTGTTGAAAAAAATTATATTACAATAATTGTTTTATTGTCCAGCCCTACTTCTACTTTTTGAATGAAAAGTTGATTCTGCCACAAGATGACTTGATTTCATTCAGAAGAGTTGTATTTGATAGAATATAATAATACTGAAATTGTCCCCATATATAATAACATTATATTTTTATGACATACTGACAACCAAACCATAAATGTTCCCGGTTTTCATTTTAGAAATCTGGTCACCTTAATATACAGTTAGCTAGTTTTGATACTTTATATACAGTACAGGAGTTAAAGTATAAAGTAGCAGAAAATATTATAATAAATACCTCAAAATTGTACTAAAGTACTACTTAAGATCAATGATCAGGCTTCACATCCTGAGTCGAGTTGCTATAAAGAAATATAGTAAAACTAAAATTGTTGTCAGCAAACATTGTACAACATTTACCAACTTTTCCTCATTATGCTGATTTAAAAACCAGTAATCCAGGCAGCATTACATGTCAAACAAAACGTATTTGATAATGCAAATGAGTATATAAAGGTAATTTCCGGGAGAGATGGGGTTGTGCATGTGTACATGCTGCAGAGTGAGGGGGGAGATGCATGGTTTTCTTCCTGGCTGGTGAATAATTTACCACCGTGTGGTTCAACCTTGAGGTGTCCTCTGTGGTCTGAACATCCACCACACTGACATTTCTGCTGCTGCCTCATTTAACACCCCCACCTCCACCTGAGAGAATATTCTATAATATATATTATTATATACATCTAAAAAGTAACTAAAGCTGTAAAATGTAGTGAGGTAAAGTTTAATATTTGTCACTGAGATGTAGTACACTGGTACTACATCTCAGTGACAAATATTAAACTTATATAATAATATAAAACCTTAATATAATACCTTAATATTAAACCTTTAAGTGTTGTGTTTTTACATTAAGTGCCCCCCCCCCCGTGAACACATACACTCCCTGACACAGTTGATCTCTTCCGCTGGGCTTTAAATGTTAAATACTTCATGGCAGCAGGAGACGACAGAGCAGATCCATGAATGTGGTCATGCGGAAGAAAATCAGACATGTTAGCAAACTGTCAGGAAGTCCTCGACACGTGTCTCGCCTCTGGAAAAATGTCTTTTATAGCCAAGACACTGAAGTTTTGTAGCTGAGTTTTATTTACATTATTGTGCCACAGCACGTCGTTGTTTGGTTTAAAGCTGCTTTTGAAATGTGTTTTGTTCATTCTAGAGAGGCCGTCTGAACATAAACGACTGCTGTACAAAATATTACAGAAAATAATTTGGTGGTGGAAGCTTGTGTAATGGCGGCTACCCCTGGATCTGAAAAGTGAAGCCAGTTCTGCAGCCAGCAGGGGGCGACTTAAACCTGCGTCCTCTCCAGCAGCCAGCAGGGGGCGACTCCAGCGGCTGCAGAAAGAAACTGTTTCTACTTGTCAGCTGATTTATTCCCTCAGTAAACACTTTCCTGATGAGTTTCTGGTCTCAGTCGCTAGTTTCAAGTCTTCTTCAACACAGCATGATGTTCATTTAGTAAATTATGGTCCCATTTAGAGGAACAGAGACCAGGAAGCAGGGGAGGCTTTAGGGCGGGGCTACAAGCTGATTGGCGACCTGTCAATCAGAATAGAGGCCACTCGTATCCGCTGCTCTGTGTACATTTAACCAGCGCCGCAGAAAAAGCTCATCAGGAGTCGGCTGCTCATTTTTCAGTAAGTACGTTTAGTTTTAAGCCTGTTTGTCGCTAGCTAAAAGCATATTAGCATCCCTGCTAATATCATAGTTAATGTGAATTACAGATGCAGCTAGCTAACCAAGCTAGCTAGCTCCACCCTCGCGTCCAAATATGGTCACGTCTGGTTCCAAAAAAACAGAGACGGCGACGGCCAAGATGCCAAGGACTTCAAAAAAGTGTTCCACAAACCAACGGGACGTCACGGCGGCTACGTCCACTTGTTTGAACTGAAGTGTTTACTGAGGGAATAAATCAGCTGAGAAGTAGAAACATTTTCTCAAAGACTTCTATACAATCACACTTCTTTCTGCAGCCTCTGGAGTCGCCCCCTGCTGGCTGCTGGAGAGGACGCAGGTTTAGGTTACTTCCTTAGGCTTCCAGGTTGCTGCTCCTTATATCCTGCAGTCTGATCCTGTTGTGAGTCACTTGTGGCGCCTTGGGTTGAAATCAACATGGAAATTAGTCAGGACGATGATTCAGAAACTGATTCTTTCAGCTCCGACGCCGACATGTGTAATGTTGTACCTTGTTATTACCATACAATAACCTGATCTGCGAGGATTTCTTTCTTTTCTTTCTTTTTGTGTAAAATGATGCCTTTCCACCTCCTCATCTCTTTGATCAAGTCACAATGAACCTCTGACAAAGTGGCTCAGCTGAGGTGTGAATAGATACAGAATGTGACGACAGAGTCATGAACTGCACCGACGGCTCACAAAGAGTCTATCTGCATGGAGCAGCAAGCAAACGGGGCTTTCTGTGCACAAAGGGAAGCCTTATCGCCCAACGATTCGATGCTTCCTCTGATCTCCCCCTCTCTCTCCCCCCAAAGGCATCTGGCTTGCTTTTAATTGCTGGTGTGAATCAGACGAGGAGACGTCTCTGCCTGCTCTTTGAATAAATGCCTCAACGCAACAGTGCTTCCATTAAAAAATCACCAGAGCCACATCTCCAAAGGCCTGGGTGTGTGTTTCTGTACTCCTGTCTTTGCGAGGACACTTGACTCCATGTGTGCGGGATGTTTGTGCAGCTTTGTAGTTCTGTGTGTACCATAAATATGTACAATGCCTGTAAAAAGTATTCACCCTTTTGTTTCTTTTATACATGAAATCATGGTCAATATAATTTGGCTTTTTTGACAAGAATTTGCACAAAAAAACCCTTTAATATCAAAGTGAAAACAGATTTTTACAAACTCATGTCAATTGATAAAAAATATAGAAGGTAAAGAAGATGATTGAATAAATATTCACAAATTTAAAGTCCAGCTAGTTGATGCCAGCAGCGTCACAGTTAGTGAAATGGAGATCACTCGAGTTCAGTCAGGTCTCTGGGCCTTTCTCAATCTGTGTTCTTGTGAATCTTTTGTGGCCCAAGTTCTGTCCCAATACACAAGTTTGCATTTTGGCAAGAACGGTAAAAAATCCCGGAAGTGTTCTTGACACCCCCATTTTACCCAGGATGCATCTGTTGGTAACTTGTTTGAACTTGATGGCGGAGATATCCCAGCATTCATTTCGGCATTCAAGCGAGGGGCTGAAAGAAGCTGAATGAGGCCGACAACTGAACGTTTTGTACTATTTTCGTACGTTATTTCATCACTAAATCCACTTCTGAGAAGGTTTGAGGCGAGAAATCAGCTGTGTAGGTGTTGAACATGGGCGGTTTTACTAAAAATGTTGGCGAATCTAAAATGTGCTCAAACGTTTTCGGAGTTGTGACGCTCCACAACCGTCAGCGGGGGGAAGCTAACGAGCCAACCGGCCAGATCAGCTCACAGAGGCCTCAGACACACAGACCACTGCAGCCAACACAGCAGAGTCCAGCAACAACGGCAGAGTAAAGACCCACAGCTGTAAGACAGTTTTAACGTTCGCACCGCTGTTATTCTGTCGTTACATTCTGAGTCATGTTGTAAGATTTTAACTTAAATCAAGAGACATCTGGATGATATACGGAAAAATCTGGTCCTGTGAAACTCTGAAAAATGATCAGAAATAGTATGAAAGTGGACTGTCTTTGCATTATTATTATTATAATTTTGTGCAAATATATCTTGGTAAGTTAAAACCTACAATAAACCCGATTCTGAGCTTTTAGTTTTGGGGGATGAAGCCTGGCTGTTATAATAATCAGAGCGACGCAGGCGGCCTCTGCGCTCTGTCAGCAGCGTTTTGTGTGCTCGTGACATGTGTGCAAGTTCATTCTTCTAAGAAAGACTAGCAAGAACGTTCTCCCCAAGAACACAAGTCCGTTCTTTGCATTCTTGGTTTTCATCAGTATTCCTACTGCAGATGCAACATGATCACCTCAGAGAAAAAGATCATTGAAAAGTGTCAAGTGCCAAGTCAGGAGATGAAGAAGAAAGATTTCCAACTCACTGGACGTCCCACAGAGTTCAGTTAAATCCATCATTCAGAAACGGATGGAGTGTGGCACTTGTTTAAATGTGCCTAGAGCTGAGTGAGCGGGTAAGAAGAAGACTGGTGAGGGAGGCCAGGGAGACACCTACGAGCACTCTGAAGCAGTCAAACGCTTCAGTGGCTCAGATGGGAGAGACTGTATGGGAGAGTGAAGGCAAAGAGAAAGCCTCTGCTGAAAAAAGCTCATAGGAAATCTGCCTGGAATTCGCCCAAAGGCCTGTGATGGACTCCAAGGTCTCATCATGCTCTGGGGATGCTTCGCAGCAGCAGGCCCTGGTAGGCTTGTAAAGGTAGAGGGGAACATGAATGCAGAAAAATATGGCCAAACCCTGGTGGGTAATCTGACTAGAGAGAAGATTTCTTTTCCAGCAAGAGAACGACCCCAAGCAAGCAGCAAAAGCTCCACAGAAATGGGTTAAAGACAACAAGGTGAATGTTCTGGAGGGGCCGAGTCAAAGCCCAGATCTCAATCCAATCCAGAATGTGGGGCTGGACTTGAAAAGAGCCGTTCACGCCCGATCAGAGCTTCAGCTGTTCTGCAAGGAAAGATTGCAGTGTCCAGAAGTGCCAGCCTGATAGAAACATATCCACACAGACCGTGTGGCTGTAATTGCAGCCAAAGGTCATTTACTAAATACTGAATATTTATGCAGTCATCTTCTTTACCTTATATATTTTTAATAAATTTTTTTGCAAATTCTTGTCAAAAAGCCAAATTATATTGACCATGATTTCATGTATAAAATAAACAAAAGGGTGAAACATCCAAGCGGGTGAATACTCTTCATAGGCATCGTATGATGTTTCCAGGGAAGCAGCTTCAGCCCAGAATAGCTTCAGTTGTTTGTCTTCGCAGCACCTTGTACAAACCCAGCTGAGTAAACTCTGTTGTTTCTCAGTGTTTTCAGATGGCAGAGTTACTCTGCTCACCACTGAGAGTGAAAAGTGTGTTGGCGGTGATAAGAAATGAACCCCCCCTGCTGTCTGCTCTCGGGCTGTTTTTCAGCGCTAAAAGCTTTGTGATGAAGCAGTAATCAGTTTTTCTTTTCTCTGATTTCTAGTTTACTCAGCTGCTTTTGTTAGAGCTTCAGCTCCTCTGCAGCGTCAGCAAACTGTAGGAAGAACCGGGAACCTCAGAGTGAAAACTGACAAAGACAAGTGAGGTCTGTACGTGGGAAACGCTGGTGTTTGTCTCAGGGACAATTTGCTAACATATAAGCAAGTACGGCTGAGTTGTAGCGCAGCCGCCGGTCAATTTATATTCCTGCATCGAATCTACGGCGTAGCCCGACGCACACCTCCCCAAAAAATGTAACTACAAGTCGCAACGACACAGATTTCAAGAACTGTGATTGGTTGGTTTGGTAGTGTCGCATTTCCGGTTCGTCCTTCTTCTTCTGCCTCAACTGATTCAAAAGGTCGTACATAGCGTCAGGGTTGGGGAGTAACAGATTACAGTAACGGCGTTACGTAAGCACAATACAAAAATAAAGTAACTGTGTTCAGTTAAAGTACGGAAAGTACATTTTGTAAAAACGGGGATTACATGAAAGTTTCCATGAAACAGAGTGCTATTTTCTATTTAAGCTGGGGAGGGATTTGCCGCAGATATTGATCGGCGTGTAGCCAGTAGTTGAATGTGGTTACGGCCCCACGCCGTCATGCAGACTCTGTGCGGACTGGTTCCAGCTCCCAGTGACTGAACACGGCAGCCGGACCCGAGCACAGACCCGAGACCGACGGAGGCCAGTCTGACCGCTGGGAACGCAGTACGCCGGTATCACCCCGGGGCTGAGTCAGCTGATGAGGCTGTGTTCGGTCCTGTTCATGTGTCCATCAGGGGAGCCAGTAAATCACAGAGCTGAAGCAGAGCAGCCGGGATACCAGATAATATTTACCAGTTTCAGCAAAATCAGTGAATAAAGTTGTGCTTTGTTCAGTAATCTGAGGGGCCCGGTCCCTGAAACACTACTTTTCAGCAGCATCATATAAATTAAGAAAGCACCCACCGCCAGCTAGCGTTATGGCGACGCAGACGACAACACACAAGTACAAATGCCGTCACTGGCAACTTTAAACTTGTAAACCTGTTTCCATCCCACAGTGCATTATGGGAACTGTAGGCGCAGCTGTCTTCATTTTGCCAGTGGCTCATAATTTATAAACCCAGTTCTAGATGTCTCGTGCCTTAACTTTTAAAGTCATTTTCCCAAAATTCAGCTTGACATATTTATTATCTTGTGACCAGCAGCTCTGTGTTTAGAGGTGAGTGACAGCTGCAGTCTTTACTGATATCTGTTCATTGATCTTTTATGTGACCGATGGAGAAAGTGGAAGAGTCGGTGTGAGCTGGCAGATTTATTGTGAGTCCGGAGCTGCCAGCCGAGGCTCAGTCTGACTCTTTAATTGGACTCAACCCGTCTGTGGCTCAGAGTCTAGATCCTGAACTCCGCCCAGTCACAGCTGAGCAGCGCTGACCAGGTGAACGACAGGTGAAGATTACACCGGACTTCCCTCTCTTCTTCTATTAAATTAGAAAGTTTAAGTTTGTGTGTGCGCTTCAGACAGAGAAGTCTTTCTTTAGCTGAACTGACCTCCGTTTGGAAATTGTGCTTCATTTCATTCACACACACACAAGCGCTCGCACATAACTGGCGATGTGGAGCAGGAAGCCAAAGCATCTGGATCTGTCATCACATTTCTGGATGATGCCGCATCCAAACCGCTGCAGAGAGTGTTTAGCAGGATCCTGAAATGTCTTTCCACTGGTTTCAGGTTCAGGTCGGAGTTATTTTTAAGGCAGTTTGAAGCCTGAAACCTAGACAGCCTCTTTTCCAGCGTTTGGTTCATTTGGTTTCAAACCGTGGGAGAAATACTGGTCCATGGTTGTCTTTCAGTCCTGGTCTCTTCTGTGTTCAACAAACGACTGTCACAGGTATGGACTGTATGACAGAAGAAGTGGACGCACTTTTGTTACGGAGGTTTTTAGATTATAACTAGGGCGGTCACGAGATCTCGTGAGATTTAAAAGCTGTCTCGTGAGACTCTCACGATTGACTTTATCCACACGCTCTCACGCCACACAAATGTATAACTGATGACGTCTACTCCGCCCAGCTGATGCAACACCGGCGCAAACAACCCTGAAACTGAAGCTTGCTCTGTTTGGGACTGAGAGCTGCTGAAGTTAACAGTTCTGCCTGATCACAAGTGTTGTCGGTTACTTTCAGTTTCACATTCAACATGAAGTCCCAAACTGTGTCGGTCAGACGGACTGAACCAGCGGAGCAATAACACAAAGCACAGCCGAGTATAGGACAGGTAGGCTTTTAAAGAGGTGGTATTATGCTTTTAGGCTTTTTCCCTCTCCTTTATTGAGTTTATATCTTTTCAGTCAGTGGACATAAAGTTGTTCCTGTGATGTAGAGACAGAGCTCAGTTAAAACTTTATGGATACAGATTAATAACTCACCGCTCTGAAACTCTCGCTCCAGTCCGTGTTGCCAAGCTGGTCGGCAACACGTACGGCTGAACCCGAGCTGTTTACCGGCTTCTCGCTGACCCGCCCTTCTCTGCTTCTGATTGGCTAGTAGTCCTTAACTAGGAACTGAGCATGTGCAACTCCCAACAAAGATCATTTAGAGACAAGATGTATCACTCCATAGCTAAAACGAAGCCTTCAACACAGGCTGGAAAGAGGAGCTGCAGCAACGTGCAGTATGACAAACATATAACCATGTAAACCTGCTCTGGTACAAACTCTAAATAAGATTTTGAACCTGAAAATGAGCAGAATACCACCTCTTTAATAATCTCTATTTAGTCTCGTAATATTCTGCCTTTTGACACAGATCTGTGGGAGAGACTCTGAACGTGCAGGAAGTTTTGAACGTGAGCAGAAAATCTGCAGAAACACAGGAGCTGTTAAAATCCAGGAGTTTCTAACTGAATTAAAATGAATTAATTTCTCATGGAGGTGAAAAGGAGCCACAGTCACATTTAAAGAGGTCACTTCCCCAAACAGAGACACAGAGAGGAGGGAAGACTGAACCAGGACTCAGCAGGGAGGATGTTAAAGAAGTTGTTTCTACAGGAGGAACAGATCTGAGAGTAGAGCTGACTTAGATTCTGAATTTTGTTTCCCTTTACAGAAATAATTTCCATCATAAATTAGTGCAGAAAAATTCACCAGAATGCAGGAAATACATTTTTTAATGCTCAAATGTTTCATATAATTCAGCATTTAAGATTTCTTAAAGATAGTGTTAAAATCTCGTCTCGTGTCTCGTTTAATTAATTATACATTTGCTGACTGTATTTTCAAAATAAAATCAGTTCTACAGAATCTCCTGTCCCCTCACACACATCACGTTGTTGGAGGTCGGCGTGCTTCGTCTGAGCGCCGTGAGCAGCGTTCAAGGCTTCCTGTTTGAGGCAGCAGCAGATGTTATGGTTGATAATCGCAGACAGACTGACCTCGTCTGTCCCAAGGCGCTGAGATCATCGAGCCTCTCGAGCCGCTGCTGTACGATCTCCCCGTCATCTGTTGTTGTCTCACGTTGTCGTCTGGATGTTATTTGTCCCGCTGATTGGATACATGATGTTAAAGCAGGATTTGATTCAGAGCGTCTAACACGGCAGATGTCCTCACTTAGACCGATAGTGTCACAGGGCCGAGGCTCAAAGCAGCTGCAGGAAGAATTCAGGTCTGAAGTAAAAGTACTAAAACCACACTGTAAAATACTCTGTTACAAGTAAAAGTATGTAATTATAATCAGTAAAGCAGTAAAATGTGGTACTAGTATGTTATGATTCCGCCTCATTTATGTAAAGCAGGATGTTGCTGCGGCAGCAGTTTAGTTTCAGACTGCAGCTGATGATTCTTTTCATTCTGGATCAATCTGCTGATTATTTCCTCCATCGATCCGTCAATTGTTTGGTTTGTAAAGATTCTGCCGTCACAGTTACCCAGAGGCCAAAGTGACGCCTTCACAACCAGCAGTCGAAAGTCTGGATGTTCTTAAGAAGTTGCATTATTATGTTATTATATTATCATTATGAAAGTGGCATAAAATGCTCTTAAAATGACAATAATATCGTTTATCTTTATTAGTCCCAGGAGAATATATTGTCTAACAAAGAGTAGTTATCGTGACCGGGCTGCTGCATCAGGACGCCTTTTAATTTGTGTTCTTTAAACGGTGCTGCAGAGTTGTTTTCTCCGTGTTTAAAATGAATTGATCTGAGTCTCAGCATGAAGCCTTCAGTCCGTCAGCCGTCATCATTGTCATCGGCCTCGGTATCGGCCGCCGCAGTGAGAGCTCAGAGGAGGCTCGCTGATGAGTTCTGCCACTTTCAGTCTTCCCTGATTGTAATTAGAGGGGACGGGAACAGACGGCGCCGCCTCAGCTCGCTGCTCCTGTCAATCAGCCCGTTTAGCACGAGTTTAACACGCACACATCCAATCATTTCTGTCATCGTTACTTCCCTTAATCACACATGTAGAGAGTCTTTGTTTCTGTGGCCAAGAGGACGTGCCTTTGGGTGTTTCTTGTGTTCTTGGGGAGAACGTTCCAGCTAGTTGCTCTTGGACGAATGAACTTGCAGTGTCACATGCACGCAGAACGCCGCTGCGTTCTTGCTGGTGTTGCGTGAAACCCTCAGCGCACGGGTCGCCTGCAGAGCACCAAGAAAACAGCCGGGCTTTGTCCCCCAAAACAAAAAGCTCAGCAGGTTTTAACTTACAGGGGATGAGCTTTGGTATATTGGTGCAAAAATAAGAATTATTCAGCAAATAAAAAGCAAGTAATGTAACCACAACTTTACTGCTCTAATGTCTAAAATAATTAGAATAATAAAGCGAAGACAGTCCCCTTTCATTCTACTTCTCCAAAGGCATTTGAGCATGTTTTCAATTTGCCATCAATTTTCGCTAAACTGACGATATTTAAAATCTACACAGTTGATTTCTCGCCTCAAAACTTCCCCGGAGTGGATTTAATGATGAAAGCGTATGAAAATAATTAAAAACCTTCTGTTGCCGGCCTCTCTCAGCTCTCTCTCTCTCTGCTGCTCCTCACCCCTCGTTTGAATGCTGAAATGAATGCTGGGATATCTGTGCAGTCAAGTTCACACTACCGCAATGCATCCTGGGTAAATGAGGTGTGTCGACAACACTACTTGGGATTTTAACCGTCCTTGACAAAATGCAAACTTGTGTATTGGGGCTGTAGCGGAGCCACAAGATGATGATGTTTCACAAGAACACAGACTGAGAAAGTCCCTAAATTTAGGAATTATGACTGTTTTCAGTCCGGAGCAAAGACGATATGAATGAAGTGGACGGAGCCGCCGTGATGTCACCGGACGACCGTTTTGAATGTGGCTTTTTGGCCGTTTCTGTGAAAACTCTTTATTTTAAAGAGGTGGTATTCTGCTCATTTTCAGGTTCCTCATCTTATTCAGAGTTTGTACCAGAGCAGGTTTACATGGTTATATTTTTGTCCTACTGCACATTGCTGCAGCTCCTCTTTTCAGCCTGTGTTGAAGGCTTCGTTTTACCTATGGAGTGATACATCTTGTCTCTAAATGATCTTTGTTGGGAGTTGCACATGCTCAGTTCCTAGTTAAGGACTTCTAGCCAATCAGAAGCAGAGAAGGGCGGGTCAGCGAGAAGCCGGTAAACAGTTCGGGTTCAGCCGTCCGTGTTCCCGACCAGCTTGGCAACACGTACTGAAGCGAGAGTTTCAGAGCGGTGAGTTATTAATCTGTATCCATAAAGTTTTAACTGAGCTCTGTCTCTACATCACAGGAACAACTTTATGTCCACTGACTGCCTGGAGGGTAGCTGGTGTTTGGAAGGGAGAGGAGAGCTGTGTGCTGCAGCTCGCTGTTTTTCCACAGGTGTTTCTGAGGGCGTGTCGGAGTAGCGTTATGACCCGTATTTTCATTGTGACGTCACAGGGATGAAAGGGAAGCGGCTGGACTACAAACGAGCTGTTTTCAGTTCAGAGCAGAGTTTTCTGTGGGAGATGGGAACTCCCTTTCGGCTGGACTTGGAACCTGTTACATGCACAAAAAAGGTTTATAACTCAATAAAAGAGAGGGGAAAAGCCAAAAAGCAGAATATCACCTCTTTAAAGCTGCCTGTTTCAGATTTTTTCTGTAAAGCTGAAACAATTTTTCAGTAAATAAATTAGTCCATTGGCAGAAAATTTTAATAATGCAGCTATTTTGATCACTGATTAATCATAATTTTTCAGGCAATACAATATTCCCCTGCTCAAGATTAAAGTGAGGATTTCTTTGGTTGAAGGTGCTGCAGCTGGCGTTACATTTCACTGTGTGCTGCACAAAGACTGAAGGCCGTGCAGCAAAGCCACGTGTGTTTTTAGTCACCAGAGGTGGAGAACGACCTCTCGGCACCCAGAAGTGCGAGTTGCGTGTGCAGGCGAGACTTTTTCCAGCAACTGGACACGGCCGGATCTCTCTGACCTGAACCCTTTATTTCTTCCACGGCTTTTTAATATGGAGGAAGACATCTGTCTACCTGTCAGCTGTGACAGATAATGTGTCTTCAGTACAAACAGCTCTGAGGACAAAATGAACTGCAGCTCTCAATATAACCAGTAGTGTTTCCCTGTGTGATTCTGTTCAGCTACACAAGGACTCGTCTGCTGAGTGTCGTGGATTTTCAATTGTGGTGAAAATGTGAAGCGTCTCCTCCCGTCTGTCTGCAGGGCGGCCGGGAATATTCACGGGCAGAGTGTGTGTGTGTGTGATGCTAATTGGCGTGCAGAGTGTGTGAGTGACAGGAGGAAGGTGTTTAAAATGCAGAGAGCAGTCACGGCTGGAGGAACGCTACAGAACACTGCCTCTCTTCAGTCTCTCTCTAACACCATCTGGTCATTCTGTCGCCTGCTGGAAGCTCTGACACACACACTTCCTGTTAGCAACCTGCTCAGTGTGTCACATGATTATAATATTGTCTTTGGATGTGTGACGAGATTTTAACAGTAAATTTTCTGCTCCAGTTTATGGTGGAAATATTTTTATTTATGTAACGAGAACAGAATCTAAGTCAGCTCTGCTCTGAGATCTGTTCCTCCTGTAGATCAGCTTATTTAATATCTGCTGAGTCCTGGTTCAGTCTTCCCTCCTCTCTGTGTCTTTGTTTGGGGAAGTGACCTCTTTAAATGTGACTGTGGCTCCTTTTCACCTCCATGAGAAATTAATTCATTTTAATTCAGTTAGAACTTAAACTCCTGGATTTTAACAGCTCCTGTGTTTCAGCAGCTTTTCTGCTCACGTTCAAAACTTCCTGCACGTTCAGAGTCTCTCCCACAGATCTGTGTCCTCTGACAGGTGCAGAGAAAAGGAGAACATTACATTTATTCATTTAGCTGACGCTTTTATCCAAAGCGAATTACAACTGCTATTTATATCAGAAATGCTATTTATTTCTGGAACAACTAGGGGTTAAAATGTCTCGTTCGGGGTTTCAAACCCGGGTCTCTCCCACCAAAGGCATGTGTCTTATCCACTGCGCCATCACCACCCAGACTAATGTCTTCATTTAATGAGAAGTCTAGTGCTGGGCAACGATTAAAATTTTTATCTGCAATTAATCGCATTGTTACACGTAAAATTGAATAATGAATTCTAAAGTATTGTGTTTTAATTTAAATGTACTGCTATATATATATACAAAAGTGTAATAACATGTGGTTTGCAAAGACTTTACACAAATAAGGTGCTTTTTCCGAGCTGTGTTCCCTTTTACACAGCAGCAATAAAATATTTCTGTTAAATCTCAACTTAAACATTAATGTAATCAAATATAAAACCAAAGCTGTTTGCCGCTGCCAGGGCGTGACCTTTTATCTAGCTAGTTAAAACACGTTAGAGTCCAGAGTCCAGTTTTCTTGTGTTTTCTTTTCCTGTGTTCAGCAGCAAGTGTCCCTGTTAGAGTGAGCGGAATTAACGTGTTTCCCTCGTCAGTGTTTGTATAAACTTTATCTAATGTGTGGTTTATGAAGGACTGTGGTGCAGAAACAGTGACAGTGTTTCACACTCAGGTAAAGTCACAGTAACATCTGCTTTTACTGAATAATTCAGTAAATATAATTTCTTAATAAATCTACCTAAAGAAACCTCATTTCCTGACTGGCCACTCTCTGCTGTCTCAGAAGAGACACCTTTTGAGCTGTGTCAGCCACCGTAGCTGTCCTGCGCTCTCGGAGTCGACAAACACTGAAAAAGAGAAAACTGAGAAAACGGAGTGCATCATCACTGGCAGCAGCGGCCGGAGTTTGTTTCTACAAGTGACACGTTACTGTTCTGCTCTAGCTGATCATTTTTAACGCACTGCGAAGCCCCTTAGTGTCATTTTTAAACAGTGTAGTATATAAATAACAGCACAGTCAGAGTAAAGAGGTGGTCGGTGCAGGACAGGTGGACTTTCACCCAGGAGACCGGTGTTTTTGTGGCGGCTGTTAGTCTGTAAATAGTTTCAGTTTTGTTCCTTCGGTGAAGCCCTGATCGTTAGTTCATATGTTGCTGCGTCCTCTTCGATCGAGGACATGTGTGACTTACATCACTGTGTTCTCATTAGTCTCATGAGGCTCCTTTTTCAAATGTAGTCCTATTTCTTTTTTTTTTCTTGCAAACTGGCGTCTGTATTGACCCCCGCCGCCGCCGTCTCCCCTGCCTCTCAGGCCCTAAGTGGATTAAATGGATTTGAAACGCGAGCCACAGCCACACTAATAGCATTGCTTGAATTTTAAGTAATCCACGGTGGATTGATTCAGAGTCTAAAGAGAACGAGCGGTGTTGTAACTGAGATGACACATCAGCTTGGCCAGGTTCAAGGATAACGGATAAAATCTGTAAATCAAATCAGAAATACTTTAATTTAGTGGCTCACGTTGCTAAAGAAGGAATTAAAGAAATGTAGAAGTAAAAAAACAAAAAAAAAAAAACTGAAGGAGTGTGAAAATATTTAAATTAAACTACAATAATTCCTCCAAAATCAAACCACAACACAGAACGTCATTTTGAATTAATCTCTCCGGAGCTGCAACTAATGATTATTTTTGTTATCAGTTAATATGTCACTTATTTTATTGATTAACTGATTAATCAATGAATAGTTTGGTCTACGCTGTCAGAAAAAACATTTGAAGCTGGAAGCGGCACGTTTTTCTCACAGCGATGAATCTGTGATTAACTTTCTGTCACTTGACTGGTTGGTTTATTGATCACTGGAGGTCTAAATCTCGTTCTGCAGCTGCCAGATTACATTAACTTCCAACAGTAAGCCGGCGCCGGCCACATAATCACCGCCTTCCTTCAGCCTGACGCCATTCTTCCGTTCGCATGTGTCAACGAAGAAAACGTGCGTTGCTTTTTCAAAATTAATTTCTTTTTGTGTCTTTGACGGCCGTAGAGAAGCAGACAGGAGATGAGGGATGACAAACGTCTCCAGCGGGAATCTAACCAACAACATCAGATTACATTATTTATATGTCACGTCTGGAGGCAGGTGCAACATGTTCTCACCCTCAACTAATCGTACAGGGCTCCGCGGTCAAGATAGCATCAAGAAACGTCCGGTTAGACTTTCAAAATAAAACTAGTTGTTAGCTTTGTGAAACGTCACAGTTTGGTTAGGTTTAGGAAAAGACCATGGTTTGGGTTAAAATAACATTACGATACTTAACCTACGGAAGTTAAGTAACGTTACTTAACTAAATAAAAAAAGTCCATGTTGACGATGGTACTGGGCTTCCCCAACTGCGTTACAAAGTGACACTAGCGGGCAGGAGCGGCGGTAGCGTGGGTGCATGAGGGCGGCCGACTCAGGGCCCCGGCCAGGGCCATATGTTTTGCCAGTTACTTGCAGACCGCAAAAGAGAATTTCACACAGGTAACAACCTACATGGAAAACACCCAGTGCAGCAGCTCCTATCAAATGAAACCGTCCCTTCACTCCCGGTTTCAACAGTAAACCACCACAGAATGACAACTACTAACAGAAGGCACTATGTTCTAACGAGACACGTTTAAAAACACAGAAATCACAGAGTAACTTTCAAACAAATAGGAAACTTTCTTCACAACGATGCATCATGGGACGGACTTAAGCTGCTATATATCATCCTGGACTCACACTTGCGCCGCGGTTTAGTTCAGTCCTCAACTTCCGCTGGAAGCTGAAGCGTTTGAGCAGCGCAGCGTGCAGCCTGCCCACGTTATTCACTTGGTTTCAATACGTCCTTCTTGTGCTTCTACTACCTTCTTCACAGCTCTCTGTGACCCGCTTTAGTTCTTCGTCTTGATGGGTGGATCTAGCAACTACCACAGGGAGCATTTCAGAATAAGAGAGTTTTGCCTGCCGGATTTCGCTGACATGTTTAGATTTTGTTGATTTGGTGATTACCGTAAAAGTTTGAATAGCCGGTCTTTTATTTGCTAAAATCCCTGAATTGACCCCGCCTATATTTGGGACAGGGCTTTAATTCCTTTTGCACAAAACTGAAACTACTATGAAACAGTTTATTTATTTCAAACAGAATAATACTTGTATAAAAATTATCAAATAACATCAAATACATCATTCATTTGATCCAGCTCCGACAGACGGCTTATGTGCTTTTATTTTGAAGTAACATCACGACAACAACACGGATGAGAGAAGTTGGGACTCTATTACTACTACTAATTAATACTATTAATTGAAGTAATTGTAGTTACCTTGCTTTTTGTGCTTCTACTATGATTAAGTAGCTACCCAGTTAAATTTTATCTTTTTTTGTCTTCTGTGTTCATTGTTTATATACGATCAGGGGTCTGCACAGAGTATTTTATTTTGAAAATGGCTGCGTATTCTATAGCGGCGCGACGCTTCTGGTGTGAGCACAAGCATTGGCTGCGATCAGCTCCGGCAGGACTTTGGGAGCGAGTCTGGGGTCGTGTGAACTTGGTATACATGACTTTGTCGCAGGCGGGCCCCGTGATGAAGCTCCGCCCCTGCTAACAGGTCTTGACCATGCGTCCAAATGTGATGACCTGTAAGTGTGACGAACAAGTGCAATTAAAATACCAAATTACATGCAACAACTAAAAAGAAAATAGAATCAAACTAAACCTGAGACTAAAGAAATTACTGCTTTAACTAATAAACTCTACACACTGTACAAACATGAAACTACTGTCTCTGTCTTACTGTCACGTAAAAACAGTAACTGTCCAGTTTCTGAAGCGTCTTGTCTCTCCAGAAACCGTCTCCGCTGGTTCTTCGATAGAGAGCAGCTCTGGTGAAAAGACTCACAGAGGAGGAGAAAATTAAAAGCTTTGAGAAAGCCTCAGAGTTATAAAGGATAGTTTGACAGACGGCCGGCGGACAGCCTGCGTACGACGGGCGGACGGAAAAAGGAAAATGAATGTTTAGCTGCAGCCAGTCTCTGCATCCGGTGTGCAGCGCCGGCCTCTGCAGCAGCCGCTAATTGCTGCTTGTCTGTTGCTGATGCAGCCTTTTCACTGCTAATTTTAGGCTGCGGCTAATTATGAGTGTTTCTGCAGGGCAGTAACCTGATGAAGTGATAACGACTGTGGGGGGAAAACGAGACGGTGAAAACAGAAAACAAACACTGATTCACTGAGAGCTGAGGTTCTCCTGTTCCACACGGTGTGTTTATGATCTGCCCTGGACACAAAAAGAAGGTGAGATCTTCAGACGCCATTAACTCTCCATTAGAAAGAGGCTGATCGCTAATAAAGGTTAATAATGGAACAGTGTGGAAGTCTATCTGAATAACAGAGTCATGTCGTACTCCCCTTCAACTTCTCCAATCACTAGAACCCCATAAAACACTTCCTGCTGATGTTTCACAGTAAAAGCATACTTGGACATAGACTGTATAGAAGAAGTGGACGTAGTCATGGTGACGTCACTCGTTGGTTTGTGGACCGCCGTTTTGAAGCCTCGAGTTTGGCCGATAGGACGCCGCTTTGTTGAGTTATTGGAACCAGCGGCACCGGACGTGACCATATACGGATGAGACGGCCGTGTGGGAAGCTTGTAGCCCCGCCCTAAAGCCTCCCCTGCTTCCTGCTCTCTGTTCCTCTAAATACGACCATAATTTACTAAATGAACATCATGCTGTGTTGAAGAAGACTTGAAACTAGCGACTGAGACCAGAAACTCATCAGGAAAGTGTTTACTGAGGGAATAAATCAGCTGAGAGGTAGAAACATTTTGCTGCTGGCCGTTAGAGAGAACAGGTTTAAGGGAGTTCCACACTGGAGTCACGTCTCAGACCGGAAGTTTCCCGCTTGGTTCAGGATGAAGCCCTTTGAGTCTGACAACATCTGTACAGTAAGTGTTGAGTTTAAAGGATGATAGCTTAAAATATCGCAAATTTAGGAGTAAGTAAGTAAGTAAGTAAGTGGTGATGTAAAAGAGTCGTCATGAAAATGACGAAATACACATCAAATTTTATTTATCAACACGAAACAGGAAGTGCTGAGTTTGGATAGAAAGCAAACAGCATCACTGGTGAGTTGAAATGGCAGCAGTTTAGAAAACACTTTCTAAAATAAAAGAGATACTCATAAAAACTAAAAGTGCCAAGCCGGTTTCAAATAAAGGCCTCGTTGTTTTAGTAAATAAATAAAGTTTATTTTTTTTATTCTGTCCGACTAACAGCCCAGAACTTCAGGATGCAAATGCTCACGTTTTATGAGCTGGAACAAACAATGTTTGGCACTTTTTACTTGTTGAATCACTGAATGATTCATCAAAATCAATCACTGTTAAAATGGGACCAGTATGGACGCTTGGTCAAGACCCCACTGGCATCGCTTTTTAACGCCTGGGTACCGTTCAGCATCGTTTTTAGGTCAAGTTAGCAACAATAAATATGCAACGTCTGTTTAAATCGTTATCCAGATGATCATTAGTGCTCCTGGCTGTGGTAACGACAGCAGTTGGAGACTCCTTTCGTTACTTAACTTACCTAAATTAAGAATGTTACACTCGGAAATCATGAAACATCCCTAAAACATTCAATACTGACTTTTGGTTTCACACAGGAAACGAACTCCAGTCTTCTGGGTGAAAGTCCGGTGTCTTTTGGGTTAAATATCGTACACCTACCATTAGCGTTACAGGGTTTTCCCCAGTGCATTACAGACAGATGCGTCCATATGTGAGAACGTGTTGGTCTTTTACTGCCATACGTGTCGCAGCCTCTGAAATGTGAGGATGTGCTGCTTTTCTCCATTTGATGTTTATCAACTGATTAACCAGCCAGCTGTTTTAGAAACATTTCAACCGAACAGCAGCTTTATTTCTAACAGAGAGGGCAGACTGAAACCAGCTGTGGGTCTGTGATGAATCACTGAAAAGACGTTTTCTACCTAAGCAGTTTATATGCTGATGGCTGTTTGAATGCTAAATGCTAAATGCTACCACTCTTTCACTGAGCGTCTGAGCTGGCCTGTTTGTCTCTGCAGTGATTTGATTGGAGCTGATTGGATTTGCTGCCGTGGCTGCAGCCGCTCGCTCGCTCTCTGTGGTTAATGGTGCCTTTCTAAAGGCTTTATTAGAAGTAATTTGCTGCAGCGAGCGCTGACTGATATCTGGGCCATGACCCTGTCTCTCAGCTGAAGGGTAAAGAGAGGGAGTCCCAGTCACACTGGAAATGGCACTTTGTCCATAGATTAGAGTCTTTACGCTCTGAGCTGAATACAGTGAAGAGCAGCGAGACCGGAAACGTCCCGACTGCTGAGGACTTTTGGACTTTATTGAGTCTACGTCATAATTAAGGCAGAATGAATAATGACTCAGTGAGTGCTCCAAATTAAAAGGCAAAATATCCAATTAACTTTATTTATAAAGAACATTTAAGAACAACCAGGCTGACCAACAATGAGTCAATAAATAACAACAACATACAACTCAAACTGGGTGCAAAATAGTGTTAAATTTGTCCACCATTTTAAAATTTAGTCCTGAGTAAGATGTCCTTGTTAGTTTTTGTCATATTTAGTCCACTGTATACTATTTTTTGTTTAGTCAAGTTTTTTTGACTAAAATTATGGGTGTTTAAGTCAAAAGAAAATCAAAAGTATTTTCGTCTAGTTTTAGTCATTAAGAGTTAGTCGGGAAGAGTTTAGAAAGTTGTGTGGCGCTGCGGGGAGCCCCAGCTTTAGTAGTAGGCCTACATGGATCATGGGTAATATTCATCCAGCCAAGAGGGAACGATCGCGGACCGTTCACAGCACGTCGGTCGTAGCGACACAACCCGTACCGGAGAGGGAGTGGGGCGAAATATCACAAACCATCCGTCGTGCGCTGACGTTGAAGCGCCTCTTTCTCCCCAGCATGTTGTGTTCATCACCAGAGTTCGCTTCCTCCACAGGAACGTTTTCCTCACCCACCAGGCGTCGCCCCGGTCACCCAGCATGCAAAGCGCAGGAAGAAAAAAAAACCAAAAAACCCACTGTTCATTTAGAGGGAGAAAATATGGCCTGGAATATTTTGTCTCCTCGTTATACCGTCACAAAGAAAGACGTTTTATTAACGTTTTTATTTTATGAACAATTTTGCACGTTAATATAGTCACAGTCAGCATCTAAGGACATTGTCTTCGTCTCGTTTTCGTCAGGGGAAGAAAACGGCCGTTGACGTATATATTTCGTTTAGTTTCGTCTGATGAAAGTAACACTAGTTCAAAGCCAAAGAGTAAAGGTTGTTTTTTCGGTCGTGATATAAAAACTAGAAAGCCGATGGTAGAGCCGTGTTTTAGGAACAAGTAGGAACCTTAATGACCTTGAAGGAGCAAACGGCTTCAGTAGATCAGTGATATAGTCTGGATCTGGCCCGTGAGGAGCTTTAAAACATACAATAGTCTTAAAATCAATCCTGAAATGAACTGGCAGCCAGTGAAGGGGTGATGTGGTCTCTTTCACGAGCTCCAGTGAGGAGATGGACACTTTGACCAGTTGTAGTGGAGAGAGGCAGGCCTGGCTAACACCTACATAAAGCATTACAGTAATCAAGGCGGGTTGTGATAAGTGCACATATAACCCTCTTGAAAGGCTTGAGGTTAGTAAGAAGCCAAAGTTAAAAGCCAATATGTTGTTTGTAACTGCCTCATCTTGCACCACTACGGTTAACGTTTGATCAGGTATGTTTATTTGCACAGCACCCTGTGTGAGTACATGAAACTAACAAGGAGGCAGGATATACAAGAAACACAAGGCGACGTAAAAAGACACAAACTCTAAAAAGGGTTTTAACAGGAGTAAAACAAAACAGAAGATAAAGATGGCACAAAAACAATTTGCGTAGGTTTATAGAAAGACCATGTTTTGGGTTAAAATTGCTACTTATTTAATGTTAGAGGGCGACCGCAGGGTGATCACACTGATAACTGACTCACACTATGGACTACAGCTCACAAAAAAAGGTTAATTAGAGTGAAAAAGGCAAAGTTTCTTCATCAGGCAAACAGGACAAAGAGAAAGCTGCATGTAGAAAGTAAACTGGTGACATCCTGCAGATGTTATTACATCACATCCGAGATGTTCCTGCGGTTTTTAGGAAGTTATGTGACTTTTATTCTGGCGTGACTTCCTTTAGAGAGAGCGACTGTGAGCGGACACGGAGGTTCCAGATCTCAGAAGTGGCTCAACTCCGGCTCTCTTTCCCCTCTTTTCACCCTCGTTATCATTTATGTGTCAACGAGTCCACTGAACATTAACATACAAAATTAAATTGTTTTAATTGGTTCACTTCCGCGTCAGCGTGGCGTGTGACGTCTGATGTTCCTGAACTGACCTGCCAACAGGACTCAGATTAGCGGTGAACACAGAAACACTAGAGCGTACGTTGCAGAGTGGGAGGCAGGACCAGAGGGCAGCGCTGCAGGTTTCCTCCAGCTGACGGTCAGATAGCTTCATGATGCTTACTGAATCAAATCTTCAACCTCATGAAGCTGGATGATGGAGCACAGTATTTATCAGCTAAAACAATTTCTTTGTGTTTCAGTAGACACAGAGCGAGCCTCATGAGGACGCTGCTGTATACAGCCCGCCATGCATATGCACAAGGAAAAACAAAATGAGCTGCACACAAAACGTGTGAAGCCGACAGCACAGCAACACGGTGGCTGATACAATATTGATCGGTTTAAAGAGATGTGTGGCAGAGCTCAGTGTGGGTATTCACAGGCGTGTACTTGCATATGATGAAGGTTGGGACAGTCTGGAGTTACACAGCCTCAGGATGTCGATGTTGGTCAGTTCAATACTCATTTGAGAAATATGATCTTCACAAATATCTGATAGTTATTGATGGATTATTGCCATTAAATTTGCTGTGTTGCTATAAGAACTGAAAATCTGCACGACAGCTGCCTTCATGGACTTTATTTTTAGGTTAGCAGTGCTGTGAGCTGTAAGTAGAGGAGTAGGGAGGTTGGCCGGCTGTATGGGTGAAGTGAAGCGGGAAGACACGACTCCCCAGACGTGAACCCTTCATCTGTTCACTGCTGTCATCAAACCCGGCGTCCGTGGACTCTGAACTCATTAAAGTCGGTATCATGATGTGAAATAAAACCATTTCAGCTTTATTGAAGCCTTTGCTATCTCATGCATGGGGAGTTTAACAGGAATGATAAACGCCAAAGGAGACGCTTATCTGTGATCATCTGTAATCACTGTGGTCTGCTGGGGGAAAAAAACAGGGTGTCTTTGAACGCTGAATGTTTTACAGATCTTCATCAGGGACTGCTGCCATGCTCCATCAACACTTTTAATGCAGATGGAATTTGTGGAACGTCCAAAAACAGATTTTAAAGAACAGGAACACTGTGTTTCTAAAACGATCAGAGAATCAGGACGTTTTTATTCTGATTTATGGGCCCTTTTTTTAATCCCATCAGAAACATATGTGTTGCACTTTGAAGAGTTTGAAGAGAATCCTCAGCTGCTGATAACACTTTATTTTGGACCCTTAGTCTGAAAACCCACAGCTGTTTGTCTTTAAAGCTGCAGTGATTGCTGTTTGGCCAGTCGGGGGCAAGACACACAGTTCTGATATGAACATTATGTAGTCATCTGCGTAACGCTTTACGACACCAACACGAGTCTTCAACGAGCTATATGAAGAATCAAAAAGCATATAATGTACAATGTGAGTTCTTTGGAAGAAGCTAGCTCAGTATTCTCAGTATGAATATTATAGCAGAGGCTGAGACAGAAGAAGAGTAAATATCAGACTGGCTTTGACTCGGTGAGCTAAAAGAGCTGAAAGGCTGCAAGGACAAGCTGACCTTCTTTCTGTTGGACGAGTCAGTAATAACTTATCAGCTGCTCACTCTGTATTGTGTTGCTGCACATACGTGATGTTTGGCATCATGATGTAAGCAAAGTTGGCGACTTGCTGGTTTTTGATCGTAATGTAATCATAATAAATGTGTACAGCTTTCCTTATTTACAACAGACGGCAAATTAAACTCAAACTGTAGGAGCACCAAATCACTTTGCTCTAAAGGCCAATTAGGACCGGATTTATTGCCACCAGGAGAGCAAGACCTACAAACAGGGGCTCAAGTCAGTAGCATGTCCATGGCAACATTGTACTTCCTGTTTACCCCTGCAGTAAACCAGCGCTTCAGTAAATGTGTGTAAATATATGCAGAGGAATGTGACAAATGCCAGCTTGAACTCCAGATCTGGATGTCAGCATGTTGGTGTGTCTTTAGGCCTGTGTGTGTGTAGATTTATAGATATGCATCTTAGAGAACATCCTCAAGTAAATCCAGCTCTCTCAATGTGTCCATGAACGTGCCTCCACCTTCATTCTGCATTTATTAATATGAAAATGTGAGTGTTTATATATGTGTCTCTGTGTGCGTGTGTGTGTGAATGATTCAGCGATGTCAAGTGAGCTCATGAATAATAAACAGGACATGCATTCGGCTGTGAATATTTCATGGTGCGTGAAAGTGAGCAGAAATGCTCAGCGGAGTTTGGCATCGTCCAGTCAGCTCTGAGAAGAAGGAGGGGATGAAAGGATGAACAGAGAAACAGAAGAAGAAGAGAGAGGGAGGGGACAGTTTAGCATGTTAGCATGCGAACATTTGCTAATTCGCACGAAAAAAGCTGATGGGATGATCTTTGGTTCTGCAGGTATTTGGCTATTAACCAAAGTGTTGGACACATTAACATGTTGACCTGATGATGGCGCTAGATGCAAAGTTCACATTATTTTACATTAAAGACATGATAAGCTTGTAATATACAACACGTAAACTGCAGTCTCAGAAGGTGTATAACAGGACAGCGAGGCAAAGAGTGCTGTTCCAAACGGCTCGAACGATCTCTTCCTGCCGCCTAAGATGCCTTCCAGCTGCCCCAGTAACGGCCGTTTTTGAAGGCAGTATCGATGGTGACTTGATGCTGCCCATTACCCATAAACCAGCACGGCCGCCGTAGCTTTCAAAAACTAGTCAAACAAGCCGAATTCGTACGCAAATGTGTTTTTAAAAGTTTTCAGTAGTTTTCTCGCTTTGATTTTTGAAAATCTAGCGAGAAGTAAACACTGAACTATAATATTAGCCCGTGACTGTAACCAACCAAGTTTGTTCAGTATGATTTCGGAGGCGTCCGTTAACGATTTTGCTTTTCAGTAGCTAGTTAGCTGATGCTAAGAGCTAACGTCTCTCTTCAGACAGGCAGAAGAGACGCAAGACAGTGGCGCTGACATCACAGTGCCGTAAGTGCTGCCCTAGAAGGTTGTTTGAAACCAATGCAGAGCTGCCTTCACTTGAAAGGCAGCTGTCTGTTACAGTATCGAGGCAGCGAGGGTGCGAATTATACAGTGACAACCGGGGGGTCGACTTTTTTCCCAGGTCAAAAAGAAAACACAGTGCAGGCTTCAGTAAACTAAAATCTTACAATGCTTACAATATCGTTGCTTATTTAACTAATGTGTGTCTGTAGGTGATAATAATTATAATTAATGATCCTAATTATCATCATTTCAAGTTTCAACTTTTTTTGAGCAAATATCTCCATTCCTCTTGCTCATGTTGACTGTGAATGAAATGTAATCTGCGTTCAATAAAGCAGCTTTCATACACGTTGTCATGCCTTAATTAGGAGGGTCAGACCCCCTCAATCCCCCCCGTAATTTGAACCATGGAGGCAGCGAAGCCTAACGTTTCAAACACTGCCGTTAACTATAAAGCTTTCTGGCTTGTGAATGTCAGTGTGTTGTGTCTCCTGGTTTAGGCTATGATGTCTGGAGTTCTGCAAGTGTGCTTATCCGTGACTACTGGCTTGCCTTTTCATCTACACGAGCTTTAAAATTGTGAGTTTTGCTGCTTGCAACTTTTGAAACCATGTGGAAAAAGTGTTGTGTTGCACTTGGTGAGAACAGGAAGTCGACTGAGAAGAAGGAGTAGGAGGAGGTTAAGAGGTTTAGGTGATGAGAAGCAGCCGTGTGGCCTGTAAACACTGTGAGCTGCTGCAGAGAGAGAGCAGATCACAGATGAGGATGTCTTTAAGTCCGTGATGGTACATTACATCCACAAAATACACATTCGCTACACGGAAAGTTGGGCAACAAAATGACAACGCAGGGCGACACAAACAAGTCTGAGTTGAACAAAGAGACAGATTCTGCAGACAGAACGTCGCTCGAGGTGTTTGTGTCTGTTTATATTTCAGGTATCTGTCTGCTGTGGACCATTAGACACATGACTCTTACCCGATAAGGAGAGTGTGGCTGCTCACAGAGAGGGAGGTGGTCGCAGCTCTGCAGCATCCCGTCGTACTTTAACCTCATTTCTCTGTTTCCCTGCCGGCTCGTGCAGGAGGACGGCGTGCAGCACAACCTCACGTGTCAGACAAGTCCTGAATTAAAGCCAGTCGCACGAACAGATTTGTTCTTCAGAGCGATTCAAGAGATTCTGTCACTTTCATGTATTTCGAATTTTCTCCGAGGTACAAACAGATCGTCTGCCTTTAAAAAAGGAGAAACAATAGTTTGACTTGTTTCTGTTCCAGACGTCAAATAAAATAAACTTAATGCAACATTAATATTCCGTTCGCCTCGTCATCATCACGGCTGCCAGTTTGCTGAGAGGTTTGACAACATTTTCTCTTTGTAATTTTATCATTTAATTGCCAGGTTTTGGCACAGAAACAAGGCAGATGCATTTGTCAGCTAACAACACAGGGTTGTACAATGAGATGCTTCATGCTGCTCACAAAGAGCAAACGTTATATACAAAAATTATAAGATGATATAAAGAAATACTAATCTGCATGGTGCAGTGCTGAGGATGAATTTAAAACTGGCTGAATAAAAAGACTTCAGGACATGAACTGACTGAGCCTCAGGCCCCGTTGTTTCCTCCTTCATATGTAAATCTCTTTATGAAGTTTTCTGATGGACAGATAGCTTTACTTGTTGCTAACGCTACAGTAACCGCTAGCTGCTGCTAACAGTTACCAGCTGGCTCTGAACCAGCGGTCCAAAGCTTCTGTGCTGATGTTAGAGGTGGAAACACCAACACCCCCCAGAGCGCCGAGCTTCCAGTCCGCGCTGAATCCGCAACAGGACGGCTAGCTGCACGACTAACTGAGTAGCTAGCAGCAGCTGCTGTTAGCAGTAGTTAGCGGCTAAAGTAACTGCTAACATATAATCTCTGGAGGCAGAGCAGCCGGAGGACATCAGAGGCAAAACCAGACGGTATTTTCTCCATCAGTTCTGATCCAGTTTCATTTAAACCAGAGAATAAAGTTTTAAAGTTGTGTTTTTCTACAGTAATCAGTGCGACCATGTCTCGCCTTGATTCGGCACTGTGCGGCTAGGCCCCGCCCCCCTGCTGTGCTCGAGGAAGTTGGTCAATCAGAAGTGGGCTTTCAGGGAGGGGATGGGCCTTAAAGAGACAGGAGCAATATCAATATATCTCTACACCAGCCGTACAAAGAATATCAGCCTGCGTACATCATGTGGTTATTTCCTAATAATGTCTTCATCATCTGACAGTTTGATCTGTGATAAAATGACCACGATATTTGACCTGATTACAGACACCAAGCGTATTGTTAGCCAGTAGTTTAAACATTTATCATCTTTAGTTCCGCAGATCATGACGACTTTGGAGCTGCCAATCATGCCCCGAGTGTTACAGGCCCTCAACTGCCTGAAAAGAGGAGCTGAAACAAACGGACAGGAGGTGAAAAATAATGTGTTTTTAAACATTTTCTAGTCGAAACCCTGAATAAAAAGTATGAAGCTGAGAATGAGGACGGCAGCTTTAAGAGTCTCCCAGGCAGACAGACAGACAGAACCATCTCTAACGTGGCTCCACACTTTTATTTGCAAGATAAATCTTTCTTAAAATAACCTCTGGAGTCTCCTGCGACGCTGCAGCGTGAAGCAGCCTCCTCAGCTTGTCATAAGCCTTTGCTTCATCCCCCCCCCCCCCTCGTATCGCCAGGGACCTAATTCTGCCTGCAGGATGTGAGTGTGTGTTCATGTTCTTCTGTCTCTGTGAGGACCTTTCAGAGAGGTGAGGACCTGGTCTCTGCTGCTTGAGGGTCAAGACCTGGTTTTAGGGTTCGGGGTAGAATCAAGTTTAAGGCTCGTCCTGGAGGTTCTGCATCATGTAAGTGAGAGGATGATGAGGTCCACGATGGGGTGTTTTTAAAAAGTGACTGCTCATTTCCATACATGCATCTTTAGTGCATCACACAGTGCTTGTTGTTGTTGTTGTTGTTGTTGACGCTGTGCCAGGGACACAAACAAAGCCGATCTGCTCAGAGACCTGCAGCTACAGCAAACATGTTTACCAACTGCAGCGTTTTGTCCAATCACCACATTTATAATTAAAACTCATCATCCCAACAAAGAAAAGGTACATTTTTGGGGCTCTAACTGTGAAAAACCTCCCTGAGCTACATGACGTGGAGTTCCTTCGTTACTGAAACGTCTCTGATATGATCGTGTCTCAATTAAAGCAGGACGTGTTGTTGGGGCTCAGCTGGTTTCCTGGTGTCAGATGTGAATAATGGTGATTGCTGCAGAGCAGAGTGGGCTGACGGAGGGAGAGCGACGTGTCCGGCATACCAAACGCTCAGACTTACACTTTCAATGCTACATCAAAGACGGGAAAAGATTCAGGCTGCTCCTGACGAGTAAAACTCCTACACAGCAGAACGCTTCACGGCTCTGTGAAGACACATTTTAACCTCAAAACTGTAATTGTGCTGCAGCTGTTGTGTTTGATCTCCAAGGATAAAATCGTTAATTGGAGGTATAGTTGAAACAGTTTTTAATCTCTGAGTGTGCTGTCAATTTTCGTGGTGCGTTCGGGGAGAGTCGGTACGAATGAAACGCAGGATGAAAGTACCAACAAGCCTTCGCAAGTATGATATGCTAAACTACATCAGCACGTACAGAACGCAGCGCTTCAACGAACCGTGAAATATCAGGTGGACATGTCACACGTTCGTGGAGTTACAGTATCTCTTAAAAGTGAGTCCACCCCTCACATTATTGTAAATATTTGATTTATATCTGAAGAAATGACCCTTTGCTCCAGTGTAAAGTAGTGAGTGTGCAGCTTGTATAACAGTGTTTTTGCTTTTGTGAGATGCTGTATTCAATCACAGAAAGTAAAGCGGGGATTTTGTTTTAATGACAGGTTGTGTTTACTGTTTCATGTGTCGCTGTCCTGATCATGTGACAGATTAGTTAGTACTTTAACTCGTCCCGAGGTTTTTCAGATTCAAAGCAGGAACTTAGGGTCTGAAAGGAAAATCCAAATGTGTGTTCTAAAAATGAAATTTAAAATATTTTTATTAAGATAAAGGACATAATATGTTTGCAGTTAGAGGTTAAGGACAATGTCAGACACTTAAAATAATAACATTTAAAATTCATCCTGTTGTTTCTTCCTAACTAACAATGCGCAGCTAAATTACACCGACGTCGTTCTACATTATCCTGTCTGTTCAATTCAACTTAAAAATAATTTATTTATCTATACTCCGGCCGACTTTCCAGTAACGAAAGATAAAACGCATGGTGTGCATTGATAATGTGAAGCGCTGCGGTGGAGAAACTGCTGCCTCTCCGCCTTCTAACTCATCCACAGGTCCTCCATCTACTTAAGGGCATCAAGGAGGAGCAGGTCAACAAAAAAAGTAAAATTTAATAAATGACAATGTCAAAAGTAACCTCAAAACATCCCTTTCCTTATTTAAATAAACAAACTCTCAGTATGGCTGCATCATTATATATTAAAACAGCACCTGGAATTGAAACGCACGTTTGAGTTCTGATGCAATCTTAAAATTTAATTTAAAGTTTTCATTATTATATTCCACTATCTTATATTGTATGTGGGGTTCATCAATAGTGATAAATTATTTGAAGTATATATTTTATGACTGGTTGGAATCGTCAGTATTTTATTACGTATAGTAGAAATAGCATTTCAGCAAATATGTGGTGATCAGTGAGCACAGCAAAGTGTCTGAAAAGGACTTTAAGAGGTGGATGCATGATTCGGCAGAGCAGATGATGGAGGCCACCTGCAGAGATTTGCGTGCACCTCTTCTCTCAGCATAAATGAGCGTTACCATGCGCTGCAGGCGTGCAGAACACCGGCTCTCCCCGAACGACATGTTTCCCTTCTTTCAACCTGCGGTGCTGGTAATGAACACATCGAGCGGTGCGGTTTGTATTTCACTCGGAAGGTGGAAGCTAATCAACTTAGCTTGTTGCACCGATTCCCACCAGACGCTGCTCCCCCAGCTGCCCCACCCATGTTTTCCAGGCTGCTCTAAGTGCAGTAAAGCAGATGGAACATCCATGTATTCTGCATTCATGGAACAATATTCTTCTTCTGTTGAGTTCAAACGAAGCCTCGTTATAACGTAAATTATTACTAAGTTGTGATTTATGCATCACTAAAATAACTGGACGTAACAACTAAACATGGACACAAACCCCCAGGAAGCGTCACATTATTAAACTCACTAACAGTGACACTTTTTGCACCACAGTAATCCAGCAGAGCTTTTATTTATTAATCCAGTATTTCAGTATTAATCTGCCAAGTGGCTCAAGCCTGCCTGAAAGCTAATGATCGTTGATCGGTCTCCTGCCTTAGTTATGCTGTATGTGAGGTTCTGACCCGAGTAATCGCCGCATGTCCAGTTTTAGTAGCTGATGTGGTTAAACACTAAGTCGTAGTAACTGTCAGGAGAACTTAGACAGCTGGTCCACCAGAGACCATCCGGGTTAATCGGTCCATCCCTCCTCTGCAGTGATCCTGCTGTGGGTCGCTACAGCATTAGGCGAGAGGCAGGGCAAACCTTTAACCCCTGCATGTATCACCGCCACATCTGAGTCAAAGCGTTCAGTCCCCCCCGAAATAAAAACCCACCGGTCTCTGAAACAACACGTTCTGCTGCTCTGACTTTCTGGAGCTGCTGCACATCAAAGAAAAACCTCTTCGCCTTCTGCATTTAAATACGTTAGAGGCTCTAGAGCTGTTGCGATTCATCCTTCGGATCGGAATTAGGCCACTTTATGGGCGACCCGGCCCGACCTCTGCTGCAGTAATGATGGACACTCGCAGCTGGATCGTGGCCTGTCAGACAGAACTGAGGGATTTGTTGTGCTGTCAGGCTGCTGCTCTGATGTTTTCCATGTGGCTTCGACAGCTCGGCTCAGCGGCCGGGCGGGAACCACTAATGATCGGGAGGTGTGTGGGGGGGGGGGACTTTTACTGTATTTGTGGGGTCAAAAACCAGGAGTCCACTATACTTCTGGGGTCCACCAGCCTTGTAGGGACCAAAACGCTGGAATCCATAAGTTTAAGGGGCTGTTTGAGGGTTAGGACTTGGGTTCAGGGTTAGGGAATACGTTACGTCAGTGAAGATAGTGAGGCTGTGTGCGTTTTGTTTGAAGCTGGGAAACTGAACTTGGATCTTAGCGTTGAAATCTTTCAGCTCTTGACTCCCCAGGATGTTTTTCTGACTCGTCATCACTTTAACTTTCCCTGTTTCCATCCATCCACAGGTGGACTGCGATCGCGGCTCTGACTGGATGAACCCGTCTGTTGGCCCGTCCATCGATCGGCCCCCCGTCAGCCAGAGGAAGGATCTGATGAGCGGCCTGCCGAGGGAGGAGCGAAGAGACGACCTGCTATGGCCGGAGGTAGGAAACCGAACCCGCTCCTCGGTACAGCTCACTGCTCGTCGTGTTCGTCTCTGATGTGCGTTTGCTCGTTTCCCGTCCAGCAGCTGATGGCGTAGGCGGTCCGGGTGCTGAGCAGAACCACCTGAGCGTCCCCGTCAGCGGTCCTGGAGCCTGGGCCACGGCCATGAACAACCTGGGCATCATGCCTGTGGGCATCAGCGGACAGCAGCTGGTCTCAGGTACCCTCCTCAATCAGTCTCTAACTGTTGAGAGAAAACTACGGAGGCCCCGAGGTCTCAAATTCACTTAAAGATGGACTCCAGGTGTCAGGTAGTTGTACTGCAGGTGTTTTGAAGTAGCGTAACACCTTTAGTGTCTCAAAGGGAGCTGTGTGAAGTCTGATAAATGAGGGTGAGGGATGAAGCGTGTGTGCGGCAGCCCGGCTGCAGAGGCTGAATCAGACCTCATGCATATTTATAAGAAGCGGAGAAAAGATTCTGTCTCAGAGTTTCAGCTTTTGACGTGATAGATTAATTCCTGGAAAGACACACTTAACAGCTTGTGTGTGTGGCTTCGGGGACACATTTCAGACCGGTTGATTGGGGGACGGCTCGTCCAATCAGACTAAAGACGTGTCCCCAATTGGGAAAAGGCTGATTTTAGTTAGGGTTACGCAACTAAGACCGTTCTAGCAGTAGCAATGGTCCTAGTGGCAGGAAAATGGTATTCTGCTCAGGCCTGCATGGCTGTCCTCGCTGCACGGTCTCGCTTTGTCATTTGGACAAAAACTACACTAAGCTCTGCCTGTTCACTTTTCATTTCCCGTTTCACCTTGGAATCTATTTGTGGAATTGTTTTTGTGAGACGTGGGGGATTTATCGGAGCTTCCTGCTTGTGTCTCTTTCTAGTATATAAAGGCCCGGGGGTTTGTCTTTGTACGTGTGAGTGCTGCATTGTGGGGGTTTATTAAATGAGCATGCGGGGAGATTTGTTGAGCAGGAGGTTTTATTTTGTGTGTGTGTGTGTGTGTGGGTGTGTGTTAAGCCCAGAATAATTGAATGCACGGATTTAACTGAAGCGAGGAGAGAGAGGCGCTGTGAGGAGGGACGGACGGCGACCTCGTTCATCTGTCGACATATTAAAATGATGATCGGCGCAGCGATGATGTGATGCTGATCAGACTCCACCCTTGGCAGCGACTGCAGCTCTCCTCCCTCTTTGAACTGGGAACATGTAGAAGAGAAACAACAGACTCTGGTGTGTGTTTGTGTTACAGGGTCAGCTCGCCCAAACCACAAAAACATGTTTGTTTTTACAGCCAAAGCTGTTAAATATGAGGTCCAGTGGTGGAGAGTTTTAGTTTACAAACGGAGAATTAAAACGAATACGATCTCCGTCCACAGCAGCGTTTTAGCTCTCCGTCTACATTAAAACGACTGAAAACGCACATCTAGTGACCGTTCTGGTACCCTGGGCACACGCCGGTTCGTTTTCACCATTTTAGTCTGGACAGGAGGAGCAAACGTAGCAAAAGGTCTCCGTTTTCATTTGAAAACGTAGTAGTGTGGAACATTAACTAAAATACTTAAAGGGTAACGTCGGTATCTGATCAGTAATTTTACCTTGCAGCCCTGCAGACTGCAGCGCGCTCACTCGCTACACAAATGTGTACAGAAGCATTACTTTAATAAAACTCTACAGAAAGACACTATTTCCCGTGTTTATGTGACTAACTGGAACAAAAGAGTGAGACCCTTTGTAACAGTCGCTACATTGCTTTTCGTCACCAGACTCCATTGATAAAAACAGTCATTTTACCTGACAGAACGTGGGAGTTGCTGGTCTGCCGCTACCTCGCTCGGTTAGCTTGTGTGTGTTGTTTTGTGACTTTGTTGTGTCTGTTTGTTTGTGTTACTGTGTGTGTTTTACAGGGTTAAAAACACCAAAGTCAGACACAATAACAAACTACGGTAGACCAGAGAAGTAAAATTACTGTTTTTGTCAGTGGAGTCTGGTGGTTTTAGTGAGAGCGATATACAGAGTCTGTTCCTGGTTAAACAAAAAGGATCTCACTATTTAACAAAAAGGTCTCTCTCTGCAGGGATCCTTTCCATTATGATAACAGACACTTATAATAACAAGATGAGCCTGTGAGCGGCAAAAACAAGCTCTTTAGTAAATGTACTTTGACAAGGCGCAAGGACGAATAATTACATGGGAAAATACGGTCCAGGTGTAAAAATACCAAAGTTAAGCACACTTTTGAGATACTTGTGCTTTATTTGAGCATTTATATTTCATGCTCCTTTCTACTGCTTCTTCTTTGTACTTTTTACTCCACTACGTTTATGTTAATTTGTTTAAAAAACACACATTTATATGATACGATGATGTGAGAGGAGCCCTTCTGCAGAATGAGTACTTTTACTTTTGATACTTTGAAGTACATTTCACTGATAATATTTCTGTATTTTAACGTTAGTAACATTTTGACTCCAGGAGTATTTTTAGTTTTTGGTATTTCTACTTAAGTAAAGGATCAGGGTACTTGTTCCACCGCTGGGTTCAGGGTTGGATTGTGATTCAGGACCAGTTTGAACTGTATTTCTGGGTGTGTCTCACCTTGAGGGTAATCACAGCCACATGTCTTTCAGCTCTTGTGTCTCAGTGATTCTGGTGGAAAACACAAGATAACCCTAATTAAAGGCATAGATGCTGCTCGTCTTTGTCAGCCTCCCTCTCTCGCCGTCTTGGCTGTGGTTTCCATTCTTCTCCTCCCTGAGAGGGTTTCCTCTTCCTCTCTCTCTGGCAGCGGCAGCCGAGCTCGGAGCCAGAGAAGCGAACCTGGCTCCAGTCACTTTGGCTCTGGGAAAAAAAGCTGCGAGCAAAAGCAGCCGTGTATGATTATGATGAATGTGTGGCACCGCGATGTGTAATTTACCTGTCGGGGGTTATCGCAGACAGCGCTTTAATGAGTTTTCCTGAAGAATCTCTGAATGCAGCGAGGCCGCACATGCTCAGATTTATGGTAGATTATCTCTGCAAGTGTTTTTTATAAACCTGATGATCTCTAACAAAGAGGGTGTGGAGCTTTTTTCTTTTGGCCAAACAAAACTCTGCTCAAAGAATATCTTGGAAACATGTATTCATGGAGCTTGTGTATGTATCTAAAGAAGATAAGAAAGGCAATTTTATTGTGCATTAAATTTACAGAGCAAAAATGATTTCTTGTACCCATTTTTCCTGGCGAGTGAGACCTGGAGTCTCCTGCCAGATGGCAACTGCTGGATTCATGAGTGAAGGCGGTGGGTGGGGTCATTGTAGACCTGGTTTGCCTTTTTATTTTGTTATATACCGACATTAAGTTCTGGAGTTGCAATTGTTTTTCTCCAATGATCTTGCTGGCCTGGGGTCTAACTGAGAGGTTCCCACCCAGGAGGTCAGGGTGTGTTTGCTGCGTTGAAGCTCCTAAGTTTCCTCCACTTCCTGCCCTTTCATGATAACTGACTTGAAAACTGTGCTGCCTGCTCTGATCTTACCTCCCAGACACACATCGTCTTTGTTTTACTAACATTAAGATCAAGGAAGCTGCCGTCAAACCAGGTGGCAAGAAGCTCGATGTGACGAGAGCAGGAAGGGCTGCTGACATCCTGCAGGCAGGCAACCAGGGCCATGTCATCAGCATACACAAACACTAAAAGTTGACGATACTATAATCAGACTGTAATCAGCCTCGCAGCGTGGTTGGTCACCTAGTATAACCCGGGCCATAATCTCTGAGCCTGTAGGCAGATCTGAAACACTAGGTTGATTATTACACCATCTATAAGAGTGCTGCAACCATTAGTCGGAGTAATCGACGACGTTGACTATAACAATTTGTCAACGCATCGTTACATAGATACCGTTTAAGGGAGACATAGCAATCTTCATATTGGGAACATTTCTGGTTGTTTATTTCTAACTGCAGTGCACTACAGGAAGTGATGGTGGCAGTGTTGCTTCCACTGCCTGCCATGACTGCTCGACTGTAAGACTAATCACGAAGAAGAAGCATTCATGGGAGAAGCGGAAAGTAACGGAGAAAGAGGCGACCAGCAGAACGGCTTTTCACTAAATACACTTTTGAGTCGAGAAATTAACTGTTTAGAATTTTAATATTGGCAGTTTTACGAAAATGTGCTTAAACGTTTTCAGGTTGAGAAGCTCCACAAGCGCCCGCGAGGTTAGCGGTGCCAGTCACCATTATTTATTTTATTTTACTAGGCCTATTTAAATTGTATTTGATTGCAGATCAGCGCCGTAGCGTCTCGCAGCACAAATCTGTCCAACACAACGCTGGCAATGTCGGAGACCCAGCTTTAATAAAGTTATTAATAATGAGTAATGGTTTAAAGAACATCAAGGAACATCTGGTTCGTGATGTCGCCTACAGAACATTCTGCACTTATAAAATCTATAAGCACTTTTGAAAAATAAACTACAGCAGTATGAAAGCTGCCTGTTGCTTTATTGTTCTAAACAGACATTGTTAGTGTAAAGTTGTGGTTACAGTACTTGCTTTTAATTTGCTTTTATTTTATATAGTGATAGTTTATATAGTGAACAAAAATCTTTGTTGAACAGTTACAAGTTTTAAAGTTAGTATAAATCAGTGAATTATAGGAGGAGCCTATGCTGTCTTGTCTTCTTCCCTGGTTTCCCCCTGGCGTTGATACTGGTGTTCATTCTGAATAGTAAACCTCGTTCACTTAACGGGAACGTAAGCTCGTTAGGCTGCGTGTTGGAGATCAGTGATTCACTTGAAAGATATTTAATTAGTTAAATGGTTTAATTAGGGTTAGGGGTTGACAAAAATAATCGTGACTAGTCGACTAATCGAATAAATAATTTACAGATTAGTCGACTACAAAAATAGTCATTAGTTGCAGCCCCAGCCTATTACGACCATGTTTACTTTTTGGCCGTACGGCGGTAGCAGAACGTATTCTAAATTGCGACAAACTCCACATAAGGAGGCCGGATGGGGTGGTGGATGGTCAAACCCAGGACTTTCACAAAGGAGAACGGCATTCAAGTCCCATGTGAAACCACGGTAATGTTGAGTTATTTTAGTTTTTAGTTTTAAACTGAGTTAGAAAGCATTATCGCACTTTACCTACTTGGTGACAATCTTTTGCTAAATCTAACAAAGTAGTTCTGTACCAAAACCTAACCAAACTACAACCCTGTTTTAGTTTTCCCCTCGTTAAATGCCTCGCGATTTACATAACATCCACTAAGCTTGTCGCTGTAAAAATACTCACGTGTCGTTGGACTTTCCAACGCCCATGTTGTTTTGGACATTTGACAGTCGACCTATTTTGTAGTTTAGGGATGGTTTAGTTGCACATTTAGCTCAGTGGGTAGAGTGCGGGACTCCCGTTGGAGGAGTTGTGTGATCGATCCCAAAATCCAGGGGACTTTTTTTTTCTCCCTTGTCAAACAAATTGATTAGCCTATAGGAACACTTTTTCACATGCTCGCAATAAAGCGTGTGCGTCCCTGAGGAAATTCAGGGGAAACCAATCACACCTTTTACTGACGGCTTTGTCAAGTAAGTGAGAGACTCTTTCGAATGTCCTTAAGAATTTTTCAAAGTAAAAGCTTTCAATTAACTCAACATGACGCATTGCTGCAAAAAATGTTTTATTTTGGAGGCACAGTCACTTAAGACGAAGTGATTGCATGAGATCTTTTTCAGCACCAGCCGCTATCAAGTTTTTTATTTTTCTGCTATCAAAGCAATCTAGCCGCCTATTGCCCACGACCGTCGCACCCTGTTGAGAGATGGTCTTTCTATACTGGTGTCATCCTCTTTCGAACCATCTGTCCTCCGTGTCCAAAATATGCACATGCATATTCTTCCACTTCTGCAGAATAACATAAAGCTGTTAACTTGATACGCGTAAATCTCTGAAATCTTTATTATTTCTCTGTTTTCTGACCTAAACAGTGGGAAAAAATGAACCACATTTCTACAGTAAACACCTTGGAACAACCTGTTAATACACCCTGAGAAGCTTTATTTGTACTACATTTTCTATATATTATATATAATATTAATGAAGGCAGACGGAGCAGCTGGTCATCGGTTGATGCTACAGTGAAATAATGAACAAAACTCCTTCATTTAATTGTTAATTTTAGATCTGAAAATCTCTGTTTTGGTGACGTAAACGTTGTTTTAACTTTTGCTGCTTAAATTTAAATACAAACTACAAACATGGCGGTCGTTATAAAACTTTTGACCCGTAGTGTTGAGTGTCTGAAGCACTAACGAACCAGGCGGTATCATCACCTTGATAACGACCTGGGACTCCCTGCCAGTCCAGTTGCCCTTGATTTGAACCTTCCTTGGATGACCTGGATGTACAATGTAGGTCCTCTGAAGCTCAGCCTCTTCTTCTTCTTTTTCTCTTTATTCTAAACACAGTGTGACTGTAAAGCGTCTCACTTCCTGCGTGCAGATGATTGCTTCAGGTGAAGCCTTGCTGTTTGCCGACTGTTCAGACCAGCAGGAGGAAAAGCTTTCACCCTGAATCAATGGTGCGGTCTATCAGTCCTCCACGCCGAGCGGCAACAAAAGCATTTATTTCTGTTACATTACTGTAAGGGACGTTTGTCCTTTCCGCGTGTGACAGCTTCCCTCGCCTGTAATTTGAATCACTTTATCTTCCCATGTGGGCGGCGGGGTTTCTGCTGACGCGTTGTTCCTCCCGCCGCCTTGTTATTGCAGAAGATATGAACGTGCGACGCTGCACCGCCCTCCTCCACCCTGCAGACAGCTGAAACATTGTTCCTGTCGCCTCCGTCCTCTCGCTGTTTATCTTCCTCACTTTCTGTTTGTCCTGGAGACGTTTTCTCCTCCTCACCAAGCTTCTCTTTTCTCCTCTGCCTTCCATTATCACACTCACAGCACTGTTTTACTCTTTTTCCCGTCCCCGTTTCTCTTTCTCTTATCAGTTTTCTTCCAGATTGTGATGCTTTATTTCTTTCAGTTGTGCGGTTTTCCTTTTTCCTTTTCTTGGCTTGACTGGCATTAGAAAGCAGCCTGCGAATTTTCTGTCAACAATTTGATCCAGCAAATTAAAATGACCACAACATGTCGATCAACATATCATTGATTAAAAAATATTAACATGTTAATTTGTTTTGTTTGTGCGAGGCTAATACGCTTTTCTTCCCATGTTTGTGTGTAATGATCACCTGACACCTAATGTGGCTAAGATAAAGTAACAGTAACAAGCTTCTTCTAAGCTGCTTTTAATTTAAGATTTTAGTCTGTATATATACACAGTATAGTTTATATTGAACCAACCACAGTAGCAAAAGAGGAAAACCTCCTCTAAACAGAGTGTTTGGAAACGTTGTTATTTGGATAAAGTTACTGTAAAATGATTATTATTCGGATTATTGTTTATTTTAATGATTCTTCCTTTGAAAAATTCTACTACTTGTTAAGTAAGAGATATAATCTATGTAACATATTTTGTGTTTTGAGTTTGTTCTTTAGTTTTTATAATGTCGCTGTTTTTAGTTTATGTGTGAATTTGTGCTCTGGCAGCATTGCAACCTAAACGTTCAGGCCAGAAAGAGAGAGAGAAGCTTTGGCAACAATGTTCTGTTAACATTAATGCCAGTAAAGCGAATTTAAATTTGAGAGAAACAGGTTTCTGCCTCTACATATCAAAGTTTCCTCCTCACTAGAGGAAGAGCTGTCCAGGCTGGACGCTGATCCTTCTCACGGGGTGTTACAACACCGATCACAATAGAACGTAAACTCAATCGCGCGTCTTCATTCACCTGCAGCAAATGATCGGTACGTGATGTCAGTCAGTGGCGTCACTCACTGATCCTTGTTTTATTTCAGACCTGAGCTTCAGAAATGCTTGGGAAAATGTAGCGTGTGTGGAAGCTACCGCGCTGCTCGGCCAATAAAAGAGCTTCGCCACTGAGAAACGTAGTTAAACTAGTAACGGCGCTACTTGTAGCAACGCTACTGCCCAACATTGGGTACAAGTACCTTACAGTTGTACTTAAGTGCAGGGTAAATATACTGAGTAATAGTACTCTGTGTGGGTAATCACTGTCACTTGTAAATTTACATTTGTATTTTATTGTCACAAGCGTGGATGTTGATCTGTATTTCAAACGTGTGTAATTTAGCCTCAGTGTCCAGTTTATTATCATGTGCCACATATGGTCGCATGGCCAAGACCCCTTGGCGTTATTTTTTTATGCATTGGGAAGCCATGTAGTGTCATTTATAAACACAAAAACTACGTGTAGTATATAAACAACAGAAAAGTCCAAGTAAGGAGGATTGTTTTTAGTTGTAAGTAACGTAGTTATTTAAACCCAAAACACGATGTTTCCCTAAACCTAACCAAACTTCAACATTAACCACTAGTTTAATTTTGAAAGCCTAACTAAACTTGGCATATTTATCCTTGTTAACTAGACTGCCAAGCTCTACACGTGCAATGACAACGCTTAAGGGGTCCCGACCAAGCGTCCGAATGTGACGAGTTGGGATAAGATTGTGTTGGTTCAGCTGTGGTGGATGTAGTTCTTACCCGGACTGCATTATTCTGCCAGGTGTTTCTATGATTTATCTCACGAGGGCTTCACCGTGTTCCCTGTTGTGTCGTTGTGTCCTGCAGACTCTCTGTGCATCCAGAGGTTCGACCCCGGGCTGGGCCTCATCGCACCCATAAACCCCATGATGGCGGGCATCGGCCTGGTCCCTCCCCCGCCCGTACCCCCCGACATGCCCGTCATCAAGGAGATCATCCACTGCAAGAGCTGCACTCTGTTCCCCCAGAACCCCAGTAAGAACCTCACTCTGCGTTTCATACACAGAGATCAGATGTACATTTCAGACACGAGGTTCTTTATATGAAGAAAGATTTAACCGTTTACTCTTGACAGCAACAATTATGATGATGAAGATATTGTTGTTCTTCAGACCTGCCCCCTCCATCGACACGGGAACGCCCCCCCGGCTGTAAGACGGTGTTTGTCGGTGGCTTGCCGGAGAACGCCACGGAGGAAATCATCAGGGAGGTGTTCGACCAGTGCGGGGAGATCATCGCCATTCGCAAGAGCAAGAAGAACTTCTGCCACATCCGCTTCAGCGAGGAGTTCATGGTGGACAAGGCCATTTACCTGTCAGGTGAGCCGTCACACGCAGCCATCTGTTGGAAGGTACCTGGTTCTCTGAGTGTCTGTAAATGCACTGACCGACTCAGTGTCAAGTTGCTGCTGGTTACGTTCCTACGTCGTCGCTGTTTCCTCTCCTCCCAGGGTATCGGATGCGTATCGGATCCAGCACTGACAAGAAGGACTCTGGGAGGATCCACGTGGACTTCGCCCAGGCCAGAGACGACCTGTACGAATGGGAGTGTAAACAGCGCTTACTGGCCAGAGAGGAAAGACACCGCCGCAAGGTCCACGAAAACCTGCTGCGGCCGCCGTCTCCTCCCCCCGTCGTGCACTACTCTGAACACGAGGCGGCGCTGTTAGCAGAGAGACTGAAAGGTGAGAAGACAGTTTTCATTTGCAGAGGAACAGCAGGCTGTAACACGCTTCAGGGGGCTGTTGCTGACAAATCTAGTCGTGGACACAACTATTGGTCGAAAGTTACGGGTTTTTGAAAGACCGGCGGCTGATATTTAGAGAGCAGGGCGGCCGACGGCTTTAACACCGACATCAAAACAAAGAAAAGTCCCGTATAATCCCATTATTCCTGCAGGGTCCAGTCCAATCTACATGTTATCTCAGGCAGTAACATGTTGTTTCAGATGGAAGTGAAGTGGGTGTAGAGCAGTTGTAGAACTGTAGAAACATGGCGACTTCCATGTAAGAGGACCCATTAGCTGCACCAGTTTATGGTGGAAATGTTTTTATTTATGTAAAGGAAAACAGAAAATTGAGGCTGCAGGTGACAATTCAAACTCTAAACCTGTAAGTCAGAGCAGCTCTCAGATCTCCTGTAGATCAGCTTATTTAATATCTGCTGAGTCCTGGTTCAGCCTTCCCTCCTCTCTGTGTCTCTGTTTGGGGAAGTGACCTCTTTAAACGTGACTGTGGCTCCTTTTCACCTCCATGAGAAATTAATTCATTTTAATTCAGTTAGAAACTCCTGGATTTTAACAGCTCCTGTGTTTCAGCAGCTTTTCTGCTCGTGTTCAAAACTTCCTGCACGTTCAGAGTCTCTCCCACAGATCTGGGTTCTCTGGCAGGTGCAGAATATTATGAGACAAATGTCATCATTTAATGAGAATTCAGAATAGTTTTTAAAGTCTACCTGCCCTTTACTCTGCTGTGCATTACGTTATTGCTCTGCTGATGAGGTAGTTTCCCCTTGACCGTTTGGGACTGCATGATTGGATGAGACACTTGTGATCAGGCACAAATCCACACGTTGCCTTCGGCAGCTCTGATAACGTGATGAGTAATATCATCACTGTTTAATCTGGTTAGATCGCTCTCGTCACTGCCCTACCGCAGACACTTTCTGATTATCGGCCTCGTGAACGCAGCTATCGACCGATAATCTCAAAACGCTTGATATCGGCCTGATTGATCGGTCTATAGCTACATGATGATGAAATAAAAAGACAGTCACTGTAATCAAACATGTTAATCTGAAATCATGGGCAGCCTCTTAGAGTGTGTGTCTGCTGATCACCTGCTGGGAATCCCAATATCAGGTTCAAGCGAATCATTCAGGAACCTGCACAATTATTGATCTTCTTCATCTCGCTTTGATCACAAACAGCTGTTTGTGATCAACAGTGTGAAGCAGTCAAACACCGGAGAGCTGCAGCGTGACGTCCTGGCGCTGATTTCACAGACTGTTGTCGTCGTTGTTGGACAGCAGCTTTCTGTGTGGGTTTGTATAAAACGGCTGAACAAAAACAGAAGTCGCAGCCTCAGTGCTAATGAGCAGTGATGTGGGAGGAGTTATTTCTGCTGTCCAACGTTTATGTCAGCCATTTTCTACATCGACGATGTGGGGGGTGCACTTATTTTGTTGTTAAAATCTTGGCGTGTAGCTGATGCTTTACAGTTGTTACACCAATATTAGATTTCCTGCAGAAACAAGCAGTGAACACAACATGAACATCTCTTCACTTGTTAAGTCGACGTGTTGAACTGGTGACCAAACGCTCCACTGTGTTCACCAGCTGCTCTCTGACGGCGGCTTTTCACTGCTTCTTCTCTGGAAACGACGCTCTGAAAGTGAACCAGAAGAGAAAGCTGCTGCCGGATAAACAAGCAGCTGAGGGTCACTGACCCTGACAGACAGAAATCTGTCTATTAACATAACTAAAGGTTTTCATAAAGATGAGATGAGACAACATGCTGATGTTTAGCAGGTGCACCATGTCCATCAGAGCAGTTTAAACTAAAGTTTTATTTAAGTGCAAAATCAAAGACATGGTCCCAATTACAGCCCGACCGATATGGGATTTTAAAGTCCGATACTGAATTCGATATTTGAGATTTTTAAAATCCGATAGCAGATATATCGGCCGATATTGTTTTTTCCCTTTATTTTAAGAAACGCACGACATAAACAAAGATTTTCCCTAAAATGTTGTTATGTTGAGACCTCAACAAGATACCCTGACATAATGCAGTATAAAAATACACTTTTTTATTCTTATAAATAGTACTTTGAACTAAAGCACAACAAAATATATCAAGGTTTTGATGAATAACAGGCAAATACATTATGTTTTTTTTTTAAATATCTGAGTTGTTTGAATTATGGAGTACTACCACGAATAAATGAAGTAAATAGTGTATTGTGGAGGCCAGGAAAACAAACTATAAAATTACCCATATACTACTACCTCTATTAATGCTATGAATAATACCATATATCATATCTAATGTCATTGCTATAATAATAATGATAAACCGGGCGTGTGTGTGTGTGTGTGTGTGTGTGTGTGTGTGTGTATATGTGTATATATATATATATATATATATATGTATATATATATATACATATATATATATATATATGTATATATATATATATATATATATATATGTCATGCATTAGTTATTACCTTACATATAATCTGCCACAATGACATACAGTGACCCAGAGGAAACGCTGCTGTTTAATTAATCTAATAAATATATCTGCAAGTAGCTTATATCGACGGATAATATCTGCACAACGATAAATCGGTCGGGCTCTAGTCCCAATACACTTTACAAAATGCACTGAAATGAAATAGAATAAACCATAAAATACAGAATTCATGTAATAAAACACAAGATAAAATACAATCAGAATAAGATCAACAAAATAAAATGATAAAACAATTTAATAATTTAAAGTTTGCTTTAACACATTAGCACGCTAGTTTATTAGCAGTGAACACAGCTGAGAGAACATCAGTAGTTCTGCAGGTATTTGGTCATAAAACAAAGTTTTGGACACATTACCATGTAGTGTTGGGCAAATTACTTCCAAAATATAGTAATAATTATAGATTACTAGTTACTGTTATTTGAGAGTAATTGGATATATTACTGCCTCTGAATTATGAAGCTTTGCACTACTTTAGAGTTACTGCTGTTTAATGGGCACATTGTTCAGATGTTCCTGCATAGGTGGGTTCTAGTGATCGCAGTTACAGTTCCCTCCAACAGTATTGGAACAGTAAGGCAAATTCCTTTGTTTTTGTTGTTCACTGAAGACATTTGGGTTTAAGATCAAAAGATGAGACAAGAGTTCAGAAAGTCAGCTTTTATTTCCTGCTATTCACATCTAGATGTGTTAAACTCAGAACATACCACCGTTTGTATCAGACCACAGCATTCTGAGGTGAGCAAAAGTAAAGGAACAAATACTCTTAAAGTAAATAACATTTTATATTTGCTTACTATAACTGCCTCAAGCCTGCGACCCATCGACATCACCAAACTGCTGCATTCTTCATTTGTGATGCTATTCCAGCCTTTTACTGCAGCTTCCTTCACTTCTTGTTTGTTTCGGGGCGTTTCTCCCTCCAGTCTCCTCTTAAGGAGGTGAAATGCAGCTCTGTTGGGTTTAGGTCAGCTGATTGACTTGGCCAGTCTAAAACCTTTTCCCCCTGATGAAGTCCTTTGTTTTGTTGGCAGTGTGCTTTGGCTCATTGTCCTGCTGCATGATAAACTTCCTCCCCATTAGTTTCAATGCGTAAACTGGCAAAATGTTTCTGTCCACTTCTGAATTCATTCTGCTGCGACATCATCAATAAATATTAATGAGCCTGTTCCAGAAGCAGCCATGACATCACCTCCACCATGCTTCACAGATGAGCTCGTACGCTTCGGATCATCATCAGTTCCTTTCTTTCTCCACTCTTTGCTAGAGATTAATCTTGGTCTCATCAGTCCATCAGATTGTGTTCCAGAACTTTTGCAGCTCATCTCTGTACTTTGTAAATTTCACTCTGGCCTTCCGATGATTCTTGCTGCTGATGAGTGGTTTGCATCTTGTGGTGTGGCCTCTATATTTCTGCTCTCTGAGTCTTCTTCCAACAGTGGATTGTGATACCTTCACCCTGCACTGTGGAGGTCGTTGCTGATGTTTTGGGGTTTTTCTTCACAGCTCTCACCATATTTCTGTCATCAACTACTGTTCTTTTCCTTGGCCGACCTGTTGGACGTCTGTTGCTCAGTACACCAGTAGTTTGTCTTTTTCAGGACCTTCCAAATTGTTGTGCCCAGTGTTTGTCCAATGGCTCTGCTCGATTTTCCTTCTTTTCTTAGCTTGACAGCGGCTTGCTTTCTCCCATAGACAGCTCTCTGGTCTTCATGTTTCTTTATCCTCTTTAACAGGAAATGCAGTCTTTATAGGTTTGAACCAAGGATGAAAACTTAGACTAGTCATGTTTGGACAATCAATCTAAAAGGCAACACCTGGGCAACAAGAAACATCTGTCAGTCACATGTTCCAATAGTTTTGCTCACTTGTAAAATGGGGGGGTTCAAACAAAGGGTGGTTTGTCCTGAGTTGTTGTTAACACATCTAGATGTGAATACCAGGAAATAAAAGCTGAAATTCTGAACTCTTGTCTCATCTTCTGATCTTAAACCCAAATGTCAAAAACAAAGGAATTTGTTCCAATACTGTTGGACTGTATATCTGTGGATCAGGTGTGTCTTGAAATGAACATGGGGGTTGTTGATGGCTGAAATAGGATGAATCGTCTCCCATTAACAAAGATGCTGTGGGCGTGTACACGAGGTACAGCAGCATAACGTCGACACTCCGACAGGATCAGCAGCGGCCTCTCTGATCAGGAAAGGAAATCGTTCGTCGATCATGTTTTTTAGTGGAGCATCTTATTTAGAGGAAACAACTTTTTTCTGGTGCTGAAATGTTTCAGTGTTGTTGAATTATTAAAAGAACAAAACAGGTTAAAATGTGTTGGAATGCACATTACTGAGATTTTAACGGGTATAATATTACCAAAATGTTTATTAGTGCTGTGTTAAATCTTTTGCTGTGTGTGAGTCTTTTTTTCCACGTGTTGTTGACCTGAGTAGGAGCGTGTCAAAGAATGAATCATGAGAATGAATCATTAACGTGACATTTCAAAGGCAGGTAAGATCGTCAGTATGCAGCTGTGAATGCGTTTCTTTTACAATCAGCCCGGTTTCTCTGGAGGAGCTGCGTCCATACTGCAGCAGCTTTATTGTTGGGCATGTTTTTACTTTTAGTGACTTAGCTTGTTTCTTATTTCACCGTTTTAATTATACTTCATTCTACATCTTAAGTATCACTCACTTATTGATTTCGCCTCCTTCAGTTCTCTTCACACTCACTGACCTAACGTCTCCGCTGGAAACAGCCATTACCAGTTCAACCACGACTCGCCTCGACTCGGTCCTACGTTTTCACAATTGCCGCAACGTTATGTTCAATGCGTCATGCACACAGCTGTCTTTTGATTTAAGTTAAAAAGTTTCAACATAATCAGAATGTAAAGACAGATAAGACGGAGGCGATACGAACAAAAAGTACCTGGTAGCAGGTACAAGTACAACTTCTACACAATGTAAAACCAAAAAAAGGTGAGTAGAGTCGAGGCGAGCTGGTACCGTACAGTGGAAAAGGAGCTTTACGGTGATGCGTGATGATGTTGACGAGGCGTGTTGACGACGTAGTCTATAAAAACAAATAAAACGAATAACGTCTGTCTCGAGGCGTTTGGCATTTATAAACTTCCCACTGAAGCTTTAACAGTCTGAGCTGAGTGGACTTACCTTTCCTTTATTTCTCTGCACAAGGACTGAAAAGAGAGAGAACGTGGGAGTGAACGGAGGTGTGGAAGAGTGAGAAGTGAGTGTGAAGGTCACTCCTCCTCCTCCTCCTCCTCCATGTTTCCTCTGCTCTGATGTGGCTGATTCGGATCTCCATGACTGAAAATACTTTTACTGTGCAAAGCTGTTGCTCTTCACTGTGTTTCCTCCCAGTGATCAGGGACACTGAGCTTTACCGTCCAGTGTTCTTATGTGTCTGCGTCTCAGCTATTAACCTGGTTTATATGAAAAACCCTGACGTTTCCTTTAACTTCCCCCCCGACTTCCAAAGACATCCAAAGGCACGGCTGTTCTTAACATACTTTTGAGTTTTTACTTTCAGTTGCATGAAGGTCCTTGTTAATTCATCGCAGCCAATGTGCCGCCTGGAGCTGTAGCGTCTGGAGTTTGTCTGGCTGGTTTTAAAACTCTCCAGGATGTCCAGACAAGTCTTCTAGTTTCTCTGGTGTTAGGGCGTACTCACACTAGGCCCGGTTGCCCCCCCCACCCCTCGCCACAGTTAGGCTACGTTCGGACTGCAGGCCTTAATGCTCAATTCCAATTTTTTTCCCAGATCTGATTTTTTTGTTTGTTTGACATATCAGACTCCAGTGTGAACTGTCCGCGGCCTGAAAGTGACCCGCATGCGCAGAAGAACAACACGACGACACGCAGCAATAGCTGTTGCAGGCTGCAGAAGTAAACAAGGAGCGACAGAGGTTAGCTCTGGTTGGCTCACGGGAGACTCCCGTTTTTTATTGCCCTCTCACGGGTCACATTTCTGCCGAATTGTGACAAGTGTTTATTTCTTTACGGTTTCTGGCGCTGTACAACGCACCTGCCCCACAACTCTCTCCCTCCATATCTCCCTCTCTCCACTGTGTCCACTCAGACAAATACGGATTTCAGGTGTAAGAAAGGGAATTTTTGAACAGATAATAACGAGGTAGAGGAGGAAGAGAGCCACATGTTTAATAATGGCTTTTGTGGAGCTTTGTTCGAGTTCTGTGCTCGGGCATGGTTAGCGAGCAGATGCATACCACGCCGGAGTCCCGCTTAACCGTGCCTCTTCAAGTGGGCCTGGGCAAAGTCCAACGAACCGGACTTTGGAGGGTTAAACGTGCTCGGTCACGGTACGGATCGCCTAGTGTGAGTGCTTGCTTCTTGTTCTGCAGAACAGAACATATCTGATTGTATGGTGTGACGTTTACTTGTAGTCAAGTTAGCTATGCTAAACTGGTTAGCTTAGCTTAGCATGAAGACGGGAAACCGAACTCCTTTATGTAAAGATTTGGTTGGCTGCATGGAAACAAGTTCTCCCTCTAGAAACTGTATTCTAATGGAAAACTAAGGAGCGACATAATGAAACCAAAATTAAAAGTAAAACATCTAAATGTTTATTTTATTTTCCAAACGTTTTTCTCAAAGCAGAACACAGTGATTCATAGAGGAGACATGTTGCCGACAAACAACATGACATTTAATTTAATGTTTAAATTAATTTTAGTAATTGTGTCACGTAATAAAAGTTAGTTTATCAGTCTAGTGTATAGTGAACACTGCATACTGGAGCCTGTTAACTTGTTTTGTAGTGTAATAAATTACCCTATAACATAATGATGATAATAATGTCACAGCGTCTTTCTGTCTGTAAACCAGCAGCATCTTGCTTTGATGTGTTATTATTTGCTTGTGTGTCTCCAATTTAACCACAAAACCCAAACCAAAGTTTTCCATCCATCCTCTAATGCCTTACATAAACAAGCATGTTTTTTCTCTGAATAACCTTTTTGAATTCATTCTTCACTTCAAACAGCGGGGGAAATAAATTTCCATTATTCCTTCAGCCGTCCCCGTTCAGCGGCGCTTCATTGTGCTCGCTGTAATGTGACTGTAATCTGCTGCTGTGTATGAATGGGGCTTTATCAGAGCGGGGGAAAGTGTCTTCTTACAGGTTGTGTTGCAGTGGGTATTGAGCTCATTAAATGCTCTCTAATTCACTCTGTTCTGCTGCCGTCCGCGGCTCCGTGGCACCGTTCAATTATTATTCAAATGGGGGGGAACACACTCAACGGAGGCCCGCAGAGACTTGGCACTTTTTATGACTGAGGCCGAATGCAGCTCGCAGTTTTGGTTGGGAAGCTGAAAATCAAAAATGCCTTTTGTGTTCAGTGGCTATGGCGAGGTTCACAGAGCCATGAACACTGAACGCCCCAAGAGAAGGATTTTAATCCTCACTAGCTGCTCTGTTGTTTGTTCAGCCTGACTGAACGTTAAAGGTCCCATGAAATGTCTTGAGTCACCGTTTGATGTGACGTTGCATTAAACAGGAAGCTGGTGGAAGAAGTACTCAGATTCTTCAGTGAATATAACCAATACAACCAGGGTGCAATTTTGTGAAAAAGGCAGAGGTTTTTGGTTTGTTTTTTCATTAAAATAACCACTTTGAGGGGAGGATATAATTTGTTACCGGGGATTAAAATTATTCAGCAGAGGCAGGGATATACAAGGGATAGATGCAAATCGCATCCTGAATATAATATAAAATACTTAATTACACGCAAAGGTCCTGCTTTCAAACCCTGCATAAGTAAGAGTATTATCACTTCCAGGTAGTAAAAGTACTGGTTCTGTAGTAAAGTGTCTGCTGTGAATGATATCTGATTCTATCTGACATTAGATTATTAGTACTGTTGCATCAATGTTAGAACTGTTGTAGCTATTTGAGGTGGAGCTTGTTTTACTGCTATATACTACTGTATATAAAGTAGTTAAAACTATCTGTATGTAGATATAACTAGCTAACTGTATAAAGCAGTTATAACTAATGTTAGCTGACTGTATATAAAGTAGAAAAACTGAGCTGAAACTAGCCGACTGTGCATTAAGCGGTTGAAACTAGCCGACTGTGCATTAAGCGGTTGAAACTAGCCGACTGTGCATTAAGCGGTTGAAACTAGCCGACTGTGCATAAAGGAGTTGAAACTAGCCGACTGTGCATTAAGCAGTTGAAACTAGCCGACTGTGCATTAAGCAGTTGAAACTAGCCGACTGTGCATTAAGCAGTTGAAACTAGCCGACTGTGCATTAAGCAGTTGAAACTAGCCGACTGTGCATTAAGCAGTTGAAACTAGCCGACTGTGCATAAAGCAGTTGAAACTAGCCGACTGTGCATAAAGCAGTTGAAACTAGCCGACTGTGCATTAAGCAGTTGAAACTAGCCGACTGCGCATAAAGGAGTTGAAACTAGCCGACTGTGCATTAAGCAGTTGAAACTAGCCGACTGTGCATTAAGCAGTTGAAACTAGCCGACTGTGCATAAAGCAGTTGAAACTAGCCGACTGTGCATTAAGCAGTTGAAACTAGCCGACTGTGCATTAAGCAGTTGAAACTAGCCGACTGTGCATAAAGCAGTTGAAACTAGCCGACTGTGCATAAAGCAGTTGAAACTAGCCGACTGTGCATTAAGCAGTTGAAACTAGCCGACTGTGCATTAAGCAGTTGAAACTAGCCGACTGCGCATAAAGGAGTTGAAACTAGCCGACTGCGCATAAAGGAGTTGAAACTAGCCGACTGTGCATTAAGCAGTTGAAACTAGCCGACTGTGCATTAAGCAGTTGAAACTAGCCGACTGCGCATAAAGCAGTTGAAACTAGCCGACTGTGCATAAAGGAGTTGAAACTAGCCGACTGTGCATTAAGCAGTTGAAACTAGCCGACTGTGCATTAAGCAGTTGAAACTAGCCGACTGTGCATTAAGCAGTTGAAACTAGCCGACTGTGCATTAAGCAGTTGAAACTAGCCGACTGTGCATTAAGCAGTTGAAACTAGCCGACTGTGCATTAAGCAGTTGAAACTAGCCGACTGTGCATAAAGGAGCTGAAACTAGCCGACTGTGCATAAAGCAGTTGAAACTAGCCGACTGTGCATTAAGCAGTTGAAACTAGCCGACTGTGCATTAAGGAGTTGAAACTAGCCGACTGTGCATAAAGCAGTTGAAACTAGCCGACTGTGCATTAAGCAGTTGAAACTAGCCGACTGTGCATAAAGCAGTTGAAACTATTAAGCAGTTGAAACTAGCCGACTGTGCATTAAGGAGTTGAAACTAAAAAATAAGGACGAGAGGAGCAAGCTGCTTGCTGTAGCTGAGCTCCAATAGAAACTTTTAGATGTCGTGTAGTGATACTGTTTTGTCTCAGGACTGGAGAGTGATATTGGAAAGAATTGAATCAGTGGTATTGAACAAGCAGATATATTCCATCTGCTGTTTTCCTGTACGTATCTCACTCTTCTGTACCTTCTTCCCACAGACGACCATAAGTTCAGCGAGGCTACAGCGGTGCTGTTCACCTGGATCGACCGGGGCGAAGTCAACCGCAGAACCGCCAATCACTTCTACTCCATGATCCAGTCGGCCAACAGCCACGTTCGTCGGCTGATGGGTGAGAAAGCTCAGCATGAGGAGGAGATGGAGCGCGCCAAAGAGACGTTCAAGAACGCCCTGATGGCCATATTAACACAGTGTAAGGAGACTTTATTATTTCAAACACAAACAGTCGTACAGACAGAACACATGTGGGAAATTGTTCCTGTAACCTTGGCTGTGCAGTTATTCAGGTAAGTTTGACTCATGACGTCCATTTTTCATAATTCATCATCATTTTGAAGAGGAACCTTACAGTTACAGAAAATGTACCTAATAAATTGGTAACTGAGGGTCTATCTGAGGGGGCATCTCCTTCTCATTCCCACGGCATCACACATAGATGCTTTGTCACATCCTTCGGTATCTGGTACCAATGCACATGACAGCTTTAGCGTCATAGCTCAACGCCCTGGGGGGGTAGCCCTTTAGTAGTTTAACGTTAAAAGTTTTCATAACCAGAAAAGTCAGAGTAAACAGGTGGTTGGGGTCGACGGGTGAGTCAGAAACGAGACTTTCATCCAGGTGACGGGTATTTGTTTACAGTGTGAAACAAAAAGTCAACAGTGATTCTTTTTAGTGACATAATGTAGGTAGAATTACTTATGTAATTTAAGTCACATGTAAGTTACCTACCTAAGGGACTTAACCAAGTGGTTTTGGTGCCTAAACCTAATCAAGTGGTTTTGGTGCCTAGACCTAATCAAGTGGTTTTGGTGCCTAGACCTAATCAAGTGGTTTTGGTGCCTAACCCTAATCAAGTGGTTTTGGTGCCTAACCAAAGAGTTTTGGTGCCTAAACCCGATCAAGTGGTTTTGGTGCCTAACCAAAGAGTTTTGGTGCCTAAACCCGATCAAGTGGTTTTGGTGCCTAGACCTAATCAAGTGGTTTTGGTGCCTAACCCTAATCAAGTGGTTTTGGTGCCTAAACCTAATCAAGTGGTTTTGGTGTCTAAACCTAATCAAGTGGTTTTGGTGCCTAACCAAAGATTTTTGGTGCCTAAACCCGACCAAGTGGTTTTGATGTCTAGACCTAATCAAGTGGTTTTGGTGCCTAGACCTAATCAAGTGGTTTTGGTGCCTAAACCTCATCGAGTGGTTTTGGTGTCTAAACCTCATCGAGTGGTTTTGGTGTCTAAACCTCATCAAGTGGTTTTGGTGCCTAACCAAAGAGTTTTGGTGCCTAAACCTAATCAAGTGGTTTTGGTGCCTTAACCTAATCAAGTGGTTTTGGTGCCTAAACCTAATCAAGTGGTTTTGGTGCCTAAACCTAATCAAGTGGTTTTGGTGCCTAGACCTAATCAAGTGGTTTTGGTGCCTAAACCTAATCAAGTGGTTTTGGTGCCTAACCAAAGATTTTTGGTGCCTAAACCCGACCAAGTGGTTTTGGTGTCTAGACCTAATCAAGTGGTTTTGGTGCCTAGACCTAATCAAGTGGTTTTGGTGCCTAGACCTAATCAAGTGGTTTTGGTGCCTAACCAAAGATTTTTGGTGACTAAACCTAATCAAGTGGTTTTGGTGCCTAAATCTGACCAAGTGGTTTTGGTGCCTAAATCTGACCAAGTGGTTTTAGCAGTACTTGATTTAGTAAGTAACTTGACCGAGGGGCCCTACACATACAAAAATGATGCTAAAGAGTACCCAAATTGTTAAAAGCGATGCCAAGGGTTCTTGACAAGGCATCCATATGTGACACCCTGGGGATGAGAACGTGTTGGAAGTAAAGCTGATTTGCAGAATTTAAACAGAAATCAGTCCAATTTAAATTATCCCCAACTCTAGACTACAGAGGCTATATATAAAGGTACATGAAAAGGTCATAGGTCAACATTTTTTGCTGTATGTATGATAAAAGACTGATTGAGTTGCACAGTTGGAGTTATTACAGAATGTGTTAATCCCATATGCAGAGCTCACCTTTAATACTTTTGTCATATAATCCGGAGTAATTTCCTGGATTTGACCAACGTTATGGACAAAAACAGTGTGACAGCTGGTACAGACAGCAAGGCTTTTAAGTAAAATTAATGTGGCAGTATTGTTATCATTTGAGATTATTTTAAAAATAAATACACCCCCCGTTTTATCCCATCACCACCCCGTCACAGTCCCTCGCGCTGCCGCAGGGCGTGGTGCAGATTACGGAGGGTGCAGACCATGAAGCCATTTTAAAGCCTCGATGCAAGTCATTTACTCTGCGAGCATCTCATCCCAGTCTCCATGACAACACTCCCTCATCCGTCTCACCATCAGCTCCGTTATCTTCAGCTCACTGTGAAGGTGGTGATTAGGTCAGTCGCACGGAGGTTTCAGAGTCAGTAGTGAGAACGTGCCAACACACAGACTAAAAACACCAGCTGGTGTTTTTTTAATGCCTGGTGCTCTGAGAAAAGGTTCAGTCACTGCACGACATCTTTACATTTAAAGCTGCATTAAGTGATTTCTGACCACAAGGGGGCAGAAAAACTCTTGGAAACACAGCGGTGTTGCTCTCGGCTTGTCCGAGTTTGTTTTCTGGAAACATATGTGCGGGTTATATAAAACTGAACATAGCACTTTTCTTAATATATGTTCCAAAGTTTCCCAAAGAAACAAAAAAAGGAGCATCGGAAACTATGAAATGGAATCATAAACCACAGAGCCAATAAAACCCTGACTAGATTAAAAAAAACGTGTTGCTCAGCAGTTACGCCACCAAAATGTGAGTTGGCGGTGGAGTTTCTTTGTTCCACTGGGTTGACTTCTGCCGACCGAGACTGCTAACTTCCAGCTTAGTCCCTCGCTATGTTGTATGGGGGGGGTGAAAACTCAAATCGTGCGGCTCTTAAAGACTTTCCAAATGTTATCGAGGGGCCTTCAGATTGACCTTCATCATTAAAAGAAAAAATATTCAGCTAGCGTAAGAGTACAAAGATTTGCATGGCAGCCAGAGAGCCAAAACTAGCATCTCCAAGGGTTGGTGATAATTCTCAGTGCTGTTTTGTTCACTGTAGACAAAAATATCACTTAATGCCACTTTAAAAAGGCAAGTCTTTCACGCCAGAGGACTGCTGAGGGGTAAGTACAGTGCAGTCACAGGTCTGTTTGTCCACATACGTCTTTGTGTCTTCATTTCTATGGGAAACTGTTTTAACACGTATTCCTTAAAACTTACCAGTGAATATTCTAATACTTATTTATTAGTTACTGATAACTATTTTTTAGTTACTTGTAAGTAATTGCACATTTTGGCATAGAATCTATGAGCCTCTACAGTAGAGATATCACCTTCCATTAGTTACTAATAACTATTTCTATTTTACTTGTACCTATAATTTAGATACTAGTACTTAGTTTTTTATTGATAACTATTCTGTTCTAACTATTAAGAATTAAAATGTTACTATCAACATTAATAAATTCACTAGTTACCCAAAAATATGTACTAGTAGGAATGAATATGTTACTTGTGACTAATGAGTAGGTTCTAGTAAAATGGAGATAAGTTACTAGTAACTAATAAATAAATACTAGGAGCTTTTAAATAGTAAGTTTTGAGGAATGAAATTTAAAATGGTTTGCCATACATTTGTTTCTGGGTGATCAGATCTCAGTACAGATGTTGAAGTCTAAACGATGCTAGTGTCAGAATTGTTTTAGTTTGACAGCAAAACGAAATGTCAAAGCAAATCTTTGAAAGGCAGCATTTTAATTCAGAATGTTTGATTTTTAAAAACAGCACTTTAAAGTCATTACATTACAACTTCCTTACACGTAATGTGACACGAGACGACACTCATCTTGTGTCTGAAGATCAGCATCCATCCTGAATAAATGCTGCCTTTGTCAGTCCTGAAGGAAGCGAAGCTGCGGGTGATGTAAGTACAGAGCGCCGGCCAGGAGAGACCTGCTCATCCCGTGACACACATCGCAGGCCGAAATATAACAACACAATTCATCTGTTTTTTGGGGACGCTAACTAATAATCTGTTGGTTCCAATCCGTTTTCCTCCCTGAATCAAACTATTATTTTGCATTCAGTCTGATTTCCTATAATAACATTTGCTTTATTTATTCTGCAGATAAAAGTGATGTTTTAATGAAACATTTGGGACTTTGCTTCACATACGGTCATCATCTGCTCAGCGAGTCTCTGCAGGAGTTCAGAGGAGCACCGCCTGTAGTTTAAGTCTGCAGACGAGCATGGCTGCTTTAGCTTCACACTTGCATAAAGAATATCTATTAGACCAGCCTCGGCTCTGGAACGATTGTGGGGAGGGTGACTCGGACCCAAAATCGGCACTAGTATCCTGGTCTGTACAGCAAGGTTTCAGATATTTATTCAACATTTAGGTAAATCGACTCGGTAGCTCAGATACTCGATATTAAAAGTCTTTGATCTGGGCCAAAAAAGCTTGATCCCTTGAACGAACCTTCATGGAGTTTGACCTGAGCAGATGATGCCCGTTTTCCTTTTTGGAGTGAAGTGTCCACAGCAGGCGGCCGTCCTGCTGCGTCCACCAGGCTGTGGTCCGTGAATGTGCACAGTCTCTCCTGTGCCCGCTGTACGAGCCTCAGTCAGTGCTACAACGCTACATAAACGGCTTGTTTTGTCTTGACCCTCCTCCCTTCCTCCTCCTCCTCCTCCTCCCTGTTCACCCCAAAGTCGAGCAGATCACCACCGTTTTCAGCGCCGCCACCAGGCAAAAGGCGTGGGACCATTTCTCAAAAGCACAGCGCAAGAACATAGACATTTGGCGCAAGCAGTGTGAGGTTGGTAAACCTTCTTCTGTTCTCTCCTCCCTCCCCGGCGCACTGCTTTTCTTCTCTGCTGTCATTTCTGAGTCCGCAGGAGAGCTGACAGACAGCCCTGCAGGATCTGTTGTGTTCGCTGCCCTTGTTGTTGTTGTTTTTCTGGATGCTTCGCCCTCGCAGACAGACAGACCGACACCCGCCTCTGATCTCTTTCTCCCTGCAGCAGAGATGTAAAGCACAGATCTGACGCCTCCTGGAAAGTGCGAGGCGCTGCTATGGCAACAGTGATTTCCAGGGTTTAACTCTCTGATCAATTATTCATCCAGAGTCAAATCTAGATAACGAGTACGAACACGAGAATGTTGTGTTTATAGGAGGGAGGATTTGTCCGTTGTCAGCAGCCTGTTGCTCCGTGGGGAGTTTAGTTCGGTCGACCCAAAGTGTGGCACAGAAATAAAAAAGCAGATCCAACAAAGAAAAATTAAACAAAACACAACATTTCTTTGTTGGATTTGTTTTTATCTCTGCCTTTTAAATCTTCCGTAGCCAAAATCTGAAGCTCTGAGACGACTCTGTGTCACCACTAAGAATATTTTTGGTTTGAAAGAGAGGTAAGAGACACACCTGTGGAGACACAGTGCAGCAGTCCCATTGTGAAAGCCCCTCTAACGGCTAGCATCTGTGGTAAGTCTACATGTCTCTATAGCAACACGCCGCACACATCTCCTCTGTGGAAATGAGCATTATTCTGTCAGAAATGTGCTGCGAGATCTCAGTAGGCAAATGAAAAGATAATGAATATGGCAGCTGTAAAGACATCTGATTATCCCAGAGGGCTTCGGCAGCAGTGATGCAGGCAGGCCGAGGCGCTCTGCTCTCATTTCTTACTATTTACTCCACTTTACGAATGCCTTTAGTTCATAAGAGCAGTTACGGCGTGGTAAACACTTTAATACGTGATCCGACTTTTCAAATAAGTAACTATTTTGGTTATTGAATAACTGCTGAGGTAACTTTTTCCCAACCAGGATGCATACTTACAACAAACTGCATCAAACAAGGATGCATGACACACAAAAGTAAACCGACATTAGACATCAGCAGGATGAAAATATAAGTCACATGATGTTTAACACGTGGTAAATGTTGGTAGTTAGGTTTAAGAAAAGATCGTGGTTTAGGTTACAAAAAGTACATTACGTTAAGTTACGTAATGTCACGCAAGTAATGTAACCATGAGTAACGTGACATAAGTAACGTTAAGTAACATGATTTAAGTAATGTGAGCGGTAACAACATAAATAATGTTAAGTAATGTGACGTAAGTGAAGTTAAGTAACGTGATGTAAGTAACGTTAAATAAGGTGATATTAGTAAGGTGGCGCAAGTAACATGGCGTAAGTAACATGGCGTAAGTAACGTGACGTAAGTAACGTTAAATAAGGTGATATTAGTAAGGTGGCGTAAGTAACATGGCGTAAGTAACATGACGTAAGTAACGTGAGAGGTAACGACATAAGCACATGACTTAAGTAACATTAAGTAACGTAACATTAAGTAACGTTAAATAAGGTGATATAAGTAACGTGACGTAATATTAACTAATGTGACACAAGTAATTACGTACGTAACGTTAAGTAACGTGGCGTAAGGAACATAAGTAATGTGACGTTAAGTAACGTGAGAGGTAACGACAAGTAACATTAAGTAACGTGACGCAAATATTGTGACACGACGTAAGTAAAGAGAGGTACCTGTCGTAAGTGACGTAACTCCTCTACATTTATCTTAAAACGTGAACTTTTAACTTTCTGTATCGTTTTAGTGTAGTTGTTTTTGTCTACACCACAGAGGTACTGGACTTTGTGTAACACTGCAGACTGGAAGCATGATCCACTGATAGCACCATGAAGTGAGTGTTTGCTGTGTTGAGTTCAGGAACCATCGGTAAATGCACCACCGTTGAATGTGTCCTACATGTCCTCGCTCTGCACTGTGGGATTTGAAACAAACAAGGACGTCATACTGTCTTTAAGAAGGTCTGCCATAGTTTTAGTAAGGTAGTGTAGTGTAGACCAGCTGGTACTCTGGTAGCTGGTCTACACTACTCTACCTTACTCTGGGTCATATTACTGATAGCGCTTTGTGTGTAATCCTTTTATCGTGTTAGAAACACCAGCTGAACTCACCACAGTCCCTGTGTGTGTTTCCTGTTTGTGTAGTGCTGTGAGGTCTGAATACAGATTTCCTTTTATGTTCAGATGTTTATTGATTTCACTACCAAATGTCCAACAGGTAACACATTTTCTACGTTAGTTAATAAATGTCAGTAATTAAAGTTATATACCATTTAAGAAACAGATTTTATGGGTTGCTGTAGAGCAACCACTACTAGAACAATACATGTATAACAATTTGAAACTTTGAGATAAAAAGCATCGCCTTAGTTTATATAAATAACTTTTGTACCTTAGTTAATCACCGACACCCCACCGCTGCGAGCTTACTACTACAGTAAATATGGCACCATTGGTAGCGTCTATAGAGGCATTAGGCGACATGCTGGTGGTGCTGAGGACGGCGTCTGGTTGTTTCAGGAGCTGAGAAACGCCCACAGCGAAGAGATCATGGGCATCCGACGGGAGGAAGAGATGGAGATGTCAGATGACGACTTGGATGAAAATCCTTGTAAGAGGATGCGCACTGAAAATGGTACGTTACATTTCATAAACAAACTTGAAACTCAGGTTTTCTTCTTTCTACAGCTGACATGTCAAAGTGTTTTAACATCCACTCAGAGGCTGGAAGCTCAATTAGATTTATGTAGAATTCTCCCCTCGTTTCCTCCCCTCTCCTGCTGCAGGAGTGTATGATCAGACTCAGGCGTCTCTGAAGGAGGAGAACGACTCCCTGCGTTGGCAGCTGGACGCCTACAGGAACGAGGTGGAGCTTCTGAGAAAGGAACAGAGCAAATCCAGCCGACCAGAAGAAGATCAGTCACATGGTGCTGAGGCTCAGATCCAGAGGCTGCAGCAGAGCATGCACAGCATGCAGCAGGTGGGCTCCTCTTCGTCATCTTCATCTGTCTTTAACACCCACACGGGGAGGGAGGGGAGTTTGTTTTGTACGTAGAGGAGCTGCTAAGAGACTTTATATCCTAACGTTACGCCAACACCAGGCATGCAAACTGGTCAGGGGTAAAAAAGGTGAGAAGAATACGCAAGCAGAGAAACGCACAGTGTCAGAGGGGTCTTTTTTTATGCTTACATGTTGTATAGATAACGTGCGTTCGTCTACTGCAACAAGAGAAAGATACGCAAGGGCGTCACTTTGTGATGAAAAGTCATGGGGACCTAAGGGCTCGGATTAGGGACGTGGTGATGCACCATACTGCTGTCACGAGAACGAGATGTGATGATAAATCAACAGTATTAAATAGAAATCATCAAGGCTGAAATATGTGAGTTATAAAAGGGGAGTATAAAACACTTAATTCACTGCATTCTGGCAACATTTCCTGTTCTGTCAATTTATGATGGAAATGTTTTTGTTTATGTAAAAGGAAGCACAAAATTCAGGTGGCAGGTGACGATGTGTTGCGTTCACACGTTTCTCCTGCAGATCAACGTATTCTCATGTAATATCCTCCCTGCACACATGCAGGCATGTTTTAGTCTTCGCTCCTCTTTTGTCACGTTCACAGGGAGAGAACGGAAAATTTGGCCAAATAGAAAATGTGATCTGACGGGTGCTGCACGTTTAATCAGTAGCTTGATTTATCTTATGCAAATAAACCTTTCTCAAAGCACTTACCCCCCCCACACACACACCTTGGCGATGCATTCTGCATGCCTGCAACACAAGAAACTTCTCACCCTCATTTCCGCTGGCGTCTTCCTGCAACAACTCGCCTCTCACGAGAGTTCAGAGCGAGAAGGGTCCTTTAGCGAGACTTCAGTTACACGTTTCCCTCGCAGGGATCCTTTAACAATGTTGTCAGACACCAGGTGCAACAGTCTGAGCCTGTTGCTGGCGACAAGAAAATCTTTCTGTGGACGCTATTTTGACAAAGGAATAAACTGCAGCTGCTGCACGGATTAAAAACAGTTTCAACACTGTGGAAGTAGACCCAGGTTTAAATATACAGAATTACAGCCGGCCTGCAGGGTTTGGAAGTGACCCAAACGTTTCCCGTGCGAGTTGCCAGGCTGGTGATCACGTGACTGGGGAGCTCTCTCCTCTTCCCTCGAGCAAGACTCTGTAGATGTGTGAAAGTTCTGACAGGCTGTTATCAATAAAGAGCAGGGAGGTGAGTTTACTTTCCCCGAGCAAATAAAACCCCCTTTGTTTCCACTGCTCACACCTCCCATGGTCCTTCACTGCACTGATTTCATAAACCAGCACAGGGAGCTGTGTTCGTTTGGCCTGATCTGACTCGACTTCCTGTCTTTCTCCATCTAAAGTGACGGCACTAATGGAACGAGACACATTAGACACAACACACACACCCTGCTGGCTTGTCGTGTGCGTGTGTGTGTTGCTTACTTGACTTCTACCCGTGTGAGAAAGCGTCACGCTGCTGTCGCTTCTCGTTTGTCTCCTGCTGTGGTTTCTCTTCCCTCCGTACAGACGAGCCGACGTGACAAACACAATAAGTGTTTTACAGAGATAAATATTTCCTGAAAGTATTTTATTAGTTTTATGATGAAATGAAACACTGAGGAAAAAAATGTTTAAATACGGAGTTAATTAAGATAAACAGACGTGTAGAGGGAGAAAGCAGTTTGATACAAATGAGAGTTGTGGTCATGAAATCTGTCCCATCAGACAGGAGAAGACGCGACGCTGAGCGAACGCACATCATCTCAGCTTCAATCACTCTCTAAAAATAAATCTAATGGCTTCCTACATAATCAGCTGTTATATGTAAAAGGCCTAAAAAAAACACTCGAGCCTTCAGATGACGTTTCTCCTGTGAACGACTTATTTCAGCCTGGCGCTCTTTGAAAATCTCATTAGTCACGTCATTAAGGCTGCATCATTAAATCTGTCTGAAAGATAAATATGTGTTTTTGTCTTCCAGCAACTGCTGAGCCTGCAGGAGCAGCTGGCGAGTAAAGAAGCCGAGCTGGAGCAGGCAAGAGAGGAGCATCGCTACCTGGAGGGGGAGGTGCTCACGCTACGAGACAAGGTGCGTAGTCCCACCTACAACCAGGAGTTCTTCGGATTAATCCAGGCTGTTACGTCTAATAGAAAATATAATAAATATCTCGAGTTACAGGCGCTCCAGTCCACCTCGTGGACTTCAGATCCAGTTGAGTCAAAACCAGGTTAAGAAGGAAAATCTTTGTGGTCCTCTCCTGAATGTTTCCCTAGAATGGTAAAGAGATGTTTGCCAGTTGTAGTGGTGATGTAATCAAATCAAATTCAAAACGCTGTCAGCTGATTATCCATCAGTCTGTCTTCAGTTCGACTGTCAGAGTCCAAAACGTATCATAAGACAGTACGACACACATGACCGGTCCCCAAAACGACACGTACGAGCGTTGGCACGTACCGGTCCGGCGACCGGACGGACCTTCAGTACGTTTTAGTTTGGTGAGGTTTCTGCGCTGGAGACGCTGGAGACATGTCCCCACCACTGCATGAAATGGCTGATTTTGTCTTCATCACTTTTTGAAAGCATAATTTAAGAATGTTCACCTACATCTAAAAATGTAGTTTGCACCCATGAAAAGTGTTTTTCATTTCAAAAAAAGGTTTGTTTGCACAATAACAAAACATTCAATGCAATTTAAATATAGAAGAAACAATTGTCCAAAAAACAAAAGAAAATAACCTACTGATTCTAAAACGTCCACCGATCAGTAACTTTAACAAATTCTTGCAGGAAATTCAGTCCAAGATTTCTCTCCCTGTGAAGCAGAGTTGGTTTTGTGACGTCTTTAATTTAACGTGAATGTAAGGTTAGCTTATTATGTTTAGCTAACACTGTTAACGTTTAGTCGTTTTTATGTTGTCATGTTTTAGGGCAGCGATGTTAGGACAGGTTATCCTGGGCTCACTTAAATGCGCTGCCAAATCTCTCTGTGAAACTATTAAACGCTTTAAACGTTCGGTTCCTCGAGCTGCAGTTGGTCTTTAGTCTCTGCTTCTTTCACCAGCTGTTTAATCAGACTCAGTCGTGGAGGCGTTGGCTGGCGTCCTTTGGCTGAAGTGTTTTCAGAGTACAGACTTTGTGGATGCAGAACGTGTATTCGTGTTCCCGACCAGCTGACAGAGGAGATAAGAGGATGTGACGCAGCGCAGATGTTTTAACCTTTGAAGTCGGTTTAGGTAGTCGTGGTCCTGACATCAGCGAGCCACGCCCTGTACAACAGTAACGTGTGCTGCGCCATCAGAGACGCCAAGCGTGCATTGTCTTTTACAGGGCCAGTTTCTCTTCTGTGGCTCTGCAAACAAACACACAGGTTTAAAGTGATGAAGGGGTTTCAAGGACAGCAGGGCTGCTATGGCAACAGCCAGGATGTTGTTCTGCGGTCTCCTGCTGAGAGGTGAGTGGTTTGACCGGAGACATGATGTGAGTGGTTTATAAATACCTGTGTGGACCAGGGTTAGTGGTGAAACCAGTGTTGGTGAAGTTACTTAAAAGGGGACCTGGTGGTTTTCTGTACTGGCGCAGTGCCCGTCCACAGGAGCCAATGGGGCGCAATTCAAGTTCATAGTTCAGTCCACTATATTTATTCATTCTAAACGTGTCTAAACTGCGCTCCCTTTGGTCTGCAGCAACACACCCGCCACACGTGAGGTGGACCGGATGAACAGTTCTTGATGTAATCTAAATACGAACAGAGATTCCTGCCTTAATTAGAGAGATGCAACAATGTTGGATGTTCATATTATAAGCTCAGGCTTTAGCCTGCTCTGAATACTTTATTTCAGCAATGCTGCCTCTGATTGGCTAGTACTCGTTGCCTCTGTTGGTTAAGGTCTGTTAAGGTAATGGTCAGTTAATCAAAGTAGGGGGCAGGACTCGGCCCAGAGCCGCAGGGTTGTCCAGCAAAGAAAGGAAGGTTGAACCTCTTTCAGCCTTTGCTGCAATGCAGCATCATCCGGTAAGGCGCTGTGGTGGCCAATCAAATGGCAGCGTTCCTGGTGGATAACTTCGCAGCAGGAGCTTCGTATTGCTGCTGTGCACCCCCCGCTCAATGCACCAAAAGTTAAAATAGTTACCACCTGGGTAACTTTCCCAACTGCTGTGCAGCGTTTTGGCATCTGATGATTGTTCAAATTCAAAGATCGGTTACTGCTGTAAAACTGGACTTGCTGGATTCCTGCATTGTTTTATCACATGAACCCCGAAAGTCTAAATGGGGTTGAGTTAATACAGTGTCCACACACCTTCAGCAAAGCCAACATGTGTAGTTACGTGAGTTTTCTCCATCTTCAGAAATGTTTATCCTTGTGTTGGTTAAATCCAGGTATTTTTCATCTTTGCTCTTTATGGAAATTGATGTCAATTTTCCTCCAGCGTGAGTCTATTGAGTCTTTGAGAATCACACAGCAGCTCAGCTCGTCTTTACAAGAGACGACACAAGCAGGGCTTGAATAAAACATTCAGCTGCAGCGTTATTTTGGTTTGACATAATGCATCTGTTAATCCAGGAGAGGAGAGGGCAGGCAGGAGGTCTGGAGGGCGAGCTGAAGGTGGTGAAACATGTTTTATTCAGAGGTTTAACAGATCAGATTTAAAGGTGATACAGCTGCTGCAGCATCCCACAAATAACCTGCGGTTTCCGAGCGACGTCAGATCCGAACACACGCCGGGGGAAAAAAAATATTCGAAATGACGTAATCAATCATCTCCCTACAGTGCTGCGTGAATTCAATTTGTTAAATGCTCCGTACTTGTATAGCACCTTTCTAGTCTTTTCAACCACTCAAAGCGCTTTTACACACATTCATACACTGGCGGAACAGCCGCCAGGGGCAATTCGGGGTTCAGTATCTTGCCCAAGGACACTTCGACATGCAGCCTGGGGGAGCCGGTTTGAACCGCCGACCTTCCGATTACCAGGCTACCCGCTCTACCTCCTCCACAGCCGCCCTGTGGTTCAGCCATGTTGGTCATGAATTTGCATGACAACAATATTGGCAAAGAATTAATTTTATATATTTCATTAAATAAGAAAATAAAACAGTAAAAGTTTTTGAGTGTGTTCATAAAAGATAATAAATATATTTAAAAAATATCTAAAGTAAAAATTGCGTAAAAATAAATATTTAAAATAAAAGTTAATAAATCAAACAGTAACGTGTGTTTAGTAATAGACAAAAGAACAAACAACTAAAAAGTCCGTATCAAATGTGACATTTAAAAACAAAGTACAAATTGAGGAACAATTACTAAAATATCAAACAATCAAAATATTTTCAACATTAGTACAATTATTTATCAGTCTGAGTTTCCACTGGTTGTCCTCAGTTCGTGGGATGAGGAGATTTGTTTTGCAGCATTTCTCCCAGTAAATAGGTGCGTTTCTGTGAGTCGAATTCGATTTCAGGTATATTTGCGTAAATCAATCTATAGAAATCAACACGCTTCCAGTCGTGAGATCTGAACGCGTCTGTTTTTTCCCCGTGTTGTGCCACAAGGCTGCAACTGCATCAAGCACCATGTTAGTGCAGAGCACATGATATTGTTTTGAGGGACAGCTGAAGAAGGATGGAGCATACTTGGAGATTAAGTGTCCTCAGAAGAGGCCGCAAGCAATTTTCGAAGACTGTTGGTAACCCGTTCCACCAATCTGGATTGAGATTTCCCGCCTCGCCGTTCATTTGCAGATCGTAGTGAACGAAGGAGTTCAGCGCAAACCAGACACGTGTTGAGTTTGTGTCCTGTTCCGTGTTAAAGCCTTAGGAGAGTGAAGGTTCAGGAGACCCTTAATGTTTCCACGGCCTCACACCTCAGTTTCCCATTTCCATCCATCATGCATGTTTTTGATGTCGCCGTTAATAATTGATCAGATGAGTGTTTCTCCAGTGTGCAGACGTAATGGACCGACACGCTCTGCAGTGTATTATTGACTTTCCTCTGTAGGAAGTCTTGAGCCTGTTTTCATTCTCCTCTGACAGAGTCATCTATAAAACAACAGAAAACAAACTGGATTTTTTGTTCTCACGCTGGGTTTTCACTGCGACTGATCAGTTGTCCTCTTGTCTGTCTCTGCAGCTGCTGGCCAGTAACGGCGAGGCTGTGGAGGGAACCAATGGAGAGCTACATGAAAAGGTAAACAAACACATCAGAGCCGGCTTTAAGTAAAAGTTTAATTTCTTTTAGGAATCAGTTTTGTTTATAGCTGAGAGACCGTGGCTTCAGACATTTTTCAAGTGAAAACATTCGTGCTACAAAAAGGTTTTTACCCCTTTTACCACACTTGAACACTCAAAAACTAATATACCATGTGTGTTTCGGAACTGGCCAATAGGGAGCCTGAGCCCCTCCCGTTCTGGTGGACCGCCGTGGGACCTTATTTTGGAAAAAATATGTACTAAGGTCAACGGCGAGATAACACTAATGTTTAGATACCGTTTGAGTTGAGTCCTGAATTACACACACGATGTTTCAGTTTAAAAGTCGTAAAACTGTTGGAGTGTAAGACGTGCATCCCTGTTCCTGGTCAAATGTTTCTGCACCACTTTATGGTGGAAAAGTTTTTATTTATGTGAAGGAAAAAAAATGAACTTCAGGCTGCAGGTGACGATTCAAGTCAGCAGATATTAAATAAGCTACAGGAGGAACAGATCTGAGAGCTGCACTGAGTCCTGGTTCAGCCTTCCCTCCTCTTTGTTTGGGGAAGATGTCTATGAAGATTCTCAGTCATCCAGGTCATAGTTCTCCAACGAAGGTTAAAATCTAGGGCAACTTGGTTGAAGATACTGGAAGACGTTTCGTCCCTCATCCAAAGGACTTCTTCAGTTCTGACTGACTGGCAGGGAAACTCAGCTATTTAACCTCAGTGGGGTCGTTGGCCCGGGTCATCGATACCGCTGGTTCGTTAGTGTTCCTGGTTGCTGTAACGACAGTCGTTAGGACTACCGGTGGCCGAGACTGAACGACCATCGTTGGTATCTTCACCTGAGGCCGAGACTTAACGACCATCGTTGGTATCTTCACCTGAGGCCAAGACTGAACGACCATCGTTGGTATCTTCACCTGAGGCCGAGACTGAACGACCATCGTTGGTATCTTCACCTGAGGCCAAGACTGAACGACCATCGTTGGTATCTTCACCTGAGGCCAAGACTGAACGACCATCGTTGGTATCTTCACCTGAGGCCGAGACTGAACGACCATCGTTGGTATCTTCACCTGAGGCCGAGACTGAACGACCATCGTTGGTATCTTCACCTGAGGCCAAGACTGAACGACCATCGTTGGTATCTTCACCTGAGGCCGAGACTGAACGACCATCGTTGGTATCTTCACCTGAGGCCGAGACTGAACGACCATCGTTGGTATCTTCACCTGTGGCCAAGACTGAACGACCATCGTTGGTATCTTCACCTGTGGCCAAGACTGAACGACCATCGTTGGTATCTTCACCTGAGGCCAAGACTGAACGACCATCGTTGGTATCTTCACCTGAGGCCGAGACTGAACGACCATCGTTGGTATCTTCACCTGAGGCCAAGACTGAACGACCATCGTTGGTATCTTCACCTGAGGCCAATAGGTTACGTTTGTTGAGTTTCCTGGGAAGTGATGAAAGGACAGCATTGTAAGTGGGGGATAAGTGGTGGCGTAGACCCCCTCCCCTGTTCAATGACGGCTTCTCCACCCTGGTGTAGATGCTTCCTTGACACCTCTTTCAAACCATCCATCTTCTCTGTCTAAAATGTGCACCTGGTGGTCCTCAAACGAGTGTCCTCTGTCCTTCAGATGTAAGTAGACTGCAGAGTCTTGACCTGAGGAGTTGGCCCTTCTGTGTTGAGCCATGCGTTTGTGTCGTGGTTGTTTAGTCTCCCCAATATACAGGTCTGTGCATTCCTCACTGCATTGGACCGCATACACTAGATTGCTTTTCTTGTGTTTGGGTGTGCGGTCTTTGGGGTGGACCAGCATCGACCCCACTGAGGTTAAATAGCTGAGTTTCCCTGCCAGTCAGTCAGAACTGAAGAAGTCCTTTGGATGAGGGACGAAACGTCTTCCAGTATCTTCAACCAAGTCCAGCTGCCCTTGATTTTAACCTTCGTTGGATTTGTTTGGGGAAGTGACCTCTTTAAATGTGACTGTGGCTCCTTTTCACCTCAATTCAGTTAGAAACTCCTGGACTTCAACAGCTCCTGTGTTTCAGCAGATTTTCTGCTCACGTTTAAAAACTTCCTGCACGTTCAGAATCTCTCCCACAGATCTGTGTCCTCTGTCCAGACAAAAGTAATATTACCAGAAGTATAACGTCATTTAATCTGAACGAAATCTACCTTTCCTATACTCTGCTGTGTTACTGCTGCCTAACATGACGAGAAACCTCATCATGTTTTAATCTGGTCACACCCAAAATAATTTTGTATTTTCAGTCTTATACTTCAACAGTTTTACGACAGACTAAGAGTTTGACTCTTTTTAAACTGACAGACATGCTGTATGTAATTACGGGGCACAATTCAAACGGCATCACGGGGGGGGGGGGACATGAACGTCTGACCAACACACAACCAAAGACCGTAACATAGCTTGACTATGCTTTATCTGAGCAGAGGTTGCATAGCAAGAGGTAAACAACTGAACTAGGTTTAGTCTCCAAACCTATTATCTGTTTCCTGACTGTATTATTTAAAAGTACTTTCTGTGTGTGTGCAAACAGAAAAACCTGACGCAGTACATATAAAGCTAACCAGGGTCAGAGGTCAGAGCGCTGCGGTGAGCAGAAACATTAGCGGTAGAGAGAGAGGGGTCAGGTGGGTTCTCGTGGTATCCTCTCAGCACTTTACTGACTTTCAGAGAGGCAGCATGTACACTTCCACACATATATACATATGGCATGGGAGATGAACTGTTAACCCCAAACCTGCTGAACTGGAAACTGGAGGAGGATAAAACGTGCAACACTGAGCTGACCCGTATTCAAACCCTGGAAAGCTATGACGCATTTTATCCGATGTTTGTTGTGTGTGTGAATCAGTGGTAGAAGCAGCACTGGTGCATAAATGTACATGTTTGTTTTCACAGGGGATCAACGGGTGTGTTCCTTCGCTGTACCACAGCAGAGAGAGGAGGAGCGAGGTCATCATGAGAGGCGGCGTCACATCAGAAAAAGAGGCCCTGCTTCTGGGTAAATATAATGTCCGACTGTATCAGCAATAGTGCTGCTTGAAACTTGGGTGGCGAGCTAGCCAGCAACAGACCCAGGAGCACTTGCAGTAATGTTACCGCTGTTTGAGTGATGACTTCGCTTTTATCAAACGCCGGTCTCTTCTATGGAAGAGGAATAGAAGAGCTAGCTTCTTCCAAAAACCTTGCACATTACACACTTGTTGCTGCTTCTTGTAGCTTGCTGAAGAGTTGAGACCGTGCCATAAATCGTAGCCGTGGTAAGTTTCCTGCGTGGGATCTCAGTGTTGGAGCGCAGTAGCTGGCGTAGGGAGCTCTGAGTGGTAATGACTGCAAGTCAGCATAGCGTCAAAATGAATTTAAAGCTTTTATGTTAAGATAAGGCCACAACACATTTTTATGTAGTAAATGTTCTTCCACTTGGTGTTTACCTCTGCCAGGGTGGGTTTCCTGAGCGAACAGTTGATGAAATGCTTTTATTCCTAAAAACTAAGACGTAAAATTTTTGGCCAGTTAGGAGAGATTTCCTTCTCTGAGGTGCTTCATCAGTACGGTTCTGATCTGTCACTCCGACGACCTTCCTGGGTCACGTTTGGTCTCCTCTGAAGGTAGTCCTGGTTTCTGTCTGATAATCCAGTTGACAACAGATGTACAGAACGCGGTTGTTGACTTTGTAGGAATAATTCTACTACAAGTTTCCGACTGAGAACTTCTCTCTGTCGAAGGAAAGTCTTGGTTAACGCTCCAGTCTGTTGCCTCCGGCTCTGCTGCGCTCAGGAATGAAATTAATCTAATTTGGCTGCTGTGTTGACGGAGGCGAACATGCGAGCGCGCTCATTCTCGCTCGGGGCTTTTTGTTTCCAGAACGCCACTCTGGGTAGATTATGCACATACTGGGATCATGAAATCTTGGACTGGAACTTAACTGACGGCTGTTACATCAAATGTAATTTCCAGAGAGCGTGCAGGCGGTGCTACGTACTGGGACGTCACTGGATTGATTGCTTGGTGTTCCCTGTGGAGTGAGTTCAGTGCACAGCGGGGCTCTCTGAGTGTTTGTTAGAATAACATTAAAGATGACTGAACACCCCCACACACACAGATGCAGCGCAGGAGTTGACACTCGAGTCGTTTCAGCTCAGATATCACCGCCATCATGTTCACACGGGCATAAACACACTCTCTGGTGTCTGGGGGTTCGGAGGCCTTTCAGCCAAAACCAGTGAAGCGGACTAAAACCTTGAGCTGGGCTTTCTCTCTCTGATGCTTGTCTCCTTTTTCCTCTTTCTAAGCTTACAAACAAGCGTCTCTTTCAGCAGCTGGACTGAATTAATTTAGTTTCTCTCTGCCGTTTGAATCCTAACGTTGCAGGGCGCATGCAGCAGTGTTGAGAGAAGCTGCTGCTTTATTCCAGAGCCGAGGAGACACAGCAGCACATTTATCTCTCTTAGTGTCTGAGAAAATCCACATATGAAGGAGAGGCGAGGCCGGACTCTCCATCTTCCTCCCTGCTGCTGGGAGCTTCGGCCTTTTCCCCCCCAACACACCATCAAATAAGACTTGCATGCAGTATCTATGCACTCGCAGAAGAGGATCGTGTTGACATGAACTCCTGCATGTAAGAGTGTAATTTAAAACGTCACATCTGCATCAACTCCATGATATACTCTGGTGCAAACATCCATCGCATTTCTGCCTCAACCAGTTAAAGAGTCCTACATGCCATCTCCTACGGCGCCCTTTACTTTCTGCATTTTAGTAATTTAAAGTAACTGCTGTTCAACATCGATCCGCTCAGTTTCCGTCGCCACTGTTTGTGGGAGGCGTTTCCTTTGTGTGACTCCCACAGAGTGACACACAAGTATTTGGCCTCCAGTCTCCTGTTTCTCACAACAGTGAGTGACTTTTCCTGCCCTGGGTCTTGCCTTCCAGGTTCCATTCAGGAAGTGCGTCCTAGCTGGTAGAGGCTGGAAGCAGCTGGTCTGCAGACACATTATTCAGAGGTTAAATAGATAAGGCTCAAAATCCTGAATCTCTATTTAAGTTTAGTAAATATAGTGTAGACAGTGTAGGGATCAGCAGATTTGAGAAATGGACGTCGCAGTTCAAGAAGCTTGATAACACTCTCATATCGGGGAAAGTCCTCGTTCTCTTCAGGAGAGTTTGATCATGAAATTCTCTGCTCACACCAACATTCACTCAGTGGTCACACTGTTCCATGGGAGCAGGCCCCGTGGAAGAAATTAAATTAGGCCCGTCTGTAATTGCCAGCGTTTCGCCACATAAATCAAGGAAATAAATATTGGCTGGGCCAGGTCCTCCAGGGGACATCACTCTAGCCCCTCAACCCCCTCCCTCTCTGCATGACTGCCTACCTCTGCAGGACCTCTCAGAAATAATCAATTCAAGAGGTTTCTGCTCCAGCCAGCGTTTGCTGCAGCCTTAAAGTGCTGCACAGTAAACAGAGCAGCCAGTCAACCTTCACTGATTTAAAAAAAAAAATACACACACACACACCTTACTCAATACTGATGGAAAACCCTCAAGCCAGCCAGCCAGCCAACAGCCCTCCTTCACTTGACGCGTTTTACTCAATACTCACGGAAAAACCTCAAGCCAACAAGCCAGCCAGCGAGCGAGCCAACAAGCCAGCCAGCGAGCGAGCCAACAAGCCAGCCAGCGAGCGAGCCAACAAGCCAGCCAGCGAGCGAGCCAACAAGCCAGCCAGCGAGCCAGCCAACAAGCCAGCCAGCGAGCCAGCCAACAAGCCAGCCAGCGAGCCAGCCAACAAGCCAGCCAGCGAGCCAGCCAACAAGCCAACAGCCCTCCTTCACTTGACGCGTTTTACTCAATACTCACGGAAAACCCTCAAGCCAGCCAGCGAGCGAGCCAGCGAGCCAGCCAGCGAGCCAGCCAGCGAGCCAGCCAGCGAGCCAGCCAGCGAGCCAGCCAGCGAGCCAGCCAGCAACCCTCCTTCACTTGACGCGTTTTACTCAATACTCACGGAAAAACCTCAAGCCAGCGAGCCAGCCAACAAGCCAACAGCCCTCCTTCACTTGACGCGTTTTACTCAATACTCACGGAAAACCCTCAAGCCAGCCAGCGAGCGAGCCAGCGAGCCAGCCAGCGAGCCAGCCAGCGAGCCAGCCAGCGAGCCAGCCAGCGAGCCAGCCAGCGAGCCAGCCAGCAACCCTCTTTCACTTGACGCGTTTTACTCAATACTCACGGAAAAACCTCAAGCCAGCGAGCCAGCCAACAAGCCAGCCAGCGAGCCAGCCAACAAGCCAGCCAGCCAGCGAGCCAGCCAGCCAGCCAGCCAGCGAGCCAGCCAGCGAGCCAGCCAGCGAGCCAGCCAGCCAACAGCCCTCCTTCACTTGACGCGTTTTACTCAATACTCACGGAAAAACCTCAAGCCAGCGAGCGAGCCAACAAGCCAGCCAGCGAGCGAGCCAACAAGCCAGCCAGCGAGCGAGCCAACAAGCCAGCCAGCGAGCGAGCCAACAAGCCAGCCAGCGAGCGAGCCAACAAGCCAGCCAGCGAGCGAGCCAACAAGCCAGCCAGCGAGCGAGCCAACAAGCCAGCCAGCGAGCAAGCCAACAAGCCAGCCAGCGAGCCAGCCAACAAGCCAACAGCCCTCCTTCACTTGACGCGTTTTACTCAATACTCACGGAAAACCCTCAAGCCAGCCAGCCAGCGAGCGAGCCAACAAGCCAGCCAGCCAGCCAGCCAGCCAACAAGCCAGCCAGCCAGCCAGCCAACAAGCCAGCCAGCCAGCCAACAAGCCAGCCAGCCAACAGCCCTCCTTCCTCCGCGTTTTACTCAATACTCACGGAAAAACCTCCAGCCAGCGAGCGAGCCAGCCAACAAGCCAGCCAGCCAGCCAGCGAGCCAGCCAGCCAGCCAGCGAGCCAACAAGCCAGCCAGCCAGCCAGCGAGCCAACAAGCCAGCCAGCCAGCCAGCGAGCCAACAAGCCAGCCAGCCAGCCAGCGAGCCAACAAGCCAGCCAGCCAGCCAGCGAGCCAACAAGCCAGCCAGCCAGCCAGCGAGCCAACAAGCCAGCCAGCCAGCCAGCCAGCGAGCCAACAAGCCAGCCAGCCAGCCAGCGAGCCAACAAGCCAGCCAGCCAGCCAGCGAGCCAACAAGCCAGCCAGCCACCTTCCTTCACTTGACGCATCTTACTCAATACTCACGGAAAACCCTCGAGCCAGCCAGCCAGCCAGCGAGCCAGCAGCCCTCCTTCACTTGACGCGTTTTACTCAATACTCACGGAAAACCCTCAAGCCAGCCAACCAGCCAGCCAACAGCCCTCCTTCACTTGACGCATCTTACTCAATACTCACGGAAAACCCTCAAGCCAGCGAGCGAGCCAACAAGCCAGCCAGCGAGCGAGCCAACAAGCCAGCCAGCCAGCGAGCCAACAAGCCAGCCAGCCAGCGAGCCAACAAGCCAGCCAGCCAGCGAGCCAGCCAGCCAGCCAGCCAGCGAGCCAACAAGCCAGCCAGCCAGCGAGCCAGCCAACCAGCCAACAAGCCAGCCAGCCAACAAGCCAGCCAGCCAGCCAGCCAACAAGCCAGCCAGCCAGCCAGCCAACAAGCCAGCCAGCCAGCCAGCGAGCCAACAAGCCAGCCAGCCAACAGCCCTCCTTCACTTGACGCGTTTTACTCAATACTCACGGAAAACCCTCAAGCCAGCCAGCCAGCGAGCCAACAAGCCAGCCAGCCAGCCAACAAGCCAGCCAGCCAGCCAGCCAGCGAGCCAACAAGCCAGCCAGCCAGCCAGCCAGCGAGCCAACAAGCCAGCCAGCCAGCCAGCCAGCGAGCCAGCGAGCCAACAAGCCAGCCAGCGAGCCAACCAGCCAGCCAGCGAGCCAGCGAGCCAACCAGCCAGCCAGCGAGCCAACAAGCCAGCCAGCCAACGAGCCAACAAGCCAGCCAGCCAACAGCCCTCCTTCACTTGACGCGTTTTACTCAATACTCACGGAAAACCCTCAAGCCAGCCAACGAGCCAACAAGCCAGCCAGCCAACGAGCCAACAAGCCAGCCAGCCAACGAGCCAACAAGCCAGCCAGCCAACGAGCCAACAAGCCAGCCAGCCAACGAGCCAACAAGCCAGCCAGCCAACGAGCCAACAAGCCAGCCAGCCAACGAGCCAACAAGCCAGCCAGCCAACAGCCCTCCTTCACTTGACGCGTTTTACTCAATACTCACGGAAAACCCTCAAGCCAGCCAGCGAGCCAGCCAACAAGCCAGCCAGCCAGCCAACAAGCCAGCCAGCCAGCGAGCCAGCCAACAGCCCTCCTTCACTTGACGCGTTTTACTCAATACTCACGGAAAACCCTCAAGCCAGCCAGCCAGCCAGCCAGCGAGCCAGCCAGCCAGCCAGCCAGCGAGCCAACAAGCCAGCCAGCCAGCGAGCCAACAAGCCAGCCAGCCAGCCAGCCAGCGAGCCAACAAGCCAGCCAGCGAGCCAACAAGCCAGCCAGCCAGCCAGCCAGCGAGCCAACAAGCCAGCCAGCCAGCGAGCCAGCGAGCCAACAAGCCAGCCAGCGAGCCAACCAGCCAACCAGCCAGCCAGCGAGCCAGCGAGCCAACAAGCCAGCCAGCCAACAGCCCTCCTTCACTTGACGCGTTTTACTCAATACTCACGGAAAACCCTCAAGCCAGCCAACGAGCCAACAAGCCAGCCAGCCAACGAGCCAACAAGCCAGCCAGCCAGCGAGCCAGCCAACAAGCCAGCCAGCCAGCCAACAAGCCAGCCAGCCAGCCAACAAGCCAGCCAGCCAGCCAACAAGCCAGCCAGCCAGCCAACAAGCCAGCCAGCCAGCCAACAAGCCAGCCAGCCAACAGCCCTCCTTCACTTGACGCGTTTTACTCAATACTCACGGAAAACCCTCAAGCCAGCCAGCCAACAAGCCAGCCAGCCAGCCAGCCAGCCACCTTCCTTCACTTGACGCATCTTACTCAATACTCAAGGAAAACCCTTAAACAACAAGCCAGCCAGCCCTTCCTTACTCGAGGCGTCTTACTCATGGGAAAAACATTAAGCCAGCCCCCCCCTATTCATGAATACTGATGGAAAACAATTTACACAATACAGCATTTTTCTAGTGATTCACTTTGGCGTCTAAAGTAGGAAAAAAAAGGCACACTATTACACGAAGAAATACAACATCCTTTAGTAAAATATTAATGTTACTAGTATTAATACTTAGTTTCAATATTATTGTAGCTTACCCATTCTCTGCTTCTGTTGCTGGCTGTCTGACAGTGAGACGTGTTTGACCTCTGGATGTCCCTTCAGTCTGTGATCGTCTGACCTTTCACTTCTTCTCTGCAGGCATCATATCGACCTTCCTCCACGTCCATCCGTTCGGGGCCAACCTGGAGTACCTGTGGTCGTACATACAGAGGCTGGACTCGAAGGTAGGAGAGGTCACAGCTTTCTGCTTATCAAAACTCTACATTCAATCACAATCACTGCTGTCTCACCCCCTCCCTCTGCTGTCTGTCACTCACCCGTCTCCCCCTCAGGTGTCGGCGGGGGAGCTGGAGCGTCTGATGGTCCGTCTGCCCAGCATGTTCAGGCAGGAGCTGAGCGGCGTTGGTGCGACTCTGGAGAAGCGGTGGAAGTTCTGCGGTTTTGACAGCCTGGGTTCAGCGTGACGCAGGGAGACCGCTCGCACACGCCTGAGACCTGATCCACGTTCCGTTGTCCCAAACCACGATGGATATGTAGCGGCGTGTCGGGCGTTGACGTTCACGGAGGAAATCTCAAAACCCTTTCACTTGTTGGGTTGACCTGATCGTCGCCTCACTGAAGATCCTCATCACAGTGAGCAGCACCAGAGACCCTCCTCCTGTCGTCCCTCCTTGCTTTGAACTGAATCGTGGTCCTCTGCTTTGCTGTGGTTGGTTCACCTGGAGCGTGAAACAGCCAGCAGCAACCTGAATCAGAAAGAGAGTCAAACTTATACCAAAGTTGATCCTTCAGAGCATTTACACATTGTAAAAAGTTTATCAAGTAAGTTTCATGCCAGCCCTCATCGCATTCCTCAACAATAAAAGCAGCCTACTTCATCCAGAAAGTGTGGGTGTAATATTAGATATGGTATCAGTGCCTCGCTAATGAGAACAGCCTCTCAAATGGAGCTGAAGAGGAAAGGCTTGTGTTAAATTCATATCCCGCCATATGCTATGTTTTATGTTTATGAACCATGGAGAAAGGATTTTAATACACAAAAATCCCACCCTTAAATCTCTTGTTGTTTTTACTTTAAAAGAGGTCATATGCTTATTTTCAGGTTCATAGTTTCATCTAGGGGGTTTGTACCAGAGTAGGTTTACATGCTTTAATAAAGAAAACCTTTTTTTGGGTCATTTGCTGCAGATCCTCTTGTCACCCTGTGTGTTGAACGTGCCGGTTTAGCTACAGAGTGAAGCATATCACTTCTATTAGATCTTTGTTGGGAGCTGCACATGCTCAGTACCTAGCTAAGGACTACTAGCCAATCAAGAAGCAGAGTAGGGCGGGTCCTAACCAGTTTATGAACACTGCTTCGGTTCAGCTACACAACCTAGATCAAGAGTTTTAGAGCAGTGAGTTACTATAAAACACATTTATCTTTCATGATACTTTTAACTGAGCTCTGTCTCTACATCACAGCTATGTGTCCACTGACAGTTAAGGAAAACTGCCAAAAAGCGGAATATGACGTCTTTAAAGTAATTTAAATATATGGTTCAAATATAGTAAACAGCAACGTATAATATTTATTAACGGCAGAAAATAATGGAGGGAAACTTCTCCGGGGTTTGAGATAAACCCCCTAGGTGGGGGGGTGGGGGGGGTGAAAGTGGAAAAAGGGCAATATTTGAGGAATACTGTGCGAGGCTGATGGAAATATGAGAGAATAATTTTGTAAAGGATGGCATGAGGGAGAGGAGAAAATTCAATCATTCCGCTTAATTTATTTCATTATACTGTGCGAAGAAGCTGCTCACTGGAAGCAGCCGACTGTATTACTGTATTTAAATATGACGACATGATTAACAATGGTCCTGACTGTGTCCTGCTTTAAAAATATATATACTTCTTAAGGAAAAGAGTTAACTACAGATTAGTTTTGCAAACTTTTTCCGTCTGAATGGAGCGACGGGGGAAAACTTGATGGAGGAGAACATGCGAATGGAGGGATGAAGATGCTTTTGTTGGTGTCAGCATTTTTTTGTCTGCGTTTCCAAAGACCACAGTGCTGTTCGTGTCAAACTCAAATGATTATTAAGTGATTTTGTATTGTACTTCCGTAAAGTTATGGGAGTATTTGTTTGTTTTCTAATTTAAATAAAAATGTATTGTCAGTAACTTGTTGCATTTACTTCGTTGCATGTCCTGAAGTAATTTTGAGTAAATTAAAGGTGTTGGAGTAGTTTTAATGCAGGAGATTTAGATCCAAAAAAAACAAAAAACAACCAAACACACTTTACTTGTACTCCGTTACAATTGGATCAAGCAGGAACCTCCAGGTCTGAAGAGTGAAGCCTTAAACCTGCGTCCTCTCCAGCAGCCAGCAGGGGGCGACTCCAGCGGCTGCAGAAAGAAGTGTGATTGTATAGAAGTCTGTGAGAAAATGTTTCTACTTGTCAGCTGATTTATTCCCCCAGTAAACACTTTCCTGATGAGTTTATGGTCTCAGCTGCTAGTTTCAAGTCTTCTTCAACACAGCGTGATGTTCATTTAGTAAATTATGGTCCCATTTTGAGGAACAGAGACCAGGAAGCAGGGGAGGCTTTAGGGCGGGGCTACAAGCTGCTCTGTGAACATTTAACCAGCGCCGCTGAAAAAGCCTATCAGGAGTCGGCTGCTCATTTTTCAGGAATTTAGTTTAGTTTTAAGCCTGTTTGTCGCTAGTTAGCATCCCAGCTAATATCACAGTTAATGTTAATTACAGATGCAGCTAGCTAACCAAGCTAGCTAGCTCCACCCTCTCGTCCAAATATAGTCACGTCTGGTTCCAAAAAAAAAAAAAAAAAAAACCCAACAAGGATGGCGACGTCCAAAGTGCTTCAAAGCGGTAGTCGACAAACCAACGGGTGACGTCACGGCGGCTACGCCCACTTCTGTTATACAGACTAAGATTACTGTTTCAGTTTTAAACATTTCCCACATTATGTTACTGTTAGCAGCTCATACATCAAGAGTACAGTAAGCGCTGGTTTGGTAATAAGTTAAATCATCAATCATTATGCTTTACAGCTGCTACTGCTCATCGCTTTCTTACGAAAACTAAAATATTCACGCCAACGGTGAGCGTTCATGTAGCCCGATGCTAAAGTTTAGAGTAATCAATGTGAGGCCACGGCTCGTCTAGACGACCTATTGGAAGAATATTTGTTTCAGCAGCTGTCAGTTTATCAGGTTCACAGATCTAAAGCTAATGCAGCGTTATACATCTGTCCTGCAATAAATCCTGCCTCCATGAAGACATGTCTTTGTTCAGGATTTATTTCTCGTAACGAGTCCTTGGGTGCTCTGAAATGAGCTATAAAAATGCAATTCATGATTTTATTAATCTGAAACGCCACCATCACATCTCTGTAATTACTCCTGCCATTGTTTTTTACGGCGCTGGTGTATCAATTTCCACACATTAACAGTGAATTTCATCATTTCTTCAATTGAACCTTGTGACATTGATTAAAAACAGCATCAGTTACAAACACTACTTAACGCATTCATTGTTAGCGTCAGCAGTGATTAGCAGCGTGTGTCACATTACTTTATTAAATTACAGATGGGAACGTCTCGTCCGAGTGCTAACTGCAACATCCCCACTGCTGCTGTCCTCAGATTTGAGCAGCAGGCTCGAAGATTTCTGTGCTTCTGTTTCATGATTTGGGGCAGCGTTCCACTTCAGAACAGGGAACATAATCACAGACCAAGAAGAAGAAGAAGACTTGCTGCAGTATTTATGTCTCTGTTGGACTCACTGTGTCAACAGCAGGCTTCGCTCTCTCAGCGGGCGCCTCAGTGTTCATGTCACGATTTGTACACAACAGCTGGCGGCGGCTTCATTCCCCACATCCAGCAGCTCACGCCGTGTGCGTCTGTACGGCAGCATCACACCCTCCTGGACAGGAAGCAAATTAAACAGAAAACAGGTAAAATAAGCATCGACTTTTGCCCTTTACTACACTGCAGGTGCAGAGCGTGAGATCACCTGAGGCTCAAACAGTCTGTGTGTTTACATGTCAGGAGGCTGCGGGTGGAACATCAGTGTTTCCCTCTATGCGTTCAGAAGCGGCGGTGAACGCGAGTGGAGGAAAATATTCTGACAGTAAATGCACAGTGTCTGTTACAGAGGGTCGACTTCTCAAGACCAAGAAAAGTTTGCCGTTTCCCCGCCAACATCTCCCCTTCAGACTGCGCAGCTGAGCAGGAAAGCTTCTACAGCAGGCTGCGTCTTTAGCTGCTATGCACCTTAACATTAGCTCAACATAGAGAGTAACTGGAAGCTGAATTTTATTACTACATCTGGAACAAACTAAACCAACGCAGCCTGCAGCTCTGTCCTGTGCAGACGGCAAGTTATTTTTCAGTTTGCAGATGAGCGGTTGTTAGGAAAAGAAAGGATGGATGTGACCGGAGGAGCTGAGGGTAGTAAAGCTAATTAGTGACGCAAACTCGTCCTTTTAAGCTGATGGAGACGTTTCTTTTTGGATGTTAATGTGCAAATAAAATGCACTTCAGAATCGTTACAGATACGATCGTTCATGTTTGCCTTTTGCGTCTTCATTTCACAGCTTTAGACATTTATCTGTAGACATTAAAAAAGCCAACATGAGAAACCTCCTCCCTTCTGAGGTCACTTTAAAATCAACAACAGGGTTTTAGGGGGTGATGTGCAAAACATGCTGAGCCATAACTGTGGAGCATCAGGACCAACCAAAGTACTTTCCCCAGATCTAAAGGTTGTAGTTCCTCCCCAGCAGACTGATCTTTGGGGGTTTATTAGCTGCTCTAGCTTTTCCAACTATTTGTTCAGAGATGTGGTGAAAATAACGGCCCACTGTCACGTGAAATTACATATTTTTCATTGGTAAATGTAAAATTTTCTGGGGGGGGGGGGGGGGGACAAACCGCCTGACCATGACTACGACCACCAAAACATTGATCTAAAGCTCACATAAAACTGGGCAAACACAGAAATTTGAAGCTTTTCTAACGTGCGTCGCAAGCTCGTGGACACAAGCTGCTGAGACATGTTGTGTTGGGGGTTTATTTTCAGACATACTGCGTTGTAGTCAAGACCGCCCAAACCGAGACCACTGAGAGCCGGCGAGACCAAGACCGAGGGAGGGAGAGACCCAGTCAAGACCAAGACCAGTTCCCTGCATTGCTTGGCACGCAATAAAATGTGGAACGAGATCAGAGGTTCGTCTCAAAGTGATCTGAAAGATCCACATTCCCATTAAAATGCCCACAAACCAACACTAAGGGCTGAAATCAATGTCAGCGTCGCAGGGAGGGGGGGGGGGGGGGGGACAGTCGTTAATCAGGGTTACTGGCTGCATTTGAAGCAATATGTTTTACTTCCACTCAAAGTTCAAATCAGACAATGCAACAGCAATTTATTGATATTCCCAAAGTTATGGTCTTGAAATAAAATCCTGAGTCCAAGACAAGACAGTACAAATACAGATCAGACCATCAATATGTGTTCTTAAGACCGAGACCGGTCTCGAGTACTACGACACTACGTGCACAACTCCAGCTCCATCCTGGGGGAAACACTGAACATCCCGGCTGAACCTCGTGGTGGTTTTGCAGACCGGTGTGGTAAAGTTAGACAGATTTTTTAAATTATTCTTCAGAATACACCAAGAACTCAGCAACCCAGACCGCGTTCCTCTTTCCCCTCCTCAATGTTTCTGTTCTCCATCTCTTTCTCACAGTCCCTCCCCCGTCCTCCTCCCTCGCCGTCCCACTTGTGCCTCTATTGTTGTGAAACAAACATCAAAAACAAAGGGAACTTACAGCGGGTGGCGCCGTCAGCCCTGGATGAGGATTCCTGAGGCCGGCTCTCTAGTTCTGTAATGGGGTCAGATAAACTAAACGTTCCCACCAGGGCATGAAAAGGGTAAAGAAAACATTACGTGACATATGACATGTGTAAAAAAAAAATGCATGTGTAAATCTTTTTAATGTCTTTTGAAGTTCCCAACGCTCCCAACATCCCATCCAAACTCAATATGTCTACAAAGCTCGTCTACAATTTCCACGGACTACAGACAGAACGGATCAAACGCCGATACTGAAATTTGTCACGTCGCCGGGGTCGTGACACCCACAACTACACGCGTCTGCCGTTTTAAAGCCGCTTGTTCGGCCACCGGTACAAATGGCCTGAAAGCACAGAGCACTTCTAGGAAGTCCAGACAGCCGGTGCACAGTCCATTAGGGGTGAGCATCTTCACTGCTCTCATGATATTATTCAGTTATGATTATCGGGTCAGCGATTCGATATCTCGATGCACCGCGAGTCGTCACCTCATGGGCGGGAATTTCTAGGCACCTCATTACGATTATGAGGCTACGATGCGACTGTAAAACCAACAGGATCAAGATGTTGGTTGGTAAAGCAAAGTATTAGTAACAAAAAGAAATGCAGATATTACATATTATTGCATTATTACAGCGTTATTACTGACCTCTGCTGCCGCCATTTTCAGTATAGAGTCATTACTGCAAATCATGTTAAGTTTTATTTTGTGTTTAAATTACATAACGTTAGCTTGCCTTCAAACGCCGACCAGTCGATAACCACCTGACATAGCTGTAACTTATTTTCAGGCATAAATATGGACTGTTGGTTGCCATCTGAAACCTTACAGCTGGAAGCCACTAAAAACTACCCAACGCACCTTTAAAGAGGTTTTCACCCTCTTGTGATAACTTTCATCATATAAATACATCATTCAAATCAGCCAGAAGGGAACAAAGCTGAAGAGAATAAATTGAGTGATGATAACGTTGGCAGAGCAGCACAGACGTTTGTGATCAACAGCTGCGGTCTGCATCCTAAAGCAGATTTGTGTAAACTTTTATAACAATAACTTTAGTAAAACAGAATAAAGAGCGTGTTGCTCTCAGGAGGCGGCACATACTGGCACACTGGCTCTGTTTTAATCTGTCCACTGCAGAGACTCCATCCACAACCTGGAGGAGGAGCTACTATAAATGAGTATTAGTACAATATTATAAACATTATTAACAATATACTTTGAATATATTAATAGTAAACTATTAGTTTGATATTAATTGTATGATGTTACTGTACTCAATTTCCTTCAGTAGTCCAGTATAAAGCTTCCCACAATTTTAATTCCAGTTACAGCCGTTTCATTACAGGGTTGTTGTTTTTTTTATTAAATCTGTGCAAGAAAAATGCTCTAGTCTAGTCTCCAACTTTAAGTACGCTACCAACTCGTCAGTAAAGTACTTCTGCAGAACGATGAGTTCAACATTTGGAAAGTTCGCTGCAGCACATTAAACTTTTATTTTTTTAATGTCCTGCTCCATCCAGGCTGTGATTGATCTGTTCATGAGACGGGACGCTGGCGAGCGTGTCGGCTTTATGAAAACAGCTAGCGTTAGCAAAACCCAAACGCTGCATATATTTTCTACCGATCCTGCCGCTCACGGCGCATTTTGCTCCTGTTCAAGCGGCCACCGAGCTCAGGCCGACCACGTTTTGAACGATTAGCATTGGGGGTCCAGCGTGGTGGAAGAATACGGTCAGTTGTACTTGTAAATCCTTTCCCGGTTCGCACGGATCTACATTAGGGGCGTATGAGCGTGAAATGCTCGCACGGTAGATCCCTGCGCACAGCGTTACGCAGAAGAATCATCGCACAGTCGCTACGCCCTGCCCATCTAGTCATTTTGGCTGTGCAGTGTAAATAAATACGTTCACCCAGGGTTTTTCCTGCATAGAGAACATTTTTGGCGCCCCCCCCAAAGAGGTCTTCGCGAGCTCTAAAGAAGAAAAACAAAACAAAAACACACACACCACCTTTCAAATTAACAAGCAGAACATAAACTTAAATACGACGTCTCGTCTTCCAGCAGCTGCCTCTCCGCTCATGCACAGTGCTGGATTAATAATCCAGCTGCTGCGTTGGATTAACGCTCCGCTACGAAGCTCGCCCTAAAGACTTCCTGTTATTTCTCACAAGTTAAAAGCAGTTTGTGCTTCCGAGCGTGTCGGTATTGACTTGGACATTTTACTCTTTGGCATACCGGCTCTCTCCAAATCAGGTTTTCTGGGCGCTACAGCAAACTTTAGAAATGTTCAACTCGTCCTTCTGTTCCACAGTTTTTATTTCTGACAAGTTAATTTGCATAAACAAATGAGACTGACCACCACGTAGAACAATTTCTTGCACAATTTAGTGACCAAAAACCCAGAGAAACTGCTGTTGTCCAACTGGAATTAATATTAGAGGTAAGCTAAAGTAGCCTGAAGATTCGATGGGTGGAGCCTGATACAACCGTCAGTCTCACAGTCGAAGCTTCGCAGTGAAACAACAATCACGCCATGTTGGCGATATGGGGGAGCTCAACGTCTGATTTTACATAGAACTACCAGTTTTCTCCCAATAAGTTAATATACAGCCTGTTACAGTATAAATGTCAACGTTTAATGCTGTAAATAAACATGTAAAAAGAATGAAACTTGTGCGTGAATAAATCCTAGATTGTAACCCTGGGTCGTCAGTGCGCATGTGTAGGCGTAGCGTGGACTTATGTGGTTGTCCGCAGTGATAATTTATCACAGTTGATGAACCACACAAAGAATATTTTATCGTTTTTAAATAGCCGGCTACTTAAAATAGACCCGTGAGGAACTGCGACGTGCACGCAGCTGTCGGCAGCACGGCGTGCACAAGACCGGTGAACGGCAGGCGAGCGAGCGGCCGGTCTTCAAAAAGCCTCAGAGTAAGTTTACAGAGTAAGTTCAATGAAGAGAGACTGCAGCCTCGTGTTACTACAGGTTTGTTCCAGATACACGGAGTGTAATAACTGAACGCCGCTTCTCCTTGTTTAGTTTTGACCACCTGAGGGGTCTGGATGGCTCATAGCGAAGCAGTTTATAAAGCACTGAATGGTTTAGGGCCAAAATACATTTCTGATCTAACAGCTGGGTAAAGGCAAACCTTTAGATTTATCTGCTCCGTATCTGAGCCAGTGCAGTAAATTTCAACTGCAGCCTGAATATGAATCAAACAAAAGGACTAAATGCAGCAAAACACAAACTCAAGCAGCACCTTGAGGAAAACCGTCTCAAACAGCAGCTGGGACATTTTGTCATGAGATGTTTTGGTGCTTTATTTTAAAATCATCCCATTTTCTAAAAAGGAAAAAATCAGCTCAGCAGCCAAGTTGCCTCCCGGCCAAAATAAATCTATCACTTGCTCTCCATGCTAATGAGGAAGCGTGTGTGGCTGGTCTATAAATAATGTGTTCAGCGGTGACGAGGCGGAGGGAGCAGCCTTCCATTAGCAGAGCTACATCTCTAATGAAGCCTGTTGACAGCCGCTGTAATTAGCCACGGCTCTTTGTGTTCTCTTTGTCGACGGCGGTGTCGAGACGTTCCTTCATATCCCCCGCCGCTGTCACCTCTCGTCGCAGACGCCCGCTTGTCATCACACCTGGCAGCAGTTACTGTGAGAAATCTCTTGTGTGAAGTCGTACGGAGGCCATTGTGCTGCTGCTGCCGGGCGACAGCCGTGTCTAACCGAAAATGACGGCATGAAATGGTGCGTCCAAAAATCGCAGTGAACGGCGGTCCTGCTGGGATTCAACACCAAGCATGTACTGTGGTACAACCAGAGGAGGGACGGAATGAAGTACTTTTACCCAAGTACTGCACTACTGTGCGTATGGTACTCGTGGCCAATTCATATCTGACACAAACACCCCAGAACTGTCACGGCAGCGACGCAGACCTCATGAACTGTGACTGGTCAACTTGGTGGCGTTGCATTTCCTCCTAATTGTGTCCGGCCGCGCCACCGGCAACTGTTATTTTGGCAGCGTGACTGCAGAGCAACACAGACACCGCCGTTAGAAACGCTCACGGGGATTATCGATCAGATACATTTTTGGCTGATATTGGGCACATTTTCATAATCGGATCATGAAATGTTGTCCAAACATTTTGCCAATAAGAATCAAACAATGCTTTAACGAACGTAGCTGCTGTTGTCGCGCTCATGATGTCATATTGCTGCGCCTGGATACAGCCACGCAGACGCAGCGAGGGCCAAAACAATATGCAGTTCATGTTCTTAGTGGGGGGAAACGTTCTGCCAGTTTCAACTAGGGCGGACCCCAAATAGTGGAAGATCCAATGCGTCGATGGGCGGAGCCTGATTCCACTGAGGCAGTGGCGTTCTGAAAGTAGGATCACCGTTTCCTCTATATGCAATCCGCTGCTGAATCACGACCGCCGCTACTAAAATTTCCCACGATCATTAAACAATGCGCTACAAATGTTTTCACTCCTCGTGCTATGCAGAACATACGTGACAGATGGTGTTCTAAAGAGCAGCGTACCTGTGAATCAGGAGGTGCGTAGCGAGTGTTTGAGCAGCAATGCAGAAAGTGCATTGCTGCTCATGGACACGAGCAATGTTGCTGAGACATGTTGTTACAAACCGGCTGTCAGAGGAAGCGAACGAAGGGTTGTCAATTAAAAAAAAATAAATCAGTTTCAACTGCAAATAGCCTCTTTAAGTAAAACATCTACCAGCTGCCCAGGCGGCTGGTAGAAGAAAAAAATAAACTGCCTTTTGTGTCACGTACACATTTGTTTCAGTCCTTTTAATTGAGATAATGTATTCTGTCAAACACAAAAACTTAAAGAGGCCAGAGTGAAATATGAAGCTAAATTATTGCTATTAAATGTACTTCGAACAATCAACTGTTGCTTGTTAATCATTCAACTTAAGCCTCCTCAGACTGCTCACTTTCTACAGTCAGCCTCTTCTGGCCTCCTGGTTCTGACAGGGTCCTGGTCCACAGCATCACAACTTTTATGGGATCAATATTTTTTATTGAGCCAATGAATCATTCTCCTTGATCTCTGAGGAGGACAGCAGGACCAACAGAAGATCTGACCATGTGTCACTGACTGGACCACCAGCTAAAAACACAAGTACAACTTCTGTAATCAGCTCCAAACTCCAGCAGCTTTCACGCTGCCTTATTTTACAGGGATATTTCACCAATCGCTGCACTTTATGAAAGCTATGGAGCAGATTTTATCCGCCTCTGAGCGGGAAAGTTGGAGACAAACACGAGACAGAAAGAGGGCTTGTGAAAAGCTACAGCCGGCACGCCGCTGCTTCCTGTAAAGCCGGACCGCTGCGTGAAAGCACACATGGTGGAGGGATAAAGGCCTTTTCACACGGGATAAAGCTGCAAACTGTTCAGTATGAAGAAGTGAATACAACATAAACGCAGATATTCTTTCCACTTCTTTCTACACTCTCCCCCCCAAACGCCCACCCCTTACTAATCTACGCCAATCAAACGCAACATGACATGAACATAAACAACCACCAATGAATGGCCCTAATCCGTGTGTTACACAATTTTAGATCCCTTGGTACATCGGGGACCACTTTTAAGTGCGACACACCACCAACAAGAACGCCGGTCTGCTGCTAATTAAAGTCAAGTAGATTTTATATGCTGCATATATTTACCTGCCAATGTGACGGGTAGCCTTCCAACATTTAGCGCCAGAGGGAAAATGCGGGTGGCGGGTATTCATTTCCATCTCTGCTCTGCACGCTCCTGCTGAGACAAACAACAAAACAGAAATAAGACGTTTAATAAGTAATGTGAGGTTATTTTTTAACATTTCAAGATGAAAACAATCATTTTCCTGTTTGGTGCCTACAAAAACTAACCTGCTAAATTGCATGATATTGGAATTGGTAATTTTGACCGGATGACTTCAGTTGCTCCATTTAAATAATTAAGCATCCTAGAATTATTTGGGTGATTTTGTAGAGAAAATAGAGTGCATAGAAAACATATGAGCTGAAGACTTTTCAGTGCAAACCATTTGTTCCTGAGCTTTAACGCAGTAAACAAATAAAAAAAAGCAGCTGACAACAAACAGTCAACATGCAGGACCAGCTGGGTCAATGTGGACTGAATCCACTTCCTGTTGGGTTCTCCAGTCTGATCAGCTGTTTTACACTGTGGCTGCACTGACACCTCCAGGCCACAGCTGCAAACTGCAGGTTTTCCATATATAAGGCAGGACTGGCTGTGAGAATTCAGGTGAGAGCAAAGATTTACTTCAAAGGAGCCCAATTCAGAAACCTTGTTCTTGGTGCACAAGATCCTGCAGAGGCTGAAACAGAGGGAGCAGGGTGGGACGGCTCAAATGTCCTTTTACAAATAAAACCCCTCCAGAAGTCTAATGTCGGTCTAAAATGTTTAGATGGATAAAAAGCTTCTCAATGTTACTGTTATGGACTGTATCATTTCTATCAACGCCGTCTATCTCAGCAACAACACGCCAGCTTACACATTGGACAAAATGAGATGTGGTGCAGCTTTAATAATAAAATAAACAAGAATAGAAATCATTACACACACGTGCAAATGGCAAAGTTTCTAAATGATTAAGTGTGCAGGCAAAACAAAACGACATGTTACCAGAGAGCAGCACAGGTGTAATACTACATGGTGAAAATAATATCTGGACCAACACACCAGACGACATGAGATGCTCTGCCCTATTTTAACCATCAAAGCGCACAGCGTGAAGCGCAGACTGGACACAACAGGAGGCCGCTGGGAGAAAAGTAAGAAGGGAAGCTGAACTACCGGGTATGTTCAGAAAAGAGGCGTCTTGATTCTTATTCTAGCCATACTTATCGTTGTATTTTACTAAGAAAGAAGTTAGCTCAGCTGCGCCGAACTCCATTTAGAAAACAAGCACTTTAAAAGTTGTTTGCTTGTCGTCTTGCTGACAGACCTGACAAAGCAAGACTTAATATTTTTAACAAATCAGCATCATGTCGTTATTTCAGCACCAGTTTGATCCGTTTATTGTAACTAAATCGCAGCAAAATGTTTATTTTGGGTCCATAGAGTTGTAGCAAAGGTGGGCTGGGTTAATTCAGGTCATTGTGTTGTGTGTGAACCTTTTTATACACAGTCTATGGCGTCTATGGTAACACTCATGTGAGCAGTCCAGCAGTCAAACTCACGCGATTAACGTGAAGCAAATATTTAATTCGCGTTGTGTGTAAAAAAAAAAAAAACATAACCAAATTCTGAATGACTCACAATGTGACACAAACTCCTGTCCGCGGGTTATTTACAGCCATGTTAACTGTAACACCGACCACGTATCTGAAATAATCACAACACCTTTAGAAATCACTCTAATGAGGAAAATAATGAAAGTTCATGAAACTGGAATCCAGTCATGCAGACTCTGTGCAGACTGGTTCCAGCTCCCGTCGAGTGAACATGGCAGCTGGGACCGAACACACAGGCCAGGCTGACTGGAGGGAAAACAGTACCGAGGTGGTTTTCTTGCCGGGTTTGGGTCTTGGAACCCCGGGACCGGAGTCAGCTAATAGGACCGCTAGCAGCCCGGCTAATGTTAACCAAGCTACAGATGCAGACAGTTAGCAGCACTTAATGGTTTAGCAAAAACTAAAGCTCTCCGTCCATCCTCAAAAACTCTGTAACTGTGTCTCAGTCCTGTTCAGGCTGTGTTCACTGGGAGGCTGCTCAACACGCCACTGCCCGCCATCCCTCCCTGCTGGGTCCCCCACCCCTGGCCACAGACTTTACAAACCCCCCCGGCCTGAAAACCTCCATGTCTTGAGAAATATTAGCACTAACACTAACACTCCCCCAGAGCTCCGAGCTCCCAGTCCAGGCACAGCCGGTGTTCTGGCGATATTTGCTGCCCTATTGAAAAACGCTACTTTGTGTGTTCCCATTTCCAATCCCACAAAAGGTATAGCTAGCTGTCTACGTATTATGACGTTTTCTGTTTTTTGAAAACATTATAACATCATTTCAGAGGTAGCATATTCTGATAGACTAAAGTCAAAAAATGCTCCCACTATTGAATCATTTTATATCGCACCACTACTCACTCCATGTGCACTGTAAGGAGATGGGGAACATGTTGAAATACTATATTATGCCATCTTTATTTAAGATACCAGGGGCAGCGTATTCTGATAGACTAATAAGGATTTTGTTATACTTTTTTTACACATTTTGATAGGTAGCATAAATCGACAGAACACCGGCTAATATGACAGCTAACTGAGCTAACTAACAGCAGCTAGTAGCAGTTAGCTGTTACTTTAGCAGCAAGTAAAGCTATCTATTCATCAGCAAACGCCATAAATCACAGATAGCTGAGGAAGGGCAGCTATATGATGGGGACATCAGAGGGTGATTTAAAAATCACTTAATTAATTCTAGGAACTAAAAGTAAGAGTTAATTTCAGCCCTTTAAAACCAAAAAAACACAAGTTAACGGTTAAATTCTCTAGCAAACTATATCTAAACACACAAAATAAATGAAGAACAGTCTCTTTAATACACCAACATGGCGTGAACGTGTTTGCTTATAAGGAGTATTTCTTAAAACACACAGTTTTAAAGTCGCTGACACTTTCAGCATACTCAAATAGGGATTTAAAGGTCACTAATTAGCATTGCAGCTAGCGGACTTTCAGATCGCTAACGTTTTTAGCATCAGTGAATGGAGCGTAACATAACGAAGTGTAGCATCGCGGCTAGCGGCCACGTTCTGTTAGTTAGCCGCGTGCTGGAACACTCACCACAGACACCGCACCTGAGGAAGACGGCGTCGGCGCTCGGTGAACAGAAGGCATTAAACGGCGTTTGTTTTGTTTTTCTCCGCAGGTGGGTTTGCGGTGGGCTGAAGAGCGCGACTCACGACGGTCAAAGTAAACTTGACTTTGATAAACTTCACCGTTCCGGTCCGCCACCTTGGTTCTTTATATATTCGCGCTCCAAGGGGCGTGGCTTGAGGACCGGCTTCTCCAATAGGAGGCCGTGACGTCACTGGATGTAGACTCGAAGGCGGGAAAGTGACGTGAAGTCTCCGCCTCTATAAAGAGGACAGTTTGCTTCTTGCTCCCTAAAACAAAACGACATGTTCAAGTCAGTTTTTTGCTCTACATCACCAAACAGTAAGCAGCATAAATAACAAAGTTACGTTAACCGTGTACTGTATCCCAAGGTTTTTGTTACTAACGTTAACTGTCTGAAAACCAAGCAGGGTTCACAACCCGTCTAACGTTAAACTAGTCTAACGTTACGCGGTATTTTCATGTACATAATATAAAGTGTAAGTGATGTATAATATCGCGACTATCTCAGTAAGACACAGGTCTGACTCTGAACCTCTTCGATTTTAAGTGAAGACGTTAAAGGCTTTATTTTTGAGGCTGTAACTTGCCCAGCCGAGTTGCGTTTAACGTTAATGTTAGCACATCAATAACCGCAGGTAACGTTAGCTCGCCAGAACTCACGTTAATTTAATCCACAATACTATTCTTTAAACGACACATTGCGCTTTTATGCCTCTTGTTATTTTTACATTTGTGTAGTTGGCTTTTGAAGTGAGTTGAAATCCAATACTTACATTTATAGGTAAAATCCGGGGGGCTCAACTCCACAACCACAGCCGACGCCATTATTTACGCTGGGACAATCAACCGGTGCACAATGTCGGGATACCTGGGGCTGCGAAGGATCCAGCTGTTGGATCCTCCAAACGGACGAAAAGAAGGCCGCATTTGAAGGAGCCTTCGAAATGGGACAGCCTAGTCGCATCCAATCCAGTCCTTTTTACCTGTTAAAATACCTTTTAAACGGCCAAAACAACCCATAAAATGCATTGTTTCACATGCCAGAAAGTGACTGCAGCTTCTACTTGTTGACTGAAAGGTAGTTTTTGCCCTGAAATGACTTTATTATATTCATGAGGGTTATATTTGACAGATTATAAGTCAACTAGTACTTTTTAACCTCTTAAAATACCTTTAAATAGCCAAAACAACACAAAGGCACTATTCTACTTGCCAGAAAGTGATCGCAGCTTCTACTTATTGATTCTGCCTCAAAATGACTTGATTTCATTCAGAAGAGTCATATTGGACAGATTATAATAATACTGAAATTGTCCCCCTTTTTTCATAAATAATAACACTGTTTTTAATGACGTACTGAACACCAAACCAAAAATGTCCCCGGTTAATTTCAGAAATCTGGTCACCTTACTTCAACAATTCATAAGAGACAATGTGTATTTAGAATAATCTGAATATTAAATATTAAAAACAGATAAGTAAGAAATAAATATAATAATGAAAATACCAATTAATAAACGATGAATGATGATCGATCAGAACTACATTCAGAAAACAAACATTTTAAAAGTTGTCACCTGCTGACGGACCTGACAAATGTACGGACCCCGTTCTTTAGCAGCTTCCCGCCGACCAGGTCTCACCGCTCGCCTGGTCCTCTCCAAACAACACTCCGAAGCCGCCGGTGACGTTTGGACAGTCTCACCACTGATAGGCTTTCGCAACATTGCGTCAAGCGAATTTCTTGCCCAAGTTGAAAAATTTGAACTCACGCGAACCAGCAAATTTTCTGACAAAGGCCTCATTGCCCGGTGCTGGTCCAGATTCTGCCCCGGTAAAAAGCCCATGGATGGAGCCATGAAGTTGAGGTGCTGGTCATGGTCTACTGGCTTAGCTGTGGAGAACCGCAAACGTGACATGCGACTAGCCACAGTCTGCAGGACCGTCCACAACGTTGTGGAGGAAATGATGGTCATCCTACACAGAGCTATTCGTTTCCCCAAAGCGGAGGAGATGGAGGCCGGCTTTGTTCGCCTTGCTGGCCATGAGGCATTGTGGTGCTGCTGCCACGTCTGGATTCTTCCTCCTGCAGAGCCGCAGAAGAAGTGCTACGTCAAGAGAAAGCCTTTTCCTTCAGTGATGCGCTTGTCCAGAGGAGATCGCCGCAGCTGGGTACTTCCTGTGTAGCAGGTAAGGTCACTCTCTCAATTTCATTAAACTCACAGCAACTTTAAAATATACAATTCATTTATATATCTACCGGAAGTTGCAAGGGCAAGGAACATTACTGAGCAAACCTTTGGGGTCCTGAAAAACACGCTGGGGCTCAATCTTCTTGAGGGCCCTGGAGATCCGGCCTGTTTGCCCCCGAAGGTGATTGGTGCCTGCTGCATCCGCCTGATATCCTGGAGGAGGAGGGGGAAGGCCCGGGCCCAGATTACAGTGAGGACAGGGTCAAAGTGGATGAGGTTGACTATAAAGTGCCTGCATGTCTGGATGAACATGACTATATCTAGTCAGTAAATGTGGTGATGTTCACTACAGATATCATGATGGTATGGAAGACATAGATGTGTGTTGAATATGTTCACTTGCTGCAGTGTTCCTTGTGTTTTTACTCCATGATTGTAAAGGACTGTAACTGTGAAATACAGGACTTTGTGCTTTTAAGGGGTTTTGTTGTAAATACACACAAGAATGAAGTGCCTGGCTTGAATTTTAAAGTGAATACTATTTACAATTTATCTACAAGTTTCTTGAACTGAGACAGATATCCCTGTCCTCTTCCCTCTCTGCCTGCTCTTTCATGAAGTCCAGCAGAGCCCGGCGGTCCCTGGGCCTCCTCCTGCTCGGCTGGCTGGCCCTGGCTTCTTCTGCAGAAGGGCTGGCGGCCGGTGTGCTGACAACCTGTAGTGGCAGTTAGGCTGCAACAACCAGGTACTGCGTGTACATAACAATGCAAGGAAACAGGCAGATTAACTTTTACTTTTTGGCCTGTTTGGCATTTATTTCCAGTCCAGACATGGTAACAAAGTCCCTGGGCAAAACAAACACATCAACAAGGAGGGATACGTTGCCACTTCAATAAGATATTAATCATTAATCAATCATGGATGGAGGCTGCCCAAATCTGGCTCCAAACGTTCTCCAGATATCCAGGTCATGATACAAGCACTCAAAATATTCACTCCCATCCAGATATGGCTGAATTTCACCTGCCGGTGAACAGGCTCTCGTTGGCCGCCCACCAGGTAATAACAAGTCTGTAAAAAAAACAGAATAAAGCAGAGAAAAGTCAAAAGGACAAAGTCAGCATACCAAAACTGCACTCCGTGACACAATGACAGCAGTATTATAACTTACAGTTTTGGGTCTTTTCCTCCGCCATCGCCGCTTGTTTGTGCGAAATGCATTCTGGGATACTGGGCTATCCAAAGTCCACACAAGTCACCGCCTGATGCATGCTCGGTAAAACAGACGGAGCGACTTCTGAATTACAACAGTTTTTAGGTCTTTGGTCGGCTACAATGTTGCGTGGTACAATTTGGGCAGGAATAGGTACGCCTTTGGTGTGAGAGACCTGGGTTCAGTTCCCACTGTGACACATCCACCTGTCCCTGAGCAGGACACTTAACCCCTCGTTGCCCCAGTGCGACCTCAGACATACTTTGGATAAAAGCGTCAGCTAAATGAATAAATGTGATGTAATGCATGTGCAGAACGGATCGACCAACATAAAGAGGCGAGGTGAGTTAGAATCATGACAGACCGCGGGAGGGTGTGGCGTGAGGCAGGGGCGTGGCATTTTTACTGGCCCTCTTTTTGGATATCAGTAATTGATCAGACGCTGCAGCTGATGAGACTGATCTGACATTGACAACATCACTGGATACGCTCACTGAATCTGAAAACACTAAGTGAGGTTTAAAAAGAATGAAGAAGACTGAAATCATCTGCCATCACTCGTTCATCCTGTCAGGCAGCTGGCAAACATGTAACTCAGTCATACAACAATGTCTTATGACTTCTGGTTCAATACATCAAATGTTAATATTATGTAACCCCTTACAAATCAAATGAAATAAAACATTTTTCATTCCTTGTTTGTGTGTTGATCCACATGTACTGGTGCATTGTCTGCCCTTCAGCCCTAATAATCCTCCAGTTCTACTCCAGTTCAAATCCACAGAACTTTAAATACTTCACATTTAAAGCCCAAATGTTTTCTAAGATCAGCCACAAAAATATGTTGTCAATACAGCCTCAGTGAAGATATACAGTATTTATTTTATGTAATACTCAGCGAGGAGACATGTTTTTAAAAGCCAAATGTGAAAGGATGAAATTGCAGCTCAGTGGGATACAGAACGCTAAAACGTGGACATGTGACCCAGAGTATCAAGTGTATCTTTACCCGAATGAAAATCTAAATGTGTTACACTCCACTTCTTGTGATTTTCCAGATAAAACAGAGATGTGAAAACAGAAATGGACACAAATAACCACAGCAGAGACCCCCTGTAGTGCTGATAATCATGCTTTATTAAATCAATAATTGGAGAAAAACTCAAGGAGGCTGCGAAAATAGTCAACTCTACAACTCTAACTTCAATCAAATCTTCCCGTCCACGTTGAACGCTGCGCCAGGTTGGTTTCGGCTGCGGTACATCTGCTTGGCTGACAGGTGAACTTCTAAAAACTAACACACAAACACACAGCAGACCTCCAAGAGACAGCTCTGCTTCTGCAAACAAGCACAGGATGGACTCTTGTTTTTTTTATGTAATTGGCCAGGTTGATGGTACGACTGAAGAGCCGAGCGAGTGTTCGTTTGCCAGAAGCAGAGCACAAAACAAAAGAAACACTTGTGCTCAGGGAGTGCAGGCCGCTCGCACTGTGAGCATGTCATCGAAATGGCGGTATGACATAATCAGTCAGAGCGTGAGGTCCAGTCGTCCTGCTTACATGAGGGTAGATGCAAACAGCACTCAGGGTCTCACGCTCTTGTTAGCACCGCTCTCACTCTCCGGCAGTGCGTTCATATCTTTGTCTCTGAGTTAACATCAACAGGGAGCCTCTCTACCTGTTGAGGCAATCTTAAGACTTCAACTTATCGTTGAGGCACAGAGTTTAGTTTCTTGGTTTGACAGGGTATTCGTTCCTGGTGAAACTTTCTCCTGTTAAACCACATTCAGTTTCATTTTGTTTCAGTTAATATTGTCATAAATAACAATGCATACATTTCCCATAACCGTTAAATTCGGCTATATACATTATGTACATGTCACAGAAAAATGGATCAAAAATCCTAAGTCATAGTTATCCAATATGGCACATTTTATAACAACTTTAGACTTTAGTCTAGTTTGGCATAAATTAATGTCAAGATTGGTACAAAAATAGTTCATATTTACAAGAACAGAAATCCAGATCTTTATCAAGTAGATTATTTCGCTCAATTAATAAATAAAAAGGCCTGGAAGTAGGGAAAAGGGGAGGAGTGGAAGATTAGATTCTTTTTTTTTTACACTGATCGGATGCTAATATGAACAGTCGCTGTGTCGGATCCGAGCTCATTGGACAGTTTAAGGGTGTAGCTTCCTGCATCTTCGTCCTTCACCCCGGTGATGATGAGGGTGGTCAGGTCCTCTGAGGTCTCGATGTGGAAGCGTCCTCCAGCAGTCACCTCGATGGTTTTGCCGCCACGTGACCACTCGATGTGTTTGGCGTCACCAGAGAAGGCGCAGGTGACTGTAAGGACTTTGCCCGGCTCGATGCTGATGTCTTCTGGCAGAGCCTCGATCCTTGGAGCAGAACCTGGAAACCACAGTACATGTCCATCAGTGACGATAACTTCAATCTTCAAATTTAGGTACGAAGAAAAAACGTTGTAGTTACTTATTTTAAAAGAACTACCACCGGGCTGCCTGAAAATTAGAGTGGACATGAAGAAGCTAAAGGAGAGCTACCGTTACACTGACACAAACCCAGACCCACTGTTCAACAGATTTCATTATTGACAGTGTCTTACCAATTGCTCTGAATGAGGATCCCTCCAAGTGGGAGGACATCTCCGTGAGACTGCTGGAGCTCATGGCGTACGTCTCAGATGTCATGGAGGACATGCTGGACATGGACATGGTCTCAAACTTCATCTCAGCTGCCATGCTGCTGAAGGAGCTGGACTCCATCATGGAGGACATCATTGCCTGCTGGGCAGAAGAAGATAAGGAGGACGACTCCTCCACCATGTGCATTTCTTTCTTCATCATGGATGAGCTCATGGATGACGCCTCCTTGTGACTCATCATCATTGATCCTGATGAGGGTAGATGTGGAAAAATATGTAAATCTTTAGAATGACTTTAAAGCTATGTCAGAATTTCTATTAATTAGCATGAAATGGGACTAAATCTGCTTGGATACTTGAGGCAGTTGCTCACCTTTAAGTGCCAGTTGCTGCTCCCTGTAGGCCGTGATCTTCATGCGTATGGACTGGAACACCTGTCCAGTGAAGGAGAAGGAGGATTTGGATACTCCTCCCTCTGACGTCATCTCACAGGTGTACTCTCCCTGATCACTGTCTGCCAAATCCTGGATTACAAGGCTGCAGGAGCCGTCAGAGTAGTGCATCTCAAAGCGGCTGCTCTGTGAAAGCCTTCTCCCGTTGACGTACCACACCACTTCCCTGACGCTGCTCTCACAGGAACAGGACATCCTCACCGAACCCTCAACGGCCTCTGCTGTTAGCTGACTCAGGACCTTGGGAGGTTTCGGGGTTGGGGATTTTATAGTGGGTGGAGACACAACCCTTTTGGGGGACATGATGGGAGGGGGAGACTTCATCCTAGGAGGTGATTTGATTCCCACGGGCTCAGGGGACTTCAAGGCCCTTGGTGATTTGATGCCTGAAGGCTCTGGGGACTTCACACCTTTTGGTGTTTTGATTCCAGCAGGTTCTGGAGACTTCACACCTTTCGGTGTTTTGATTCCTGCAGGTTCTGGAGATTTCATTGGTGGTGGTGACTTGAGTCTGGGTTCAGGAGATTTTATACCCCTTGGTGACTTAACTCCCTCAGGTTCAGGAGATTTGACACTTGGGGCTGGCGATTTTAAGCTGGGTGCTGGAGAGGCAGCCGATGGCTCGGGAGACTTGATGCTCCTAGGAGATTTTATTCCCTCTGGTTCAGGAGACTTCACACTTGGCGTTGGTGACTTGACACCCAGTTCAGGGGACTTAACACTTGGAGCTGGTGATTTAATTGAAGGCTCCGGGGACTTCACACTGGGGACTGGGGAGGTTATGGAGGGAGCAGGAGACGTCACTGAAGGCTCTGGTGACTTTACACTTGGAGTGGGTGACTTGACAGATGTTTCAGGGGACTTGACAGCCTTAACCTCCTCTTTGGGAACTGGTCTACGGATGGTCAAGGTGAAGTGAGCCTCCTGTCTGCCTGCTGAGTTCTCTACCACCACAGTGTAACTTCCCTCATTGGAGGCAGTGACAGAGGAGATCTCCAGGCAGGACTTGTACTGAGTAGTGGTGACCTTGACATGGTGAGAGGATACGATGGTTCTGCTCTCGTGAATCCATGTTACAGTGGGTGCAGGCTCTCCATCGATATCACAGGAGAATCTGGCCGTCTCTCCCTCTGCAACTGTCACCGACTGGGGTTTGGTGAGGATACTGGCAGGAAGAGAAGGCTTCACCTTAAGGACAGAAACGTCCTCAGCAACAGCAGTAGAAGATGACTTCAATTTAGCTTCAGATGTGGTGTGTTTCCCAGTCAGAGAAAACTTGTCGGAAGAATAGGAAGAACCAGATGACAGGTATTCAGTAGAGGCGTACTTGATGGATGAGTCATACCTCTCTGCAGAAGAGTATCTCTCAGAGGACGCAGCATATCTTTCACGTGTGACAACTTCATGTGTCTCCGTTAGCTTAGACTTGCTCTCTTCCAACTCCAAGTGGGTCTCGGAAGCATAGCCAGCTTTGAAGTGGGTGGTGTGGTAGTGGTCAACTCGAGTGACTTCAGGAACATAAGCTTTGGGAGCTTCCTCATCCCTGCGGCGAGAGGAGAAGGTGGTGTAGCCACTACCTGACACATCAAGAGTGGCATAGTCAGAAGCTTCTCCCTTGGAGTTGGAGAATACACAGCGGTATGTTCCACTGTCCTCTTCCTGGCAGTCCAGAATAGTGACTGACAAAACACCACTCATGTTGGAGAAGATGTATTTCTTGCTGCTTTCAGAGATTTCATTTCCATTGTGGAACCACTTTATCTCGGCCTCTGGCTTGGCTTGGATATTCAAGGTGAATTTGGTATCTTGGCCAATTGGTATGCGATGAGAGCGCATCCTGACGGTCACACGGGGAGCATGGTCCAGGCTGAAAGGTGTCTGACTAACCACCTGATATTTCCTCTCAGACTTCAGAGCAGCCTTTCTGGCCTCGTAGCGGGACATGATGTCGAAGCGGGCAGAACGCTCAAATCTGGAGGAGGAGCGGGAGGACCTCTCAACGGACCTGATGGGGCTGGGAGATCGGGGACGGGTCCTTTCAGGGGTGGGGGACCTCCTCCCCACGATCTCTCCCTCTACTTCCACTGGAGACCTGGCATGTGGTCGTCTGATCAGCTCTGAGACTGGACGCATCAGCTCGATGTATGTGGGAGACAGTGACCTTCTCCGCCTCATAAACTGAGAAATGGTTCGTTTTTTCTTTGTCTCCACAACCTCGACAGCCTCGTGCCTGACCTCCTGCCTCCTCTCTTCACGTTCCATGGCTTGCCGCTCAACACGGACAGGGCTGCGGGTAGGAGAGGCAGAAAAGCCGAGCTCCAGTTCATCCTCCAGCATCATTTTCTCCTCCTCGGTTCTCCTCATGGAAAGGTAGTCATCCACAGGCATCAGCAGCTCCTCATCACTAAGGTCTCCCAGAGACCTCCTCCTAGACCTGAAGGAAACCTCGGATTCAAGAGAAGGTGAACGGCGGGCGGGCCTGACTGTCTCCAAATCATCCAGAGTGAGTTTTGGAATACGCCATCTTGGCCTGTACTGGTCTGTGATTCTGGGGAGGGGCATGACATAGAACTGTTCCCACCTGGACAGGCGAATACGTCTTTGCCTCTTTTGCACAATCCTCTCCATCCTCTCTGGAATCTCATACTGGTCTCTCAGTTTTCTGTACCATTTCATGTCAGAGAGCGGCACAAACTGCTTGATAGCTTTGTCCTCATCCAGAACTCTGGGATCATGAACCATAGGCTCAGGGATCTCATATGGCATGAAGATCCTCCTCTCCTCCTCCAGCTTCTTGGTCTCTGACTTTACCACTGTGATGTCGAACTCACCCTCAACATTCTTAGTGCTCACTGCAGGCTTGTATATCTCTGCAGCAAATTTGAGAGCCTCCTGGGCTGTGGGGTTGAAAGGTATGAGCTCCTCAGTGGCAACAATTTGCTGAGCCATCTTGTTGGTCTTTTCAATTTGTTTCTGTACGTGTAAGTATTTCTCCTCCTCGCTCTTGTACTCTCTCCTAGTGTAGGTAAGACGGTCCACCTTCAGTACAGCCTGGCAGCTTGCAGAGCCAGCAGAGTTGGTTGCAGTAACCTTGTACACACCAGCATCCTCGAGCAGAGTATTTCTGATGTGCAGAATATGATAGTCAACGTCCTCCTGTATGACAACTACCTTGGAGCTTAACTGTAGTGGGTGACCATCCTTCTCCCATTTCAAAGTAGGAATTGGGATTCCTGAGACTCTGAGCTCGAAGTGGACGCTATGTCCTTCGACACACTCAACATTAGCCAGCAGACGTTTAAACATGGGCCTCATAGTTTCCTCCATCACAGGATGAGGTATCACAGTGAGACGGGCCTCACAACGGTCTTCCCCAAACTTGTTGTGGGCCATGACGGTGTATTCGGCATCATCATTCAAGTCCAGGTTGTGGATCATCAGCTGGTACAGACCCTTATCACTGGTGAACGTGTACTTGCTGTCATCGTCACCTGGCTTGATTCTCTCTCCATTCTTAAGCCATGTTACCTGAGGCTCTGGGTGCACGGTAATAGTGACACCAAAGCGCACATCTTCGCCAATGTAGGCTGTGCGATTGTAGAGAGGCAAAGTGAACTCGGGTGGTCTCTGCAGGAGTTTAGTCTTGTCGACTCTCTTCCTCAGTTTCTTGATGGAGCGGCTTATATAGTGCTCTCTGATGCTCCTCACTGTCTCAACGAAGAGCTCTCCATAAGCACTGTCCTCTCCATTGTCACTCACTACCTTGCATCTGTACACACCATCATCACTCACTTCAATGTCCTTTACATAGATGCTGGCAAAACCATTGCTGTAAGTAATTTCATACTTGGGGCTTGGGTGTAGCTGGCGGTTACCGAAGTACCATGACACCTGTGTACTCTTGTCATAGTGGTAGATGATACAAGTGAATCTGACATGGCCACCTTCTTCAGCTGAGCCATGCATGACAGGACCAGTGCGGAGGCCATGGTACTCAGTTCCAATCTTCACTTTACCCACAGCCAGTCCTCTTTGGTTCTTGAAGGCGCCACCATAGGCTACACGAGCTGCTGATACAATAGTATCTGTCCTCTTTACCAGACTCTGGTAGTACCTTCTGTGTTTCAATGTCCTAATGATCTTGTTGCTGACATGCTCAATCTTCATCTTGAGCCATGGGTGGTCCAGAGCCTCTTGGGCTGTCATACGGAGCTTCCTGTCCTTGACAAGAAGTCTGTCCACAAAGTCCATTGCCTCTAGGCTGATGTCCTTAAATGCTTCACTGTCAAAGATGTATTCACAGTTGGAGATGTTCTCAATCATCTTTGTAGTGGACTCTGCTGCAAATGGATTGAGGCCACTGAGCAGAACATAGGCCATCACACCAACAGACCACATATCGGTAGCTGTTGTGACTAGGTCGTGACGGTGGACCTCAGGGGCACAATACTCCGGAGCTGAGAACAGCATTCTGATGTTTTCTCCTGGAACCAGAAGCCTAGCCTGGCCCATCTCAATAATCTTTATGTTGGTGCTTCTCCTTGTGGTGTACACAATGTTGTCTGGGCGGATATCAAAGTGGCCAAAGTTGTGGCTATGCAAGAACTTGAGGGCAGAGCAGACTTGTCTTAGATAGCGGACAATCTCTTGCTCTGTAAGCTCAAAGTTGCTGGTCCCAAGGCGCTCGAAGATGTCAACTCCAGAAATAAATTCAAAGATTAGGACGATCTCGTCCATGCTTTCAAAGTATTCATGTAGGTAGATGATATTCATGTGCCTTGCTAGGTTAAGGGCTTCAATTTCCCTGAGAACTAACTCACGGTCAGTTCCTCTGACCTTGATAAACTTGGCCATGAAGGTCTTCTTGGTGGCAATCTCAACACAGCGGTGGACCGCTCCAAACTGGCAGCGAGCAAGTTCCTCAGTGATGACGTACTTGGAGGACAGCTCCTTCACCTTGTAGAATGGAGCCTCCTCCTTGGTGATCTCTCTGGTTTCGTCCACTTCCTCATCATAGTTCCTGATCACAGACTTGTCTTCCTTTGTGGTAATAGGCTCAGTTGGCTCAGAAGGAGAGCTCAAGCCAAAGTGGTTTTCAGCAATGACTCGGAACTGGTACTTGGTCTTTCCGAATATGTTGATGATAGTGATGCTGCAATCAGCGGTCTGTCCAGCGCGGATCCACCTGTCAGCAGTTGTGGGACACTTCTCCACGATGTAGCTAATGATATCGCTTCCACCATCACTGGCAGGAGGCTCCCAGGTCAAGGTGATGGAGTCCCGAGATATGTCGCTGACAATGAGTCCCTTTGGAGCATCAGGAATGTCAGCCACGTCCACCTCAATGGTTTGCTTGTCCGTTCCGAACCTGTTCTTTGCAGTAATAATGTAGTAGCCACTATCCTTTCTCTGCACTCCCTTCTGGAAGACCAGGGAGGTGAAAGACCTAGTGGTAATGACTTGGTAATAAGGAGAGTTGGAGAGGATCTCCTGACCCTTCTGCCAAATGATTGCTGGCTCAGGCTTGCCAGAGATGGGGATCTTGATGGTGATGTGATCACCACGGGCTGCGTGGACTGCTCCCATTCCCTGGAGCTCCTTGGGCAGGTGGATCTTAGCAGGAACTGGAATTAAAATAAAAAAAAACATCACATTAGTTTTATATTTATTAAGATTTCTATTTAAGGAATTACACCTGCAAATCACTTAATGGACTCTAGGAAACTATACCAAAATGATATCATTACCTTCCACCTCCAGGTTGGCTGTTGTAGAGACGGATCCTGAGGAGTTGGTCGCTCTGACTTGATAAACTGTGGCGTCATTCTCATCAGCTGCAGTGATGACCAGCTGGTAGTAGCCTCCCTTGAACTCCAGGGCTTTGATCTTGGTTCCATCTGCCTGGATCTCCTTTCCACTGCGGTACCATTTCAACACAGGCTTAGGATATCCCACCACCTTGTGATAGGAAAAATAAGTGGGTTAAATCATTTGCTGAAAAATAACTCAAAGCAGACTTGTGTTGACGTTGAAAGTTGAATACTTTCTCTACAGAGTCACATGGGAACACCTATATCTATGAAATCTCTGAGCATCCAGTACAGAGTGAAACCTCTGTATAATGTCAGTCTTTTCATTTTACTCTAGGTGTTCTTTTAACACTTAGACTACAATCACTTTTAGGTTTGACATATTTAGACAATGAAGACACAGCATGTGAATTTGTGAGAGCAAATGTAATATATTTCAAATAAAATACCTTAGTGACAAATGTGGCATTGTTATGGTATTTAACAGTCATGTCTCTGATCTCCTCCCTGAACACAGGAGCACGAGGAGTTTGGTCAGACTTGGGGATGATAGGCTCAGAGAGCTCACTCCAGTCGCTTTCGCCGCCCATGTTCTCACACTTGACACGGAACTCGTACTCGAAGCCCTCGATCAAGCCGGTGACCTCGTAGCTGGTCTCTACAAACTTCTTACTGGTTACCGACATCCACTTGTTCTGCTTCTTCTCACGTTTCTCCAGGTAGTAGCTGGTGATTTTAGCTCCACCATCGCTGGTTGGAGGCTTCCAGCAGACAACACAGGAGTCCTTTGTAGAGCTGATGATGAAGGGCTGCTGTGGGATGCCAGGTTTTTCTGAGAAATGAGCATGGTATGTTACTGTTGTGATCTATAAAGTTACTCTTACCTCTCTACAATGTAGCTACAGAAGCTAAAACTGGCAAATATTTTACATTACATTTATTTATTTATGAATGGGCATACCAAATGGACTCTTGACGATGACTACTGATGGGATTTCCAGAGGTTCGCTGACTCCGTACTGGTTCTGGGCAGAAACTCTGAAGTAGTAGCCAGCACTCTCGATCAGGTTGGGGACACGGCAGGTGTTGCCAGAAATGGAGGAGGACACCAGGTGCCACTGCTCGCCTTCTTTGGCCTCACGCTTCTCCACGATGTAGTTAGTGATCATGGAGCCTCCGTCATCCTTGGGAGCCTTCCAGCTGATGACAACTGAGCTCTTCAGCAGGGCATCAACAACCACGGGGCCCTCAGGGATGGATGGTTTATCTGGGAAAAAAAACAAATAAAGGAATGAGCTATATTTATACATTTACAGCACTATTTTGTGGGTGATCTGAAAACAAATTCATATAACAAATAACATGAGAATACTAATATTTATTAAGAATATTTTGACATTTTCACACACCTTCATCTACGTAAATTGCAAACTGCACTGTAAAGTGATTTCCATTATTGACTTTCATTTGAATTCATAAAATATTCTAATTCTAAATTTTGTGCCACTTGCTGTTCTCAGTAGTCTGGTGTTACCTTGGATTTCAACACGTAGCGACGTGTCGATAGTTCCAAATGAATTGCTGAGCTGCACCTTGTAGCGGCCAGCGTTGGTCTTCCTCTGGACGTTCCTCACTACCAGGTGGGTGTAGCTTTCAGTGTTTTCAATAATCACATTTTCAGACGCGTTCAGAGGCTTCTTGCCATAGAACCACATGATCTGGGGGATGGGACGCCCAATGTAAACAACATGGAGGCGGAGGCTGGTGCCAGCCCCGGCAAAGTACTTCTCCTTCAAAGGGAAGCCTGGGTGGAACTGGGGCGCTGCCTGAAGGCGTAGTTTGCCGCTGGTCTCAATCTCTCCAGCCTCGTTGACAGCCCTGCAGGTGTACAAGCCCTCGTCTTCCTGCTCGTCTGTCAGGATGCTGAGAGAGTGGTTCCGGCCATCTGAGCTCATCTTGTACTTGCGGCTCTGGATCAGTTCCTTGCCATAGCGGTACCACTTGATCTCAGGCAAAGGTCTACCGACGATGCCACAGGTGAGTGTGCCAGACTCGCCAAGCTTGGTGGTTACGTCTTCAATCTCTTCCTTCAAAGCTGGAGCCTCACCAACTGCAGAGACATCAGCAAGTTTGATTTAAATGTAAAAATGCTACGCTTTTTACTTTTTTGCTGTAAAATGTATGTAACACTGTGCAATACTAATGCTGCTACTTCAACGCATATTTTATATAAAGTGTGCTGAAATGCATGAACATCTTTATTTGAAAAAACAATCAAACACTGCAGTAGCTCACCGCTCAGTTTGGTCTTGATGCCCATGGGTGTGCGACGAGGTCGGCTGAGACCAGTCTCATTTTCAGCAAAGATTCTGAACTCGTACTCTGTGGCCTCCATCAGGCCGCCCATCGTGAACTGACGATCCTTGGAGCGCTCCTTGTTGCATTTCTTCCAGGCACTCTCTCCAGCCTGCCTGAACTCAATCCAGTAGCCCAGGATCTCTTTGCCACCATCATGCTCGGGCCTGAGCCAGTGGATGGTGATGCAGTCTTTGGTGATGGAGATGATGTCGATCTCTCCTGGTTGGCTGGGTTTGTCTATGAAGAGACAGACAGGAGGAGATTAATATAATAAAATCAGTTCAGAGAGAAAATGCCGGTCACGTTCAACTTAATCTTGTCTTATTCTACTTTTTTAGCACATGCAAGAATAGGCTTCATGTGAAGGTTACTGACCAAACGGATCTTTGCAGACCACAGACTCTGAAGCAGGACCAGGTTCACTCTGCCCAATGTCGTTCTGAGCCACCACTCTGAACATGTACTCTGCATCGGGGATGAGACCGGTGACGTTGTACATGGTGGTGGTGATGTGGGTCCTGTTGTGGCGGACCCACTTCTCTGTCGACACCTCCCTCCTTTCCACATAGTATCCTGTGACGCGGGAGCCTCCATCATCCCGGGGCCGGGCCCAGGACAGGGACACTGTAGATTTGGCAACATCCATGATCTCTGGTGGGTTGCTGGGAGGTTCTGGTGGGCCTGGAGGTGCATCGTATTGTTAGTGAAATCAATATTTACAATTATTGACATCAGAATTACAGCTGTAGATGTGTATTTCTGATCAGAACATGTGTCTGTCAAGTCAATTATTTTGGGCGAACTTGACAGACATCAGCAACATATCCATAAATACTCACAAAGTGGTGTCTTAGGCGTGACAGACTCATCAGACTTGAGAGATCTGCTGATGCCGAACTGGTTCTCGGCGGAAACCCTGAAGTGGTACGCCACATTCTCCTTCAGGCCCTTCACCACAAGCGAGGTTTCAGTCACCCGGGAATCCACCGTACACCAGGCGGCCTTGGGTACCTCTCGCCTTTCCACAATGTATCCCAGGATGTCGGAGCCGCCATCATCTGACGGTGGCCTCCAGCTTACCCGGACTGATCTAACCTGAATGTCATCGAACTCAAGAGGGCCTTCTGGAACGTCAGGGCGACCGATCACCTTCACCTGAAGGAGGAGATATACAGAAAGTTAAGTTCCAACCAAAACCATTTTTTTTATTTTACTGAAGTCACGTGTCAACCAAATCTGCCGGAGGAGCCGCTCACCTTGATGTACACGGCCTTCCTGCCGCATTTGTTCTCCAGCACCAGGTCGTAGGTTCCGGTGTCATCTTTGTGCGCCTCTTTGATTACAAGCTCAGTTATGTCATCGTGGGTGGCAATCATGGCCCGGTGGGAGATGTCGTGACCGTCCTTGGTCCACTTGCATGTAGGGATGGGTTTACCCTTGATAGGCACAGACAGACAGATGACTCCGCCCTGCCGCACCACGTAGCCCTCCTCGTATTTATGATCAAGCTCGTAGTCGGGATAATCTGAAGAAGACAGAGATTTGGATTTGTCAAATTACAGATTTTGGCAAAAGAGAAATGTGTGCTTATTTGACAGTAAAATTAAACTGTAAGTTATTACCAAGCATCTCCTGGACTTTAACCACTCCAGGAATCTCAGCAGGTTCTCCGGTACCGCCAGCGTTACAGGCAATGACCCTGAACTTGTACTCAGCACCCTGGGGCATGTGGGTGAGGATGTACTCGCACATCTTGGTGGCCGTGGTGTTGCACAGTGTCCATTCCACCTGGTCCACCTTCTGCATCTCGATGAAGTAACCAGTAATGACAGAACCGCCCTCCTCTTCAGGCGGCAGCCAGGCCAGAGTGACTGACGTCCTAGTGCTGTCTGTGACTTTGGGCTGAACTGGAGGACCTGGAGGCTCTGTTCAACACCACAGAGAGATATTTTGGTAAATACACTGACTCCATACTGCTAAGAATCATCTAAGATAGGTGGTTAAAGCCTATTAAATGTCATTACAAAAAATGACACAGTGGTTAAACTGAGTTTTGCAACACGTACCGATGGGATCCATGGCGACAGTGATGGCGGAGCTCTCGCTGGGTTTGCCGGCTCCTCTTGAGTTGATGGCGGTGATACGGTGTTCGTACTCCAGGCCCTCTATCAGACCAGAGGAGCGGTACCTGGTCATGGTGACGGGGTTCTTGTTGATTCTCAGCCACCTGTCAGAGCGGGCCTCTTTACGTTCAATGATATAGCCAGCAATGGTGGAGCCACCGTTGTCCTCAGGTGGCTGCCAGGTCAGAGTCATGCCCTCGTGAGTGACATCAAGCACCTCTGGCATGCTTGGAGGTCCAGGAATGGCTACACAGGAGAAACAGGAGAGATTAATACATAGATTGAACGACAGTAGGGCAGAAAGTAACACAGAGCCTCTGAATTGTCAGAGCTCACACATTACATTTGAACCACCTTTTCTGGACATACCACCTGTTTTTGTGTACATGATAAGTGAGCATCAATCACAGAAGCATTTTCCCCCAACTTTATTACAATAATTCTTTAATAATAATTTGTTCTTAAAGTCAAGATAATTTACTAATAGATGGAGGAAGAAGGGATGATTAAAGACACAATCTTAATCACACTAACTTTTCTTGCAATAGGGTAAGAGATATATTTGGCTAAAATAACATGATAATGACTTGTGTAGTTTTTGAATGAAATGTTATGTTGCTAACTAAGCAGCTGGGTGGTTATCAGGGTGTTATTAGGTAGTTGCCAGCATGTTTCTGAAAACAACTGATGTTTGAAAAAAGTCGGAGTATTTTGGATGTATGGAATTTAGGCATCATAAATGTAAAGCACCAAAAGAAGCTGGACTAGTGAGAACAAAAAGCGAAGGAAGAATAATAAGAAGTGTTTGTTAGCACAGGAAGTACATAACAGATACATATGAAACGTATATAACAGAACAGGAAGGCTCTGCTTTAGAAGAGAACTCACTCTTTGCGCTCTTGCAATCCACCACCTCTGACTGCAGGAAGCCGCCGACACCGAAGCGATTCATGGCAGCAACGCGGAACACGTACTCTGTTCCCTCTGAGAGTCTGGTAAACTTAAAGCAGGGTCTGGTCACAGACTCTGAGACGGTGGTCCAGCCGGGCCGGTGGGCATCGCGCTGTTCCACCACGTAGCCACTGACGTTGGCACCACCATCCTTCTCTGGAGGTTCCCAGCTGACTGTCACTGACACGCCGTCAACCTCCTCGATCTTCATCGGACCAACTGGGAGGCCGGGTTTGTCTGGACGGACATAAGATGGAGTTAGAACCTTTGAATATTTTACTTGACAATATATTACATAAAAGATCTTAATGGTTACTGTCTTTTCAGGTTTCTAATCAGTAAAAGTGCACTTTAACAGGCACAACTTCTCTGCGTATAAGCTTCATATGTGTGCAGAAAGTCTCCTTACCAAGAATGATGACCTTGATGACCTCAGTTGCCACGCCAATGGCGTTCTTCACCTCGAGTGTGTAGTCTCCGGTGTCGTTGATGGTGGTCTCGCGGATGACGAGGTGGGTGTATTTGCCGTTGCTGTCAATCTTGATGCGGTCCAGGCTGTCCTTCAGTTTGACACCACCGAAGAACCAGGAGCAAACAGGCGGCGGGCTCGCCTTTATGGGGATGTTGAGGTCGATGGGTTTGCCACGGTGGATGTGGACGATCTTCTGAGGGATATTGGTCATGTCGATTTTGGGCATCACTGGAATACATAGGAGGGAAGTGATAGGTTCATTATATATTCAGTGATTTCTGTGAAGCTTTGCTGAGATTTAGTGAAGGCAGAAGGGATTGTGTGATGGTGTTCTCTTACCCTTGATGTCCTGGATGGTGACAGGAGTGACGATGTCCATGGGCTCGCTGGATCCCCTGCTGTTGGTGGCTCGGATCCTGAACAGGTACTGGTCGTTCTCTGTCAGGGACTGGATGGTGTGCTGGGACACCGACGCCTTGACTGTCGCCACGACACTCCACCTGTCCGTTCCCACCTTGCAGGCCTCGATGATATAGCCAGTCAACCTGCTGGCGCCGTCGTGCAGTGGCTTCTCCCAGTGCAGCGTGACGGAGGACTTGGTGACGTGAACGATCTGGAGGTCCATAGGCACAGACGGCACCTCGCATACCAGCACGGCCTCGGCTGTCTCACAGGGCTCGCCGACGCCATAGATGTTCTCTGGCAGGACTCTGAAGAAGTAGTGCGCTCCCTCCTCCAGACCGGTGATCCTGAACAGGGTTTTTCTACACTCAGTGGTGACGGTCTTGTATGACTTCATGCTGGCTTCGCGCTTCTCAATGATGTAGTTGCTGACGTGAGCGCCACCGTCAATGCTCGGGACGTCCCAGGTGATCACAACGGATTCCTTGGTGTAGTCCTTCACCTTCACAGAACCTGGAGGACCAGGTGTGTCTGAGGCGAGTAGAAGAGATTAGTATTTACAAGTGTCTTTAAGAAGAACCTCATTAAAACTGGTGAATCTGAGCAAAGAAAAATGCAGCCTGTAAATTTTGGTTTTTGGAACTTGGGATGACATACCGTAGACTTTCACCAGGATGGTGGCAGTCTTCTTGCCAGATGGGTTCTCTGCCTCCACAACGTATTTCCCGGAGTCGTAGCGAGTGACCTTCTCCACCATCAGAGAGGTGTAGCTATCGGTGGTCTCAATGTAGCCGCGGCTCTGCAGCTCCACGCCCGTCTTCCTCCAGGCCACCACCGGTGTCGGCCGGCCAGTCACAAATACGACCAGACGCAGGGTTCCTCCAGCGCGCAGACACACTGTTTTCTTCAGGTCCTCGGCCAGTTCCAGGTCGGGCATTTCTGAGCGGGTGGAGCATAGTAAGGGGAGAGTCACAAGCTTGAATATGACACTGCTAAAGGTCTGTCACTGGGAAAAACCAAGAGTTCTGTTTAGAAAACACAACAGTGATAAAAACATGCTCAACAAGCAATCCAAATCCCCAAATGAATGTTACCTATAACCTAAAACAATTTGAAGTCAACCTAGAGTCAAAAATCTTCACAGAAAGTAGAGTTGAACATTGACTATTTGACCTTGAATGTGTTCAAACTCTTTGACAGATTAGGAAGATTATTAATCTGTTCTGACTCACCAATTCTCTCCAGCGGTGTAACCTCATCGCTAGGTTCACTGAACTCGCCGGTGCCATTGCTGTTGACAGCAGCGACCCTGAATCTGTACTTCTTATTGGCTGCCAGGCCGGCAGCCACGTACTTGTTTGTATTTATAGCCTTGGTGGTGGCGCGGTACCACTGCTCGGTCCCCTCCTCTAGGATCTCCACCACGTAGCCGGTGACGTCTGAGCCACCGTCATACATGGGCCTGGTCCAGGTCATGCTGATGCTGTGCTTGGTTGTGTCGGTGATGCGAGGCATTGATGGAGGAGCTGGGGTATCTGAGGGTAGACAAACATACATTGATATTATATCTACTTGTTCCGACGTCATTCCGCAAATCCTGCCACATTGTTTTTTCTTTTACACATGCTTTGGAAAATAAAAAGTAGACAGTTAAACATCTTACATGTGGGGTCTTTGCAGAGGATGTATGGTGTGGCGTCGCTCGGCTGGCTGTCTCCAGCAGCGTTGACAGCCGTTACTCTGAACTGGTACTCGCTTCCCTCCAGCAGGCCCGTGATCTTCAGACGGGTGTCGTAGATGGTGTAAGTCCTATTCACTCGAGTCCACCTGGTCCAGAGAAGAAACAAGCGAACATTGTGAGAGAGAGACAGACGATAAGCATCAATGTTTCAAAAAAGTGAAACCTAAATCTGTCAGTAAACGTCTTCAGAAGTCGTTCCCACCTGGTGCTGCTTTTCTCTCGTTTATCCACGATGTAATTTTTGATCTCACTGCCTCCGTCGCTCTCGGGCTTCAGCCACTCGATGACGACATGCTCCTTACCCACACCTGTAGCCTCCGGAGTGCCCGGCTGGGAGGGGATGGCTGAGAAAGAGAGGTTTGACACGTCAGAGTCTCGGAAACAAATTTACATACTATCTCCCTTTTCGCATTACATGCAGTAATCCATAACACCTAGTTCAACAGGTGGAGAGGAAATTACTCCATGCATATCATGTGGTGTGGCGTTCATTAAACTAAATTTAACAATCTCAAGTTTACATTTAAATGTAAATCCCAAGTTTGGCAACATTTCAGGATAAAAGCGATCACCAACCACATGTCGTCTGTATGCCCAATTAAATTTCACAAAAGAGTGAGAGTTTTGCCTCAGACATATAATAAACATTTAAAGTGTGCTGCAAAAATATTTTCTCAGATACGTACTATTTAGAATTGTAAAGCTGTAATTATAAAGGATTCTGGGGTTTTTCAGTTGCTATAGCGCCACCATCAGGAAAATTGCCTTTTGAGGAAAAGCTCAAGAGAGATGTTGCAGCTTACTGTAGGCGTTCCTGGCGATGACGGGATCGGACTCCAGAGGAACTCCAGGGCCAAATTTGTTGACTCCTCTGACTCTGAAGATGTACTCGTTGTTCTTGATCAGCCTGGAGCTGACACATGATAGAGTCTTGCACTCGGCCTCCATGATGACCCAGTTGAGGCGGCTGGTCTCGCGGCGCTCCACAATGTAGTGGGTGATGGTGCTTCCACCATCCTCCAGGGGAATCTTCCAGGACACTGTGCACTTCTCCTCCGTCACTCTGCTGATCACAATGTTTTCAGCCGGAGGTCCAGGGGTGTCTGAAAGACAGAAACAGAGTTGGATCAGACAGTCCAGTCACACATCTGTCTACTTTAACGCCACTAAATGTTTTGCTGACAGTTCAACAGTCAACTAAGTGATACACTCTTAAAACGATGCCATTCTAGTTAAATTAATGTTGTTTCTTTGCTGCTCACCCAGAACTTTAACGCTGACGGCAGCGGTCTTGGTACCACTGGCATTCTTGACAGTCAGGATGTATCTTCCCGTGTCATATCTGTCGCAGTTTTTGATGACGGCCATGGCTCTGGTGGCAGTGTAGGTCAGCGAGTATTTCTCTCCGAGCTCCAAAATCTTGTCGCCCTTGGACCAGTACACTGTAGGCTGCGGTTTACCACCCACAGCGCCATCCAGGACGAGGTCAGACCCGGCGGTGACAGTGACAGTCTCGCCCACCAGCTTACTATCCAGCTCGGCTTTGGGAGGAGCTGCGGCAAAGACGAGACGATTTATTTTTTCCTCACTACACAGTCACATACTTTCAAGATCTTTCTAAAGATGCACTTGTAATCACTAGGAAACAGAAAACATATCTAAGTTTTTTGTAATTTTGTGTTTCTGAATTTTCCACTCAGATTTATTAAAGCTGGGGGAGGAACTTTATTTCAGAAGCGTTTTTTGTTATATTTGTTCACATTCTCAGCAATCAATAAATGAAATGCTCTGACACAAAAAGAGAAAACATATTTCTGGATCTGTGGCTGTCGCAGGGCTGTAATAAGACAGGGCCAATCATTTGACTCAGCTGGCCTACCAGCCCGTGCACTCACTGTGCACGAACATGTGTTTTTGGGTGCATGGCTCTGGAGGGGCAGCCTGAAGGGAGGGGGTGGGATTTTTATCAGTTCACTTCACTTCCAGAAATCTCTTGCTAGTTATCTAACGTCGCCTACCCCAGCATTAATCTATAAATGATAAATTAATAAATTATATTTTAGCTGTGGTTTTCTATTTATACAACATCAACATAGGTTTGATAATGTAAATGGTATCTAAAAATCAAGCCACAGCAAACTAAACAGAATCTGCAGATAAATTAAATAATATAGAAGGTAATGAGACTTGAATTAAAAAAATACAAAAACACATAATATAAAATATAATGTGTATCATAAGAAGAACTCTTCAGACAAAATGAAAATAACACATTTTAAGTAGAAGAGCTCTGAAACTCACAGTATTCATCCTTGCAGGTGACTGGTCCGGTGGACTCTGAGGGCGCGCTGTGGACACCCGTGGCATTCTTGGCGATGACACGGTACTCAAAGGTCTCTCCCTCTCCCAGGTTCATGACGGTGAAGTAGTTCTCGCTGACGGTGGTGTAGTTGCACTTGAGCCAGCGGTTGTCATCCCACTCATCCGTGCTGTAGACTTTCCTCTCCACCACGTAACCAATGATCTTGCTGCCGCCGTCATTAAGCGGCACGGTCCAGCACAACGACACGGAGGAGCGGGTGATGTCGGTAACCTCTGGTTTACCGGGAGGATCTGAGCAGGGAGACGTTTGTCTTAAATCACAGCTTTAATTGCACAGATTTTCTATGTGAAGCTGAGCGAGGTGAACAGCAAACAGCACCACATGTTGTGTAATCAGATTAACTGACTAATAAGTTGTTGGGGCCTTTTATTGATTAGTTACCATGGCAAACAACCTATCATTAGTTAACATAATACTTTGTACATTAATGTTTCCCTCACCAACAGGATTGAGAGCCACCACAGGTCTGGAGGCCTCGCTGGCCTTGCTGAGTCCGGCGATGTTCATGGCATACACCCTGAACTGGTACTCCAGGCCCTCGATCACGTTGGACACCTTGTAATGGCACTCCAGGCAGGGCAGCTTGTTCTCCCTCACCCACAGGATCGTGTTCCTCTCCTTCTTCTCGATCCAGTAGCCCGTCACCTTGCTGCCACCATCGGCATATGGCACATCCCATTTGATGCTGATTGCACTGGCGGACACAGATACCACATCTGGACGAGTTGGAGGACTTGGAGGAACTGTGGAAATGAAGTGGAAGTGAGAATAGTGATTCCTAATCTGAGCTGCACTTAAATGTTACAAGAATGTTGGCACACATACATATAAAATCAAGACTTGCGTTTACTTTTATATAACTGTTGAACAGAACTTACCAAATGGATGCTCAATGACAACAGGAGCAGACTCTGTGGACTTGCTGACTCCAAACTTGTTCTCAGCGCACACTCTGAAGGTGTACTCCATATATTTGGTAAGATGAGTCACTTTGATGGTGGTTCTCTTCACACTGGAGTTTACCACTTGCCAGGAGGCAGAGCCAGACTCTCGCTTTTCCACTATGTAGTTGGTGATGTCAGTGCCGCCATCATCTGTTGGCTCGGACCAGGACAGGTTACAGGACTCAGAGGAGACTCCAGAAATTTCCACAGGGCCTGTGGGTGGACTTGGTCTGCCGACGACAACCACTGTCACTGTGAACGTCTTCACACCAGCAGCATTCTCCAGGGTCAGGTAGTACTTGCCGCTGTCGCTTCTCTTGCTGTCTTTCACCACCAGAGTGGTTCTCTCCTTTGTGGTTTTGATGGAGACTCGGTCGGTCTCCTTCAGCTTCATCTCCTCCAGCTTCCAGGTGACCTTGGGCGCGGGTCTGCCGCTAATGGGGATGTCGATCGTGAAGGTGGTGGAGGTCTTGCAGGTGATGAGCTGATTGGTGATGCTGCTGAGGTCAGCAGTTGGTTCGATGCGAGGCTCCTTAATGACCACAGAGCTGAAGGTGGCCTGAGGCTCGCTGATTCCAGCATCGTTCTTGGCCTTGACTCTGAAGTCATACTCTGTGTTCTCAATCAGTCCCTCCATCAGCATCTTCTGGGACTTGGTCTCTCCGTAAACCACCCAGCGGTCAGTGCCTTTAACTCTGAACTCAACGATGTAGCCTCTGATGCGGCTGCCTCCATCATGCTCAGGCTTCAGCCAAACCAGGGAGGCTGTGGAGCTGGTGGTGTCGACAACATCCAGTCTCTTGGGCGGTGCGGGTTCTTCTGTAGCTATGATGGGCTCAGTCATCTCATGAGGTTCTCCCTGGCCGTACTGATTAACAGCAATCACTCTGAACACATATGGCACGCCAATATCCAGACCAGTTACCCTGATCATCTGGCGAGAGCACTTGGTGCTGACCTCCTGCCAGGCCAGACGACTGGCCTCACGCTTGTCAACAATGTAGTGGTGGATTCGGGATCCGCCGTCATTGGTGGGGGCATCCCACATCATTGTCAAGGCTCCACGGGTAACATCTTTGAAGCTGATGACACCCGGAGGTCCGGGTGTGTCCAGCACTTTGACGGTGAATGTGATGGACTTGCGCCCGCTGTTGTTCTCCAGGGACAGGGTGTATTTGCCTGCCTCGTACCTAGTGCAACTCTCGATGGTCAGGGTAGAGAAGGAATCTGTGGTGTTGATGTCGGCCATGATGGGCAGCTCACCGTCTACTTTAGACCAGGTGGCGAGAGGAACTGGTTTGCCTTGGAAGGCAATTTGGAGGCTGACAGTGCCGCCATTCTTCACGATGTGAGTCTGCTTGAAGTTGGCATCAATGTTGATCTCAGGAGATGTAAGTCTGTCCAGAGCCTGAACAGGGTTGGGCACAACTGATGCTTCGCCCTCTCCAGAGCTGTTCACAGCGCTGACCCTGAACTTGTAGAGCTCTCCAGGGACCAGGCCGTTGGCAGTGTACCTGGTGTGGATGCAAATCTGGCTGTTGACTCTGTGCCACTCCTCCAGACTGGCCTTACACATGTCGATATTGTAGCCAATGATTTCCATGCCGCCATCAAAGACTGGCTTGGTCCATTCCAGGGTGACAGAGGACTTTGTGGAGTCAGTCACCTGATCGACAAGACAAGAGGATAGTTCATGTAAGTTTTGCCTTTTCCTCTATATTTTAGTTTCATACATTAAATATTTAAAAATATATATATTTTGAGGTTTCATCTGTACTACAGTACTGATAGAGCTGGACGATATGGCGATAATGTTATCACGATTAAAAGTTTCATATCTTGCGATATCGATAATTATCACAATAAGTATCAAATCATTATGTCTTTTGAGTTTATTTAAATTATATTGTGACAATTATTGTTATTGTTTTATTGTCCAGCCCTAAATACTGATTATTCAAAATAACTTTTCCAATTTGAAGGTTGACCTCAACACCTTTATATGGTTCTGCTCTTACGATTCCTGCAATCTTACCTTGACTAACGTGGGAGCACTAGGAGCACTGGTTGGCTCTCTGGTCTTGAAGAGCCTGGAGGTACTGCTGGCTGGTCCAACGCCAGCTCCATTTTCAGCCATGACGCGGAACTCATACTCGTTGCCCTCAGTGAGGTTGGTGACACGGTGTCTTAGCTCTGTGATGGGCCTCTTAGAGGAAACCTTCACCCACCGCAGGCTCTTCTTCTCCCTCCTCTCCAGGATATACTGTTTGATCTCGTTACCTCCATCCGACCGTGGCCTGGTCCAGCACAAGGTGATGCTGTTTCCAGTCACATGGGTTGCATCTGGGGTACCCGGGGCATCAGGGACAGCTGAGGGGGGTAGCAGAAAACAAGATAAGTTATAAAAGTAAAGCTTTGAATGTAAATTAAGTTCAAGTGCAATATATTGGGTAACGTTTTTAAGGTTTGGTCAACATGTCAGAAAGGCAATACTTGTGAGTGACTTTACTTACTATATTGCATCTGTGCGATGACAGGATCAGAGTCCAGTGGTTTTCCGACACCAAACCTGTTGACAGCTGAGATTCTGAACTGGTACTCATTGCCCTTGATGAGGTTGACGGCATTGAAGGAACAGGCTTCGCATTTAGAGGTGACCATGGCCCAGGAGAGCCTGGATGTCTCCCTCTTCTCCACCACATAGTGGGTGATGGCGGCACAGCCATCATTCTCCGGCGGGTTCCACCACACGGTGCACTTCTCAGCTGTGATGCCAGTGAAACGGATGGGACCCTCGACGGGTCCGGGGGTATCTGTGAGGAAACAGAAGGTAGAATTATGTACTTTTGTGAATCAAAGTGTTAATAGAAAGAGGTTTGGAAATGTCTTTAACAGATATTGAAATATAATTGTCAGTGTTTACCAACCTTGTACTCTGACGTTGACATCAGCTTTCTTGGTTCCGGAGCTGTTCTTGGCCTCTATGGTGTAGATGCCACGGTGGTTCCTGTCAGCATCACGGATAAAAACGCTGCTGGTACCAATGTTGGTGGTAATCTCGATGTCAATCATGGTCCTCTTGTCGATCTCTTTGCCATCCTTGTACCAGACAACCTGAGGGACAGGACGTCCAGTGATGCTGCAGCTGAGCTTTACGTTCTCTCCGGCCCTCAGTGTAAGCACCTGGTCTGGAGACCACTCAATCTCAGGAGCAACTGGAGATGCAAAGAGAAGGAACAAATGAGGAATCAGCACAATCAAAGGGATGTGAGAAAATTACTTTTTTTTTTTTTTTTACATTTGTTGATACCTTTTTTTTTTTTTTTAAATACTTACTGCTCTCATCCTTGGTCATAATGTATCCAGAGGAGTTAGATGGTGGACTGACTGTGCCCACAGCATTCCTGGCAATAACTCTGAACTCAAATCTGTCTCCAGGGGACAGACCAGTCACAGTGAACTGGGTCTCGCTGATATCAGTGAAGTTGCACCGCAGCCATTTGCTTCTACCTTGGCGTCTCTCCACACTGTAGGCCACAATTTTGCTGCCTCCATCCCTCTTGGGGATATCCCACTGCAGGGTGACTGAGTCTCTTGTAACATCGATGCAGACAGGGGTGCCAGGTGGATCTAATTCAGAAAAGAAGGAAGGAATTTATCCATAGTACATAATATTGAAGTATTTTAGCTGTAATGTAAAAAGAACAGACACTTGCAGAAATATGCTTGTTTGCAGTCTAATACAACAGATTTGGAGGTGCTAGAAGTAATTTCTTTCCTAATTATGGAGCTAGGCTAATAGTTTCCCTTTCCTTCCTGTCTAGGCTAAACTAAACACATCCTGGGCTGAACAAAGACGAAAATGACATCTATCTTCTTGTGAAGTTGGGAAAAACAGCAAATAAAGAGGTGCTTCTCACAATGCCGGACTGCTTAAAAAGTATGAAGCTATTCGTCAGCACTGACAGATGTACTCACCAACAGGGGAGATGGCCAGTGCATGTTTGCTCTGTTCACTAACAGGGCTGAGTCCAGCGTTGTTCTCAGCATACACCCTAAAGGAGTACTCCAGACCCTCGATGAGACTAATGATCCTATACTCTTTATTGGAGATGATGGTGGAGTTCACCTTCTGCCACAACAGGCTGTTCCTATCCTTCTTCTCAACATGATAGCCCAAAATGGGGGATCCTCCGTCAAAGCCAGGGGCCTCCCATCTGATGGTCATACCATCACTGGTGATGTTGTAGGCCACTGGCTTTCCTGGAGGGCCTGGAGGCTTGTACTGGTGCTCTGCAACAATGTCTGATGAGTTGAGTGGTTCACTGACTCCGTATTTGTTTTCTGCACGGACTCTGAACTGGTACTGGGTTCCCTTGACCAGGTTGGTAATCTTGAAGGAGGTCCTGACAACACTGGAGCAGACAATCTTCCAGTTGGCCTGGGAAGTCTCACGTTTCTCTACACTGTAGCAAGTGATCTCACCTCCTCCATCCTCCTTCGGTTGATCCCAGGAGATGATGACACTCTGTGCTTTAATTTCATCGAAGCGGATGGGACCAACTGGAACTGATGGAGGTCCCAGAGTGATCACATTTATGTCAAAGTAGTTCTTGATGACTCTGTTGTCCAGAACCAAGGTGTACTGGCCAGCATGTTCCTTCTTGGCCCCTCTAACTGTGACTGCAGTCTTGTTGTCAGTGGTCCTGAATCGAATCCTATCACTTTCCTTAAGAGGCAAGTTATCCTTTAGCCAGCTGATTGCAGGTTTTGGTTTACCCTTGAAGGGCAACTCAATATGGATGTTCTGACCAATACGAACAGCGAGCTCTCCATTGGGGTAGTCGATGAGGTTGGCCTCAGGTGGAATGATAAAGTCCATCACTGTGATTGGACCAATCTGGGAGAAGTCACTGTTGCCCTTTTCATTCTTGGCAAACACTCTGAAGTCCATGACAGCGTTCTCCTTGAGTCCTGTCACCTCGCAGCTGCAGCGCTTGCACGTCGCACCCAAAGTCCAGGTGGTATCTTCCATGGTTCTCTTCTCAATGATGTATTCAGTGATGTAGCTGCCACCATCGTGGTCAGGTCTGGTCCACTGCAGAGTAACAGAGTTCTTTGTGGAGTCCAGCATCACCAGGTCTTTGACAGCTCCTGGAGTTTCCGTGGCTCTGACAGGCTCAGTGGTCTCGCAGGTGTCGCCCACACCGTACTCGTTTTCAGCAGACACACGGAAGAAGTAAGCTACATCCTCCTCCAGGCCAGACACCTTGTAACTTGTGTTGGCACACTCTGCGGTGATCACCTGGTAAGCCTTCATGGTGGAGGCCTTCTTTTCTACAATGTAATTAGTGACAGGGGAACCGCCGTCGATAAGAGGAGCCTCCCAGCTGAGGGTCAGCTTTCCTCTTGTCACGTTCTTGACCATCATTTTCTGGCAGGTGGAAGGACTGTCCAGAACCTTAAGGGAAATGGTGATAATCTTGGGTTCTCCCACACCATTCTCAATCTCCAGCAGGTACTTGCCGCAGTCATCACGGGTGACCTTGGTAATGAGGAGTGTGGTGGCTCGCTCAGAGCTGGTGATGGTATAGCGGTTGTCACCAGCTATGTTGCGGTCGCCCCGGCGCCAGGTGACGTTAGGTGCAGGGCGTCCCTTCAGGGGGATAAACACTTCCACGTCACGGCCGGCCCTGGCTGTGTACTGGGTCGTCATGTGAACGTCCAAGTCCAAATCAGCTTCCTCTGTTGGAGAAAACAACACAACACAAACAGAAGAAAGAACAGGAATGAAAGATTAATATGACACATGACATAATCCATCAGAAAATTATGGATTACTCAGGATAAAAATCAATGGCAATAATTTGAAGCCAGAAAAAATATGGAAAATAGCTTTTTAATGCTGTGCTTATCAATATGTTTTTATCTTGAACAAAAAACAAATAAGACTAATTTCCTGTGTCAGTATCACAGAGGGATCAATTTGAATACAAACCCAAGATATCCTTGGCTTGCACAGGCTGGTACATTTTGATGTCCTCTCCTTTGCCCTTGCAGTTGACAGCAGAGACTCTGAAGAAGTAGTAGGTTCCAGGTTTGAGGTGGGATACCACATACTCGCAGGTCTTGACCTGTGGGTTGGTGATTACCCATTCTTTTTCCTCTGTGTTCATCTGTTCCAGATAGTAGTGTGTGATTTCACTGCCTCCATCGTAGACAGGCTTCTCCCAGCCAAGGGTGATGGAGGTCTTTGTGGAGTCGACTACACGCAGCTTGGTTGGCTCACCAGGCAGATCTGAAGAAGACAAAAGGGTATAGATGTGGTTACCAAGTTCCATGTGAAGACCTTCACAATAAATAAATCTTAAGGCTGGCATGGTGACATTAGTTTACCGATGGGATCATAGGCCTTGTAAAGTTCAGAGGGTTCGGAATAGTTTCCTGCTCCAGCCTTGTTGACAGCACAAACTTTGAACTGGTACTCGTTGTTCTCCACCAGGTTGGTGACTTTCTGCCTGGTGTCTCTGATGGTGCCCTTCACCACCTGGACAAGAAATGGATGTTATGATGCTTACACCTGCCAGTTATTAGTTTGTCTTCTTCACACTTACAAACAAAATCTCCAAAGATAGGCCAGCAAACAAACCTTGAACCACTGCAGACTCTTCTTCTCCCTCTTCTCCAGGTAGTAGCCATCGATGTCACTGCCTCCATCCAACGCCGGCCTCTCCCAGACCACTGTCATGGTGGACTTGGTGATCATGGTCACTTTAGGCTTGGATGGTTCGCTAGGAGGAACTGTAAGAAATTAAGGATTCCAGTGTTTACAACTACTCTTCAAAAAAACACTTCTGTATTGTCACTATACTTGTTTTCAAAGCTAACAATCAACTCTGGATTGAACAGCAGCTTTGGTGATTGACAGTGAGTTTATTCTGTCTGCTTACCAAATGCGTTCTTGGCAATTACAGGCTTAGACTCCAGTGGGTCTCCAATGCCATACTTGTTGACTCCACGTACTCGGAAGATGTACTCATTGCCCCGGATGAGTCTGGGCACATTAACGATGCAGTCGACCAGTTTCTCTGAGACAATGGACCACATGACCCTGCTGGTCTCCCTCTTTTCCACAATGTAATGTGTTACCATGGCACCACCCTCATCAGCAGGCGGGGACCACATGATGGTGATGTTATCAGCCGTCACCTTCTTAAACTCAATCTCTCCATCAGGGGGGCCTGGCTTATCTGTATAGGGGGGGGGGGGGGGGGGGCATATTCATGCATGTCAGGCTCTATACTGTGTATAAGACGCAATTCATTCAAAGCATAAATACAGTTTTTAAATAATATCTGATTACCTTGAATGAGCAGCCTGACATAGGCGGATGCAGATCCCAGGGAGTTCTTCACCTTGAGCTCATAAGTTCCAGAGTTCAGACGCGTGGTGTCCTTCAGGAACACACTGGAGGACTCGAATGTGTGTTTGAAAGAGAGCTGTGCGTTGGGCACAAGCTCTCTGCCATCCTTAAACCACTCAATAGTGGGAGCGGGTTTGGCTATGATATTAAACTTGAGCTCCACATCAGAGCCAGCCCCGTGCTTGACCTCGTTTAAGTACTCCTGAGGTGTTTCAATCTCTGGGGCACCTGGATCACAAATTCAAAAATTTAGATTCTGGTGGCTATATGCATCATACATGAACAGGACACCATGTGGAAACAGTTGATGGATCAACTCTAAAAATGCAAAAGTGAAAAAAACAATAGTACTAGATGAAAGGCCACAGAGTGTCCAAAGTGTTAGGTGTTCACTCTCCGAGGAGAATGAATGTGCTAGAATTTTTAGCAATCCACAGTTTGGAATAAAAAGGTGAAAAGCATAAATTAGACCTACCGTAGGTGTCCACACATGTGGCTGGTCCTGCGGTCATGGATGGGTTGCTCACTGAGCCAACAGCATTCTTGGCCATGACTCTAAACTCGTATGTCTCGTCCTGGGTTAGGCCTGTCACAGTGTAGTGGGTGTCTGTGACATTGGTGAGGTTAGCCTTGGACCATCTGGCACTAACACCCTCTTTCTTCTCAATGATGTAGCCGGTGATTGGGGATCCTCCATCATAGTTGGGCTTCTGCCAGGCCAGGCTAATGGTGCTCTTGGTGATGTCACTAATGCGCAAGTTGATGGGTGGCTCTGCAGGACAGTGAGAACGTGTTAAAAGACAACAAGAAGAAAAATCAGATATCCTTGATTTTTATATAGTTTTTTACATTCCACTCACCACAGGCATCAATAGCCAGCACTGCATCAGAAACCTTGCTGAAGGCACTGATTCCAGCAGCGTTCTCTGCTGCCACCTTGAACTCATAAATAAGTCCAGCTTCAATGCTGGGAACCTTGAAGTGTGTAGCACGGATCACCATTTTGTTGACTCTCTGCCAAAGGATGCTGTTCCTGTCTTTCATCTGGAGATGGTAACCGAAAACGTGGCTGCCACCATCTGACTTGGGCTCCTTCCAGCTTACAGTGATACTCTCTCTGGTTACAGCAGTGATCTCTGGAGTTGATGGAGCATCAGGGACAGCTGGCGGGCAAGAGGCAGGGGTTGAAGTTAACATGTTCATAGTGAAGAACAGAGTAGGAAAATTATAAATGTAAAGACAAAACAAAGACCACTTACTGTAAGGAAGGCTGACACTGACAGTTGGGGAGTCAATGTGTTCGCTGATTCCGTATCTGTTCTCAGCCCTGATTCTGAACTGGTACTCCAAGCCAGTGTTCAGCTTCATGATTTTTATGGTGCAGCGGGCCACAGCAGAAGAGACATCCATCCAGTTGGCTGTGGTTGTCTCTCTCTTCTGGATGATGTAGTTGGTGATGGGGCTGCCACCATCATATGCTGGTGGAAGCCACTTCAGGCTGACACTGTCTTCTGTGACATCAAACAGTTCCACAGGTCCAAGAGGGGCACTGGGGCGGTCCAGAACAATAATATTTATGAAGGATTTGGTGGTTCCACTGGAATTTGAGGCAATGATATCGTAGCGCCCTGAGTCTTTAGCAATGCTCTCACGCAAAGTGATCTTGATGCTGTCAAGGGTGACCTCAGAGTTGAACCTCATTGTTGACTTGAGCAGCACGTTATCCTTGGACAGGGTGACTTTAGGCAAAGGCCGGCCTGTGACTGGGATCTCACACTTGAGTGTGGAGCCGGCTCTAACATACACTGTGTTGTGGGGGAAGTCCTTCATATCGATCTCAGGAGATTCTGGAGAGACAGTTATAGTGTAAACAGGGTGTAATATTGTGTAATTTGACTTGGTTATTTGCTGGTTATATGCAATAAGTACAAGTAACGGATGTTACTTATTCTGTTGTTTGTATTTTGTCTTGATTATTCTTCTGGGCTGCACTTAAATAATAACTTTTCAATTACTTGATTAATCAAAAAACTAAATATAATTTTGTATTACTCAATATAACAATTACTTTACCCAAAATAAATATCAATATCAATATTTTATTCAAAAATGTTCTCTTAAAAACATCAACAACAAAGTATGCAATGCATTATTCTGCAACAATAAATAGCCCAGTCTATAGATTTAATCACTGTGATAGCAACCCTTTCCCTGAACTGGAGAATTAAGTACTTGATTTAAATGTCATGGATTCATTTCATCACGAGTGATTTGCAGTTAGATAGTAACTTGAAAATGTATTTTTGCATCAGTGTGAGGTAAGGAAAATAACAGACCATAACAACAGTCACAGAAAATAAACAGGAAATATAAAACAGCTGAATAACAACATTAGATGACGCACAACATAAAGTTACGTTACCATAACAACAGGGGTTCAAAAATACACCCACACTTTGGATGATGTTTTTTAGCTGCACGGTTTTAACTGCAGTTTGTTCCCCAGGGGAATCCATGCTTTGACCAGCGCTGTCATACTTCATTGCGTTGCACTGACGCCTGTTATGCTAGTCAACATATCCGTAATCGTCAAAGTTGATTACATTAGTGAGTCCTAGTCTTCTCTAATCACACTGTTCTATCAGATCCATCTAATCATCTGTAACTTACCAAGCTGGTCTTTGACCACTACAGGGCTGAGCATTTCCTTAATATCACTGAATCCAGCGTGGTTCTCAGCTCTGACTCTAAAGAAGTATTCAGCATTCTCCCTCAGACCAGACACTGTGAAGTGGATCGACTTGGTTACGCCACAGTTAACCCACTTCTCCTGGCCTTTCTCCAGAGCTTCTACCAGGTAGCCAATAATTCTGCTGCCTCCGTCTTGTTCTGGTTTGGCCCAGGCCAGGGACACACTCTCCTTGGTCACATCAGTAACACCCAGCTTTGGTGGTGGGCTTGGTTTTTCTGGACAAAGAGGACATAATGTGTTTGATTCAAATAATCGGATAATATCTTTTGCATAACAATAAGACACTATAATTTCATCGACTTAAAATTCAATACCTGTGATCTTGGTTCCTTCTTTCGTCTCGGCAGGAACACCTACACCGTACTCATTTTCGCCTGTCACTCTGAAGTAGTAGACTCCTCCCTCCTGCAGGTCTGTCACCTTGAATGTGAGTCTGTGGCATGTGTCAGTCAACCTGGTCCAGCCTTTCTTGCTGGCCTCTCGGAAATCAACAAGGTAGTTCTTGACTGGTCCTCCTCCCTCATTCTCAGGAGTGTCCCAGGTTACAGTAGCAGAGGTCTTTGTCACCTCCTTGACCTCTACATGGGCAGGAGGTCCAGGGGAGTCCAGGACTCTGACATTGAGTGTCAAAGTAGAGGTTCCAGCTACATTGGACAAGGTGACGGTGTATTTGCCAGAGTCGTCACGAGTTGCTTTCTCTAAGGTGATGGAGGTGAAAGTGTCTGTGGTGTCAATGAAAGCACGAACTCTAAGGTCAACATCAGGCTTAGTCCACGTAACACTGGGAATGGGTTTGCCTCTGTAGGGTACTCGCATGGTAAATGAGCTCCCATCCTTCACAACAAGAGTCTTCCTCATCTCATTACTGATGTCAAAGATTGGCTCCTCCTCTCTTTCTTTGGCGACCTGTTTATCTGACTCAGGACTGGGCTCACTGACTCCAATCTTGTTAATGGACTTGACAACAAAGACATATTCAGCCCCAGCTGTCAATCCCACCACTGTAAACTCTGTGTTCTTGGTGTTCTGGACTCCAACAATCCATTCATCATCTAAAGTCTTCCTGTATTCTACCCTGTAACCAGTCACAGGTGCTCCACCATCAAACAGTGGCTTATTCCACGACAGGGTGACTGTGTTTTTTGTAGTGTCAATGATCTTGGGTTTAGCAGGAGGTGAAGGCAGGAACTGTGGGTCTTCAGCCTTGGTGAGTGGGCAAGGGGTGCTGGGAGCACTGAGGCCAGCAGAGTTCTCTGCAAACACTCTGTACTCATACTCACAGCCATTACGAAGGTGTGAGGCTTTGACTCTGAGATCATAAACAGGTTTCTTGTTGACACGGCACCAGCGAAGGCCAGTTTTCTCGCGCTTTTCAATGACATAGCCAGAGATACTGCTGCCACCATCAGAAACTGGCCTATCCCAACAGATGGTCATTGCCTCACTAGTAACTGCGGTGACTTGGACATTAGTGGGTGCTGCAGGCACGGTGAATGGATCCATGGCCTTTCTTGGCTCACTCTCCAAGGCCTCACCATCCCCATATTTGTTTACTCCCCTGACTCTGAAGATGTACTCATTTCCTTTAAGCAGCTTGGTCACTTTACAGGTGGTTGCTTTCATGTCACCATAGACGAGAGTCCAAGCTAGGCGACTGGTCTCGCGTTTTTCCACAATGTAGTGCATGATTTCAGCACCACCGTTCTCCTGAGGGGGTCCCCAGGTCAGGGTGCATTTTTCTGCTGTGAGGCCAGACACTGCCAAAGGTCCTGAGGCAGGTCCAGGTCTGTCCAGTACCTTACAGTTGATAGCCACAGACCTGGTTCCTGCCACATTGTGCAGGCTCAGGACATACTGGCCAGAGTCCCTCCTGATAGCATCTCTGACAATCAGGGTGGTTGCGAAGTTGGTCGAGGTGATTTCACACCTGGCCTTGGCCTCAATCTCCTTTCCATCCTTAAACCAGGAGACAACTGGGAGTGGACGGCCTGCGATTTCAGCATCAATTGTAATGATCTCTCCGGACTTAATGACAAGTAGCTGTCTGAACTTATCTTCCAGGATAATGGTGGGAGGGTCTACATCATCCTTGACTGTGACAGGACCAGTGCTCTCTGAAGGAGCACTCAAGAGCTCTGCTGAATTCTTAGCAATGACATGGAAGTCATATTGTACATCTTCTGTAAGGCCTGTGACATCGAAGTAGGTGTCTTGCAAGTTGGTGAAGTTGCATTTCAGCCAGCGGCCATTGGGAAGTTCTTTACGCTCAACAATGTAGCCAGTAATCTTTGCTCCGCCATCATACTCTGGCTTCTCCCAGAAGAGGGAAACTGATGTCCTGGTAATGTTGGTGACTCTAAGGTTACAGGGAGGTTCACATGGGTTTCTGGCTGCCACGCCGTCACTGGCAGTAGTGCATGGACCAATGCCAGCAATATTCTCAGCATATACTCTGAACTGATACAGCAGGCCTTCTTCAATGCCTGTCATCTTAAATTGGTTTTCAGCCAGCAGACCTCTGTTGACCTTGGTCCACAGGAGGCTGTTTTGGTCTTTGCATTCAATGTGATAACCAATAACAGGGCTTCCACCATCACTTGCAGGTTTGCCCCATACCACGAGCATGCCATACTTGGTGGCATGAGAAACATGGAGGTTGGTTGGTGGGCCAGGAGGACTGAAGGGATACTGAGCGACAACAGGAGTAGAATCAATGGCAGGACTCTTGCCATAACGGTTCTCAGCTGCAATACGGAACTGGTACTCTGTTCCCTGAGTGAGACGAGACACCTTGATTGATGTCCTGGCTACTGTTGCTGAAACAATCTGCCATGTAGTTGTGGTAGTGTCTCTCTTCTCCACCACATAGTTGTTAATCTGGCATCCACCATCATAGGTTGGAGGATCCCAAGACAGAGAGATGAAGTCAGCGCTCACCTCATCCAACTTTATGTTACTTGGCGGGCCAGGTTTGTCCAGGATAATAACAGAGATTTCAGCTGTCTTGGTGCCAAATGGGTTTGTCAGTGTAATCTCATACTTTCCAACATCGTCCTTGGTTGCATCCTTGATCAAAATCTTGGATGAGGTCTTTGAAGTAATAACATTGACCCTGGTTGTCTGCTTTAGCACCTGGCCGTCCTTCTTCCAGGACACCTCAGGCTGAGGTCTGCCTTTGAAGGGAACATCAATCTTCAGGTCATCTCCTGCTTTTACGCTGTATGTGTTGAACAACAGGTTGATGGTGGGTTCCACCGTGATGTCCTTCACCAACACAGCGGTGGCCAGAGGCTTGGCGTCACTCTTGCCCTTATCATTCACAGCAGTCACCCTGAAGAAGTATTCCTCTCCAGCTGTGAGACCATCTATAGTAGCTTCCAGTGCTTTGACTTCACTGCACACAGTCCATTTGTCTTCTCCCTTGGGCTGCATCTCCACAATATATTTTGTAATCTTGCTGCCTCCATCATGATCAGGTTTCTCCCAGGAAAGGGTTACAGTATGTCGAGTCACATCAACTAGACTAATCTTACCAGGAGGCAAAGGAATCTCAGACACTTTAACTTGATCTGTGGAGGCGGGCAGACCTACTCCCAGCTCATTCACAGCCAACACACGGAAGTAGTATCGGCCTCCCTCTTGCAGGTCAGAAACAATGTAGGAGTTCCTCACACAGCTGGTGCAAACACTGGTGAAAGCCATTCTCTTCTGCTCTCTCTTCTCCACAATATAGTGTGATATCTTAGCCCCACCGTCAATTAGAGGCGGCTCCCAGGAGAGAGAGACAGAAGTTCTCTTCACATCCTTAACCTCCAGGTTAGTTGGAGCGCTGGGGGAGTCCAGTACTCTGACATTAATGAAGGCTGATTTAGAGCCACTGAGATTCTCAAGCGTCAGTACATATTTGCCAGTGTCAAATCTATCAACATTATCAATCACCAGCATTGTGTAAGAGCTTGTGACGTCAATCTGGGCACGCTCATTCAGAGTGCCATCAGCCTTTGACCATCTGACCTCAGGCTCAGGCTTTCCTCTGATTGTCACAAACAGACGCAAGGTGGCGGTGGCACGGACATTGACCATCTTCCTCAGGTCAGCATCTAGTTCAATTTCAGGAGCCTCTAGCTTCTCCGCAGCAATCACAGACCCAGGTAGGTCCACATGCTCTCCTACTCCCTCACAGTTAACAGCACAGATTCGGAAGTTGTACTCTACATTCTCCTTCAATTTCTTTACAGTGTAGTGAGTAGTCTGAACACCAGTGGGTAGTGTGCAAATGATCCATTCATCATCTGTAGCCTCCTTCATTTCAACAATATATCCAGTGATCTGTGCTCCACCATCATAGATAGGCCTGGACCAGGACAGAGACACTGTAGTGCTTGAATGGTCAGTGACTTTGGGGTTATTTGGAGGTCCTGGTGGGTATGTGGCATCACAGGCCTTGATATATTGGGTTGGTGCGCTAGGCTTTCCCACACCAGCAGCATTTTCAGCTGAGATCCTGAATTCATAACAGTGGCCCTCTGTGAGACCAGTGCATCTGAATCTCAGGTCACTCAGCCTCTTTTTGTTGCACTTAGTCCATCTGATGCCATCCTTATCTCGTTTTTCAAGGATATATCCTTCAATCTCAGCTCCTCCATTATTCTCTGGTCTCTCCCAGGTAAGTACTATGGAGTCCCTAGTGATAGCGCTGGGTTCTGGGGTGGAGGGGGCACTGGGAGTGGTGAAGGGGTTACGAGCAATAACAGGCTCAGATTCCAAAGGCTCACCAACACCATATTTATTCACTGCAGTGACTCTAAAGATGTATTCATTGCCAGGCAGCAGTTTGGTTATTTTGTAGCTGATAGCCTGGATCTTGGGCTCAACCATGGTCCATGACAAACGACTGGTCTCTCTCTTCTCAATCATGTAGTGAGAGATGCTGGCTCCACCATCATGTGAGGGATGGTTCCAGTGCAGATAACATTTCTCAGCTGTGACCCCTTTGACTTCTAGCGGGCCATCTGGAGGACCAGGTCTATCCAGAACTTTAACATTAACTGGGATCATCTTGACACCTCCCACATTGACAAGTTTTAGGACAAAGTGGCCACCATCCACTCTGATGCAATCCTTGACTGTCAGGATGGTACGTGTGAGTGTGGTCTTGACCTCCATTCTTGGTGTGGTTTTGTCAATCTCCTTTCCATCCTTTAACCATATGACCTCAGGCACAGGCTTGCCAGTGTAGTCAGCATCAATGAGGAATGTCTCACCAGCATGAACAACAGTCAGATCCTTAAATTTAGAGTCCAAGGTGGCTTCCGGCGCTTCTATTTCATCTTTCGCAGTAATTTCTCCCGTGCTCTGAGAAGGATGGCTGGAAATGCCAGCAGCGTTCCTGGCAATGATTCTGAACTCGTAAATACAGTCCTCAGTCAGGCCAGTGAGTGTGAACTGGGTATCAATGATGTTGGTAAAGCTGGCTTTCATCCAGCGGGTATCTGGGTGCTTCCTCCTCTCAATCACATAACCAGTGATCACACTGCCTCCATCATATTGAGGCCTGGTCCACTGGAGTGTCACATGGTTTCTGGTGATTTCAATAGCCTCAGGAGTGCCTGGTGGGTCACATGGGTCTCTGGCTACTGTGCTCTCAGAGACCTTGCTAGCTGGGCTCATTCCAGCAATGTTCTCAGCATAAACTCTGAATTCATACTCAATACCTTCTTCCAGCTCGGTAGTCTTGAAACGTGCATCTGCGATTAGAAGTTTGTTGAGTTTAGTCCACAAGAGGCTGTTCTTCTCCTTTCTCTCGAGGTGATAGCCTAGGATGGGGCTGCCTCCATTGTTGATGGGAGCTTTCCACTCAACAACCATGTTATCCTTGGTTGCAGCCGAAACAAATGGTGTTCCTGGAGCAGCAGGCTCAGTAAATGGATACTGAGCAATAACAGCAGGAGAGACTATGGCAGAACTCTTTCCATATCTATTCTCAGCAGACACTCTAAATTGATACTCAAGTCCAGTCTTCAGGTTGGTGACTTTGATAGTTGTCCTGGCAATAGTGGCAGACACAATCTGCCATGCTGTCGTGGTGGTGTCTCTCTTCTCTACAATGTAGTTGTTGATCTGACAGCCTCCAGTATACTCCGGTGGCTCCCAGGAGAGAAGGACATAATTAGAGCTCACCTCCTCAATCTTCACAGGGCCTGTGGGTGGACCAGGCTTATCAAGAATAACAACAGTAATCTCCTCTGTGGCTGTTCCGACACTGCTGGTGGCTGTGACAGTGTATTTACCAGAGTCTTCCTTATTTGTATCTTTGATGCACAGCTTAGTAGATGATTGTGTGCTGGATACATTTAGTCTGGTTGTCTCCTTAAGAGCATGTCCATCCTTTTTCCATTCAACCTTGGGCACGGGACGTCCTATCACTGGAATATCAATCTTGAGATCCTCACCCAGCTGTAAACTGTAAGTTTTGAATGTCATCTTAAATCTGGGCTCGATAGTTATATCTTTGGCAGTGACTGGTGCAGCCAGAGGCCTGGGGTCACTCTTGCCCTTATCATTGAAAGCTGACACTCTCAACAGGTATTCATGTCCTGTGCTGAGGCCTGTGACCGTGCCCTCACAAGTTTTGGTTATGGTAGCCACCACCCATTCCTCTGAGCCCACAGGCTGCATCTCAATTTGGTAGCCCATGATCCTGCTGCCTCCATCATGGTCTGGCTTCTCCCAGGAGAGTGAGGCAGAGGTTTTGGTCACATCAGTCAAAGTGACCTTACCCACTGGCAGAGGAGGCTCAGAGGTCTTAACTGAGTCTTCTGTCTCAGCCGACTGTCCCACACCAAACTCATTCTCCGCTAAGACTCTGAAATAGTAGATAGTTCCCTCAGTGAGCCCAGTTATACGGTAGCTTGTCTTTGTGCATTTGTTGTCTACATTAGAGTAAACCTTCCTGGTAGACTCACGCTTTTCAACCAGATAATTCTTAATTCTTGCCCCACCATCTATAAGAGGAGGCTCCCAGGTCAGAGTGACGCTTTCCCTCTTAATGTCTTTTACTGTTAGATTCAGAGGGGCCCCTGGAGTGTCCAGAACTTTAACAGAGACAAAGGCTGATTTGGTTCCAGCACTATTTTCCAGGTTGAGGATATATTTTCCAGCATCATATTTATCACAGATATCAATGGAGAGCTGTGTGTATTCTTCACCCGTCTCTATCTGAACTTTACTCGGCAGTTCTCCATCCTCCTTGGCCCAGCTGATCTCAGGAGTAGGACGGCCTTTGAATGGAATGCGGATTCTCATTGATCCTCCTGCACGGACAACTATTCCCTTCCTGAGCCCTGAATCAAGGATCATCTCTGGAGGATTAATCTTATCCATAGGTTTCACGACTCCCTGGATCTCAGTAGGCTCACTAACACCTAGCTTGTTGATGGCACATATGCGCACCTTGTATTCCTGGTGCTCTATCAACTTTGTGATGGTAAACTTGGTAGCTTTAACTCCATAGGGTGGAGTACATATGGTCCACTCCTCCTCATCAGCCTTAGTCACTTCCACAGCATATCCCTGAATCTCACAACCACCATCATAGATAGGCCGGTGCCAGGCCACAGTGACAGAGTCTTTAGTCATGTCGACCACATTAGCATTGGTGGGACAGCCTGGTTCAAACATGGGGTCACAGGCTTTGAGGTAGGGTGTAGATGGGCTTGGCTGACCCACTCCAGCTGCATTCTCAGCAGATACCCTAAATTCATATTCATGGTCCTCAGTTAGTCCTGTTACTCTGAAACGCAAGTCTGTCACTCTGCGTTTGTTACACTTGGTCCACCTCACTCCAGCTCTGTCTCTCTTCTCAACAATGTAACCAACGATCTCACTGCCTCCAGTGGTCTCAGGGCGGTTCCAGCAAACAGTCATGGAGTCCCTGGTAATATTAGTGATCTCAAGCTCCTGAGGTGAGCCAGGAGCAACAAATGGATTTCTCATGATAACTGGCGCTGACTCAAGAGGCTCGCCCACACCATATTTGTTGACGGCCATGACTCTGAAGATGTACTCATTGCCCTTCAACAGTTTGGTAACCTTGAACATGGTAGCTCCACATTCACTGGAGACCACAGTCCATGCCAGACGGCTGGTTTCTCTCTTCTGAATAACATAGTGAGAAATGCTAGCTCCTCCATCATGCCTGGGTGGCAGCCAGGACAGTGAGCACTTCTCCTCAGTGACATTGCTAACAGTCAGAGGTCCCTCTGAGGGGCCTGGTCTGTCCAGGACCTTCACACTGAATGGGACAGTCTTAGTTCCAGCCACATTAGTCAGAACCAGTGTGTACTGTCCACCATCCACTCTGATGGCATCCTTCACAATGAGCAAAGCCTTAAAATCTGTGTTTTTGATTTCAGCTCTAGCTGAGTTTTCAACCTCAACATTTCCTTTGAACCACTGAGCTGTTGGGATAGGCTTTCCTTCAACACTGGCCTCCAGACTGAAAGTCTCTCCAGCACTGATAACAATGGTCTGGTTGTACATGGGATCTGTCTCACACTTAGGTGGGTCAACTTCATCCATGGCTGTGATGGATCCTGTGCTCTCAGAGGGTTTGCTGACAGCACCAGCTGCATTCTTTGCAATTACTCTGAAGTCATATTTACTGTCTTCTGTCAGGCCTGTAACTGTAAATTCATGTTCAATGACGTTTGCAAAGCTAGCCTTCATCCACTTTCCTTCAGGAAGATTGCGTTTCTCCACTACATAGCCAGTAACTAAGCTTCCACCGTCGTACTGTGGAGGGGTCCACCTCAGCTTCACTGAGTGCCTGGTCACTATTACAGCATCAGGACGGCCAGGAGGATCACATGGGTCACGGGCTACATAAACCTCGGAGACTTTGCTACATTTTCCAATGCCAACAATATTCTCAGCATATACTCTGTACTCATACTCAATGCCTTCCTCAAGAGGAGTAGATTTAAACCTGCAATCTTGGATGAGCATTTTGTTGATCTTGGTCCAGAGGATACTGTTCTTCTCTTTCCTCTCCAGGTGATAGCCTAAGATGGCACTCCCTCCATCAGATGGGGGTTTGTGCCACTCAACCACCATATAATCTTTAGTGTATGCAGACACAAATGGTGTTCCTGGTGGGCCAGGCTCCTGGAACGGATACTGTGCCACAACAGGCTCGGAATCAATTGCATAACTCTTTCCATATCTATTCTCCGCATAGATTCTGAACTGGTATTCAGAGCCTGTCTTCAGATTGCTCACTTTTAGAGTGGTTCTGGCCACAGTGGCAGATACAACCACCCAGTTGGTTGTGGTTGTGTCTTTCTTCTCCACTACATAGTTGGAGATTGGGCAGCCACCGGTATATGTAGGAGGTTCCCAGCTAAGAGTCATACTCTCAGCACTAATGTCCTCCAACTTGACAGGGCCTGTTGGTGGGCCCGGTTTGTCCAGGGTAATCACCTCAATAGTGGCATCCTTGGAACCCAGGTTATTGGCAATATTAATGCTGTACATGCCTCCATCCTCCCTGGTGGCATCCTTTATGGTGAGAGTGGTGTGATGTGCTGAGTCAGTGACATTGACTCTGGTGGTTTGCTTAAGGGCAGCTCCATCTTTAGTCCAAGTGATGGTTGGCTTTGGATGACCAGCAATTGGGACTTCTATCTTGAGGTCATACCCCACCTGGACACTGTAGGTGCTCACTTTGGGTCTGACAGCAGGCTCAATCACAAGGTCCTTTGCTACAACTGAGTGAGCCAGTTGTCTAGGGTCACTTTTGCCCTTGTCATTTACAGCAACAACTCTGAACTGGTACTCTTCTCCCTTAATTAGGTTTGTTACTACAGTCTCCAATGTCTTCCCACTAGCACACACAGACCAAGCTTCACTGTCCTTAGGTGCCAGTTCAACTTCATAGTAACTGATTCTACTGCCACCATCATGTACAGGCTTCTCCCAGGCAAGAGTTACACTACTGGAAGTGACATCAACAACTCTGACTTTACCAGGTGGCTGAGGCTTCTCAGATATCTTAAGTGGTTCTGTAGTTTTAGCGGGGAGACCCACACCATATTCATTCTCAGCCAGAACTCTGAAGAAGAAGATTCCACCCTCTGGAAGAGGCTCAACTTTCCATGTCATCTTGTTGCAGGTAGTGATGGGAGTGTAAACTTTCCTAGTGCTTTCACGCTTCTCAACAAGATAATGCTTAATCTTTGAGCCACCATCCAGAAGTGGAGGCTCCCATGTGAGGGTGACAGAATTCTTGGTAATCTCTTTCACTATGAAGTTAGTTGGTGGACTAGGTGAGTCCAGGACTCTGACACTAATAAAGACTGACTTCACTCCGTTGGCATTCTCTGCAGTGAGGATGTATTTACCACTATCAAATCTATCAACATTTTCAATGACAAGTGAAGCATAGTTGCCTGTATTGTCAATCTGGGCAGTCTCCTTAATCTCGCCATCAGCCTTGGCCCATTTCACTTCAGGAGCCGGACGACCTCTCACAGGAACAAATAGCCTGAGAGTGCATGCTGCTCTAATGTTGATCATCTTTCTCATATCAGCATCCAGGTCAAGATCAGGAGCCTCAAGTTTCTCCTCCAAAAGAATTTTTCCTGGAACATCAGCATGCTCACCAACACCAACTTTGTTGATGGCACACACTCTAAATTGGTACTCATGCTTCTCCAGAAGCTTTTTCACTGTAAACTTAGTGTCTGTGATTCCAGTGGGAGGAGTGCACATAAACCACTCATCAGATGCCGCATCGCAAGCCTCAACAATGTAAGCCTGAATCTCACAGCCACCATCATAGATAGGTTTGCCCCATGTCAGGGAAACAGTAGATCTAGATGTGTCAACCACCTTGGGGTTGTTTGGTGGGCCTGCTTTGAAGATAGGATCCAGTGCTTTGTAGTACAGTGTTGGTGCGCTAGGGGTGCCAACACCTGCAGCATTCTCAGCAGCAACTCTGAATTCATAGCTGTGGTTTTCCAGGAGCCCTGTCACTCTGAAGCGCAGCTCACTCACGGTGCGCTTGTTGCACCTGGTCCATCTCACACCATCCTTGTCACGTTTCTCGACAATGTAACCCTGGATGGGGCTGCCACCATCATTAGTTGGTCGCTCCCAGGTAACCACCATGGAGTCTTTTGTAATTGTGGAAACCTCTACCTCAGTCGGTGGGTTAGGAGTGACAAATGGATTTCTGGCAATCATTGCCTCAGATTCCAGAGGCTCACCAACTCCATATTTGTTGACTGGAATCACTCTAAAGATGTACTCATTACCAGGAAGAAGTTTTGTTATCTTCAGGTTCAGAGTCTGAACTTTTGGTTCAACCACAGTCCAAACCAGTCGGCTAGTTTCCCTCCTCTCAACAATGTAATGGGAAACATCGCTACCTCCATCTTGCAAGGGAGGTTTCCAGGAAATGGAGCATTTCTCACTGGTAACCCCATAGATGGAGATGGGGCCCTCGGGTGGACCTGGTCTGTCCAGAACTTTGACATTGATGTTGACAGATTTCTCTCCTCCAACATTCTTTATCAGCAAAGTGTACTGACCTCCATCGATACGGATAGCTTCTTTAACAACTATACACGCTGTAAAGTCTGTGTTCTTGAGCTCTACACGAGCTGCTTCAGTAATCTCTTCACCGTTCTTCAGCCAATGTACCGTGGGAACAGGCTTACCAGAGATGGCAGCTTCAAGCCTGAACGTCTCTCCAGCATTTACCACAACAGCCTGGGAGTACTTAGCGTCCAAGTCAATTGTGGGTGGATCCACTTCATCTTTGGCAGTGATGGGTCCTGTAGAATCAGAAGGCTGACTGAAAACACCAGCTGCATTCCTGGCGATGACACGGAATTCATAAATCTGATCTTCAGTAAGTCCTGTGACAACAAATTTGGTCTCAATGACATTGGCGAAACTGGCCTTCATCCAGCGGCCAGCTCCATCCTTTTTCTCAACCACATAGCCCGTGATCTTGATGCCGCCATCATACTCAGGTTTGGTCCATCTGAGTGTCACTTGGTTTCTTGTCACAATGACAGCCTCAGGTTTTCCTGGTCTGTCACAAGGATCTCTTGCCACTTGCATTTCACTCACTTTGCTGACTTTGCTGAGGCCAACAATGTTTTCACTATAGACTCTGAACTCATATTCAATACCCTCCTCAAGGCCAACAACCTTAAATCTGGTCTCTGGGATAAGTTGTTTGTTCTGTTTCACCCACAGTATACTGTTTTTCTCTTTGAGCTCTAAGTGGTATCCCAAAATTTTGCTTCCACCATCATTGCTGGGTTTCTCCCATACAACCACCATGCTCTCCTTGGTGGCTGACTGAACAACAACAGAACGTGGTGGGCTGGGCACTTCAAATGGATACTGAGCAATAATTGTCTCCGAGAGCAGGACTGAGGACTTGCCATATCTATTCTCTGCAGCAATCCTAAACTGGTACTCACATCCAGTCTTCAGACGGGCTGCCTTGATAGTGGTTCTGGCCACTGTAGCTGACACAATCTGCCAGTTAGTGGTTGATGTGTCTCTCTTCTCAACAATGTAATTGTTGATGCTGCAACCACCATCATACTCGGGTGGATTCCAAGACAGGATCAAGCTGTCAGCAGTGACCTCATCCATCTTAATTGGGCCAGTTGGTGGACCAGGCTTATCGAGAACAAGAACACTGATCTCTGTAGATGCCTCTCCAGCTGTGTTGGATAGTTTGATAGTGTATGTGCCCACATCATCTCTGCAAGCCTCCTTAATAACCAGAAGAAGGTTTTTGTCTGTGGCTTCAGTATTAACTCTTGTTGTCTCCTTGAGAACAACGCCATCTTTGAGCCAAGTTGCTGTAGCCTTGGGACAGGCAGCATATGGTACATCTATCTTCAGATCATCTCCTGCCAGCACATTGAATGTGCTGAAAAGCAGTTTGAAGGTGGGTGAGATGACCAGGTCTTTAGCAACCACAGGCACACTGAGAGGACGTGGGTCACTAACTCCCTTTTCATTGGTGGCTGAGATACGGAATATGTATTCCTGTCCCTGTGTAAGGCCAGTTACAACAGCTGCATTGGACTTTACGACCATGACCTGGGTCCACTTCTCACTGCCTTTACTCTGCATTTCAACAATATAGCCTGTGATTCTACTGCCGCCATCATGGTCAGGCTTTTCCCAAGTTAGTGTGACGCTGGTGCTGGTAACATCACCAAGGGAGACTTTGCCTGGTGGTAGAGGCTTCTCTGAGACTTTAATTGGTTCAAGAGTTTCAACTGGCAGGCCAATGCCATACTCGTTCTCAGCCAGGATTCTAAAGAAGTACATCTTTCCTTCCTCCAGGTCTCCAACCTTCCAACTGGACTTATGGCAGCTGGCACAGACTGTGGAGTAGGCTTTTCTGTTTGACTCGCGCTTCTCCACAATGTAGTTTCGGACCCTGGAGCCACCATCAATGAGAGGTGCATCCCAAATGAGGGAAACTGAATCTCTAGTGACCTCCTTAACGAACAGATTCTGAGGTGCTCCAGGAGTATCTAGCACCCTGACATTAACGTAGGCTGTTTTACTTCCTGATGCATTCTCTACAGTCACCATGTATTTGCCACCATCAAACCTGTCAACATTTTCTACCTGAAGAGTAGTAAATGATGGGGTGATTTCAATGTTAGCTTTGTCCAGGGACACCCCATGCTCTCTTGACCATTTTACTTCAGGCGCTGGTCTTCCCTTAATAGGGACAAAGAGTCTGAGTGTGCTACAGGCTCTGATGCAGACTACCTTTCGCAGCTCTGCTCCAAGTTCAATTTCTGGAGGAAGCAGCCTGTCTTCAGCCTTGGGGGTTCCAGGAACAGCAGCAGGCTCTCCCACCCCTTCACAATTAGTGGCACAGATGTTGATTTTGTACTCTTGGTTTTCCTTCAAGTTGGTGATGGTAAAGGAAGTGGCTGTCCACCCCTTCTTGGGAGTGTGAATTGTCCACTCATCTTCCTCAGGCAAGCAGGTCTCCACAATGTATCCAGTGATTTCAGAACCACCATCGTATACAGGCTTGTTCCAGGCAAGGGTGATGGAAGACTTGGTTGTGTCCAGCACTCTGGGGTTCCCTGGAGGTCCAGGCTGGAAGATGGTGTCTACAGCTTTGTAGAATGGACTGGAAGGACTAGGCTGGCTTAGACCAGCATTGTTCTCAGCAAGAACTCTGAATTCATACTCATGTCCTGGTGTGAGGCCAGAGGCCTTGAATCGCAGGTCAGTTACAGTTCTTTTGTTGCACTTCACCCAGCGTAGTCCAGTCTTATCCCTTCTCTCAATTATGTAGGTGTTTATTCTGCTGCCTCCATCATGTTCGGGGCGATCCCAGCAGACAACCATGGAGTCCTTGGTAATGGTGGTGACCTCAGGCTGCTGTGGTGGGTCACTGGGGACATAGGGATTGGTACAGATGACCGGTTCAGACTCCAGCGGCTCACCAATGCCATACTTGTTAACAGCCATGACTCTGAAGATGTACTCATTGCCTTTCAGAAGCTTGGTGACCTTGAACCTGTTTGCCTGTAGGTCTGTGGCCACATTTGTCCATGCCAGTCTACTGGTTTCACGCTTCTGAATAATAAAGTATTCAATCTTGGCTCCTCCATCATGTGTTGGATGCAGCCAGTTAAGGACACATTTCTCAGCAGCGACATCAGTAACAGTGAGGGAGTCTGGTGGCCCAGGTCTGTCCAGCACCTTGACATTGAATGTGAACTTGGCAAAGCCACCGGGATTGCTGGCAGTTAGAGTAAAAGCACCTCCATCCCTCCTCAGGGCATCTTTGTTTATTAGAGCTGTGTGGAAGTCAGATGTCTTTATTTCTATTTTGGCTGTGTCTTCAAGCTCCTTTCCTTCCTTGGTCCATACCAGAGATGGGATTGGCCTGCCAGTCACACTGGCCTCCAGCTTGAACATCTCTCCTGCCATGACAATAACATTACTGCTATATGATGCGTCAACATCAAGCCTTGGCTCTTCAATATCATCTCTGCACGTGATTGCTTCTGATGACTGGGATGGAGAACTAACAGCACCAGCTGAGTTTCTAGCAATCACACGGAATTCATAAGTTGCATCTTCGATCAGACCACTGACTGTGTAGATGGTTTCTAGGATGTTGTTGAAGTTGGCTTTGAGCCAGCGTCCATTGGGCATCTCTCTTCTCTCTACTGTGTATCCAGTGATTGAAAATCCACCATCTCCCTCTGGTTTGGTCCATGACACTGTCACCTCATGCCTTGTGATATTCAGTGCAACAGGCCTGCCTGGTGGGTCCACCGGGTCCAAAGCCGCCATAGGCTCAGAGGGTTTGCTTGGTTTGCTGAGACCAGCCATGTTTTCAGCAATAACACGGTGTTCATATGCGATTCCATCAACAAGGCCTGTTGATTTAAAGATATTTCCGACAACAAGAGCTTTGCTGATCCTCTGCCACAGAATGCTGTTCTTCTCTTTCCTGTCCACATGATATCCCAGGATGGCACTGCCCCCATCAGAGGAAGGCTCATTCCAACTAAGAGTCATAGCATCCTTGTTGAAAGATGTGACAACAGGAATGCCTGGCTGGCCTGGCACATCAAATGGATAGGCTGCTACCACTTGTTCAGAGATAATGCATGGTCCAACGCCATATCTATTTTGGGCCTTGACACGGAACTGATACATGGTTCCAGTGTTGAGTCGGGCTGCCTTGAATGTGGTACGGATCACTGTAGCTGCCAACTCTACCCAGGAAGTACCGGTAGTCTCCCGCATCTCAACAATATAGTTGCTGATGGGAACACCTCCATCATTCTCTGGTGCCTCCCAGGACATGAGAACATAATCGCATGAGACCTCGTCTAGCTTTATGGGACCAGTGGGAGGACCTGGAATGTCGTGGACCAATACTGTGATCGTCTCAGTCACTGTACCCAGCATGTTCTTTCCAGTCATTGAATATTGTCCTCCATCAGTCCTCTTGATCTCACCGATGTTGAGGATAGTTGATGTTGGTGTGGTTTCAGTGTTGGTCCTTTGCGTTTCCTTGAGTGTTGTGTCTCCCTTCTTCCAGGAAACCACAGGTCTGGGTTTGCCGAGCACTGGAATCTCCACCTTGAGACGGTCCCCTGCCTTGGCGATGACCGTCTTCTGGTAGACTCCACGCAGGTCAAAGGAAGGAGCAGAAGTTTGCTCTTTGATAATAGCAGGCCTGCTCTCTCGGGGGTCACTCCTGCCTGATGCGTTTACAGCCATTATGCGGAAGGTATATTCAGCGCCCTCAATCAGATCTGTGACAGTGTAGTCCAGAGCCTTGATGGTGGCCACATGGACCCACTGGTCAGTGTCCTTCTTCTGGGCCTCAATGACATATCCTGTGATTAGGCTGCCACCATCATGCAGGGGCTTGGCCCATGCCAGGCTGGCACTATCAGCTGTCACATCTGTGACATACAAGTTCTCTGGTGCAGAGGGGGCCTGGGACACCCTGATTGGCTCAGGGGTTTCATAGGGCTCACCTATGCCCAGGTCATTCTCAGCAGAGATACGGAAGTAGTAGTAAGCTCCCTCCTCAAGGTCTGCAAACTTAAAGGAACACTTCTGCCATGTGGTGCTAAGAACCGTGTAGGCCTTCTTGGTGGCCTCTCTCTTTTCAATAATGTAATTGTGAATCTTGGAACCACCATCGATTATTGGGATTTCCCACTGGAGAGTGATGCTTCTGTTAGTGATCTCTCTAGGTTTAACATCGACTGGTGGTCCTGGTGTGTCCAGAACTTTAACATTTACAAAGCCGGTCTTCTTTCCAGCAACGTTCTCCAGACAGAGGTGGTACTTTCCAGCATCGTATCTTGTGCAGTCAGGAATAACCAGTAAAGTGTAGGACTCTGTGGTATCAATATGTGCACGTGTTTTCAGGTTGGTATCATCTTTGCTCCAGGTTACTTCAGGAACAGGACGACCTCTGATGGGAACAAACATACGGATTGAAGCACGGCACCTGACCACCAGGGTTCTCCTGAGTTCAGCATCCAGTTCAAAGTCTGGCAGCACCTCCTGGTCTACCAGTTCAGTCAGTTTCTCAACCTCTGCAGGCTCGCCAACTCCCTCTGAGTTTACAGCACTGACTCTGAAGTGGTATTTGGCTCCTTTTTGAAGTTTACCAATAACGTATTCAGTAGCTTTCAATGGGAATTGTGTCTCCACCTCCCAGTCATCAAGCCCTTCCTTTTTGTACTCAACAATATATCCCTCTACTTCAAGACCACCATCATAGTGGGGTCGGCCCCAGGCGAAAGTGGCTGTGCATTTTGTGGTGTCTGTAATTCTGGGGTTGGATGGTGGACCAGGTGGATCTAATAAACAGGAAAAACAGAAAGAAGTTAACTGGGGCCTTTTGGCAAAGGCGCTTCATGAGTATTTTCTGACTTTCTTATATATGCAACATTTGTGTTTATAAAAGGTAATTCAGAATTAAAAGTCCAGTTTTACTTACACACAATGTCCTTGGTCATCACAGGGTGTGATGGCTCACTTGGCTCCCCAAATCCAGCCTTGTTCTCAGCAGTGACTCTAAACTCATACTCTACTCCCTCACTCAGGCCTTGCACCTTAAAGCGCAGGTCAGGAACCGTCCTCTTGGAGGCTCTCACCCATCTCATTCCTCTCCTTTCTTTCCTCTCTACACAATATCCTCTGATGTCACTTCCTCCGTCCTGTGCTGGTCTCTTCCATGAAATGGTGACAGCGTTCCTACTGACAGCATCAATCTCTGGGGTTGACGGTGGGCCTGGTGGGCCTAAGGAAACAAAATATGAAAGAACATTTTGGTCAGTTATAACTTGAACTTGTGGGTTGACAGGTTTTGTTTTCAAGTGAATGGAAATTAGTTAAACTAATTTTATAATTCTGTGGTTATCTGGAAATTAGCATTTTTATTATTAGATTTTTTATTTTTCTTTAATATTATATTATATAAAAAATATATATAATATAAATCGCTTAAACTTACGGTAACTGTCAACCATTTTGACTGGACCAGACTGGCTTGAGTCTCCAGTGCCATACTGGTTCACAGCAGACACTCTAAAGATGTACTCGTTGCCCTTGATCAGTTTGCCAGCTACATATCTGCAGTCCATGACGTTTTCAGCTAGCTTGGTCCACTGCAGGCGGCTGGTCTCTCTCTTCTCTAGGATGTAGGATTTGATAGAGCAGCCTCCATCCTCCTCTGGTGGAAGCCAGGTCAGAGTACACTTCTCAGCTGAAATGTTGCTGGCTTCAATGGGGCCTGGAGGTCCAGGCACATCCAGGACCTTCACCTTTACGCGTTCTTCCTTTATACCGAAGGGGTTGCTGGCAGTGATAGTGTACTCTCCTGTGTTCTTCCGGCTTGCATACTTGATAGCCAGAGTGGAGGAGGTGGGGGTGGTGGTGACAGTGACAATGTCAGAGCTCTTAAACTCACGACCTCCCTTCGACCAGACAGCCATGGGCGGAGGTTTGCCCACAATTTTGGAGGCTGAGATCACAATAGTGTCTCCTGCCCTGACTGACACACCGTCCTTCATATCTGGGTCAATAGTGATCGTCGGGGGCTCTGCAGAGAGATCAGAAGATAGTTGCTTTATAATTGTCAGCAGACCTCTTAATTTCATGACAATGATTGCTTAATTTTATGACAATATTACTTTCAAGGTCTTAAATATTTTAACTAAAACTACCCAAATTAGATCAGCTTACCATACTCATCCTTGCAGGTCAGAAGCTCAGTAAGCTCTGAGGGAACACTGATAGCCCCAGCAGCATTCTTGGCCCTGATCCTGAACTGATACTGGGATCCCTCTGTCAGGTCTGTGACCGTGAAGGCACAGCTCTGGATGTTGACATGATTGGCCTTCATCCAGGCTTTGCCGCCAGCCTCCAGCTTCTCCACCATGTAGCCAGTCAGCTTGTGGCCGCCGTCATATTTGGGAGCAGTCCATATCAGAGTGACTGTACTCCTGGTGACACTGATCACTTCGGGGTTGCCAGGAGGATCTTAAAGAACAAAAAGTAAATGTGTTAAAACATACAGAAACATGCTTTAAAAAATTAGCATTTTCTATTTTCCATTCAGGTATTTAGAAGTGTAATAAAAACTTAGAGATGCCAAAAGAAGAATTTGTGATCTTGTGACATTAGGGGGGAAAATCTATTTAGCTGTGAACCCACCAATAGGATCCAAGGCAACCACAGCCTCGGTGGCCCTGCTTGCCTTTCCTAGGCCAGCCATGTTCATGGCCATCACTCTGAACTCGTACTCTAGTCCCTCTATAAGGCCAGTGACTCTGCATTCCTTTACTCTCAGAGGAGTCTTACTGGCTCGTTTCCACATTTGACTGTTCCTCTCCTTAAACTCCACATGAAATCCTAGAGAGAAACAAAATAAGTTGATCATGATGATGTTGTTGCTATTCGCTTAACTACAAACTGATATACAAGACAGTCTGTTACCAGTTATTGTGGAGCCACCAGTGTCCTTTGGATCAGCCCAAGTCAAGAGGGCCATCTCGTGGCGGATGCTCGCTATTTCTGGAGGAGCAGGTGCCCCGGGCACATCTGGAAGCACAGACAGAGAGAGGGTTAGGTTTGCTCTTGCTCATGTTACTTGTAAAAAGTTTCTAAAAAGTCTAATATACATATTTAAATGCATCTCATCTTTATATTACAAGTTGGGTAATTTTTTTCGAAAGATTGATAAAAGATTAATACTGAATAAAGCTACATTTTCGTATGTAGGACCATTCCTATGTAGGCAGCAGGTTATTATTTTAAGATCCATTCTGCAAGGAAAAGGAGATTTACCACTTTAGGTGATATCACAAAGACAGCCATGCTAACATCATAACGTCTGTGTTCAAAACAGGCTAAACTGCTGTCTAAGAAGGTGTCTAACAGGACAGCAAGGCATCGAGTGCTGTTCCAAACGGCTTGACCGATCTCTTTCTGTCACGTAATATGCCTTCAAACTGCCCCAGTAACGGCCAGTTTTGAAGACCGCATCAAAGGTGACTTGATGCTTCCTATCACCCATAAACCAGCGCAGCTGCGGCCGGCGTAGCTTTTGGTCAAACAAGCCGAATTCGCACACAAATATACGTTTTTAAACGTTTTTAGTAGTTTTCTCGCTTTGATTTTTGAAAAGCTAGCGAGAACTATCACTCAACTATCGTATGTGCCTGTGACTGTAACCAAGCAAGTTTGTTAAGTATGATTTCAGAGGCATCTGTTAGCCATTTGGCTAGTTAGCTGATGCTAAGGCTAGGGTCTCTCTTGTGACGGCCAGAAGAGACACAAGATGGCGTGCTGACATCACACGTTACCGTAAGTGCTGCTCTAGAAGGCTGTTCTAAACCAATGTTAACAGAGATGCCTTCATTTTAAAGTTATGCCTTCTGAGGCAGCTGTCTATTACGGTAGAGAGGCAGCGAGGCAACTGCCTTCTGTTTGGAACACAGCTACAGACTATAAAAGACACATGACAACTTCAGGCCAGAATATAGCTAGCTAGCTAGGAGTGTGATACTCACTGAATGGATGCTGTGCGATGACTGGGTTAGACCTCAGATACTCTCCAACCCCATACTTGTTTTCAGCGAACACTCTGAAGATGTACTCTACTCCATCGTGGAGCCTGATCACCCTCATGGTGGTCTTCTGGATGGCTGAAGCCACTGTGACCCACTTGTTGTCCGTTGTCCTCCTCTTCTCCACAATGTAGTTGGACACCTCCGCACCACCATCGTCTTTGGGCGGTCCCCACTCCAGGGTTATGCCGTCAGCAGTGATCTCATCAAACTTAATGGGTCCTGTGCAGATGCCAGGCTTACCGACCACCTTCAGCTGGATCTTGCAGTCCTTGGAGCCAGCACTGTTTCTGACATTGATGGTGTAAGTATCGGCATCTCCTCTCTGGCAGTCTCTGATGAGCAGAGTGGTGATGCCTGAAGACGCCTCAACGCACATTCGGCCGGTGTCTCCAAGCATCGTGTCGCCTTTCTTCCAGGTGGTGGTGGGGTAGGGAATTCCGATGATGGGGATGTTGATCCGTGTGGTGCTGCCCTCCTTCGCCACGTAGCAATTGTCCTGCAGACAACTTAAGTTGCAGTCCGGCAGCACTGAAATCAAAAGGAATTTGCTTATCAAAAAACAGTTGAAAACAATCATTTTATGTTCTAACAAAACAAGCAACTGTACAGAACAAAATATGGCATGATGGATAAGGGTGATCTCTTACCAAACTGGTCCTTTGCGATGACAGTGAGCTCAGTGGGTGGTCCCTCTCCAGACTCATTGACAGCCTTGACTCTGAACAAGTACTCCTTGCCCTCAGTCAGCTCGCCGATGGTGTGTGAGGTGTTCTTGCCCTTCATGATCTCCTTCCACTTCTCCTCGCCTTGGCTTTGTTCCAGGATGTAAGCGGTAATGTGGCTTCCACCGTCGCTGAAGGGCTTCTTCCAGCCCAGGACGACAGAGTCCTTGGTGGTCTTCAGGGCTTTGAAGTCTGTCACTGGACCAGATTGCTCTGAAGGGGGAGGACAGATGAGTTAAGAGTGAGCAAGATGTGTTTAATTTTGCTTAATTTTAATAAAGGCTGAATGTAAAAGCAACTTTACTAATCTGATCTAATCGAGTTGTAACTCATCTTAAATAATCCTTATTATATACTCTATAAAATACTCTACTGTAGTGTACCGTTCTGTGCTCAAAGGGATTCTCCTCCGCTGCATAAAACAACAATGACTTGTAACTACCTGAGGCTCGGACGATCCCGGCAGTCTCACAGCCCTCTCCGATGCCGTAGGCGTTTTCAGCCAGCACTCTGAAGCAGTAGGCCTGTCCCGCCTCCAGGTTGGTGACCCTGAAGGAGATTTTGTGGCAGTCTGCTGACACGCAGGTCCAGGCCTTCCTCTCTGCCAGACGTTTCTCTACGACATAGCTCTTGACTGGGCTGCCGCCGTCAATCAGTGGGGCGTCCCAGGTGATGCAGGCGTGGCTTCTGGAGGTCTCCTTTACGATCAGGTTCAAAGGTGGTCCAGGAGAATCTGAGGGTGGGGGGAGAAGCAGTATCTCTGGGTCAGAGATTTTGTTAACTGAACTGAGATACAATTCAGATTGTAGATGGACATAATGGGAGTGAAAATATCTTAATACTAATGCTGACTTTCACTGTTTCAGCAATCACAGTTTTAGTGGACTACATCTGGTTAAAAAGTAAATTTTAGACATTTATACATTTAACCAGTGTTTCAACAACATATTTCAATGTGTTGCAGGTTGATAAAAGGACCTGCACTGAACTATTATCATTGATGCCTAGATTTATTTTCACCTGAAACATACCAAATCCATGCTCACTGGGGTGTGTGTACTCCAATTCTATTATCTCATCATGTTTCTTATGGCAGACATCTTACCGAGGACCTTGACCACGATGGTGTAGCTCTTGGAGCCACTGCTGTTCTCCAGCGACAGGACGTATTTGCCAGCATCGTATCTGTTAATGTCCTCAATCATCAGTAGGGTGTCCCACTCTGACGTCTGGATCAGCACGCCCTGCCTATCCTTCAGGTTGGCGTCCACCTTCGTCCACGTCACCTTTGGTGCTGGGCGTCCTCTCAGTGGGACGTAGAGCCTCATGGTGACGCCGGCTCGAAGAACCAAAGCTTTTCTTAGGTCGGCATCCAGCTCAGCTTCAGGAGCGACTGGAAGACAGACCGCTCATTAGTTAATCATCCCTACAGTCCCTACATTCTTAATTCAGTCTGACTTCGTCTTGTTAGCAGATTTATGTGCCTTTTTTTAGCAGACACAATTGATTTTCTACAACCAATTCAGTGTTACTTTCAGTTAATAGCAAGCCTGCGTTAGCTAGCCTAGCTCACAGTTAGTGTCAGTTAATCAAGAATGTTGAGAATACATACATACAATTATTTAAATGGATGAAATGAGTGATGCATAATAAATTAACCACTGAAAGAACCAAAGATTTATATGATGCTAAATGTAGTTTGTAGATTTGTCAGAGCAGTAGTGTGTGTTTAAGCTACTGTGTTTTGATAGGTAAGTTACCTAAATTTAAAAAAAATTCTGATAGACATACTTTCTTGTCATATAATACGTAATCTGTGTTTTCATGTTGTTTTCTGATAAAAAGGCATTTGTTTCTTACAGGTGTTTGATTGTGATAATGTGGGACGGCCACAGGTTTGTAACTGTAGCTAACATGTTAGCGAGACTAGCTATGACATTAGCCATCCTGCATCTCTAGGTCTTATTGACCTGTGTCTGCTAATTTTATGAAATAATTCACATTGCATAAAATTGAAAGAGCCCCTGAAGTCCCATAACATTATATTTTTTATCTTGTGCGCAAGTTATTATCTTGTGGGAACAAGATAGTAACTTGTGCACATAAGATCATAATTATCAAGTTAATTATTTTGTTCCCATAAGATAATAACTTGTGGGCACAGGGTAAAAAAAAACATCTTACGAGACTTCAGGGGCTCTGTGTGATCATTCAAACGAGTTCATCCTCAGGGGTTAGTAATCAGAATAAAGCGGTATAATAAAGAGTTGAAGAGCGTACTTAGGATGTCCTTGGGCATGTGGTTTCCAGGGACCTCACTGGGCTCACTGAAGCCGATCTTGTTGACAGCGAAGACTCTGAACTGGTACTCAGTGTCGTCAAGGAGGCCGGTCACAAGGAATTTGGTGGCCTGAAGCTTTTTTGCAACGTTGCACTTCATCCAGGTCTCAGAGTCAGCTCGCTTACACTCCACCAGGTAGCCGATGATCTCGCAGCCACCATCGTAGGCCGGTTTGGTCCAGTTAAGGCTGATGGAGGTCTTGGTAGAGTCCACCACCTTGGGGAAGGCAGGCGGGCCGGGAGGATCTGGAAAATTATTGAAACACATTTGTTAGCCTATTATTCTCACATTTTACAAACATTCCACAACCCTGTCTGTTTAAAGCATTGTTTTTTCTAAAGCAGATACTTACAGACGGGGTCAACAGCCAGTGCGGCATTGGATGCGTCGCTGGGTTTTCCCGGACCAGCCTTGTTCACGGCGATGACTCTGAACTCGTACTCAGAACCCTCGGTCAGCTGAATGGCCTTGATAGTCCTGTCGATGACCGGACGGCGGTTGACCTTAGCCCATGCCAGCTCAGTGGCCTCACGTTTTTCCACCATGTAGCCCAGGATGGTGGCCTTGCCGTCATTGGCTGGGGCCTTCCAGCTCACTGTCATGGAGTCCTTAGTAATATTGGTGATGACAGGCGGCTCGCATGGACCAGGAACATCTGATGGTCATAAAAATCTCCCGTCAGTGTTTGAGTCTTATCAACAGGCAAAATGTGCTGTCTCGTAAATATTGAGCAACATTGTGAGTTTGGAGGGTCTGAACACAGAGAAATGTGATTATTTAAAACAAGACTGATGAATGATTAACACATTGGCCACGTCAGGCAAATTGTTTAATGCTCACACTAGAATTTTGGATAATAAATGAAGAAAAGAGTGAAAGTCAGAAGTTCTTTTTTACTGTGTTTTGTACTTTTCAAATGGACCTTACTGCAGTAAAGGTTTTCTTAAGCTGATGATACATGGGGCAACTTTTTGAGCAATGTTGCTGGGCAATGTTGCCGTCAATGGTAATAAATAAAGATTACTACTGTAATCCCCTTCCCCCACCACTCCGCCACCCGCCCGCCCCACAGCTATCTGTTCAAAACATAGTCAGACTTGACACCAGCAAGATTGCCCAGCAACATTGCTCAAAAAGTTGCCCTGTGTATCATCAGTTTTACATTCCCTATCCAGTGGTTGCTTTAGCTACACAGGTCTGAACGTACCATATGGGTTCTTGACCATGACGGGGTCAGTCATGATTGGGTCTCCCACACCATACTGGTTCTCAGCACTGACTCTGAACTGGTACTCATGTCCTTCGATGAGTTTCTCCACTGAGCAGTCGGTCGAATGTCCATGGATGTTGGATGACACCAGCGCCCAGTTGGCCCTGCTGGTCTCACGCTTCTCTATGATGTAGTTCGTGATCTCAGAGCCGCCATCTGCAAGTGGGGGCTCCCATCGCAGCTTAACACGGTCAGCAAACACCTTAGAAATCTTCACTGAAGCCGGGGGGCCTGGTTTGTCTGCAGGGGAAACAGTGGGAGGTTAGCTTCTTTGTTTATTTGTACACATAACATGCTTACTTAGAGAAAAGACAACAATAAATGAATATTAAATCCAACTTACCGAGCACCTTGACCTTGATGGTTGCATACTTGCTGCCATTGATGTTCTCAGCAGTGATGGTGTAGTCTCCAGACTCCTTCCTGGTGACGGAGAAGAGCTCCAGCAGGTGGACATGTTTCTTCTGGGCCATCTTCATTCCCTCAGCAAGGACCAGAGGCGCTCCATCTTTCTTCCAGAACACCTTCGGCAGTGGCTTGCCGAACACCTCAGCATCCAGGAAGACGTTCTCTCCGGCTTTCACCACGATCAGGTTCTTCATGTTGACGCCCAGATCCACACGAGGAGCAACTGCACAAGAGGAAGAGAGAGAAAAATCACCATGATTTCTCAATAATTTATTTTTTCAGTCGTAGTATTCCTTGCTGTGTTGAGGTGTACCATTCTCTGCAATGACAGGGATGGGGTCTGACAGTTCAGACGGCTGGCTGATGTTGATGGCGGTCTTGGCGATGACTCTAAACTGGTACTGTTGGTACTCCTCCAGGCCGGTCACCACGTAGCTCTCTGTCTGGATGTTCATGCAGTTGGCGTTGCAGCGTTTCCACTTCTCCTCTGGGAGCTTTGTGTACTCCACGTAGTAGCCAATCAGCTTGCTGCCGCCGTCGTGTTTGGGACGGCTCCAGATCAATGACACAGAGTTCTTGGTCACATCCATGGGCTCGGGTTTACCTGGTGGGTCTGAATGGAAAGAAGCAAATAGTTGTAGACTCAGTTATGCTGTCTGAGCAAGGAAGACGACTGAAGTTTGGGGTTGAGAGAACATGAGTGTGAACCTGGTGGGTGTCAAAGCCCTGAAGACAAGCTTCAAGCTGAGCATTCAAATAAAAGCTACATAAAAAACTAACTCCAGTGACGACTGGCTGTCTCTCAATTCAGTTAGCTTGAAAGTGTACCTTAGAATGAAGCTCATACTTAATTTTTAAGTCTGGTATTATGAGTTAAAAATTAAGAAACTGGTTGAGAAAAATGAAAAAGTGTTGCATATTAATTACATTTTGTTTTCTTGTGACAATTAAAAAATATTTTCTCTTGATCTCATGATAACAGTGTTGTTTTGCAGGGATGCTTTCTTGGAAGTGGAATTTCTAAAATCATGACAATCTTGAATATTGATCAGCTGAACGAAATTTTCGTACCAACAGCGGTCCTGGCGATGATGAAGTCAGTCTGTTTGCAAGGTTTGCCCTGTCCAGCTTGGTTGAGTGCAGACACCCTAAAGGTGTACTCCAGGCCTTCCATCAGGCCAGTGCAGGTGTACTGGGTGGCTTTGACCAGAGATTCATTGGCCTTCACCCACAGAAGGCTGTTCCTCTCCTTCTTTTCAATGCAGAATCCAGTGATGGGGCTACCGCCGTCGCTGCTGGGACGCTCCCATGACAGGATGACAAAGTCCTTGTTAATTCTGTTAATCTGCAGGTTTCTGGGCTCACTGGGAGGATCTTTGGGGGAAAACAAAACAGTTAGTACATAGTCTCATCGCTGTACTGTTGGTTACCAGTAATGGAGCTAAACATTTCTTGGCTCAGACTCACCAAATGGATATCTGGCGATCATCTTCTCAGAGTAGATGGGCTCGGAGACGCCGAACCTGTTCTCGGCACGGACTCGGAAGCCATACTCTTTGCCAGTTGTCAGTTTGGTAACTCTAAAGCTGGTTTTGGTGCAGGATGTGGACAGTGTAACCCAGTCGCCCTGGCTGACGTCACACTTCTCAACAATATAGTTGGTGATGTTGCTGCCACCATCCTCCTGTGGGGAGTTCCAGAGCAGCGTGCAGCCATCGATGTCTAGTTCGGTGACCTCTAGAGGAGCTTCAGGGGGTCCAGGGATGTCTGAAGATACACAGGGGATGAGTCAGTGGTGACTTCAACGATAGATGTACACACCTAATCAATGTTTGTTATTTATCAATCACTTTAGTATTAAGTATATTATCTATATCTTTTCATTTCAGAACCAGGAGCTTTAGCAGCGTCTGTTGTTCAAACTGACCCATGATGGTGACTCTGAGGATCTGGTTGACCTTGCCGGCGCTGTTCTCAGCCGATAGGCTGTAGTAGCCACTGTCCTTTCTCGTCACATTCTTGATGATAAGCGTGCAGGTTGTCAGCGTCTTTACGACGGACAGGCGGTCAGAGGTCAGCACGTCCTCGTTGCCCTGCTTCCACTTGCAGAAGGGAGCAGGTTTACCTGCCACAATGGCCTCAACCACCATCTTGGATCCAGCTCTAAATGTCACAATGTCTGGCAATATGATCTTAGGAGGCACTGGAAGGAAGAAGAAAAACTAAAAGTTACTTCACAGATAAATTTGAGGGTTTCAATTTTTATTCATCAGGGAATATTTAATTTTCTGATTTCAAATAGTCTGAGATGGATTTCAGGCTGGTCTACTCACTGAGCTGCTCCTTGATCTCAAACACTCCCTCTGCCTCTCGCGGCAGGCTGACTCCCACTGAGTTCCTTGCTGCCACCCTGAACTTGTGTTTCTTTCCTTCATTCAGACCAACTACCACGATGGTCAGGTCTTTGACCACAGAGTAAGGTGTCCACTTGTCCTCAGGTGCACCCTCCTCCTGGTAGTCCACCACATAACCGTTGATCTTAGCTCCTCCGTCTCTGAGTGGCTTCAACCAGCCCAGTGTGGCACTATTCTTGGTGACCTCCAACACGTCCATCTTCTTTGGAGGGTCGGGTTCACCTGAATGCAACACACAGCAGGAGTTAAGAAGACAGTGGAACACAGGGATTTGACTATCTAAACCAGATTCACACAGTTTGTGGTGACACTCACTGATGGGATCAACGGCCAGGTAGGACTTTGGCGAGTCCTGAGGAACTCCGATGCCGTACTTGTTGCAGGCCATGACTCTGAAATAATACTCAATGCCAGGCGTCATATTGGTAACCTTGAAACTGGTCTTCTTCAGGTCCTCTATGCACTTGGACCATGTCTTCCTATCTACCTCCCGTTTCTCCACAATGTAGTTGAGGATGGGGCTGCCACCGTCATTCTCTGGTGGCAACCAGGACAGCTGAGCTGTTGTCTTGGTGATGTCGGTTGCATCCAGGCCACCGACGGGACCGGGAGTATCTGCAGAGGAGGAATTTAAGAATCTCTTTGATCGTACGGTTTCCTTACCAGTGAAAATACTGTTAAAGGACATTATTATTCTGTGACTCACCAAGGACTTTGACACGGACAAACACAGCTTTCTCTCCAGCTGAATTAGACAGAGTCAGTGAGTATCTCCCAGAATCCTCTCTGGTGCTCTCGGGGATGACCAAGAAGGACATGGTGTCGACCTGGTCCACGTGACCTCGGCGGACCACATTGTCCACACCCATACGCTTCCAGGTAACCTTGGGGGAAGGCCTTCCTCTGATGACAGCAAAAAGCCTTATTGGGCAGCCTGCCCTGACAGCTAGGCCTTTCCTCAGACTGGCATCCAGGTCAATCTCTGGAGCCTCTGTTGCCATGGAAACACATTGATGTTGATCAATACAATGAATTTATTAAGGCACAGTTGCTGTTGGGTTTAGTAACAATTCATTCTTACCCAGGATCTCCTTGGGGGAGACGGCTTCCTTCAAGTAGGCGTGGCGTCCCCAGCCCACCTGATTTTGGGCGGACACCTTGAATTCGTACTCCACCTTCTCATCCAGCTGGCCGATGGTGAACTCTGTGAGTACCAATGGGCCATGAGTGTCAATTCTCTTCCAGCCCTCTGTGGGCTTCTCAGGATCTGCCTCGCTTTTCAGCCTCATGTCCAGGCTGTAGTTGATGATGGGGGCTCCACCATCGTACACAGGTTTAGACCAGGACAGGGTGATTGAGGTCTTGGTGCTGTCGCCCACCTTCAGACCTGCAGGGGGACCAGGGGGCTCTGCAGACAGAGACAGCAAAACACAGTTCAATACAAATACTCAAACACCAGAAGACACAGGGGATTCCTGTGCTTTACAAAGGTAAACTAAACTATGACAGCAACTGCAAACTCACCGATGGGATCTTTGGCTGCAACGGGTCTGCAAGGTTTGCTGGGCTCTCCCAGGCCGACCTCGTTCTCTGCCTTCACCCTGAACTGGTACTCATGGTTGGGAATCAGGTTGGTGACTTTCATGCGCCTCTCTGAGATGGGGCTCTTGGTGCAGGGAACCCAGCGCACTGCCCTCTTCTCTTTCCTCTCCAGGATGTAGCCGGTGATTGACTTTCCTCCATCATTCTCAGGAGGAGCCCAGACAACAGTCATCTCATCTTTACTGACCTAAATCACAATGATATTAACACTGTGAGTAACTTGTACACTGATACCAGTATCAAAGTGGAAATCAGGCTAAAACATAGAACATCTATAAAAGAGGAAGAAGTTTACTTACCTTGGTGACCTCAGGGGCTTCAGGGGGTCCAGGTTTGCTGAACTGAGTCTTGACAGTGACAGGCTTGCTCTCCATGGCAGGGCCAGTTCCCATCTTGTTCTCAGCCCTCACTCTGAAGATGTACTCATTACCCTCCACCAGACGAGTGACGTTGCAGTACGGTGTGACCACAGAGGCGGAGTATGTGGACCAGACCATCCTCCTGGTCTCGCATTTCTCAAGGATGTAGCTGTCCACCTCGCAACCTCCATCATCCTCTGGACCGTCCCACACCACTCTGCACTTGTCGGCTCCAATTCCCGTAAGCCTGAGGTTCCTCACGGGGCCAGGGACGTCCAGGACGTTAACATTGGCGTATGCCGTGAAGGTGCCGGCCGGGTTGGTGGCTGTAATGATATACTTTCCAGTGTCAGTGCGTCTGGATTTGACCAAAAGGAACTTGGAGTAGTCTGGGCCAGTCTCATAGCTGATTCTGGGGTTGTCTCCGACAGCCTTGTCTTTGGTCCATTTGACCTCAGGCTGGGGCTTTCCTCTCAGGCCGGCCTCCATCCTGACTGACTCTCCGGCCTTCACTGTCAAAGCTCCAGCCAGCTTCAGGTCAATGACAGGCTTCTGGATCTCCTCTTTCACCAGAATGTCGGCAAGTTTTACCCAGGCACTCTCTCCTCCTTCATTAACGGTCTGCACCCTAGATAAAAAAATTATAACAATTATTAATTAAAAGTAATTTACTCAAAAAACACCATTTCTGAGAAAAGAGAAACCTTTCAGAACAAACACCATGAACTTTTAAAGGAAGAATGAAGTATCCTACCTGAACGTGTACGTATGGTTCTCAGTGCACTTGTCAGCCAGGAAGAAGGTGTCGGTGAGAGTGCCCGTGTTGAGTTTCGTCCACTCCTCAGCATCTTTGGCTTGGCACTCCAGGTTGTAGGAGATGTTGGGGCTGCCACCGTCATAGTCAGGCTTCCTCCACCTCAAATAGACGTAGTTCTTACCAATGTCAGTGGCTCTGAAGTTCTCAGGCTCACCGGGCTTCTCAATGGGGTCGATGGCAAGCAGAGGGGTCTTGGTCTCCACACAAGGTCCTGGTCCAACCTTGTTTTCGGCGCAGACACGGAACAGGTACTCATGGCCCTCCATGAGCTTGGTTTTGATCTTGCGATTGGTGCAGTTGGAAGAGATCATAGACCACATGCTAATGCTGGGTTCACGACACTCCACAATGTAGTTGGTGATCTCGGATCCACCGTTGTCCTTAGGGGCCTCCCAATTGATCATGCATGAGTCCTTGGTGGCATAGGTTGTGTGCAGGTTCTGGCAGTGGCTGGGTCTGTCTAACACATTGACTGTGATTGTGCAAGAGGCCTCACCGCCCTCATTTGAAACCTTCAGGACGTATTTACCATGGTCAGCTCTTGTGGCCTCTTTGATCCTCAAGTGGACCACAGGGAAGTTCTGAATGATGGTGACACGTTTGCTGTTCTCCAGAACGGTCTCCTCCTTTGACCAAAGCACTTCTGGGTCAGGACGAGCCTTGATGTAGCCAATGATGTTGATGTTGTGTCCGACACGCACAGTAACACGCTCGCGGCAGGTGACCTCCATCTCAATCTCTGGAGGAATAAGGATGTCCTGAGCAGTGATGGACTCTGGGACTTCTCTGGACTCTCCATCTCCAATCATGTTGGAAGCATAGACTCTGAATCTGTAGGTCACGCCCTCCTCCAGACCCTTCACAGTGTATGCACACTGCTTGATGAAGTTGTCCAGGTTCACTTTTTTCCATTCTTCAGTGTCGGCCTTCTTCATTTCCACAGTGTAGCCCAGGATGGGACTGCCTCCGTCTTTGTTGGGTTTGGTCCACACCAGGTCAGCGGTAGTCTTGCTGTAATCTTTAACTTTGGGGTTGACAGGGGGGCTGGGGACAGTGATGGGCCTACACGGTTTGCATGGATCAGAGGTGGGAGAGGGGCCACTGTAGCCGGCAATGTTCTCAGCAAACACTCTGAACTCGTACTCATTACCCTCAAACAGACCCAGGACTCTGTACCTCAGGTCCTTACAGGGCGTCTTGTTGACACGGATCCATTTTCCTCCCTTGTGTCTGCGCTCGATGATGTAGCCAGTTATCTGGCTGCCACCATCAGCCAAGGGCATGGTCCAGCCGAGTGTAACAGCATCCTCTGCGATATCAGAGGGCTGTGGCTTACCAGGCGGGCTGGGTGGCATGAAGGTGTGCTCGGCGACAGTGGGTTTGCTCTCCAGAGGAGCGCCGATGCCCATCTTGTTCTCAGCACGAATGCGAACCACATACTCTGTTCCCCTCTGCAGGCGAGTGATATTGAGACTGGTAGCGAGGCTTCCAGAGCTCACACATCCCCAGGTCTCCTTGTTGGACTCTCTCTTTTCCACAATGTAGTTGGTGACGGGGCTACCGCCATCATCCTTGGGAGGACGCCATTCAATCATCATGGAGTCTGGAGTGACCTCCAGGATGTTGACAGGTCCAATGGGAGCAGCGGGAACATCCAGGACAGTGACGTTCAAGGCCACTGTCTTGGTTCCAGCTGGGTTGGACACGGTGAGGAGGTAGGTGCCGGTGTGGTGCCTGGTGCAGTCATTAATGCTGAGCACAGTGGAGAAGTTGTCAGTGTCGATCTTGACATTACCCTGGCTGGTGATCTCCTCTCCTTCAATGGTCCACTTGGCAGTGGGAACGGGGATTCCTCTCATGATAGCTGGCAGCCTGATGGTGGAGCCAGCCTTCACAATGATGCCTTCAGTGAGCTTAACGTCCACCTCGACAATTGGAGGCACTGTGAGCATGAAGGCAGAGGAAGTTACCCCATGCTACTACACTCATAATTAAACACTGAAGTAACCAACGCAAACTGACAAACAGAACCCACATTAAGAGGATAGGCTGCTTATGTGTAATTAATAATGATAATAAAAATATTATAATAGGACCTACAACTACACAAATATTGGTGCTACAGCTGGTGACTGTAAACGGAGAAATAAAACTGAAACATTCTCCATCTATATATTAATTATAGCTGATCAAGCATAAATTTCATCTTATAGAGGTGACGTAGATTATTGGTTCTGTTCTGTATCTCACCCAGTTTCTCCTGGCAGAGGATGGGCACGGTGGTGTCGGGTCTGCTAAGGCCAATGGCGTTCTCAGCCCTCACTCTGAAGCGATAGGTCTTTCCTTCCTCCAGACCAGTCACATGACTCTCAGGGATGCTGACGGTCTTCCACTCGTCCCACTCCTTCTCTCCCTCTTCCTGATACTCCACCAGGAAGCCTGTGATCTCACTTCCCCCATTGCGGTCGGGCCAGTTCCAGACCAACCACACTTCAGTTTTGTCAACGTCGTCATGGTGCAGGTCTTTAGGTGGACCAGGAGGGACTGGAGGAACGTAAGGAAAGACATTTAGGGTGAACGGGAGAGTAGGAACGCATTCACAATACAGACTCCACCTTTCTTGGTGCTTAAGGAAATTCACAATTGCTTTGTTATACTTTTACATAGTGGCATACCAAATTATGTGTACAAAAACGTCCATTTTGCTATGTTTCATCTCAAGAAGAGTACTTTTTGCAAAGTATTTTGTTTGTTTTCTGAGGTCTACTCCCACTACAACATACTACATATTCATCTGCCGATCATGTGTCCACTGTGCTTTACTCACAGAGTGGGTTCATTGCTTTGATGGCCTTTGGTGTCTCGACGTATTCGCTGCGGCCGTACTGGTTCTCAGCAGCGACTCTGAACGAGTACGATGTGCCCTCCATCAGGTGCTTCAGCATCATGCTGCGTTTCTTGGATGTTGAGCAGACAGGGACCCACTGAGTGGACGCAGTGTCTTTTTTCTCCACCACAAAGTTAGTGAGACGAGCACCGCCGTTGTCCTCTGGGTCCTTCCAGGACAGGTAGGCGGAGTCACTCCTGATGTCAGAAACCCGAAGGTGCTGGATGGGACCAGGTTTATCTGAAGAAAACATATCAGGAACGTCACGAAACTGTCAACTTTGACTTCTCTTTAGTGGAAGATACAAAATGGAATGAACTACATGTATCATATCAATCACAGTTAAGACTGATTATCCTCACCAAACTGCTAAATCACACTCATGTATTCAAACCAAAACTAGTTTTTTCAATTCTTACCAAGGACTAGCACGGTGCATGTTGCGGTCTTTGATCCAACGGAGTTCTCCACAGTTAGGGTGTAGTCTCCACAGTCACCACGGTTACAGAACCTCATCTCCAGCTTGGTGCCTTCCTGGTTGGTCTCGATGTCGGCCCTGGTGGGCACCTCGGCGTCGTTCTTCTTCCAGGTGACGGTGGGGAACGGGACGCCTTTGATGAAGGCCATCAGGGTGATGTGAGTACCGGCCATGGCCTTCACCTCTCGGGTCATTCCGGCATCCAGAATCAGCTCTGGGGCCTCTGAGGTGTAGAAGACCGACAGGAGAGACATTAACAGTTGAACTAGTGAGATTTACCGGTCATTAACACTGTAATATCACACAGAATTTCTTCAATCAGAGTTACGAGGTGGTTCAGATAAGACTGAACCACTGAAATGACGACTCACCAAGTCTGTCCTGCACTCTGATTGGCTCTTTCAAGTTAGCCGGGTCAGACTCTCCGGCAGCGTTAACAGCCATGACTCTGAAGCGGTACAGAGCACCGTCATCCAGGCCGATCACCTTAAATTTGGTCTCCTGGCAGGAGTCTGGAGTCTGGTTCACCTGAGGACAGAAGCAGGACAAGAGTTCCAATATCAAGGTTCACTACAGATTTAATGAGAATAAGAAGATGCGAGGGGGGCCATGGCTGTTAGATTTCATGGTAATTGGACAGCCGCCTTACCTTGCTCCACTCCTCCTCTCCAGCCTTCTGGAACTCCAGCAGGTATCCGAAGATCTTTCCTCGGCCGGTGTCGGTGGGAGGCTGCCAGGACAGAGTGACTGACTCCTTGGTGAAGTCGATGACCTGGAGGTTCACCGGTGGACTGGGTTTCACTGTGGCAAAGGACAGGTAGGTATTCTTGTCATGAATTGGCACAGTAATAGCAATGCAATTAAGTGTTGTTGTAAGAGGTGAACTTACCGATGGGATCTTTGGCGAAGACGGGTTTGGATGGTGGGCTCGGGTCTCCGGCTCCCACCTCATTCTCAGCGCTGACTCTGAACTCGTACTCACAGCCTTGCAGCAGCTCCGTCACCCAGTACTCCACCTTCGGATGGATTCTCTCTGTGTTGCAGCGAACCCACCTGAAAGCAGAAACATTAACAGCTAATCTGTTAGCCACTGACAAACATGTTCATATTCTGTTTTGCAGCCTTGCTCTTTCACATTTTATGGGTCAAGGTCAGGGTTGGGATACTAGTTTCATTATGCATATATTACCGAAACTATGAATCAGGTAACTGTTAAGCCAAAATTTGTATGTCTAGGCTGCAGCTTTTCCTTGTAAGGATCTGCTGCTTTTCAACATCTCTGGGGTTTTGGACTGTTGCTCGGACGAATAAGAACACTTGAAAACATTACCCTTTTTTGATTAATCGCCTAATTTAACCGATTACTTGATGTGTAGCTCATAAAATTGCAGCTGAACTGTTGATACCCAACAGTTTACCGGTGAGACTCGGACTGGGGGCATAGCTTTACCCTCCGAACGACAGAAGTTTGTAGCGCTGTGTGTTTGTGCACCTGTTGGCCATGGTCTCCTTCCTCTCCACAATGTAGCCTGTGATAGGTTTCCCTCCGTCGGCAGGTGGCTCCCAGCTGACGAGGGCGGAGTCATGGTAAACCTCCTTTACCGTGGGCTGTTTAGGAGCGTCGGGCACCTCTGTGATGGAAACAAACAAATGTAGTCCCACTGATGAGACACTGCCTGATGCCTCACCAGCACTACCTGCTGCTGCTGGTTTAACAACACTTCTAGAATGGACTCCTCAGCAGGCTACGTGACCCCCTCTGTATGAACATCTCTGTCAGTGTGTTTGTCAGGACTTACTGAAGATGTCTTTAGCCTTGGATTCTGCGGACAGCAGGGGGTCGCTGATGCCGTAGATGTTCTGAGCCATGATCCTGATGATGTAATCGCGACCCTCGATCAGCTTCGGCACCTGAAGTAACAGACAGCAGGAGGCGTTTGTCAGTACTGAGGAGTTACTGTCAAGTGTTTGGCTGTGTATCGACGACCTCAATAACTGTAGTACTAAAAGTTGACAGTTGGGCTAGCTGGTTAGCATGCTAACTTCAGCAGTAATTGATTGAACTGAGTTGTGTGAACGTCACTTCCGGGGCGCGCAAGCTTCTGTGCGACCAGAGAGCAGCATGAATGCTGAACACCTGATTATAATCAGGCGTGTTTTTATGTGTGCTTTTACGGGGTTTTTTTTATGTTGGCGTGCACTTTTTAAACCTTTTAAACCTACTTGTCAATCCGGACCCATATCTCTTTGGTGATCAAACTTTTAATCTCCCTATAGGGTCCTTTGGGGTTTTAAATGTGCACATACTGGCTGCTTAAATGTTGTGAATAATGTGTGTGAGTTGTGTTATGTACTGTTGCAAAAATACTGCTCTTAACTAATTGCCCCTAGTGGGATTAATAAAGTTTATTGAATTGAACAGAAATTTTTGCAACAGAACACATAGACGTCTTTCATGTCAGAGCTGTTACATCTGCACATCCTGTTGAAATTTTTTATAAATCTCTTAAAATCTTACACATGGAACCTTTAAATGAAAAAGTATAAGTCATGTTAAATCATTAAGAATACAATCATTTACTTCCTGTAGTAGTATTATTGCCTGTTTACGTGGTAATATATCAGAATATACAATCAAAGGTTCAGTGTGTAAGTTTTAGAGGCACCTAGTGGTGAGGGTTGCAAATTGCAACCAGCAGCTCACGGTACATTCAAGTGCTCCTCGGATGGTCCCATTTCTAGAGTTGTGAAGTCGTTCAGTGTGTGTTCATGTGTCAGAATGTGGGATCAACATGGACGCTACTACAAAGATCAGCTACGCTACTATCAGCTCCTGGAACATGATCTGTGTATTTAGTCTGTTGACTCTTTAGTAAATTGTTGATTGGTGAAATGACAAATAACTTCTATTTTTGTCCTTTAACTGTAATTTTCTCACACGCTTTTGAATAGTTTAACCCAAACAGGTTTTCTCTAGTTAAACTATCTTTTCGTCTGAGCATGTCAGCTCTGATCTGCACACCTTGCAGGTGGTCCTGGTACAGGACGAGGTGACAGGCATCCACAGGTCTCTGTTGGTGTCTCTCTTCTCGATGATATAGTTGGAGATAGCGCAGCCTCCGTCGTCCAGAGGAGGGTTCCAGGAGATCACCATGTAGTTCCTGTAGACCTCGTTGAACACCACGGGGCCCATGGGAGGCTGAGGACGGTCTGACAGGGGGAAGCATTTATACGGGTGACTTTTTATACAGGCTGATCAAGTCATTCCTATCGCTTTATATCTCGTTCTATAGATACAAAAAAGTGTCTTCAGTGGTGATTTTTCAAATACTAAAACCTGCACGGATATCAGGAGTACATCCGCATCCGGGAGTATATCCGCTGTGAATCAGAGTTTGAGCGGAGCAGCGACTCACCGACCACGGTGATGGTGCAGAGTCCTGTGCGAGTCCCAGCGGCGTTCTCCACGCTGACGCAGTAGAGGCCGCTGTGCTCTCTCTTGGTCTTGCTGATGGTCAGGCTGAGGTGGCGGGTGGTGCTGTGGAGGCCGATCTCGTCATCCGCCTTCAGCTCCTCTCCATTCTTTGTCCAGGCGATAGCCGGGGCTGGTTTACCACTGTAGCGTCCCGACAGTGTGCAGGTGTCTCCCACCTTCACCATCATCTTGTCCCTAAAGTCCAGGTCCAGAGTGGGAGGTTCTGAGGTGGAAGGGAGACAACAATTTTAGCTCATGACATTTTTTAATGGAATGCATGATTTATAAATTCTGCTGTTGTGGTTGCGTCACTCACCAAGCTCGTCCTTGCACTGTACAGGCTTAGAGGCGAAGGACGGTTTGCCCTGTCCCACCTGGTTGATGGCGGAGACTCTGAACTCGTGGCTCGAGCCGTCCTTCAGTCCTGTCAGTGTGAACTTCTTATCCAGCAGCTTGTCCTCTCCACCTACCCGCGTGAAGTTGTCCTTTCCGATCATGCGAGACTCAAGGACGTACTCAGTCACCTCGGCGCCACCGTCGTACTTGGGCGGTCTCCAGGCAACAGAGATAGAGTCCTTGGTAATTGCGGTGATGATCAGGTCCTCCGGACGCTCCGGGACGGCTGGAGGAGACAAACACAAGCATGAGAAAATCCAGAAGCTGTGACTCGACAAAACAACCTAAAGGATCAGGATGTATTTTTAAAAATATTTCAGGTTGCTGTGTGTCGGACTTACAGATGGGGTCCTTGATGAGAACCATCTTGTCGGTCTCAATGAAAGGTCCCATGCCGATGATGTTCTCAGCTGCAATCCTGAAAAAGTAGCCCTTGCCGTCGATGAGTCCCTGCACCACGGCGTTGTTCCTCGTCACCGTGTAGGACACCGAGGTCCAGCCCATGCGGTCCGACTCCCTCTTCTCGATGATGTAGTTGGTGATGGCTGAGCCGCCATCGTCCTCGGGGGAGTACCAGGTCAGTTTGCAGGAGTCGTTGGTCAGGTTCTCGCCGGCGAAGGGGACACCAACCGGTCCGGGGACATCTGGAGGGAGGGGAGAGGCGGACAGAAACCTCAGATTAAAAGTTCTAGTTTTACTTTAAGTTAATTAAATCTACATTCAGGTATATCTACATGCAAATACGGCAGCTCTTAACAAATTTCTGATAACTGTTCTTCTCTCTGGATGAAGGATCATCCCGGTCAGGCTGACTCACCCAGGACCTCGACGATGATGGCCTTCTTCCTCTCTCCGCCCTCGTTCTTGGCACTCAGCGTGTACATGCCCTGGTGTTGGCGTTTGCAGTTCTTGATGATCAGCGAATTCGAAATGCCCGTCGTCTCCACCACGGCCTCTTTGGGCACCTCGCCGTCGTCTCTGCACCAGGTGATCTGCGGTGCGGGTTTACCAGAAACGTAGGCGATGATGCGGATGGTGCCACCGGCGTGGACCACGATTTTCTCCTTCACCGAGGCGTCCAGGTCCATCTCAGGAGGAACTGGAGGAGAAGGTGAGGATTTGTTTTTAACAAAATGTTCCTACCATTAGAAACACTGCTTGTCGGGACCACAGTTAAATGTTCAGAGTCTTACTTGTTCTGTCTTTGAGCTCGATCAGCTCAGACACGAGTCCTGGATCTCCTTCTCCGGCGGCGTTCACTGCTCGGACTCTGAAGCGGTACAGACCGCCTTCCTTCAGGCCAGCCACCACGAACTTGGTTCCTCTGATCTCTGTGTCCTTCGCCTGCAGAGAGACGAGAGATCAGGGCACACACAACAACTATCAACTATCCAGATTCACTGAAATGAAAACTCAACAGGTTCATTGTTAACGTCTTCATGTTTCATATTTTATTACATTCTAATTTCTGAAGAGGTTCACATCTCCGTACCTTCTCCCAGCCCTCCTCGCTCTCGGGCTCCTTCTCCTCCTCCTCGCTCATCATCAGCAGCTTCCTCTGAGCCTTTTTCTCCTCCTCCTCCTTGTTCACTTCCTGGTACTCTAGGATGTAGCCTGTGACTTTTGACCCTCCGTCCACCTGAGGCGGGATCCACTCCAGCTCCACCGTCGACTTCGTCCAGTCCGTCACCTTCGGGGTCGGCGGCCCGGGAGGCTCTGCACGCACACACAAATACTGTAAGTTCGGTTTCAGCATCATCAGATCAAACTCACAGAAGTTTAGTCTGGACGTTACTGGACATTTCCCAGAGCTTTTAGTCACATCATGAAGGCCACAAAATCTGGCTGAAAGTTGTGGAAAACTTCCTGTATGTGGACCTTGTGCTAACGAATGTTTACAGCGATTAAGGTGATGAGCATGACTATAAGTTGGTGTGACCTTGTCTCGATTACAGAAACAGGTTGATTCAAAGACTTACTTGCTTATTTTTTTTAGTTTGATTTCATCCTTTAGGACACAAATTCATTTTACTTTGTTTTGCTTTTCCATTTCTCTGTTCATTTTATGTCCCTTGATGTGCCAGCTGGCTCACATATCCATAACTTGTGCCTATTGCTGAAAATGGATATCTATCAGCCAGCAGTGATTACGTAGAGGGTCAGATTTACATTCAGGTACAAGAGTGTGTGTGTTACATCTTAACAGTGATGTCTTCACATTTATTTTTAGGTCTTTTTGCTTTCTGGCTCTCTAATGAGTTTAAAGAAGGCGTGAAGAAATTAAATATTTAACGACTGTAATACAGTGAAAATGTCTTTCTTACTGATGGGGTCTCTGCAGAGTATGGGGTCAGAAGGCAGGCTGGGAAGACCACAGCCGGCGGCATTGACGGCGATGACCCTGAACTGGTACATGGCGCCCTCCAGCAGGCCAGTGACGTCCCAGTTGTTGCCCAGCGGCAGAGCGCGGATTGGCTCGCGGGTGACGCGGGCCCAGCGCTTGGCGGTGGTCTCCTTCTTCTCGACGATGTAGCCGGTGATGGAGGAGCCGCCGTCGTATTTAGGCTCGTCCCAGTTGACGGTCATGGACTCCAGACAGACGTCTGTCACAGTCGGTTTCTCACACTGACCCGGGACGGCTGCAGGTTTTAGATAATGTTGTTATTGATCTTGGAAGTGAACTAGCCAACTAATAATACTATTAATAATAACTAATACTATAATTAATAATGTTCATAGTTAAGGAATTTTATAAGGAACCTTTGACTAAAGAAAAAACTCATAATTAGAGCAGGCTGATCTGGACTCACTGAAGAGGTTTCTGGCTTTCTCCTGCTCGCTGACCACCGGTGGCCCGACTCCAAACTTGTTCTGGGCCATGACTCTGAACTCGTACTGGTGGTTCTCCGTCAGCCGGTTCACCGTGTAGGCACACTCCTTGGGGTCGTTGGAAACGTGGACCCAGGACTTCCTGTTGTCCTCGCGCTTCTCAACCACGTAGTTGGTGATCTTGGATCCGCCGTCGTCTGTGGGGGGGTTCCAGGCAAGGCCGATCCTGTCCGCAAACACCTCGGTAAATTTGATTGGTCCGACAGGTGGGCCGGGAGGTCCTGGGGGGGGTGGAGGGAAGGTGAGTCACATTTGTTTTAAAATGAAACATTCATGTAGCCTCAACACGGGAAGATATCGTTCTCTGGAAAAGCTGCAAAGAACAAATATGTTTATTTTTTTTACCGAATAAACCACCTCAAACATGACTATCAAACCTGTCATCAATTAAAATGTTTTTGTTTCTTGATTTTAAATAAATAGTAATTGTTCATTCGCTAATAACTGTCCAATTCTCACGCAGCACATTTACAGTTTACAATAACAGGGTGAATTCAGTGCAACTTGCAATTTTAACCAAATCACTGCAACTTTTCGGTCAACGCCAGCAATCTCACTTCCTTGTTTAGAACACGCAGCGGACACGTGTGATACCAATGTCTCACATTTGTCTTACAAAAATAACAGCAAAGGGACGTGAAGACCAGGATCCAGATCTTCTTTACCAAAGAGTAAACTGTTCTGAAGAACGTGCAGTGTCGTGGTCGAACAAAAAATTCTTTTCCGCCGCAAAACATACGGAGAGAATGTCAGAAACACATGGAGGACGTCAGACGAGACACTGAGACATAGGCTGCTGCTTCCCGGTCAGCTGCAGGACAGAACCAAGGTCAGCTCGTTTAAATATGCAGGGTTAGGGTTAGGGTCAGGCCCGCCAAGTCCTGGAGGGACTGTTTGATGATTCAACTACAATTCTAAAGTTGAAACATCACAACTTTCATCGCAGTTTTTAGAAAAGCTACCATCAAAGTCCCAGCAGTTATTTAAACAGTAGATCCTTGATTTCAGACAGAAGTAAACAAAAGCAGCTTCTGATTTCTACCAAACGGTCACTGTGACACGCTATCAGCTGTAGCTAGCTAACTAATTAAGCTAACATTAGCTTCATGAGTTGGTAGAAAACTCCAGGCTGATGTTTTATTGTTTCCAGCTGCTCCTTTGACATGTAATTCTACGAAATCATGTAGTTAGCTAATGATATTCTAACTCTTTTGGCCTCTGATGGTGGTGAACTACTTACTCATGCTAACTATTGCAGGCACCTCACATTAGAGCAGATAAACAGTGTTTGATCTGTCTTACTAGTTACTGTTGCAAAGTTATTATTGGACAATTTCTGTTGGGTGTTAAGACAAGTGTTCAGGTTTCTCACCAAGCACGCTGAGCTTGATGTCCTTGGTGACGCTGCCTAGGCTGTTGCTGGCTGTCAGGCTGTAGAGGGCGCTGTCGAGCCTGCTGGCCTGCTGGATCAGCAGCGTGCACTTGTCCTGGGTCACCAGTTTGTTGATGTGCTGGTCGTAATGGATGGCGGCCTTCTCCTCAGGCTTGGCCAGGCTGGCCTTCTGCCAGGTGAGCGTGGGGAAAGGACAGCCGCTCACCCTCGCCACAACGCTGACATCACAGCCCTCCTCGCCCTCCATGGCCTCACGCAGCTCAATGGTGGGAGCGCCTGCAGAAAGAAAGGAGATTCTTCATTAAGTGGCCGGCAGTTAACAACGTTTAAACTTCTTTCTGAGGCTCCCAGTAGTTGTTCAACCAGGAGTGAAACTGTTCCACTTTTCTGTCCCCAGTGGTATAAAAATATCAGTCTTAAAACTCAGTGCTTGTATAGTCCTAACTGAAAAAGGTGAAACAGGTAGCCTGTAATTGGCTGAAGCGCCTGTTACTCACATGTCTGATCCTTGATGACCAGGGGTCCAGCAGTGGTGGAGGGTCGGCTGGGTCCAGCGGCGTTCACAGCTTTTACTCTGAACTCATATTCTGTTCCCTGGGGGTCAACGACAAGACAATTGTAATACACTACAGTAATATCTGGATAAGCATGGGCTGATCATATCTGACATCTGATATATAACATATCTGATCATATCATGGGCTGGAGTCTCAGCCTCACCTCTCCACTGGCTTCAAACAGTATTTCTCAAGCAGGAACATATTCTACCAGTCCATCAGTTATAACTCTACATCAAATTAATTTATGGTTTCTCAAGGTTCCAATTTTGGGTGCATCTGTTGTCACTTAGTATGTAACAGTAATGAACAATACACTTTATTTGAATGCATCTTTTTAAAACCACAACGTTTAAGCACAATTTGATTACTACACACAGATACAGCAGGTATAAAAATAAACCAAAAAATGAACATATGACACAATAAAATGGGTTAAAAAGACTTAAAGAGCAACCTAACATCCCGATTTGTTTGAACACAACCTCTGCACAAATGAAAAGCTCACTGCTGCCTGGAATCTATATGAAATGTAAACCCACTGGTATACAAGCTCCACCCTGTGCTAAGAACTGTTACTGAGCATTAGTGGAGACCTATTATGGCTTATGACTTATGTACAATTTAACAATGTTGGATGTTTATGTTAAACATGGCCAAAGCTTCAAATAATGAGTATTTAAAAGAAATCCCTGTGAGCCAAAACCTCAGATTTCCTCCTGTTCTGAACGCTTTTCAACTGCTTTTTCTACCAACGTTGTTCCATGTATGGTCATTTGCTCCCACAGCAACGCTCAGTCTGCCTGTTCCGCCCAGCAACAACAACAGCCTGGTAACATGCTTAAGGTCTTGGCCAATCAGAAGAGAGTGGGCTTTGAGCCTTACAGAGACAGGAGCATCTACAGCTTGTTTCAGACAGAGGCTGAAATGAAGGCCTACACGAAGTGTATAAGTTTTGAATTTTGAATCATGCAAAGCTGCCATACAGGAGTCATAGAACTACAATATAGGACTGGAAAAGCAGTAGAATAGGTCTCCTTTAATAAAGGCAGAAAGTAGCAAAGTGAGAGAGGTGTGATCCTTTAAAGGAGATAGACTGACCTCCTTCAGGTCCTCCACCACGAAGGTGAGCTCCTCCACATCCCTCTTGTTGCACTGCTTCCAGGTCTCCTTCTCCTTGCCGCTGGTGTCCCAGCTCAAACGCTCAATAATGTAATGCTTCACCGGCGCGCCGCCATTGTTTTTGGGAGGCTCCCAGCTCAGAGTGGTGGTGGTCTTCGTCACCAGGTTGACCTTCAGCTTGGTGGGGGGGTCGGGTGGGTCTGAGGAAGAAGAGGGAGATTAGTAAAACAACTCCACTAAGGTTTTGGCAGATCGTGCTGTATTTCTGTGGCTGGAATAGTAGATCTGTCCTCACAGATGGGGTCTCTGGCCCGGGCGGGTTCACTGGTAACAGTGAACGGGCCGAATCCAAGTCTGTTCTCAGCACGAACCCTGAACAGGTAGTCCTGACCTTCCAGCAGACCTGGCACGACGTAGGCCTGGCTAGCACAGGCTGCATTCACCTGATCACACATCAACCAATTCATCAGTTAATCAATCACCAACAGCAGAATTTATTTAACATGGGTCTTATTCTCATAATTGTGGCTATTCTGACTGTAGCTCAAGCTAACATGATAATTGCAGTGTACATAATAACTGTCTATATCCCACATTCAACTAAAGCAATGTTCACCTTCGTCCAGGCCTTGTCAGTGACACATTTCTTCTCGATAAAGTAGCTCTTGATTCTCTCTCCTCCATCGTTGTCTGGTAGTTTCCAGATCAGTCTCATGGTTGACCGGCTGATGTCAGTAACCCTCAGCTCCTTTGGAGCTCCGGGGACATCTGCACCCGAGAAAAAATTAAAGTCAAAGATCCAAGAACAACAAAACTATGACCCCAACATACACACTTTTACGAAAGGAATTCTGAAGCTCAGGCGCGAGCTTGTAGCAGAACAGTTTAGAGATGTATCCAACCTCGAGGTCTAGATAAAAACAATACAGACATACCGAGGACATTGACTCTGACGTTGACATGTTTCTGTCCGGACTTGTTCTTGGCGGTGATGGTGTAGCGTCCAGAGTGACTCCTCAGACTGACGGGGATGGTCACAGTGGACGTGGTGTCAGTAGACTCAACCTGAATACACAAAAACAGTTCCAAAATTAGACTAAAATCCAACAACACAACTGACCTGAACAGAAGACAGAGTTCTATTATACTGTTTTATGCGAAGTAAATCCTTGTGTTTCTTTGTAGGGCCTCACCTCAGAGTCCACAGGCAGTGTGTGCAGCTTGTTCTTCTTGTGCGACTTGGCTTTGCCATCATAGTCCCAGGTTACCTTGGGAACAGGGCGACCCTTGATGCTGGCGGGGATCTTGATCGGATCTCCGGCACGGATGCACAGCAGATCGTCGGCCATTACGTGAATATCGATAGAAGGCGCAACTGTCGGAGTAGAAATATCAGTGGAAACGTCAGTGAAGGACAGAGAGACATGGACAGAAACACATTCGGACAGCAATGAAAGAAAACATCTATTTGTTGAAGTTGAAAGTTTAGAGTTGGACATACGTTTGACATCCTCGATGAGAACCTCGCTGGTGCGGGGGCTGGGGTCGGACTCGCCGATGTCGTTGACAGCGATGATCCTGAAGCGGAACCGTTTCAGCTCACGAAGGCTCGGCACGGTGAACTCAGTGGTGGGGTGCAGCGTGTCGGGGTCATTGACCCTCACCCAATCAGATGTGCCCTCACCTTGGATCTGGATAATGTAGCCCTTGATGGGGCTTCCTCCGTCCCTCTCTGGTGGACTCCAGGACAACGTGACACTGTGCTTCGTCTTATCAGCCACCACAGGAGCAGCAGGCATGCTAGGAGGAGCTGGAGTGGAGAGGAGCAGTTAGTATCCAATTTGGGAAGATCTTCCAAACTTCCAAAAAACAGAGAAACTAGTCTGTTTAAGATTACTGATGTGGTCAGAGGAGGACTTGTTTTTTTACTCACTGAGTGGGTCGACAGCGAAAGCAGAGTCGGATGGTCCACTGAATGGTCCAGTTCCTGCAGAATTGCAGGCAGCAACCCTGAACTCATACTCTGTTCCTTCGATCAGACGAGTCACCTGGGAGATGGAGAAAATGTGTGGATGCGACTTACTCCTGAGACCATAATAAAGGACTGTGATCGTCCTTTCTGAAGGTGTGTGAAAGATCTTCCTAATGGCCTGTACCAGACTATCCTGAAGGTCTGTGACATACCATTTTTAAAGGTCTTTAATGGACTTTTCTAAAGCTTTGTGATCGACTTTCCAAAGGACTTCAATGGACCTACCTAAAAGTATGTGATAAAGCATTCTGATGATCTGTGACAGATCTACGGATTTCTCTGTGACAGACTATCCTAAAGGTCAATGACGAGCCATCCTGGAGTCTTTAGGTCTGTTTAAGTGTACGACAAAATTCTATTTTGGTATGTAGGAGGTCAACAAAATTTGAAAGCAGATCCTACGCTTCCCAGGTGAGAAGTTTCTTAAGGCAGCGCACATAGAGTTGTGAATACTGAGGCAATAATTTATGTTCAACATGAAAAATTGATTCTGTGCCAACACAGAAACAAAGCCCCACCCACTCACCTGGTAATCCCAGCCTTTCATGCCCCTCTTGGTGACTGGCACCTTGTTGACTTTGGCCCAGTAGGCAGTGCCTTTCTCCCTCTTCTCCAGCCAGTAGCCAATAATCATAGACCCGCCGTTGTCTCTGGGAGGCTCCCAGGTTAGCGTCATGGAGGTCTTGGAGTACTCTGCAATGGTTGGTTTCTCTGGAGGGCCTGGAAGGCCGAATGGGTCTGTGATCTGGACTTCCTCTGTTGTGCAGGGGTCGGATATACCATAGCGATTCTCGGCTTTAACCCGGAACAAGTAGGTCTTATTGGTCTCCAGGTTCCACACCTGCAGGAGAGGGAGGTGGCATTTCCATTTAATGCAAAAAGTTCTATGAGAACCCCGTTATCATTATTATTATTGTTGTTGTTGACGTACCCCATATTTCCTCTCAATGATGCTGTTGGTAACCTGCTCCCACTGTGGTTCAGGTGGAGCTTCTTGACCTTCTTCCAGCTCCGGCTCCTCTTTCACTACATCCTTCTTCTCAATAATGTAGTTGGTCAGCTCGCTGCCACCATTATCCAGCGGTGCGTCCCAGTTGAGGTAGCAAGACTCCGCCCTGATGTTGGACACTGCCAAATTCCTGGGTGGAAGTGGCCGGTCTGAGAGGAGAGCACCATACAGTTAGAGTATTTTACATAAGCGCATCCTGTCTTTTCTGCCTCTGATTGAGTCAGTGGCAAGTTTCAACTCACCCAGCACCATGACAGTAGTGGTGTGCTTGGCTGAGCCCATGTTGTTAGACGCAGACACGGTGTAGCTGCCACGGTCCCTCCTGTTGGCTGCTGGGATGGACAGCGTGGTCTTGCAGTTCATCCGGCCGGTCTCCACCGTCTCTATCAGCAGAGTCTCGGTGGGCGCGATCACCACGTCATCCTTTGTCCACTCGATCTTAGGGATGGGGAGGCCCAGGACATCAGCTGGGATCTCAATGGGCTCACCCTTCCTCACAATAATTGAATCACCTTTGAAGTGCTTCAGCATGTGGACCTCAGGAGCCACTGAGAGGAATAGGATGGGAGCAAAACAAATCAGCACAGAAAGAAAAACACTAGTGCCTACTATTAGCATCCCTAAGGAAATCAGTTTTTCAAATATTAACTTACCTTCATCGTCTTGGATGACCACAGTGAATGGGATGGATGGCTCGCTCTCTCCCAGTAGGTTGGCGCACTTGATCCTGAACTCATACATCCAGTCTTCTTCTAGGCCCTCTACAGTCATGGTCATGTTGGGGCAGATCTCTGTGTTGCAGAGTTCAAAGGCCTGCTGGTCCTGCCTCTTCTTTTCAACGAAGTAGCCGATTACAGGGCTACCGCCATCATTACGCGGTGGCTTCCAGGTCAGCGTGATGGAATTCTTGGTGCGCTCGGTGTAGTGGAACTTCTCAGGGTACGATGGTGGGCCTGCAGAACCACCAAAGCAATGATTAGCCTTAAGTGCAAATTTAGATTTTTCTACCAAGATGACTTTTCATCCTACTGAATTCTTGGTCCCACAAAATAATTTCAGCAATCATTTCTGAATTAAAATCAAGTGATTTTAGGCTTACCCTGTGGGTCCACAGCCTTAATGGGTCCAAGCTCTACGGGTGGGCCCATGCCATACTTGTTCTTGGCAATGACGCGGAACAAGTAGTCCTGTCCCTCCATGATGCCCACGCACTCGCACTTGGAGGAGGCGGTTTCAATAGGCTGCCTCCATGTGTGCATCTTAAGGTCTCTTCGCTCCACGATGAAGCCGGTCAGGTCGCTGCCTCCATCATCCTCAGGGTCGTCCCAGTTCAGGAAGATCATCTTGCGAGTGACAACAACGGGCTTGAGGTCCGTCACAGGTCCGGGGACGTCTGAAGATGACACAATATTATGCTTATGTATTAATTTTTCATTCATAGCATCAATTCATTGCCAGTTAACAGTCAGGTTTTTTCATCAAGTTCTGCCCTGACTTTCACTCACCCATGACCTCCACTCTGGTTGAAGCAGACTTGCTGCCACTGGGGTTGCAAGCAGAGATCTGGTATTTGCCGCAGTCCTTCCTCTGGACGTTCTTGATTGAAACAATGCTGTCATTGCCCTCTGTGAGGATCTCCACACGGTCTTTGTCGGGTTTGCTGTTGTCCTTGGTCCAGGTGATGGATGGGTAGGGTTTACCTGTGACTGTAGCGGGTACAAGAAGTGTCTCGCCGGCTCTGATGACTATACCGTTCTTGACGGACAGGGCCAGTTCAATCACTGGCAACTCTGGGGAGGGCAACCAGCAACAAGGAAAGATGTCAACAAAAAAAAAAGCTACGAGATTTCCATCAACACTGAATTAGACCACATTTGACCTCTAGGGTTTTGTGGCTGACCTGCAGGATTCCTGACGAACACAGACTCTGTGAATCCTGGTGTTCCCTCTCCGGCAGCGTTGCAGGCGATGACTCTGACTAGGTACTTGGCTCCCTCTCGGACTCCATAGACAGTGAAGGCCCGAGTCTTCCAGGGACGCTCTGTAGACCTGGACCAGTCCTTGGTACCAGCCATGGCCTGAAGAACACCACAGAAACATTAGTCTAAACTGAATGTTTAACATTCAGTGAATAAGAACCTGCAGATACAAATAGAAACAAATGTGAGTAAAGCTGAAAAAGTATCAGAGGACTGATGATTTCACCTTATCCACGTGGTATCCCAGGATCTCTCCTCCACCGTTGTCAGCAGGTGGGTCCCACTCCACGTCGATGGAGTGGTCGGTGGTCTCCACCACTCGGGCAGTTGGAGGTCCAGGAGGTACTGAATAAACACAGATAAGACACGTTAACTCTGAGACTGACCATAAATATCCTGTTCACAACTCCTGGTGGTTCTTCATGATTCTAGTTTACTCCAAGTTTCTGATTACTGTCTGTAGCAGCATTTTCAACAAGTATTATCCTGGAGAACGGGAGTCAACATGGCAATGCCAATTATTTTCTTCAACTTTGACAGATATGGAAACCTTGATCAGAGTCGCACTGAACATAAAGGAGTTTAGAACTTTTTACGTACGGATTTGAGCCTGAGCTGTCTTGGGTTCGGAGGGGGCGCTGAACTTTCCGGGGCCGGCCTGGTTTTCAGCCGCGACCCTGAATATGTAAGTCAGCCCCTCCAGTAGACCTTCAACATTCAGCTCAGTGTCAGGGACCATGTCCCTGAAAACCAGGACAGAGGGAAACATTCAGAAAATATAGCAAATATATACCTGGTGAACTGGTCTCAGTATGCTTTGTATATTAGTATATTTCCCCAAACATCAGCTAACACCCAGATTTTCCCAGTCTACAAATTCAGATAGAAAAGTCTTCACCTGTTGACACGGGCCCAGTGTGAGCTGTTGATCTCGCGGCGCTCCACCCAGTATCCCATGATGGGGCTGCCGTTGTCGTTTGGCTGGTTCCAGGTGACCAGCATGCTGTGGGCTGTAATGTCGTCAATCTGTGGCTTATCAGGAGCCTCGGGAGTTTCTGAGGAGGAGGAGGAAGAGACCAGACATCAAGTTTTATTTTTAGTCATGCATAGTCATGTTTAGTCATGTTGATTCTTTTCAACGTTGTGCCCAAATTTCACTGCCTGCGATAACGGGTCCACTTGATTAATATCCTAGCGTACGCTGTTGTCGGAGTTAAAAAGTTTTCAACATCAAGTGTTGCATTTATTGCATTCAAGGCAACCTTTCCTACACAACCCATTTCATACAGAGGATAAATTAAATTCACTGACAAAGCAGGGGTAAATTTCAGCATTATATAAACTAAACTTTAAAAAACAACAACATATAAATAGAGTAGCTCATAGATCAAACATGGTATTATTCGGTAAATAATACCATACCGAAAGGATTTTTGGCGATGAGTGGTTTGGAGACGCAGAATGGGCCGGCGCCGTGCTTGTTCTCAGCCCTGACCCTGAAGATGTACTCCTTTTTCTCAATGAGCTTGGGCACCAGGTAGCGGCATCCTCTCAGTGTGGAGGTGACGCTGCTCCAGCCGATCTCCACCTTTGAGTTGTCCTTCTTCTCCAGAGTGTAGTTGAGGATCTCACTGCCGCCGTCATCCAGAGGAGGATCCCACCTGCAAATCACAGAGCTCTTCCTGACCTCCTCAAATCTGAAGTTCACTGGAGGCCCGGGCGTATCTGCGGACAGAGGAAATGATCATGTTACCCATGAAGCTACAGCACATCTAGGAGGATGCTGTAAACATTTACTCCCAGTCACTGTATCAACACAGTTATATTGTATTATCCTTTCATTCCTTTAAACTTGTATACTTGTATCTATAGAATAGAGAACAGACAATGTAAATGAATTCTCACCGAGCACGTTGACCTCGCAGGTCGCCGAGGCGATGCCGTGGTCGTTCTCCACCTTCACCATGTAGACACCGTGGTCGGCACGGAACGAGTCCCTGATGACGACAGAGGACGCTCCTCTGCGGCTGTTGTCGATGGCCAGACGCTCGTTTATCGTCGGGTAGTCGGTCTCCTCCACCTCCGGCTCTGCCGCCTCTTCTTCCTTCTTCTTCTCCTCCTCCTTCTTCTCCTCTCCTTCCTTCACCTCTCCCTCCTTCTTCTCCTCCTCCTTCTTTTCCTCTCCTTCCTTCACCTCTCCCTCCTTCTTCTCCTCTTTCTTCTCGGCCTCTCCCTCCTCTTTCTTCACCTCCTCCTTCTTCTCCACCTTCTTCTTCAGGGGTCTTTCGGGCCTCTTGCGGAGCGGCTCGGGCCGGATCACCTGGTTGTTCCAATACCAAGTGATCTCTGGGTATGGCGAGCCAGAGATATTGGCGTCCAGGCAGATCTCGTAACCGCGTTTCACGCTGAGGCCAGACTGCAGGCTGCCGCTCAGGAAAACCTTCGGAGGGTCTGAGAGAAAACAAAAAGTTTTTTTTTTTTATCAGAAAACTAATTCTGATCCAGATCTGTTCCTACACTAGACCCTGACCCAGTAGACAGGTCAGAGCTGTGGCCTTCTAATGTTGTGTTCATTGATTTGTTGACTTTTTTTTTTTTTTTTTAAATACCAGCACTGCCTCCAAATTTGTTGCTGGCCTAGTTCTGTCCAAAGCTCACTGTTACATCTTGTTTGTTTGATTGGTACAAAAAAGTGCCGGACTAGTTTGGATCGGGAGAAGCAACGTCCTGCAATCGGGGCTGGTTGCCTGGGAACTGGTCCTAACCAAGAAAGAGTCAGGAAGCAGGTGGATTTTGCCGGGCTAGCTGTGTCCTCATTTTGCTGTAGCTTCATACTTAGCATACAGACATGAGAGTGTGAACATCTGGCTCTCAGAGAGGAAGAGGATTCTTGAGTGTTATTTCCCTAAATTTGTTTCCAATTCCAACCAATTAAATGTAAATCAAAAATTTGAATGTCTGTAAAGCATTTTGTATGAATTTGTCTTTGCCCTACAATGTGTTTTGAGGTGAGCAGGAGCTCATGTCATCCTTACCAATGGTATTGGAGGCCTTGACGAACGGTGGGCTGCGTGACGGCTCACTGAGCCCGGCGGCGTTTTCAGCTGTGACTCTGAAGGTATAGTTCTTGCCCTCCGTCAGCCCTCTGACGGTGTAGGACAGGACGGGCACCAGGAAGTCGTTGCATCTCTCCCACTTGTCGTCGCCCTTCTGCTGCTTCTCCAGGATGTAGCCCATGATCTTGCAGCCGCCGTCATACATGGGAGGCTTCCAGGTCAGGGTGACGGTGCTGGATGTGGGGTTGTGGGTCTCCACGTCCACCGGAGGGTCGGGAGCATCTGGGACCAGAGATTTTACTTAGACTTCTCTTGGACACAAACTGCGTTTTTATTAATACATTGGTTTCATTTACTCATCTGAGGAACTAAATATGTACAGCAACAGAGTTTCTGTAATTTAACAGATTTAAGAATGTTCTGATCTTAATCATGTTTACAACAAAATGATCAATCTTAGGTAACGAATATCAGGAATAACATTTGCCTTTCAACAATTAAAACATTATCTAATTTTCACGCATCAAATAAGGAACGTCGGTTTCTTCTTACGTTTCTGGTCCTCTGCGATGACCGGGTTGCGGAGCTCAAGGAACTCTCCTCCTCCGATCTTGTTGACGGCCTGGACTCTGAAGTAGTACTCTCCGTTGGGAATGAGGTCTTTGACGGTCCAGCTCAGCTTGTTTTCTCCGGACATCATGTTGACATATGTCCTCCTGCCGGCCTCACGCCGCTGCACACGCACCAACAAATAACACACAAAAGAAACATCAGCTTCACTGTCCTCCTGGCTCTGAGGTCAGATTTTAAACCATCATCGCAGCTCAAAAATAAAAAAAGTGCTGCCATCTCAGACCTGCAGGACGTAGTGAAGGATGGGGCTGCCGCCGTCGTAGTCCGGAGGCTCCCAGGTCACTTTACAGGAGCTCTTTGTGATCTCAGAGGCCACAATTTCCTTACAGGGACCAGGAAGACCTAAAGACAGAGAGACAGAGACGTGTTATAAAGTAACCTGCTGCTCAGAGTCCAGGAGATTGAGGTTATCATGTAAGAACGGGACGTGTGTGACTGGGTACCGATGACTTTGACGTTGATGGTGGCGCTGGCGGCTCCCAGTTTGTTCTCCAGAGTAACTTTGTACTGTCCAGCATCAGCGTGAAGGCTGCTGTCGATCTCCAGGTGACAGGAAGTATACTCCTTCCTGTTGGACACAAACAATCAGTCACTGCTGCTCACTCAGACTACAGAATACCCCGGAGCAGATACAGGAGCGTTGCTGAAAACCGACCTGAAGCCGAGACGTTCGTCGGCCTTCAGCTCCTTGCCGTCTTTGTGCCAGGTGATTCTGGGCGAGGGGACGGCGCTGAAGGGAACCGGGATGTGCAGCTTCTCTTTTTCCACAACAACCAGGTCCAGAGTCTGGAACTCCAGCGTCGGGTTACCTGGAAACACAGGGGGAAACCCACCATTAGTGTCAGTTCGAGGATTTACAGAGCTTTGCACGGCGTTAAGCCCAGCAGACGGTCTTACAGTCAGATTCTTTGGCGAAGACGTTCTCAGAGATGTCGGAGGGCTCGCTGACTCCAACAGCGTTGATGGCTCGAACTCTCAGGATATATTCCTTCTCGGGGACCACGCCCTCCTCCACTCGATACTTCAGCTCCTTCACTGGACGGGAGTTAACCCTCATCCACTTCTCTGTCCCAGCCTGGCACATCTCAATGTGGTAGCCGCTGATGGGACATCCGCCATCCCTCTGTGGAGGCTTCCAGGCGATGGACAGGAAGTCCCGGCTGGCACCGGTAACGTGCAGCTCAACGGGCGGTGATGGGGCACCTGGAAGGGACGGAATAGATGTATTCGGACTCATTCTACACTTTTCTATGATTTTTTGACGAGCCATTAATCATCACCGGACCGACCTGTTGGGTCTTCGATGGTGAGGATCTCAGTGGGCTCGCTTGGATGACCGGCACCGGCCTCGTTCTCGGCTCTGACCTGGAACTGAACCTCTGTTCCCTCGATGACGTCTGTCACTCTGTACTTACAGTCTGGACCGGAAGTCTTCCCGCACTTCACCCAGCGAGTTCCAAGCTTCTCCTTCTTCTCAAGCGAATACCTGGAGGGCAGGGTCACAGAAAGGTGAACACACTGTCATACTGTAACACCGGAGAAGTAAATCTGGAATAAACAAGTGTAAGACCAAAATATAGTGTCATTGGTACATTTTTGGTGAAACCCCCCACCTGAGTATGGGTCTGCCACCGTCATTTTTAGGTTCCTCCCACTGCAGGTCCACATATCTCTTGCTCACAGCATCAACAGTAAGGGCGTATGGTGGCCCGGGAGTAGCTGTAACAAAACAAACTCTTATCATCCTCCTTCGACCGAGCGAACAGAGGGGATTTTCTCTGTCCCCCTGATCCCAATAATTCATCTATACATGAATGAAACAACCCTCTAGCTTACTGAAAGTGTCTTTGGCCAGCACAGAGTCAGGCAGCTCGCAGAACGGTCCGATGCCCACAGCGTTCTCGGCTGCGACGCGGAACACGTAGAGCGATCCTTCGTTGAGCGGCGTCACGGTATACTTTAGCTCCTTGACCGTGGTATCAACAGCCTGCCAACCTTTACGCCTGACGTCACGTTTCTCCACCACGTAGTTGGTGATGGCCGAGCCTCCATTGCGCTCGGGCACCGTCCACTTCAGCTCGGCGCTGTTCCTGCTGATGCTGATGACCTCCAACCAGCGAGGAGCCGTAGGAGGGTCTGAGGAGATTAGGACAAAGATTTACTGTCATATGTTGGCCGTCATCCGGGTCATAGTTATACAAGGAAGGTTAAAATTAAGGGCAACCGGACTTGGTTGAAGATACTTGAAGACATTTTGTCTCTTATCGGAGAAGCTTCTTCAGTTCTGACTGACTAGGGAATCCCAGCTATTTCACCTCTGTGGAGTCGTAATCAAAGTCCATTAAGTCCAGTTGCCCTAAATTTTAACTTGGATAATTGGCATGTTGGTCTGTTCTAGTTCAACGGGTCTATTTTAGAACATCAGTTCGACTAAATATCAGTTCTTCTTACTGAGTCTCTCTTTGCAGAGCACTGGATCACTGGGTTCGCTGGGTTCGCTCTCCCCGGCCACGTTAACGGCTCGCACCCTGAATGAGTACTCCTGCTTTTCCATGAGGCCCTTCAGGAAGTGCTCCAGGATGCTGATGTCCTCTGCAACGCGGATCCAGTCCACAGTGCCGCTCTTGAGCATCTCAATGACGTAGCTGTCGATCTTTGCTCCGCCGTCGTGCTCTGGTTTGGTCCACATCAGGAAGCAGGAAGTCTTAGCCACATCCTTCACCGTGGGTTTACCGGGAGGCCATGGAGGATCTGGAAGAGTTAGACCACGATGCTTTTAATGCTCTGAAAGGATTTTAGGTGCATACACGACTGAAGTGAGTGGGAAAATGTTTTTGTACCGATAGGATCTTTGACAAGGATCGGATCTGTCTCCTTGCTGGGTTTTCCAGTTCCGGCCAGATTCTCAGCTAGGACTCTGAACTTGTACTTCTTCCTGGTGGGAAGACCTTTGACTCTACAGAAGGACACATCACATCAACACAATGAACCCTTAAAAAGCAGCACAGTGTAAAACTCTTGGTCTTCCTTGAAAAAGAGATGTTTAATCTCAATGAGACCTGAGCTGTTTGAATAAAGCTTAAATAAAAACAATAAAGACAGTACAGCAGTTAGACTCACCTGTAGTTGGTGTCCTTGATGGGCAGCTTGTTGCATCTCATCCATCTGTCGTGGTCAGGTTCATATCTCTCCACCCAGTATCCAGTGATGGGGCTTCCTCCGTCCTCTTCAGGCTCGTACCAGTTCAGAGTCACAGAGTCCTTGGCGATATCTGAAGGCTCCAGCTTGTAAGGAGCTCCAGGAGTGTCTGAGGGCAAGACAAGATGGATTACGTCAGTCCCAACTAAGGAGATCGACATTTTACACCAGGACGTTTCCTGATCCAAAAATCCTTACAGCGCCTACCCACCTGGACCTGAGATAGAACCAATAAAGAAACAGACTGAACAGACAACAGCTGGACCCAAACAGTTTGACATTTTGGGAAATACGCTTAGCTTAGCTTTCTTTGGACAGAGCCAGGAGAACTGTTTCCTGCTGCTTACCGTCTCTATGCTAAAGTTAGCTGGCTGCTTGTTGTAGCTTCATATTTACTGTACAGACGGTCGAGCGGTACCAATCTTCACATCCGACTCTCAAAAAGACAAAACATCAGCCAACGAGTCAAACTCCTCCTTTGAGAATACAAAGACATGTGATGAACCTCAGTCCTTTGGTCAGGTGACCTACCGAAGGGGTATCTGGCGATGATGGATGGGTGATCAGCCGGTGGGCCGACACCAAACTGGTTCTCAGCAAAGGCTCTGAAGATGTACTCCTTGAACTTGACCAGGCCCACAGCTTTGTACGTGGTCTGTTTAACGGTGGAGGACAGCCGGTGCCAGATCTCACTGTCGGCAGCCCGGCGCTCAACGATGTAGTTGGTGACTTTGGAGCCGCCATCGTCACGCGGAGGGTTCCAGGCCAGGAAGCAGGACTCATTGGTGATCTCAGAGATGTCGAAGGCAGCCGGAGGGCCGGGCTTATCTGTGTGAGGAAAGAGTATTTGACATTAACAACAAACTAACACAGTCATTATGAAAACCTTTCTTTCCCTCTGTTGTCAACTGGTCTTACCGAGGATGTTGACGTCGACGGTGGCAGTGGCGCGGCCGCTGCTGTTGGTGGCCTCTATGATGTAGGTGGAGGTGTCATCTCTCGTGGTCTTGGCGATGGTGACGGTGGAGTGTCCCGGCTTGGTGTCGATAGACACCCTGTCATCTGGTTTGAGGACCAGGTCGGCCTTGGTCCATTTGACCCGTGGCTCGGGCTTACCTGTCACCTCGGCGGGGAGTTCGATCTTGCTGCCAGCCTTGGCTGTCAGACCGGCCAGCAGCTTGGCATCCAGTTGGATCTCTGGAGGCTCTGCATGGACAATAAAGATGAGGGGTCGCTCAGAAGTTTGCAATTTAGAGGATAATAAGTGGAACTATTAACTTTATCAGAAACTGAAAGGGTGAACGAAGGCACATATTAAACTGATCACTACAAGACCATTATCTGGTAATCAATAATTCAGCTCTTCATTTACACTCAGTCTAAATAATCATGGCTCATCCTCCTCTCTGTCGTTACCCTCTGTACACCAGAGGATTAGAGCAAGGTGAAAAAGTCATTTTAGGACAGGAGGACGTTGTCTGTACCTTTAGGATCAACGGCCTGGATCTCGTCGGTGGCCTTGCAGGGCCGGCTGGCTCCGAGTCTGTTCAGGGCTCGGACTCTGTAGGCGTACCACTGGCCCTCGGTCAGACCGGTTACCTGGCACTTAAGCTCGGGCACCATGTCCCCGCAGGGCTCCCATTTGTCGGTTCCTCTCTGGCAGCGCTCCACATTGTAGCCTCGGATACCGGTGCCGCCATCGTACTTCGGCGGCTCCCAGGTCAGGAAGATGCCGCTGGCTGACTTGTCTCTCCACCTCAGGTTCTCCGGAGGGTCGGGGGGGGCTGCAGGGAAACGAGACAGAGGGGTTAGAACGTTCCTTATTGTTTTGGAGAGGACTACAGCTCCACATATACACCTTCAACATGAGCAGAAAAACCAACACTGACACACCTACGTTGACTCGTTACTGCTGCTGAGATTTGACTGAACAATATTTGGGTGAGGGGTCTAGAAAATGGTCCATTAGTAACCTAAGAACCTGACTAACACCAAATCCGTCAATATTGTTTCATTGCCGGAATATGTGTATGTAAAAAACACTGTGGGAATGAAGTGTTGACACAATCTCCAACTAACCCTGTATCCTATGATACACTATTAAGACTCTTTAGCACTTTTAAGAGCTTCACGTTACATTGTTTTTCCTTTAAGTTTCATTAATCTGAATCCCTGTTCTGACTCACTGGCAGGAGAGGAGACGTTGACGGGCTCGTCGATGTAGGCCGGCTCTCCTGGTCCACACTTGTTGCAGGCGGTGACTCTGAACAGATACTCCTTCCCTTCAACCACGTCGCTGACCGTGAACTCCTGATCCTGGATACCTGTGATCACCTAAGAGAGAGAGGGTTTGAGTTTATCACCAGGTGTCAGGTCAGAAAATATCAGCTCCTTCACATGACTGGTTTGGGTGTATTTTATTTGCATCATGAGTAATTATTAAGTGAAATAAGACAACAACCAGTGAAAACTCAGACTAGACTGAAAATTTGTTTTTTTTTTTAAATTATTATTTTAGTAACTGTTCTTTATTTGTTATTTGATGCAGATTTTTAGTTGTTTTTTTGTGTAATAATACACACACATACTGTTTTATTTATTTATTTTATTTATTTGATGACCCATATGAATTTAATTCACAACACACTAACTTACATGTATATTTTTATTTTTACTTTATTTTTATATTTTATATATTTTTCATTACTATTATTATTTTTTAACACACTTTTACTGTTTTATTTACTTATTTGATGAAATGTAGGAAATTAATTAAGTCTTTTTAATACAAAATATTCTTATCCTAAAGCTGTTGAAACAAACTTCAGATATTGTAAGTTCAAGAGATGTGGTCATTACCATAATTACTGTCCCCAAACTGATCTTGAAGGCTGCTTGTTTGCTGCATTTGTGGTTTAATTTACAAAAAAAAAAGAATGATCCTCTAGACGAGAGAACATTATCCAGCAGGGTGTGCCACTCTGTCAGCGTACCTTGACCCAGGTCTTACGGGACACGTCCCGTTTCTCCACCTGGTAGCCGGTCAGGGGGCTTCCTCCGTCGTGCTCCGGAGCCTCCCAGCTCAGGTGGACGTGCTGCCGGGTCACCTCCAGGACCTTGAAATCCTTCGGAGCGCTGGGCGCCGCTGGAGGACACGAACAGAAATACAATGACGCAGAAATTTGAACAAAAAATAGAAGCAGTTTGGAACCAGAAAAGGTTCTTTCATTTGTGTGTTGCTAATCACACTTCACGGCGTACCGATGACGTTGACTTCGACCTCTCCAGAGACGGATGTGACGTCGTTTTCCAGCTGCAGGGTGTAGGAGCCTTTGTCCGGGCGGACGCTTGGCGTGACGATCAGCTCTGTGAACATCGACTTGGTCGTCAAGGTGACACGTTCATCGGCGGCGGTCAACTCCTTCTCTCCGAAGGTCCACTTGGCGACGGGGGTCGGGTACCCGCTGATGGGGACTCTGATGGTGAGAGGCTGAGGGACGATCACCTCCAGGCCGTCTTTGAAAGCGCTCAGGTCAAAGGTCGGACCCACTGGAGAGAGGAGAGAGAGGCATACGTTGAACACACATTTGAGAGCACTTTCTTTCACCCTGCCTGTTAGACAGTTAAAGGTTTTTACTTTACGATGAGGACTCTGTAGAGATTTATAAGCAGGTCCAGGACTACTGCAGGTACTTCTTCTTTTAACAGGAACATCATTTCCTTTGGAAGGCTTTGCTGTTTGGTAATAACTAACATGCTGCTGCGCTTCAGAACAGTGTAATATAACTCCTCTAAACTGTCACAACTACTACAGAACATGAAAGCGTCAGTGATGGTAAAACAACGTCTCACCGTGTGGGTCGTCGGCCAGCAGCGGTCCAATGATGTTCGACGGGTCGGAGACTCCGGCTGCGTTTTCAGCACATACTTTATAGTTGTACTTGGTTCCATATTTCAGACCAGACACCTGAAGAAAAAAGTCAGAGTAAATTTTTTGAGAATGAATCAGATGATGGTTGCAGGGAGGAAAAACATTTTATTCTCTAGCAACAATCTGCCTGCAGCTGCTTCACAGGAAAAGCTCTGCTGAACACCCAAATATTAATGTCAACGAGCCCGTCTGCCATCACACACACCTTTTTCTCTTGAGGGCTTTTACTGAAGTCAAATTTCATTATGGGATAAACTCCTTGAGCAGTTACATCGAAATTTGCTGGGGGAGCTTTTAAACCTCAACATACACTGTGTTGGATGTACTCTGAAATGCTTCTTTAACCTGAAATGTTGTTGTTGTGTTTCTATTAATAACCAACTTTTTCTTGCCACAGTACAATGCACATCCTAACTAGGAGCAGTGGGCAGCCATTGTGCACCTTCGACGGTGGTCCATGCTGGGCTTGAACTGGTCGACGCTCTGGTTCCCAAGCCCCCACAGACTGAGCTACTGCCGCCCAAGAAAAATAGATGCCACATTAACACTGACTGCAGTGGGATTTGAACCCAAACCAAAGACACTGGAGCCTTGATCCAGCGCCTTAGACCGCTCGGCCACGCCACCTACCTTTCAATCAACCCATGACATATCTGACAGAAAACATTTGGACTGTACCTTGTAGAAGAGGTCGGGGCAGAGGCGGGCGTTGCAGCGGAGCCACTTGTCGGTGCCGTCTTCGCAGCGTTGGATGATGTACCCGGTAATCATGCTGCCTCCGTTCTTCAGAGGAGTTTCCCAGGCGAGCTGCACCGAGTTCTTGTTCTGGTCCTGCCAGACCAGGTTCAGAGGGGGACTGGGACGCTCTGCAGGGGCCGGACACCAAAAAATGCAAACGTTAGACTGAGACTGAGACCATGGTGGATTTATGTTACTGGCACATTGTGTCAGCTTGTAAGTGCGATTATGAACTTTCTGTCTATCAGCCGAACTCACCGATGGGATCCATGATCTTGACGGGCTGCGAGGCGGCGCTGGGCTTGCCGACACCGGCTTTGTTCTGAGCCTTGACTCTGAAGATGTACTCTTTGTTCTCAATGACGTCGTTAATGACGGCGCTGAGCTCGTCTTTTTTGGTTATGTGGACGGGCGACCACTTCACCGACGTCCTGTCGCGCAGCTCGATGATGTAAGAGGTGATGGGAGAGCCTCCGTCCGACTCGGGAGGCTCCCAGGAGACGGTGCAGCCGAACTTGGTGACGTTTCCCACGATGACGTTCAGAGGAGCATCAGGAACATCTGGAAAAGATAAACGGAAGAGAGAAACGTTCTGGTGTTCAGGTGTCGATCCAACAGTTTACCTTGAAAACAACAATGAAAACGAAGCTGCGGCAGAAAAACAAAAGCCAGATTTGAAGCTCACCAAACTTGTTCTTGGCCTGTACAGGTTTGTCGGTCTCTACGTTGGGTCCGCTGCCGACCCTGTTTCGGGCGCAGACTCTGAACAGGTACATGGAGTCCTTGTGGAGGCCGGTCACCGTGTACTCGGGACTCTCGGCGTGGTCGGTGGCCAGCGTCCAGGTCTTACGCTTCACGTCACGTCTCTCCACCACGTAGCCGATGACCTTGCTGCCGCCATCGCTCTCAGGCTCCTCCCACGCCAGGCTGACCTCGCCATCGGCGGTGTCGACCACCTGCAGGTTCTTCACGGGTCCAGGGACATCTAGGAAAAAAATCAAAACACAAGGATGGTTACATTTACTGTCAGCTTTTCATGTGTTGTGTATTCTTCTGAAAGCATTTTATTGAGTATTTTACAGATGTGAGTATGTAAGTTTTAAAGTGTGTCCCACAGGTTGAATCATTTCACAATGATTTGTGCTCTAACCAAAGACAACTATTATAAGCAGCAACATGGAAGAATAATGATAAACTGGATAGCAGAAGGGTCTTTTGACCACCATGGTTGATTTAAAATGATTGTGTGACAGGAAAAACATGGTAACCTTTTTAAAAAATATAATGTTATTTGTTTAAGTTTTAATGGTGTCAAATTATACATGTCTTTTTAAAAAAAACAAGATTTGACTTTTTTGTGGTTCTAATGGTGAATGTTAGGATTCAAAAAATATAAAAACCATGTTGTTACAAAGATTTATAGTTAAACACAGTTAAATTAGATAAAACAAAAAGATGAATGATTGATAAAAGTAAGTTCATTAGTACACTAAAGTGGCCTCTAGATGGGAGTAGAGGATAAGAAATTCACCATGTAACTCTGGTTTTTGTTTTTTACCAGAATAAAAACAAAAATTTGACCGTCTCCAGAGAAGAGTTTCAAAGTGGTGGAGACTGGTTTCGAACTTAGTCCCCGTCACATGTAGAGAAACAAATACCAAATCTGTGTGAAGCCTGACATCTACTTTGTTTGGTTTCTTTATTATAAATAAATGGAAAAGTATTTTTCCACCTGCGACCTGTTGTCACAGCAGCAGGTGAGCCGCTTGCTTGTTAATGATGCAGCTTGTCAAACAACTCAAACAACCGAAACCAATGTCTGAACCCTGCTGGTTTAACTTATCCACCGTGACTTGTACACTTGTATACACTAATTTAGAATTCATCATTCAATTTTGCGCATAAAAATGCGATTAATCGCGATTAAAAGTTTTAATCGTTGGCCAGCACTACTTAATCTTAACTTGACCTCTCCCTGCAGAAACCCGATAGCTAACCTGCTCGGGTCTCTCCTTATGCGGAGATTCAGTAAACGGTTCTCGCTTCATGTCCAGAGAACTCACCGATGACGTCCAGGGTGATGAAGGCTTCTCCCGCTCCGTGTTTGTTCTTGATGATGATCTTGTAGCGGCCCTCGTCAGACTTCAGGGGGTCCTTCAGCCGGTACTCCGTGCGGTCAGCGGACGTGTAGATGTTGTCTTTCGGCAGGCTCAAGTTGTTGTACAGCCAGTCGGCCTCGGCCTGTGGGTAGGCGCTGTAGGGGACGGCCATGACGATGGGCTTCCTGGCGTCTGTGACGTAGCTCTGGTCTGTGGTCTTAATCTGAGGGACAGCTGTAGGGGGAGGGGGGGACATGATCTCCATCAGGCTGTCACCCTGTCTGAATTTATTTAATATTTACGGTTTTGCTCAGGTCCTCACTAAAATCACCTGACTGATAAAATGCTGAAGCTTCCATCTGTTTACTGACTGACTGAGTTTTATGCCGAGCTCTTACCTGCCAGCTCCAGCTTGGCTCTGGCGTCTTTGTCCTTGACGATGATCCTGTACTCGCCCTGGTCCCGAGGTCTGATCTCACAGACCTGCAGTCTGTGGACTTTGCCCTCGCTCATCATCTGGTACTTGTCTCCCTGGACGACCGTCATGTTGTTCCTCAGCCACTTCACCTCCACTCTGTCCTTGTTGAGCTCCACCTCGAACACGACATCTGAGCCCGGAGGCTCAAACACGTCCTGAGGAGGTCTGACTATCTCCACCGGGGTCTCTGCAGGACAGAAAGGGATTCAGTCAGATCCTGAACAGGAACCAGAGAAGGAAATTACTTCTGAAGACCTCACCTTCCACGAAGAGCCTGGCTCTGGATCTCTTCTCGTCCACTCCACAGGCGTATTCACACTCATCGTCAGGTCTGCACTCCTTGATACACAAGGTGCACATCTTTCCATCTTTTTTAATTGTATATCTGTGGAAATAAACAGCAAGTTAATAAAAGAATACCTGAGCTGAGTCAGTGACTTGACCTTGAGTGGACGATTTAAACTAACAGTTGTACCTCGGCCCTTCTCTGATCTCACGTCCGTTTCTGTACCACTTTGCGTCGGCCTTCTCTTTGGTCAGCTTGCACGTGAACTCTGCGTCCTCGAACTCGGTGATGGTCTGGTCCTTCAGGTGCATGGAGAAGTCCGTGGGCGCCTCGCTGATGACCAGCTCTGCGGTGGACTTGTTGTCTCCGGCCACGGCGGTGTACTCGCCCTCGTCCGCCAGTGTGCAGTCTTTGATGGTCAGCGTGTGCTTGTCTTTGTCCACTTTGTAGACGATGCGTTTGTTGAAGGCGATCTCGACGCCGGCCTTCATCCACTTCAGAGTGGCGTTGGGCCGGTTGACCTTACAGGAGAAGCTGATGGTCTTCTTCTCCTGAGTGTCGATGTCCTCCAGAGGAACCACAATCCTCAGACTCTCCTCTGAACAACACAAAGCATCACGACAGACACACGTTCAACTCACCGTGTTCAGACCTGCAGTCTGGCACAGTTTTACATGACACCCATGCTCACCACAACACCTGCTGAACACCACAACACCTGCTGAACACCACAACACCTGCTGAACACCACAACACCTGCTGAACACCACAACACCTGCTGAACACCACAACACCTGCTGAACACCACAACACCTGCTGAACACCACAACACCTGCTGAACACCACAACACCTGCTGAACACCACAACACCTGCTGAACACCACAACACCTGCTCTAATGAATATAAAGTCATTTAAAGGGCTGGTATAAGAAACCGTACACCTATCACAGCTTCATACAGAGTCTCAAGGTCTCAATCTGTGAACATTTTTAATCTACATCATACATGTGTTAGTTTTATTATAATTGTATAATTGTCATTATTTAACCTGCTGCTCCACGTCCTTTGCCAGTTGCCAGGCAGCCAGCTTTGCATGTTTGGAATATCTACTATTTTATTCCCAGCTTATATATTTCTAAAGTGCTGTCTTGTCACTCTGCGGCTTGTGTGTGTCAGATAACCATTTACTAACTGCATCTTTTAACGTTTTTATCAACGTCATGATGGCTGTTTTTTACCCCTGTACACTGGTTATTGCTGCTCTGCGTGTCTCCGTGTACCAAGAGAAGGTTGCATGTTGTTGCTTTCATGGCTCTCCTAACCGAAACAGTGTTTGTTGTTGTTTCTGTATTATTGTACCGATGTTTGGCTGTTTCCTGTTGCTCTGCATGGTTTGTGCTCTCTCTTGAGAATTCTTGTTGTGTTTCAGTCTTTACGGCGTTTTGATGTCCTCCTTCTGTAAATCTGATCTCTTTAAAGGTCTCATCAAAGGACTGCAGTTAGTAAAATTAGTCAGCTGCCTAACACTGACACTGATTAATGTTACGATGCCGTGTGACAAAATGAGTGACTGTCAAAACTGACTTTAACCCTTCTTATTCATTCAACAAAATCTGATAAAGCATTCGATGCAGCAGAATTGAATAAAGAACTTTGCCTGATTAAACAATTGTTGAAGAACCATTTAACCTAAGAATGTAAGAAAGCTAAGAAGCATTCGATGCCAACTTTAGATCCTGGACACGGTTCGACACCTGATACTACAGATTTACTGTACCTAAAACTTTGACATTTAATAATGTGGTCACTTTTAAAAAAGGGAGAAAGCTCAGGAAATCTTGATATTAGACGGTGCTAAGGAATAAAACTACTGGGGAATAAAGTGGCGCCAGAGCCCGCCGGTCTCTAATAGAGGCCTGGTTCTGTTTTCAGCAAACACTAACTGAGATCCTTCTTGTACATGAACTCTGATGCTGTGGACCCAAACATGCCGTGAACCACTGACCTTTGACGGTGAGGTTGCAGGCGCTCTTGGCCTGCTCCCCTCTCTGATTGGTCAGGTTTATGCTGTAGTTGGCTTCGTCTCCCTTCGTGGCGTCTCTGATCCTCAGGGAGAAGACGTTGTCTCTCTGGACCATCACGTGCTTGCTGCTCTCAAACACCGTGTCGTCGTTCTTCAGCCACTTGGCCTTCGCTCCCTCTGTGTTCACCTCGCAGTTCAGGACGATCTCCTGACCTTCTTGGGCCTCCATGTCCTTCAGCGGCGTGATGATCTTCAGTTTCTCTGCAGAATAAAAAGCATCAGAGACGCAGGTTTAAATCAGGGTTTCACTTCCTTTAATGTAATGTTTTCTTCTTCTATCGCTTTATATAAAATAAGTGGGTGGGGCTTACCGAGCACAGTGAGGTCAGCGCTGGCTCTGGTCGGTCCGATCATCACCACGTATCCGCCCTCGTCTTTGAGCTCGCAGTTCTTGATGACCAGAGTTCGTCTCTTGCCGTCGCTCACCATTTGGTATTTGTCTCCCGCCTCCAGCTCCTTGTCGTCCTTCAGCCATTTGACGTCGTAGGTGTCCTTGGAGACGGAGCAGGTGAACTCCGCCTTCTCGCCCTCAACCACCTCCTGGCTGTGAGGCCTGGAGATGAACTCAGCAGCCAGTTCTGAAACACAGGAGGCACCAAATGCAGTTATTCTTTATTCCTGTCTGTACAACGTATCCAAACTTCAGCTGGTTCAGAAACTCACAGCGAGACTCCCCAGGACCGATCAGGGCTCTTTAGAAGCATATTATTCTAGACTTACCTTATTGTAAAGTGTTTTTATTACATCTTTCTGAGCTTTTTATTGCATTTGTTGTTACTGTATTTTTGGTTGTACTTTGTTTCTTAAAGGTTCAGTGTAAGATTTAGTGGCATCTAGTGGTGAGGGTTGTGAATTACAACCATCTGTCCAGTCTACCACTGCCCCCTAACCTTTCAAAGAGCGTAGGACAGCTACGGTGGCTGACACAGCACAAAAGGTGTCTCTTCTGGGACAGCAGAGAGTTGCAAGTCAGGAAATGAGGTTTCTTTAGGTAGATTTATTAAGAAATTATATTTACTGAATTATTCAGTAAAACCAGATGTTACTGTGGAAATGTGAGCCAAGAGTGTGAAACACTGTCACGGCCGATCAGGGCTTCACCGAAGGATTGTTCCACAATTTATCCAAAACAAAACTGAAACTATTTACAGACTAACAGCCGCCACAAAAACACCGGTCTCCTGGGTGAAAGTCCACCTGTCCTGCACCGACCACCTCTTTACTCTGACTGTGCTGTTATTTATATACTACACTGTTTAAAAATGACACTAAGGGGCTTCGCAGTGCGTTAAAAATGATCAGCTAGAGCAGAACAGTAACGTGTCACTTGTAGAAACAAACTCCGGCCGCTGCTGCCAGTGATGATGCACTCCGTTTTCTCAGTTTTCTCTTTTTCAGTGTTTCAGTTTGTCGACTCCGAGAGCGCAGGACAGCTACGGTGGCTGACACAGCTCAAAAGGTGTCTCTTCTGAGACAGCAGAGAGTGGCCAGTCAGGAAATGAGGTTTCTTTAGGTAGATTTATTAAGAAATTATATTTACTTAATTATTCAGTAAAAGCAGATGTTACTGTGACTTTACCTGAGTGTAAAACACTGTCACTGTTTCTGCACCACAGTCCTTCATAAACCACACATTAGATAAAGTTTATACAAACACTGACGAGGGAAACACGTTAATTCTCTCTGTGATTATGGACCCTCGCCAAAACTGCTCGCCAGCAATAATATCTGGCCTGCTGCCAGATTATGGTGCTTTGATAGCAGCAAAATTAAATACTTTGATAGTGATGCTGAAACAGATCTCAGTCATGGCAGCAACAGTTACTCATAATAATTTAACATAATCACTTCCTCTTTAGTGGTTTTCCCTACAAAATAAAACCACGAGAAGCTTGTTTACTGTAATACAGTATTGGAGTTGAACTGAGCTTTTACTTTGAAAAACTCTGATGTCCTCTGCCTGGAGACAGTGGGGAAATGAAAAAGCGTCCGTAGGTTGATGGATGAGGATCAAACACCGAAACACAAACAGTGCAGCGCATGTTGTGATCTGAGAAACATTCGCTACAGAATCCATTTGATGAAGAGAAAGAAAAGTTGTCCCAAAGTGGGATCGAACCCTCAACCCTTGAGGTGTGAGTCCTAATATTATACTTTATAGTCTCATCCACCATCTAATGGTTGAAAATCTTGCTCTTATACAAAACTTATTTGCAGACCCCTGCTGTATATTATTGCTTCTTCTTCTTCTAACGTACATATTCAACATAGTGATGAGTGTCTGCGCTGCCTGAATTCTACCAGAAGTAGAACAAGAAGAACGTAGTGATGAAACGCGCTCTGTAGCGCTGTTTTCCGTTTTCAGTAGAAACATGACGATGCAACGTGGCGATGTCCATAGAAGGGGGTGCCGCGGTTATGTAGATATAAATGTCTCATTCTAAGGTAATAAAAACATAATGGTTTATAATGAAAGGTCTTAATACACCACTGAAAACAGAGTTTTGGATCTTATATTGCATTTCTGTTGATAAATCCTGAGAAACATTACACACTGGACCTTTAAAGGTACTATTAGGTTATTATTAGAAGAGTTCAGAGCCCCTGCAGCACATTCAGAAAACTTCTTACCATTAATCTTGAGATTTCCGGAGGTTTTGATGCTGGGACTCAGCCTGCAGTTGTACTCTCCGGTGTCGGCCAACTTCAGGTCCTGTATGAGGAGGATCCTCCTCCTCCCGTCCACGATGTGCTCGTAGCGGCCGCCCTCCGGCAGCTCTTGGTCTCCTTTGTACCAGGTAACATCAGCGCTGGGTTTGGAGACCTCGCAGATCAGCTTCACGCTGTCCGTCTCCGTTCCCTCCACGTTGGACAGGTTCTTGGTGAACCTCGCCTCCTCCTCTGCAGCGAGAGGAACAAACGCAGCGGTGAAGAAACGCCACATCTCAACAGAACCCCACGACCTCAGTGACAGGGGATGCACACATTTAGACGTACCGGGGACACTTTAACGAGTTCAATCTTACTTAATTTAAATAAATTGTTGAAATAAAAGTACAATTTATAATGAATAAGCATCATGTTAGGTCCCGTCTGTTTGAAACTTGTAATACAATCTCAAATGCATGTATTTCATTTCTTTCCCAAACTAAATTCAGGTGTCGTATCCTCAACACAGGTATGAAGAGCGGCGGTGTTAGATTGTTTGTTCTTACCGACGACAGTGAGCATGCCGGAGGATTTGGCAGTCTTCGCCTCACATTCGTATTCGGCCTCATCGTCAAACACAGACTTGTGGATGATGAGGATGTGCTGTCGGCCTTGAGCGATAATTTCGTACTTCTTCCCCTTTCTGATTTCACTTCCATCCTTAAACCAGCGGACCTGTGAGACAGAGGGAGATGTCAGGGAGGTCAGGAACTGAAAGATAACCGGTGGTTAATCAAAACAAGCAGACGGGGAGCTCACTTTGACGTTCTCTCTGGAGACTTCACACTCAAACCTGGCGGATTCCTTCTCTTTGACCTCGACATCATGGAGCGGCTTCTTGAACTCGATATGTGGAGCTGTTGAAACACAGAACGACGGGTTAACGAGGTGATTCATTAATCAGAGAGACGTCCCCCGTACTGTGACTCTTGTGAGTAGGTTTATGAAGTCCGTTTGATCTCTTCAAATGAGGGCTCCTTATCTTATTGACCGTTCCTTTACATCTAACGAAGGATTTCTAAACTCTAATCAGGGGATCTCTGCCTAAAGTCTTCTTTAACTTTATTCATTCTTACAAAGGGTTCCCTCTTATGAGGGATTTGTTTTTTAACGGTCCCTTTAGTGTTGTAGTCCAAGTCAAAAACAAGACCAGAGTTTATCGAGACTGAGACATGAACAAGACTTTTAGGGGCTGAGTCCAAATCAAGACCAAGACCAGTTTCCCACATTTCATGACAGACAGTAAAATGTGGAACGAGATCAGAGGTACGTCTCAGATTGATCTGAAAGATCCACATTCCCATTAAAACACCCACAAACAAACACTAAGAGCTGAAATCAACGGAAGCATCTTTACTCAACACTTTTCCATGCTGACCATAGCGGGGAGGGGGGGCAGTCGTTAACGGGAACAACACATGTTTAATGAGGGTTACTGGTCACATTTGAAGCAACACGTTTTACATCCAATCAAAGTTTGGATGTTAAATAAATCAGACAATCCAAAAGTAATTTATTGATATTCCCAAAGTTATGGTCTTGAAATAAAATCCTGAGTGCTCAATGACTGAGACCATCAAAAAGTGGTCTTAAGGTGGGTCTTGAGTGCTACATCATTAGGTCCCTTAACTCCAACTACAGAAGGCTGCTTCTCTAAAAGAAGTGATTCTTTAACAACTTTCTTTATTCTTAAAAATGTCTCTTGGCTTTTATGTGGGTTCTTTAATTCAAAGTTCTTTAAAACTGAGGGATTTTTAATCGATTTTGAGGGGGCCCATAACTCTAATTGGGGGTTTTAAGGGATGGAGGTGGGGCTTAAACCCTAAAAAGGAAAATTCTTACTAGTCACTGTGATGAGGGATTCCTCTTAGTCCCTAAACTCCTAAGTCTTTTGCTTTTTTAGAGATCCATTTACTCTTACAGAGGGTTCCTCATCTCTACAAATGGTTCTTTAACTTTTAAAGGGGGTTCTTTTATCAGGGTCCCTTAAAATCTTGATGAAGGGGTTCCTGGACTCAAAGAAGTCTCTAACTTTTATCTCCGTTTTTCAGTCTCATAAAGGGTACGTTAGCTTCTATGGTGAGTGTGTTAGCTGTTATGCGAGAGGCCCAATAGAGGGTCCTTTAGCTTTGATGGGGGCCTCTATAAACTTGCTGCTGTACTCACGTTCAACGTTGAGGAAGCAGGATGTTTTAAAGTCTTTAGCGTCGCAGGCATACGTCTTCGAGTCGTCCAGAGTGCAGTCGTGGATGACCAGCGCTCTCTTGTGGCCGTCGACGATCATCTCGTACTTCTTGGTCTTTCTGATCTCCTGTCCGTCCCTGAACCATCGTACCTCTGCTTTCTCTCTGGAAACTTCACACTCGAGCGTGGCGGTGGCTTCCTCCTCCACCGTCTGGTCCTCCAGAGGCTTCGTGAACTCCACCGGAGGCTCTGAACGCACACGAAACGCAAAGGACAGTTGTTCAGCTTGCTGCTAAACCAGAGCAGCTTCGAAACATTCAAAGTCAACAGTTTGCTTTCATCTGATCCTCCATCAGCTCTGTCAATAAAAAGCCTGCAGTGGCCAGCCGCCAACATTAACGCTTCTTTGTTCACTGCAAATCTTTTTGAAAAGCCCAATGCAGAACTTCCATTGGATATTTTCTGTTTAAAGAGTAACTTGAGACCAGGCTGAAAACTGTTCAGCTCTGGTTGAAAGTGTTTCACCTCCGGTCAGATGTGTGCTCTGTTGCACCTGTGACCACACCCAAAAGTGATGTCACAGTGTACTGTCACACCCTGGAGTACGCTTGTACATCACCTGCCGCAAGGTGAGACATTAGACCACCGGATGTCAGCAAAATGAAGATATTCAGAGGGTGTTAAGCTGCTCTTTAAAGCCTGATCTAAACAAATCCAGTAGACTCAGCAGTAGATGTTGTCTTACCTTTGACGATGAGGTTGGCCTCGGTCTGGAAGTCTTTGGCGGTGAGTTTGACTTGTCCGGCTTCATCCAGCTTGACGTCCCGCAGAGTCAGACTGTGGACTTTACCCTCCGCCTTCAACACCACCTGTCAGGTCCAACATTGTCAATAAGGACATATTGTAGGTTTGACCTTCTGTGACTGCTGCTTGTCAGGTTCAACTAGGTTTTAAATCCCTGAACGCAGTCTGCCAGGGTCCGGAGAGTCAGAAAGGTGGTGGTTTTACCTTCCCTGAACGCTGCCTGTTAGGTTCAGCAGTCAGCCAGCGAGAGGGTTTTACCTCCCACACTTACGGGGCTGCTTATTCTCATTTTACTCTTCCTGAGGTTTCTATAAGGGCCTTCCTGAGGTTTCTATAAGGGCCGGGTCATGCTCAACTTGTGATACTCAGAGGACTCAGGATCGGTAACTTAGGGGATTATTATTTCCTTTAAGTATATGTACGCTCAAGAGTCGGACAGTTTGTGGGTTTTATCATCCCTGAAGACACGGAGCTGAGCTGAGAGTGAGGTGTTGCGTCCTCGGTCTCTCAGCTGAGCTGTGACAGCTAAAACGAATCCAGGCAGCTGCTTTCCTTCCCCCAATTTAAACTGCACGACCTCTGACACCTGACGGCTGATTTTACAACACATCCACAGACACTGAACTGCCTGCGCACACAGAGGAACTAAACATGTGGTGTATCTGACATTTACACAGTCCATTTCTTTAAACACGATTACAATGATCTGTATTTCTAGCTGTTATAAGATAATAAAAACATTTCAAAAGGACTTTCTCTTGGCTCATTTTTATATTTGTCTTTGTTTTTATCAGCGCTGATGAATTAAAGTAGCCTCACCAGCTGCTCACTGTTATTCCACCAGTGAAGGAGCCGTGATGAGATTTGTGATCCCATTTGGTTTGTGACAATTGAGAATAGACCTTAAATACATTTTCAGTGATCAATACAGTTGAAATGTTTCTTGTTTTGTTATCAGATGCAAAAATAACTGAGCAGCTCTGTTTCCAACCAGCTTTAGACAGTTCAATGTTTTGCTTTTGAGAGTAAAATAAAGCCATTAACAGTAACACCGTTCTTCGTTCTTCAGGTCTGATAAAAGACTGAATACCTCCTTCGTATTTCAGATGTGTTTGTGGGGGTGTCGGAGCTGTTGTCTTGGAGATCTGTTGCATCACTAAAAGCTCCTCGCTGAAACTAAATATGTGGCTTTCACGTGTTTTTATTCACCGACCGGGATTAAAGCACCGCAGCTTTAAATTTAAAGTCAACAAGCTCCATATCTGACTTCCGCGCTCTCTGAACTGGATATGTCCAACTGTGTTGTTTTAAAGTGTTAAACTCCAGTTTCTTCACGTGTAGCAGCACCTACCAGTGTCAGAAATCATTTATTCCATGTTGGTAACAGATCTTAAATACATCAAACCACCTAACTGGGTTTTTCCTGAATAAAAGATCTGGTTTAATCTTTTTAAGACAAGTTTAACTGAAGGCTGAGTGACACCAATCTTAGTTTAAATCAACAGTGACTTTATTTTGTAACCAAAAATAAGCCATTAAATAAATGTTTGATGTGAAGAAGAGCCGTTAACCAACAACTAAGCAGCAGGTTTGTGTACGTAGGGTCAGAATTAAAGCCCTTCAGAACTCTGTTAGACATATTTATTTTCTCACTTCTAAAGAACTAGAGGCTTCAGTCTGAGATCTGATGAACCAGCTGATGTAGCGTGTGAATCTCCACCCACGCAACGCGCCGTAAATCACGCTTGCACAACCCAGAGAGAGATCGTGTGTCGCTGGGAACCTCAGAGCTCTCAGGTTACATCCGATAATCAAACTAATCCTGCGTTATGACTGGATATCTCTCCAGCGCCTGGACTCCCACCCGGCTGCGTCCAGCTCTTCACTCAGCAGCAGTGATTTGGACCCCGGCAGAAACATTTACAGCGCGTTGTGTGACTTTAAAGCCGAAGCTGTCAAATAGCTCCTGTTGCCACCTGCCCTGCGCCTCAACCTCCTGCAGCTGTTAAAAATAACCGTGCAGAAACGCTTGCGGGGCAGAAAAGCCCTCCTGCCTGCGTTATCTCAAAACCAGGATCAAGTGCTCAGCTGGAATCCTGAACCGCCACCAGCAGGCCCTTATATGAAGACAAGCTGAAGCTGGAGCAGCAAGGTGCAGAGAAAACTGAACACTGTGTACAAATGGAGGGGGAAACACCGGCCCTAGCTCTGGACCAGAACCACAACCAGGCCTGGACTCGTGCAGTATCTGCAAAGACCTTCTAAGTGTGTCAGCCTGTTCGTGGTGCAGAAACCTTGTGAGGACTCGGTCAGGTATGTTGGGACTTACTCTGTCGCTCGGTTCCAGCTTTGTACCCCCCAGGAACCACTCGGCAGCGATGCCTTCGTATGACAGCTCGCACTCGAAGGTGGCCGTCTCTCCGGCAGTCAGGGTGACGTCCTTCAGCGGCCTCTTCAGGCCGATCACTCGGGCTTTGGATTGGGGAGAAGACATGGTTAGTCCCCCCCCGAAACAGGTCAATATATCCAAAAAGTCCCCAGAGAAACGGCTAATCCTCAGTGGCTAATCCTCATGGTGTGGTCGAGCTGAAGGCAGGCCGCTGGAAGCCCTCAGGACAACTGAAGCCAGCCGCCCTGCGACTTGGCACTGGGGGGCCACGCTCATTAGCATACGACCTGCCGTCAGATCTATATGGCCGGCAGAAACCAGTGAGAGACGGGGTCGTGTCCTCCCCCCCTGCCAATCACTGCAAACCCCGCTCTAGATAAGGCATGCGGCTTCTAAAATAACCGAGGGACCCGATTGGCTGAGAGCCCACCTCTGACAAACCCATCAGGGGAGACAATCTGCTCCTGTCAATCACCAGCCTGAAATTTTCCTGGAAAAGGAGAATGTGGAGCTCCTCGCAGGAGTTACCCAACGTCCCGCTGCAGAACGCCTGCGTGCTCACGCTGCCATGTAACCACTGTTTTGGAAGTGTTGGTAACGGGGGGCTGCGCTGAGGCCCGGGATGTCCGTTTGGATTAACAAACCGCATCAAGTTATTTACAACAGGCTTCTTCACATGCCTGAATTAAAGCCCCTTAACAGCCAGTTAGAGCTGGCAGTGAGCGCGAGCTGAGAGCTGGACTGTTGGTTTAATCAGTCAGTCTGAAGAGTTTACAGTCACCGCCTGCTCTGACTGACAGGCAGCTCGCAGATCAGTTCAGGAGCACGAACTAAAAAAGTTCAGTTTTTAAAGGACATTAAAGTACATTTACTCAAGTACTGTACTTGAGTACAAATTAGAAGTATTTGTACTTTTCATGACACTTTCTCGGGAGATCTTGTACTTTTTACTTCACTATATTTATCTGACAGCTTCAGTTATTTTACAAAGTCAGATTTTTTACACAAAAACATGTCAAGAGTTTAACAAATATTCTGTTTTGTTATAAATTAAAGTACTCAACAGTTCATACAAGTACAGCTAGTACATTCTTTGACTGACGATGGTTTTTAAATTCTGTTTGTTTTGTCCCTGACAAGCAAAACCACACTAATAGTACTTTTTACTTTTGATACTTGTGTATTTTAAAAGCAGGTACTTTTGTACTTTGCCTCAAGTAGAAATTTAAAGACTACTCAAGTACAAGATTTGTGTACTTTGTCCACCTCTGCTTCCACTCTGGAGAGACGTGGATGTTAAAGCGTTACAGTCTCATCGTTTGACCAGTTTTGATTAAATATTCAATTTAAAAACTGAAAAAAATCGCTGTCGATTGTTGTGGAAAGTATTTCTTATCCCAAAGCAAGAAACCGGTAAAACTACTTCAATACTAGAGCTGTGTATTTCTGAGTCAGTGGCTGAGATTGATTCACTTCTCTTATTGTAAGATTATCATCATGTCGGCTGAGTTTTGTTGAAGCTGCATAAAAATAACAATATGAGAATAAACAAGATGGAGGTTTTGTTGCAGTGTAGAATATATTAAATATCTGTTATACGTCGAACAAACCTCCAGACAAACCGGAGGAAGAAACGACAAAACGTGTGTTTGCAGCCAGGGCATCACTTTGTGTGGCTCAGATTAGGGCTGTGAAGAGACACCACGATATGTGATATTAGGTACGAAAAGATCCTTCAACACTGTTTGAAAGAAGTTTCTGCGCCAATTTATGGTGGAAATGTTTCTATTTATGTAAAAGGAAACACAGAATTCAGGAGGCAGGTGACATTTCACAATATATGAATCTAACAGAATCTAAGTGAGAGCAGCTCTCAGATCTGTTTCTCCTGCACATCAACTTTTCTCCTGTAACATCCTCCCTGCTGAGGCCTGATTTATTCTCTCCTCCTCTTTGTCATGTTCACAGGGAGAGAACAGAAAACTTGGCCAAAAAGAAACTGTGTCCAGAAGTTGTTAAAGTTACTGACGTTTTTGGGTCGTTTTAGAATCAGCAGCTTGTTTTTTTAGCTTAAGTTACTTTTTTTGAACAATGCACATTTGTTTCTTCTATATTTTAATGGCATAGCATGTTTTCTTAATGTGGAAATAAACCTTTCTTAATGGCGTTTTCATTTGTTATTTGACTGCAAGCTACATTTCAGAGCATTTTAATAAATTATGCTTTAAATGTCCCCAGGGTCCCCGGTGTAAATGACCCTATGGTTTGCAGGTAACGTTGGGTAACACTTTTTCACACTGGCTGGTTGAGAAGAGTTTCTTAATTACCTGATGACTTCACTTTACCTGGTTTGTTAAGTTGAAGCCTGACAAACTTCACCCGCCTGAGCTTTATTATCTCATCTTGAACTCTTTGTTGTCCACCAGAAGAAGCTCTGCTGCTTCTACACTGCGGCTCTATTTTTGCCTCACGTCTCTGTAATGTGACATTCTTTTGTGAATGTATAATAATTTGGATTTTTTAAAAGCATTTTCAGTCAGTGTTTTTGTATGAAAATGGCTTAATAGACATTGTTAACTGCAGATTTTGAGTTTTTGTGCATCATAATTGTTTAAATGTGCAAAAAAAATGAGTTTCACCCAGAAATCTACAGCTGACACAAGAAGGTCTGTAAACTGTAAACGTTTGGTAAACCAGAGAGCTTCAACAAGCCGATACAGATTAAAATGTTTCAGAAAAGCCCCACTTAACCGTGTGACGTTAACCACTCAGCCAATCAGGATGACGGAGATGCTGGGTTTCTCAGAACATGTTAATTACTTCATCACCTAAATGCTGCTTAACCAGGCTCCAGTGTACATGTACAGTGTCGTCTGTCAAGAAGAAGAAGTCACCTTTGACCCTGAGCTGAGCTGAGGATTTGGCATTCGCTGCAGAGAAGTCTACACTTCCGGCCATGTCCTTCCTGCAGTTGAAGAGGATCAACATGTGACGGGTTCCCTCCTCCTTGATCTCCACGTCCTGAGAACAAACATCCACAGTTCAAACTAACTTTAGAATCTCTTCATCTCAACTGCGAGACGAGCTGACCAGAGAATGTGTTTGTTCTTACAGCAGACGGGTGCAGCGTGTCTCCCTTCAGTTTCCAGATGCCGTGAAGGTCCTCCTCTGAAATCTCCGTCTCAAACTTGGCCGACTCGGTCTCCGTGACCTCCACGCTGTACAGCGGGCGAACGACCTTGATGTCGCGCTCTGCAGAGGTTTAGAAAGACGTTAGAGGGAAACCAAAGAGGAGAGGCGAGGCGGGGAAAACTCTGAGAGAACATCAAGTGAAAACAGTTTCATAGTGAAAGAGACGCCGAGTCTGATGATCAGTGGAGGACACACAGTGGAGGACACACAGTGGACATGTGACAGTTCAGGCGAGCAGCTGACGCTCTCTTTCGGAGCGTCTTACAATTTATGCAAAAGCAGAAGACGTTGAGGAACTCTGGACGATAACCCAGCCCTATGAAACATCTCCACACACCCAACAGACAACATTAGCACTGAATTATTAGTGTTACAAGAACATTTCTACCCTATTTTTATCAGGATTAATAATGAATATCAGAAGCATTTATAATCTTGTGACAGATACGAAAACCTACGAGTAAATTTACATTAATAAACAAATTAATACCAAATAGTCACTTAAAATAACTAAAGACATGACTAACTTTATGAATGTGTTATTAATTAAAAACAAATTGTTGCTTAAGTTTTAAGACTTTGAAAGAAAAATGTGCAAAACTGTTTTACTGAAACTCTGCTTGTGCGCTTGGTTTTGCTTTAAATCAGCTGTATAATAAGTTCCTTTTTTGTAACAGGAAATCAGATATCTTGCCCTGGAAAAATGTTTGAACATTATCTCCTGTAAAATATCAAACTTCATGAGTAAAAATAAGTAAAGTAAATGTTTTAAATGCCAAAGGAATATTATAACATGTATATGAAGGCAAACATGGACGTCTGGGAGGAGAGACATTGACATGAGAGTTAGTTTCTTGTCTCCTTTGTTTCCTCAGAGTTCACAGATTTGCTTTGTGTACAGTTATAATGATCAGATGTTTAGGGCTGGATTATCCTCCAGGGTTAACAAACATTACAAACACTCAGAATGAGAGAACAGGACACGGTGATGAAGGACGGCCCAGAGAGAGGCGGTGAACGGCGTCTGATTCTGCGGTCCTGACCGGGGTTCTGGGGGGAGGGGCCGGATCGCCGCAGGTATTACCTTCGATGTTCAGGTCTGCTGCGGTTTTGTCAGTGCCACAGTCGCAGGCGTACGCTCCCATGCTGCTCTTTGCCGCCTTCTTGATGACCAGCGTGCGCTTCTTGCCGTCCGACTGGAAGAGAATGTTCTTGGAGGGAAAGATCTCGTTACCGTCCTTGAACCATTTGACCTCGGCGGCCGCCTTGCTCAGCTCGCAGGACAAAATCACCTCGTCCTTCTCGACGGCGGTGTAGTTCTGGAGCTTAACTGTGAAGTACAGGTCGCCCTCTGCAAGAAGGCATACAACATAACCAGTAATGACCAGAGAAAAACAATCGGCGATAACACAGACGTCTGGGATGCCAGAGGAGAATACAGAGTGATAGACTAAACAAAGGTCACCAGTGCAGAACTATCCCTGTGTCACGTGCAGCTCAGTGTTAATTCTTTGGCATTTACTGATGAGTTTGAAGCCCTTCTACAAAGTGAGACTAACCGAGCACGGTGAGCATGGCCTCTGAGGTCTTGCCCATGGCCTCCACTTTGATCATGGAGGTGTCGTCGACGGTGACCTCCTTGAAGGCCAGCGTGTGGACTTTTCCGTCCTCCGACATGTGCACCACCTTGCTGGGGTGCAGACGGATGTCGTTTTTGTACCAGACCACCGGGATCTTTTCATGAGAGAGTTCGACACTGAACTCCGCAGTTTCTCGTTCCTTCACGGTCACATCTTTAATCGGCCTGATAAATTCGAGGCGAATACCTGACAAACAGAAATTATATATATATATATGTATATATACGGGGAATTAAAGTTGGTGAGACAAGAAAACATACAGATTAAGGTGGTGATGATGTGTTCAAAAGAGCAAGCTTAAAACATTTTCACTGGTTGCTTTTTCTGTGCTCCACTCAAGTGTTTGGAGTATAAACAGTAACAGGTCCTATCTGCAATCACTGTTAGCCTTTTAAGACCAGTCTGGCTTCAAGTCCTGCTCCTGGGTCCCCTAGAGGCTGCAGTGTTCATTACAGCCCCGATACTAAACTGGTCGTCAGGAAAACAGCTCATCCTCAGCAGAGCAGAACATACAATAAGTTAGAGTTTTTCTTGTGGACTTTCTGGCCTGATGGTGGCCCTACAGGAAGGTAAGGTGGGCCCAACATTGTCAGGAATGGGGACCATAAATAAATAATAATACATAAAGCCTCCACTCTGCTGATTTTTTCACCATATGTTGAACCTGCTGCAGGGATTTAAACACAAGAGAACAGTGATGTTGGGGGATCAGGTCTGGCTCTCAGTCACAGAACTCCAGTTCATCCCAGAGGTTTTGGATGGGGCTGAGATCAGGGCTGTGTGCAGGCCTTTCAAGTTCTGTCACACCAAACCAGGAGAATCTTTTCTTTATGGAGCTGGGCTTAGACCATTGTCTAATATGTCATTAAGATGTCCCTTCATGGGAACCAAGAGGCCTGGACCAAACCAGGAAAAACAGAGCCACATCAAAGTGCCCTCAGATATGTGGACCTGGAGTCTATACGGTGTTTGTTGTCTGGCAATCTTTGAATGGCTTTAGGCAAACACACTGATTACAGAGCACACAAGAAGCAAGGTGTTGCTCACACTCACACATTACACCAGTCCTGCCTAATGAAGCTGAAGTGGTCCGGCTCTCTGATTACCTTTGATAATCAACTTCCCAGAAGTCCTTTTATCTTCAGCCTCAAACATGTACTTGGCTTCATCTTCATATCTGGCAGATTTTACAATGAGAGTGTGTCTCTTTTCCTCCACCAGGAGTTCAAACTTATCGTCGTTTGACAGCTCTTGAGATCCCTTCAGCCAGCGGAAGCTTTTGGGCTCTCTAGAAATTTCCAGCTCAAACTTTGCCTCATCCTTTTCGTACACGTGCACGTCAGCCAGCGGGGTAATGAACGAGACTGGGAGCTCTGTTGATCCAGACACACAGAGTTAATATCAAGGCACAGATGGAACTTAAGAACGGTAAGCAGAAAGAAAGTTTTTCATTTTCAAAAAAGAAAACCATGAGCACGGTACTGTGCTTTGCACATGAAGTTGGAGAGAGGAAGTGAAGGCTCACCCTTCACTTTCAGCTTGGCAGAACACTTGGCGTTGGCGGCAGTAAACGCCACCTCGCCCGTTTGAGGGACTCTGCAGTTGTACAAGACCAGAGTGTGTTTGGCACCGTCCTCCACGATCTCAACGTCCTGCAGGTGGCCGACAAACTTCAGCATTTCAGTAAAAACACAAAGACTCCAGGAAAAGGGATCAGAGCAGGGCCGTGGTCAATTCACTTTCATTTGTGAGCTAACGAGACATCAAACATTCTCATACTTCACGTTTTAACCCTGATAGGTTAGATATGTGAAACTTTTAAATACGAGTTTAGTCAAAATGAAAGTGAATCGAACTGCAGCACAAGAGAATATCTGCTGGGATGAATATTAATGACACATACGGCGGATGGACTGAGGACTTCTCCGTTCAGTTTCCACTGGCCATGGACGTCGTCCTCACTGAGCTCGACCTCAAATCGAGCAGTCTCTCCGTCAAACACCTCAGCGCCGTACATCGGCCGAACCACTTTAATGTGGCGAGCTGACGTTTAAGAGAGACAGGGACAAAATACTTACAGAAGACGTTCAGACATTTAAATATTCAAACAAACTCAACATATATACACACACATATACAAATACTTAGACAACAGACAAGCACAGATACAGCTGGCTTGATAATTTTTTTATTTTTTTATTTTATTTTTTTTTATTATAATTTATTTAAAAAACAGCCTTCATTTTGCTGTAAGCAACCTTTACAAGGATTGCCTATTGGTCAGTAAAGGAGATTCTGCTGCTGAAGGTACCAGCATCTCCTTCCTAGGAAGTTAATTAATGGGGGCAATTGAACTTATGAGGAGCCAATTGGTTCTTTATGGATCTATTAGATTAGAGAGGGGCCACAGTTCTTCAAAAGGCACCAAAGGGGTTTGTTTCTTTGTAGAGTGATGGTTCTGTTAGGGGAACCATGAAGACCTTCTGAATAAGTGTCTTTGAGACCACGCATAGCAACAAACAAACACCAAGACAATAAAACAGACCAGTTATGGTAGAAGAACACTACAAGAGAGGACTGATCCTCCTCCCAAATTAGGGTGATAATCAGGGGTGAATACATCACAACTTCGATAAGAGGCTTTCTTTGGAAACCTTCAACTCTTGTAGTGTGTTTGTACCATTTTCGGAAGAGTGGAGTGATGAAAGACCACACACAGGTGAAGACAGGGGTAATTAAGAAGTGATGAGGACAAAAATGGTGCTTCAAGTGCAAAACACTGGGTGATGGGCCGTGAGGTTAAAGAGGCGATGCAGGTGAATCCAAAACAAACTCTGCGTCTTTACCTTCAATGTGAAGCGTTGCTGTCGTTTTGTCCGTTCCACAATCACATAGGTACTGTCCTTTGTCTTTGTCCCCGACTTTCTTGATGACGAGGGTTCTGCGTTTGCCCTCGGCCTTAATGGCCACCGTCTTAGAGGTCTTGATCTCGGCCTCCTCGTGGTACCACATGACATCGACGTCTTTGCTTAGCTCGCAATCTAGAACCACCTCGTCCTTCTCCACTGCGGTATAGTCTTGCAGCTTAACTGTGAAGTACGCATCTCCCTCTGGAATAGGGGAAATGTTTGTGTGACTCCCCATCGCACATATACAACACATATATACGGCACACAGCAAACAAAAGACAAGACAGTCAAATGAGACGAGGAACACAAACGCACAACATAGAGAAACAGCTTTTTACAACACAGAAACAATCTTACAAATACACAATAAGGTCGTTTGGTGGACACGGACAGACACAGACAAACTGTACAAAAAGCTGTGGGGAAGAAGAAGGAGAGGCTGAAAGAGGACAGAGGACAGATGGTTTCTGGGTTTACCTATGACTGTCAGGTTGGCCATGGAAGGAATTCCTTTGGCCTCAGCCTTAACTTGGCAAGTATCATCTAGAGTCACCTCCTTTAATTCTAGCACATGTTTCTTTCCGTCCACACGAGTGACCACTGTTCTGCTCGGATGAATTTTAACATCGTTCTTGTACCAGGAGACGGGGATGTTCTCATGAGAGAGCTCCAGCTCAAACCAAGCCGTGTTGCCTTCCTTCACAGTTTGGTCCTTTATTGGCGAGATAAATTTGAGCCTGATACCTATAATTATGTTAGTAAAGCATATTCATATGAGTTAGTTTGAAAGACGAGGCACCGGACTCATAACAATCAAGGTTCTGCTAGTTATGTCCAGCACTTACCCTCCACTGTGAGTCTAGCAGTTGAAGTTTTGCCCAAAACCTCGATTGTATATTCATCCTCATCGTCAAACTCACAGCAGTTTATGACGAGCATATGCTTCTTTCCATCATCGATGATGTCGTACTTTTGGTCTGGGGTGATGATGTCAGCCCCTCTATACCACATGACCTTAGTGACATCCTTCGTGATGGTGCACTCAAACTTAGCCTGTTTCTTTTCAGGCACAGAAACGTCCTTCAGCGGGACAACAAAGTCCATTTCGATTTCTGGGTTAAAAAGGTAACACAGGTACAGAACATCAACAACACAACAGAACACAACAGCACAGCAGCCTACACCAAGTGGCCAGTTTACCACGGACCCCCTTGTCTGCAGTACTGGGTTGTACCCCTCTATGGTTCTACAAGTGTATGGAATCATACCACAGGGATATCAGGGGGTAGTGACATGGAAACCCCATGCTACTGCTTGTTTCTGACTAGACTGCGGCTTATTAATGCTCTACGTAGCTCATCCTATCTTATCCTACAGAAAACCTTCAGGAGACATCTTCAGTTTGTGTAGGTCATCTAAGCAAATCTACATCACTTTGCATACCAGGGATTGTTCAAAAATACTGTCTTGCAGCTTCTTTGGCGCTTGGCATCAAGGGGACTCCATGGCTAAAATGCAGTCATCAAGGCACGCTGACTTCCTGGGGACAGGGTTTCTTTACATTTGAAACATTCACCAAAAGTTTTACGTCGAAGAACCAGTCCATCATCTTGTTCAGCTGGCATCACAGTTTTATCACAATGCGACAGGACTCTTCAATCTTCAGGCCTTTCTTCTTTCTACTTGCTTTACATCAAGTTTTCACCAGTTGCCTTCTGTTTGTGACTATTAGGGAAAATCAACCTTCTGCTGCTCTTCAAAAATGACAGTTACTGAACTCCTTTTTTTTTGGGAAAAACTAACACAATGTGATTTCATGTCTGATGCAGGGACCCATTCATGAACATGGGAGTTGGTGTACCTAATAAACTGGCCACTGTAAGTACAAACATAACAAAAACATGTAACCACAGACAGAACAAATAATATAGTGAGAGTGACACTACACACATTTTCTACACAATGCCAAATCTGACAGAACACCAGACAGATTTTCCACTGAACAGACTGTACAACAAATAGAACAACAAATACAGGACAACATTTCGACCGTTGGTAAAAGTTGGGATCCCAAATTAAAATTCCTTCGCGTCTTCCCGGGCTGCAGAAAGTCTCAAAGAATGGCACAAATAATGACTTTGATTCTTCAATCCTATTAAATAAAGATCTAAGGTCCGCTCTCAGATGCCAAAAAGCTTTATTTTATTGCCCACGGACCTTACGCCTTTATTTTTACAGCTACTATCCTAAAATCATGGTGCACCGATGGTGATTCTGATCCCACATACCAGGAGCACTCCTTACCTTTGACGTTGAGCATTGCGCTGGTTATAGCGTTCAGCGCCTGGTAGGACACTTCTCCGGCGTGATCCAACTGGCAATTTTTCAGCGTGAGCTTACGCACTGCACCGTCCATCTGGATGTCGCACATCTGATGAAAACATTACAGTGCATTTATACATAAAAAGTAGTGAAACATCTAAATGTTGAAATACATGCTTTAAGACTAATGTGATCCTTCACGAAAACGAGTCCACCATCTTACCGGGGATCTGGTCAAAACCTCTCCTTTGAGCTTCCATTCCCCTGGAACATCCTCCTCAGAGATCTCCGTCTCAAACGTGGCGTTTTCCTTCTCAACCACCTCAACGCTGGCCAGGGGCTTCAGGATCTCAGCCTCCCGCTCTGCGAAAGAGGTTGTATTAGTACTCATAAATATGAACCATAAGTGACATAAAGACACTACAGTCGTATTGTAAAGAATGGTAAGTAGGTAGATAGATAGATGAACCTCCTAGGGTTAACTTGGCAGTGTAGATGCGTCCTTCCACCTCCATGGAATATTCTGCTACATCATCAGGCTGACAGTTCTTGATTGTGAGCGTCAGCTCCTTTCCATCCTTCTTGATCTCAACCTTGTCAGAAGGAGTGATCTCATTCTCTCCTTTCAGCCACTTCCAGTTGGGAGTCTCCTTGAAGAGCTCGCATTTAAATGTAGCGGCAGCCTTTGGTTTCACATGCTGGTCCCTCAGTGGTTTCACAATCCAATCTTTGATAATTTCTGTTGGAGTAAAAAATGACTGAATCAGTGTTTATCAGACTATTAAAGACACAATGTGGATCATTACTAAATGCTAAATATTACTAAAGTGTAGTCTGAGACAGAACAGAAGAGCTAAAACAGGCTTAGTCTTAGCTTAGTTTATCTAATTTAAGGCGGTTTTCAAAGATTTCTTCAGTTTGAAGCAAGGTTTAAGGAGAGAATTACAAAGTTCTTTCTAATCTGTATTTGCAGTGTGAACATGGAACCGTGGATATCTGAATTTAGCTGCAGCACATTTAAATTTGAATTGGACATTAAGATGTATAATATTCAAAACAACTGGAAGATATTGTTGTATGTCATCAGCATACAAATACATAGTGATTTCAAGTTTCTGAATTACATTATAGTAACATGTGAATTGAAAACAAGAATGGGACAAAGATGGCGCCCCCAATTACTCCCAATGCCATTTCTGCCCTAATCCATTCCAGTCTACATTCCTTAGAAAGCACCACTATTGATGTATGTTACTGTGTTTAGGGATTTGTAAAGTGTCCTATTTTGCTTACCAATCACTTTGACATTTGTTTTGGTCAGGACATCCTCCTGGCCGGCCACTTCACAAGTATAGACACCAGTGTCCTCCTCAGAGGTGTTCTGGATGGTTACAGCGTGCTGCATACCAATGATATTGATCTGAACTTTCCCGGCCTGCTTCTTCAGGACCTCTCCATTCTTCTTCCATATCACATCTCTCTCTTTGTTCAACTCGCAGGTCATGTATAAGGCCTGACCCTTAATAGCTGACGTCTCCTCCTCCAGCTCTTTGATCCATTTCACAGGTAGCTCTGTGAGCAGATAAAAAGGCAATGAGGGATTTGACATTGGCGAATGCTTAGGTAAGATCACGAGAGATACTATTTATACCGAGTATCTTCGGTGTTATTATAAAGGCAGAAAAAGAGATATAAATACCTTCAACAATGAGCTTAGCTGTGCATGATATTTCCTTGCCGGCGTTCTTTGCCACACAGGTGTATTCTCCAGTGTCGGACAGCTGGACATCAATAATGTTCAGCTTGCGATCTTTGCCATCAGAAGTAAACTTGTGCTTGGGGCTCTCGCGCAGATTACCGCCATCTTTCATCCATGACGTGATGGCAGTGGAAGGAGAGACCTCACACTCAAACACAGCAGACGAGCCAATAGACTCGGCTTCCTGCAACACGATGTCCTGAATCTTCTTGATGAACTTTAGGGGGACGGCTTTGAGCTTGAATCCTCCGAAGGGTTCCTCTGGTGGTGATGGGCCTTTTCCGCCAGGCTTTAGGCCGCGGCCCCTGCCTTCTCCAGGGGATGGCGTCTGCTTGGCTGAATTACAAATTAAAGACAAACAATTAATTCCAATATCAGTTTAAAGAAGAATTCTGTGGCATCACCATTCATGTTGAAGACCGTGTTAGGGTTTTCATGCTGAGTATTCATAGGTTTATTAAAACTTACGTTTCAGCCCTCTACCTCTACCTCTTCCCGCTTCTTCTGCTGGTTGCCCCTCTGTTCAGAAACAATTAAAATTAATTTGCTGCGCAAAATGATATTAAGTCATCGTCTTCATAAACATGCCAAGACATATGTAATGTCCACTCAAATGGATAGATGAATATGAAGTTATAATGATGGTAAATATATGAAATGACACTGAAACAAAGACAGGCGTTTTGCAATTATGAATAATGAATATAACTTGACAGTGATGAAGCTTTTACACCATGGAGAGATGGAATAACAAACAGAATGAGAGGGAGAACACATGTTAGACTGATCGGATATGCACATAAATGACATAACAGAAATGACTGAAAGCAATGAACATGACCAGACAGACGGACACACAGAGTGACCATGAACATAAATAAAAGAAAGGGATGGCATACGTCGCGTCACACTTAAGATGGTAAGGAAGTCAAAGTGTTTCAAATGGGAGGCATGATGTTGGGAATGGGTAGAGATTACTCATGACATGAAGGATGGGTTTTTCTCAGTCGTCACCCAACGAATTGGGGCCGCCACCATCTCACCTCTCCTGGTCACCCCTGGAACCTCAAGAGCACCTTCCTCTCCTTCACCTTCCCAGTCTTCGGAACCGTAACTGTCCCGGGGAACCAGCTCCCAGCCCCAGGCCTCTTCTTCATCCTGCTCCTGCTCTTCCTGGGCTTCAAACTCCTCTTCAAATATCTCCTCCTCCGGCTGGGTGGCGACCTTCTTCATCTGCACAGCTCCAGGAGAAACCTCCTTCACAAGAGGAACCTTGCCTTTACCAGGCTTTGCTGGTTCTGCAGCCTTCTCCTCCTCTGGTGATGGCCTCTTTGGGACCTTTTTGAGAGTCACAGCTTCAATAGAGTCTTTGGGTGAAACTGTTTTAGGAATCTTTTTGAGTTTATCAACACTCGGCCTCTTCTCAACAGGGATTGCCTCTTCTTCCTTAAGCTTCTCAACCTTAGGAGATGGTGTCTTTTTCAGCTCAACCTTCTTCAGCTGCTCCACAGGCTTCAAAGCCACTTCTTCCATGTCCTCTTTTGCCTTGGGTGTGACCCCCTTCTTCAGCTGCAGAGGCTTGGGCTCTTCAGGAACCTTTTCAGGCTTCTTAATAGCAGCGGGAGCCGGAGACACTGTCTTCTTTGCTGGCACTGCCTCTACTTCCTTCGGCTTCTCCGGCTTCTTCTCTGGAGCTTCTGGGATCTCAGGTTTTTTGGGTCTAGCCTCTGGCTCTTGTTCTTTTGGTTTTTCATCAGGGCTTGTGCGAACACGCCGCAGGTCATCGGCTGGCTTCCTCTCTTTCTCCTCGGCTGGTTTCTTCTCAGGCTCTGCAGCCTCTTTGGAAGGCCTGGAGAAGGGCTTCAGCTTGATGCTTTCTGTCTCTTGTTCCTGTGTTGGGATTTTCTTCACCTTGGTGGGTGGTTTGACCTCCTCAGGTTCCTTCTCTGGAGTTTTCTTTTTATCTACTGGCTTTGGTACTTTTGCTGGGGGCTCCTTAACCTCTGGAGGAGCTTTCTCTGCTTTCTTGGCTGGTTCTTTGGGTTCCACCTCTCTGGGAATCCTCTCTCCCTTCTGGAAAGGAACACTGTCCCTGTCTGGCCTCTCCTTCTGATCTTTCTCCGGCTCCTCAGCTGGTTTAACAGGTTTTTCAAATGGTTTTAGTTTGACTACTTCTGGTTCCACTTCATCTGAAGGCAGTTTTTTCACTTTCTTCAAAGCTGCAGCAGGTGGGGTAGGTTCCTCTTCCTTTGGTGCCTTGGGAGTTTTCTTCAAAGAAATCTTATCTTTCGGTTTCTCATCTTTTGGGACGGGTTTCTGGCGTGTCCATGCATCTTTTGGAGCTTCTTTCTGTTCCTCTTCTTTAGGCTTCACAATTTCTGGCTTTTTCACCACATCGGCTTTGTCTCGAGGTTTCTTCTCCTCCACACGTCTCCTGGTGGCGACTGACATCTCAACAGCCTCTTCTTTATGCACCATCTGCTCAACATCAAAGATGGTGGTCTTGGTGACCTTCTGAGGCTTTTCCTCTTCTTCAGCCTCTTTAGCTGGAACTGATGGAATCTTCTTCAGTTTGATAATCTCCTGCTCCTCTTCCACTTCCTTCATGACTCTGGTTGTTTTTCTCAAAGTGGGAATCTCAAACGTCCCATCATCATCTGGATGAATTATACCTTTTTTGTGCAGAACCATTTCTGAGGCAGTAAAGGTTTGACAACACTTATTAGACATTTAACCGACACACAATTTGAACAAACACATACTTAACATAAAAAATTAAAATAAATGTAAAAAATACAAAGAAAATAAAAATAAAAATATAAAGCTAACAGACATACAAGAACAAGAACACAGAAAGGACACAGAAAAGACTTCCAAAGGATACTACAGAAAAACATATAATATGTTTATATACATTTGAAATAACTATTTGATCTCTTTGTAAGAAGGTTTGATATTTATGTATTAAGCCAATCAGAGCTAATCAGTTGTCAACTCCCAGCTTTTTTTGCACCCTTTAGTGTCCCAACATCTCCAACCATGAACCTAGTGGATGTTTTAGCCTTGAGGCTGTTATTGGGCACTTGAACAGAATCAGGTGGTTTATATTTATGGCTGCGGATTAAGTCCTGAGAGTTGCAGTGTAATGTACGTACTAAGTGAGTGGTAAGTGGTGCTCATACCTTTCTTGACTCCTCCCGGTGCTTGGACAGGCCCTTTGGTTTCATCTAATACAGAGGTATAGTTTAGAAAAGTGTTAATAAGGTCATTTAATTAGTCATGAACGGCAATGTCACTGATTTTAAAAATGGGAAGACCTTACAAAACTGTGAGAATTTGTCATCAAACACATCAGAACAACAGAAATATTCTAATACAGAATGAAAGTAGTCCGGTGTCACATGATTTAGTTGAATGACATGAGAGAAGAGTCGTACGTAAAGATAAAGAGCTGAAGTTAAGTTGTGTCCAAGGACAAATGAGGCATGCTTGTGTTGGATTCATGGTCAATAAATTAATGACCAAAAAAAACAGGACAAACAACATTAAAAGACCAACAATGCAACACCACAGCAAGGCACAGTACTGCTGCTAAAGGTCATACCGACCCGGACTAACAAGACTAACAACCCAATCAACAACAGTGGAAACACACAAGAGGATGGTTATACAGTCGACATTTGCAGTGATGAAATAAGATGAGAAAAAGATGGAAATAACACAAAAACTCCAACAAAGAGGATGTTCGCCTCTCAGTCCTTCAAATACCTATACCTGTCTCAGGAGCTATCTTTTCTATCACAATCGGTTTTTCTTCTTCCACAACTGTCTTGGTTGGTTCTTCAGCCTTGATGACAGGCTGTGGCTTGGTCACTTCAAGCATAAGAAAAGGGGGAATTGAAGTATTGTAGCCAAAACACGTGGTCTTTCTTAAAACGCACAAGGTGATTCTGTAAGAATCATTGTCTGAATACCTGGCTTTGTTTCTTCTTGTGGAGTAATTCTCTTCTCCAACTTTTTGGTTTTGTCAGTGACTTCAGGCCTTTTGGCAGCTTCTTGAACTTTAACAGCTGCCGGGAGTTTGCTCTCTTCAAGTACAAAGTAAACAGAAAGATCTTAACACCAAAAAGAATCAAACTTCATACTGCTATTCTATGTTCATAACCCCCTTATTTGGCGTCCACAGTATGTCATTCTCTTTAATGACTTGGTTAATATGTTGGGTTTCTTCAGGATAGAATTTTAAAGATTCATATTTGCTCAGGAGTGACATTCTTAAATGAATGCCTTCAGAAAACCCTCACACAGATACACAGACACACACAGAAACAGATTTAAAGAGAAGTTGTGTACCTTCTTGAGGAGCAGCTGGCTTTACCAGTGCTTCTTTGACTTGTGGTGGTGACTCCTTCTCCTTCACAGGAACTTGGAAATGAAATGACATGACAATAAGAAACTCACTAAGACTGATGGGCTGCGTACTGAACCATGCATAGACAAACAACACAAGGACAGCAAAGAAAACCCAAGATGAAAACATACAAAGGTTTAGAAATCTGGTGATAAGAAACCAAAAAAGACTGCCTCGGTCGACAGCGTGACGGTTCTTCACAATGAGCAAAAATACAGTTTGTGCCCAAACAAAATGAGTGACATGACATGGATATCCTCTTGAAATGATGACGACAAAGAGGTATGAATCAAAGAAATCCTTGAGAAGATGATAACGCGGAGGTGCACAACGATGTTTGGTGCTCAGATCAAAAACACGTGCTCGGTGACATATAACATGTTTCCTTCTATACCTCTTGAAGATTCTTGCAGGCAGACTTCTCCTTCTGGTTCCAAAGACAAAACCCTCGTTTCTAAGACGGACTGCCCTGGAAGCCCTTGAGCTTCTCCCTCTTTTCTGCTTGAGGTTACGACTTCCTGAGAAGGGACGTTTTGGACATCTGCTTTCAGATGCTCAACTTCTGATCCCCATTTCTTGGTGGAGCCTTCCGTATATTCTGGAGAGTCTGTTTTGTGGTCAGCAGTCTCTTTCTGAATCATCTCTGGCTTGGTTTTATCTGTTACTGAGGGTTCTCTGACAGTGGGCTCATGCCTAGGCATCACACCGGCCTCAGCTTTTAGCTCTGTTGTAGCAGTTTTGTATTTTTCAGAAATCTTTGTTTCTTCGTCAGCTACCTCTTTGGATTGATATATTTCCTCACTTGTTTTTGTGGGTAAAGCTAACTGCTCTCTTTTGATTTGTTTTGTTTTTGTCTCAGTTTTTTCATGTTCACAAAACTCTTTGACAATATTGTCTTTCCCCATTGTTTCTGTCTTCAATTCCTTGGTTTTAGCCAGTTGTCTTTCTAAAGTATCTTGCTCCACCAACGATGTAACTGTGGGTTTTCTTCCAACTTGTTCCCGTCTTACTTTCATTCCTCCTATGGAAGAAACTTTAGCAGCTTGGCCCTCAACAGCAACTATTTCTGGCCTTTCATCATCTTTAAAGTCTACATCAGTGGACACGGTTGTTCCAAGTTCCTCTTTTGGTGTGATTCTCTCTTTGAGAATTCCTCTTTTTGTATATTTTTCTGGTTTGTCATCTGCTGTGAGTGATTCTTTAGATGTCACCTTAGTCGCAGGAGTTACTGCTGCTTTGCTTTCAGTGTATTCACTCAGCTTCATTTTTGTTCCTTCAAGAGGACTAACTGTAGCTCTTTTATCTTTAACTGTGACCACTGTCGACTCAGTTTCAGATTCTTGATCTTGGCCTTGAAGTAATTCTGTAGTGGTGGCCTCTGCTCTGGTTGAGTGTCTTTCAACTGGAGGAACTTTGGTAGTTTGGTCTCCAAGTATTTTAACCTCTGACTTGCTTTCTTCTAACTTCTGTCTGTTATCTAGTGTTGATTCTTCTTTCGTCTTTAAAGAAATATTCTCTGATATGTAAGCCTCCTTGTCTCTAGATTTTATGTCTTTTTCTAGATTGACAGGGGAAATATACCTTTGTGGAGCATCTAAAATAATATCCTGTTCTTTAACAATTAATGGTTGTTCATATGCAACATCCATTACAGGTGTCCTCGAAGTCTTTCTTTCTATTTCTTCCGGCTTTGATTCTACATTTGTGGTAACACTGAGCAAAACGTCCTGAATTGTGTCTGTTTTAGACTGAATGCCTGCAACTGTAACCTGCCCTTGGTCTTTTAGAGAGTCTGTTTTCTTTGGAGATGTACTATCATATTTAACTTCCTCATGTCTTGGTGATTGGTCTCTGAAAACGGCCTCAGTTTTAGCATCTACTCCTATAAACATTTTTTGCGTGTTTTGCTGAGTAACAGCTGTCACTTCTGCATTTTCTTGGGTTTGCTTTTGTTTTGTCGCTATCTTACCCTCAACAGATGCGATTTTGTTGGTTTTAAATTGACTTGTGACTTCTTTTAACTTTATATCTTTATCTGTGATCTCTTGTTTTTCAGATAAAATGTCCACACTCTTCTTTGGGTACTCTGGACTTTGTGAATGTCTTTTAAGAGAAACCTCGCCAGATTCATAAATGTCCTCTTTCCTGGATGCAATGTCTTTTACAAGCTTATCAGGTATAATACATCTTTGGAGGGTGTCAGATTTAATATTTCCATCTTTAATGATGAGATGTTTCTCAGATGCAACCTCCATCACAGGTGCAACTGAAATTGTTCTTTCAACATGTTCCTGTTTAGTTTCTGTTTCTTCAAATGGAGTAACACAGCCAAATTCATCTTTAACTGAAACCGTCTTGGACTGCACTTCTTCAAGGGAACCTTTTGTACCTTTGTCCAACTTCTGTGCTTTGTCCTTTATGGATTTTGATTTCTTTGACTTAATGTCTTTAATCTCAGTGTCTGTTACTTCTGTTACAGCAGTAACAGTTGTCTTTGTTTCACTTTGATTTTGACTTAATGTTATCTCTTCAGCTGGAGGAACTGTGGTGGTTTTTTCAATCACTGTAAGTTTTTCTGGGGCTTCTTGCATCACCAAAGAGTGCTGATCTGTTACTTCAGATCTGGATGCAACTGAGGCCTTTCTTTCAATTTGTCCCTGTCTTTCAGGTAATTTCTCTGGGATAAGAGTGACCTTCTCAGTTTTATCCTGAACTAGGTCTACTTTTGACTTCACTTGTTCAACTCCAATATCTTTTGTGTCCCTTAAAGACTCCTTTGTTTCCAGAGAAAGGTCATCTGACTTATAAATGTTCTCTTTTCTTGAAGCAATATCTTTTACCAGCTCATCAGGTGTGATGTACCTTTGGAGAGTCTCTGATTTTGCATCTCCCTCTTTCACAATGAGAGATCTTTCAGATGCAACCTCCATCACAGGTGCCACTGAGAACTTAATTTTGACTCGCTCCTGTTTAGTTTCTGTTACTTCCAATGGAGGAACACTATCATATTCATCTTTTACTACAACTGTCTTGGACTGCACTTCCGCAAGGATAGTTTTTGTACTTTTGCCTAAACTCTGTCCTTCCTCTTTTAGGGATTTATATTTCTTTGTCTGGACATCTTCAATTATACTCTCTGATGTTTTGTCAAGCTTCTGCTGTTCTTCTGTTTTGGGTGGTTCTTTCTTTTGTGAAATGTGTTCTGACTCACCCATCGCCTTGAGGGCTTCTTCTTCCGTTGGTATGTCTGTTTTTGTTACCTCCATTACAGGAGAAACTGATGTCTTTGTTTCTATTTGTGTCTGTCTGGTTTTAATCTCTTCAACTGGAAGAACTGTGTTGGTTTTGTCCATTACCTTTTCTACCAAAGTGTGTTCATGTGTAACTTCTGGCTTAGCTGCATCTGAAACCTTGGTTTTAACTTTAATTTTCTCTGGTTCATCTTTAACTATGTCTTGCTTAGTCTTGGCCTGTTCAACTGTAATATGTTTGGTATCTAATAAAGAGCCTCCGTCTATTACTATCTGAGTTTTTTCAGATGCAACCTCCATCACAGGTGCAGAGAAGAACTTTCTTTTAACTCGTTCCTGTTTTGTTTCTGGTACTTCTAACAGAGTTAGGTCCCCATATTCATGTTTAACTCTAACTGTCTTGGACTGCATCTCTTCAGTTGTTTGTTCTTTAGGTGGTTTGTCCCGCAGAACTGTAGCTGACTCCTTTATGTCGAGAGTATCTGTTTTAGCATCTTCATCTGTTATTTTTATTGGTTTGTCAGCTGCCTCGTCCGACACGGGTACCTGTGAAGTTGTTATTCCAACTTGTTCCTGGGTGATTTTTGTTGCTTCAAAAGGTGTAACACCACCGTACTTATCTATAACTGTCTTTGGCTGGACTTCTTCAACTGTAATATTTTTGGATTTGGTCTCTGTTGTGTAAATGTCCTCATCAAGTGTTGCACGCTCTGTGACAAACTCTTTAATTTCGGCCTGTTTTTCAGGTGTACCATCTTTAAGGGGAGTTGCTTTTTTAGTTTTAACTTTAAACTTTGAGGGGACCTGTTCGTCTGCATCCTCTTTAGTTTTAGCTAACTGTTGTCGTCTCTCCTTCAGAGATATTGATTCCTTTTTATGAATACCGTCTGCCACACGAATTTCCTCATCAACTGCTGCAAATTCAGTTTCTTTGAGTTCTTCAAGTTTTTCAGGAGCTACTTCCAATTCTTTAGAGGTTTCCTCCATCACAGGTCTAACTGAAACCTTTCTTTCAATGTGTTCCTGTTTTGTTTTAGTCTGTTTGAGAGGACTAACTTTGAAGGTTTTATCTTCAGCTGTGCTGACCTTCAGCTGGTCCTGTTCAACGATAATCTCTTGAGGTTTGGTGAGTTTCTGTTGTGGTTCTTGTGGACATAGTGACTCGGTCTCTGGTAAATCAATTTCCTCATCAAGTGTTGCACGCTCTGTGACAAACTCTTTAATTTCGGCCTGTTTTTCAGGTGTACCATCTTTAAGGGGAGTTGCTTTTTTAGTTTTAACTTTAAACTTTGAGGGGACCTGTTCGTCTGCATCCTCTTTAGTTTTAGCTAACTGTCGTCGTCTCTCCTTCAGAGATATTGATTCCTTTTTATGAATACCGTCTGCCACACGAATTTCCTCATCAACTGCTGCAAATTCAGTTTCTTTGAGTTCTTCAAGTTTTTCAGGAGCTATTTCCAATTCTTTAGAGGTTTCCTCCATCACAGGTCTAACTGAAACCTTTCTTTCAATGTGTTCCTGTTTTGTTTTAGTCTGTTTGAGAGGACTAACTTTGAAGGTTTTATCTTCAGCTGTGCTGACCTTCAGCTGGTCCTGTTCAACGATAATCTCTTGAGGTTTGGTGAGTTTCTGTTGTGGTTCTTGTGGACATACTGACTCGGTCTCTATTGTATAAATGTCCTCATCAAGTGTTGCACGCTCTGTGACAAACTCTTTAATTTCGGCCTGTTTTTCAGGTGTACCATCTTTAAGGGGAGTTGCTTTTTTAGTTTTAACTTTAAACTTTGAGGGGACCTGTTCGTCTGCATCCTCTTTAGTTTTAGCTAACTGTCGTCGTCTCTCCTTCAGAGATATTGATTCCTTTTTATGAATACCGTCTGCCACACGAATTTCCTCATCAACTGCTGCAAATTCAGTTTCTTTGAGTTCTTCAAGTTTTTCAGGAGCTACTTCCAATTCTTTAGAGGTTTCCTCCATCACAGGTCTAACTGAAACCTTTCTTTCAATGTGTTCCTGTTTTGATTTAGTCTGTTTGAGAGGACTAACTTTGAAGGTTTTATCTTCAGCTGTGCTGACCTTCAGCTGGTCTTGTTCAACGATAATCTCTTGAGGTTTGGCGAGTTTCTTTTGTGGTTCTTGTGGACATACTGACTCGGTCTCTATTGTATAAATGTCCTCATCAAGTGTTGCACGCTCTGTGACAAACTCTTTAATTTCGGCCTGTTTTTCAGGTGTCCCATCTTTAAGGGGAGTTGCTTTTTTAGTTTTAACTTTAAACTTTGAGGGGACCTGTTCGTCTGCATCCTCTTTAGTTTTAGCTAACTGTCGTCGTCTCTCCTTCAGAGATATTGATTCCTTTTTATAAATACCATCTGCCACACAAATTTCCTCATCAACTGTTGCAAATTCAGTTTCTTTGAGTTCTGCATGCTTTTCAGGAGCTACTTCCAATTCTTTAGAGGTTTCCTCCATCACAGGTCTAACTGAAGCCTTTCTTTCAATGTGTTCCTGTTCTGTTTTAGTCTGTTTGAGAGGACTAACTTTGAAGGTTTTATCTTCAGCTGTGCTGACCTTCAGCTGGTCCTGTTCAACGATAATCTCTTGAGGTTTGGTGAGTTTCTGTTGTGGTTCTTGTGGACATACTGACTCGGTCTCTATTGTATAAATGTCCTCATCAAGTGTTGCACGCTCTGTGACAAACTCTTTAATTTCGGCCTGTTTTTCAGGTGTACCATCTTTAAGGGGAGTTGCTTTTTTAGTTTTAACTTTAAACTTTGAGGGGACCTGTTCGTCTGTATCCTCTTTAGTTTTAGCTAACTGTCGTCGTCTCTCCTTCAGAGATATTGATTCCTTTGGAGGGATACTGTCTGAAACATCAGTTTCCTTATTAGCTGGTGCAAATTCAGTTTCTTTGAGTTCTTCAAGATTTTCAGGAGCTACTTCCAATTCTTTAGAGGTTTCCTCCATCACAGGTCTAACTGAAGCCTTTCTTTCAATGTGTTCCTGTTTTGATTTAGTCTGTTTGAGAGGACTAACTTTGAAGGTTTTATCTTCAGCTGTGCTGACCTTCAGCTGGTCCTGTTCAACGATAATCTCTTGAGGTTTGGTGAGTTTCTGTTGTGGTTCTTGTGGACATACTGACTCGGTCTCTGGTAAATCAATTTCCTCATCCAGTGTTGCACGCTCTGTGACAAACTCTTTAATTTCGGCCTGTTTTTCAGGTGTACCATCTTTAAGGGGAGTTGCTTTTTTAGTTTTAACTTTAAACTTTGAGGGGACCTGTTCGTCTGTATCCTCTTTAGTTTTAACTAACTGTCGTCGTCTCTCCTTCAGAGATATTGATTCCTTTTTATGAATACCGTCTGCCACACGAATTTCCTCATCAACTGCTGCAAATTCAGTTTCTTTGAGTTCTTCAAGTTTTTCAGGAGCTATTTCCAATTCTTTAGAGGTTTCCTCCATCACAGGTCTAACTGAAACCTTTCTTTCAATGTGTTCCTGTTTTGTTTTAGTCTGTTTGAGAGGACTAACTTTGAAGGTTTTATCTTCAGCTGTGCTGACCTTCAGCTGGTCTTGTTCAACGATAATCTCTTGAGGTTTGGTGAGTTTCTGTTGTGGTTCTTGTGGACATACTGACTCGGTCTCTGTTGTGTAAATGTCCTCATCAAGTGTTGCACGCTCTGTGACAAACTCTTTAATTTCGGCCTGTTTTTCAGGTGTACCATCTTTAAGGGGAGTTGCTTTTTTAGTTTTAACTTTAAACTTTGAGGGGACCTGTTCGTCTGTATCCTCTTTAGTTTTAGCTAACTGTTGTCGTCTCTCCTTCAGAGATATTGATTCCTTTGGAGGGATACTGTCTGAAACATCAGTTTCCTTATTAGCTGCTGCAAATTCAGTTTCTTTGAGTTCTTCAAGTTTTTCAGGAGCTACTTCCAATTCTTTAGAGGTTTCCCCCATCACAGGTCTAACTGAAACCTTTCTTTCAATGTGTTCCTGTTTTGATTTAGTCTGTTTGAGAGGACTAACTTTGAAGGTTTTATCTTCAGCTGTGCTGACCTTCAGCTGGTCTTGTTCAACGATAATCTCTTGAGGTTTGGCGAGTTTCTTTTGTGGTTCTTGTGGACATACTGACTCGGTCTCTATTGTATAAATGTCCTCATCAAGTGTTGCACGCTCTGTGACAAACTCTTTAATTTCGGCCTGTTTTTCAGGTGTACCATCTTTAAGGGGAGTTGCTTTTTTAGTTTTAACTTTAAACTTTGAGGGGACCTGTTCGTCTGTATCCTCTTTAGTTTTAGCTAACTGTCGTCGTCTCTCCTTCAGAGATATTGATTCCTTTTTATGAATACCGTCTGCCACACGAATTTCCTCATCAACTGCTGCAAATTCAGTTTCTTTGAGTTCTTCAAGTTTTTCAGGAGCTATTTCCAATTCTTTAGAGGTTTCCTCCATCACAGGTCTAACTGAAACCTTTCTTTCAATGTGTTCCTGTTTTGATTTAGTCTGTTTGAGAGGACTAACTTTGAAGGTTTTATCTTCAGCTGTGCTGACCTTCAGCTGGTCTTGTTCAACGATAATCTCTTGAGGTTTGGCGAGTTTCTTTTGTGGTTCTTGTGGACATACTGACTCGGTCTCTGTTGTATAAATGTCCTCATCAAGTGTTGCACGCTCTGTGACAAACTCTTTAATTTCGGCCTGTTTTTCAGGTGTACCATCTTTAAGGGGAGTTGCTTTTTTAGTTTTAACTTTAAACTTTGAGGGGACCTGTTCGTCTGTATCCTCTTTAGTTTTAGCTAACTGTTGTCGTCTCTCCTTCAGAGATATTGATTCCTTTTTATGAATACTGTCTGCCACACGAATTTCCTCATCAACTGTTGCAAATTCAGTTTCTTTGAGTTCTTCAAGTTTTTCAGGAGCTACTTCCAATTCTTTAGAGGTTTCCTCCATCACAGGTCTAACTGAAACCTTTCTTTCAATGTGTTCCTGTTTTGTTTTAGTCTGTTTGAGAGGACTAACTTTGAAGGTTTTATCTTCAGCTGTGCTGACCTTCAGCTGGTCTTGTTCAACGATAATCTCTTGAGGTTTGGCGAGTTTCTTTTGTGGTTCTTGTGGACATACTGACTCGGTCTCTATTGTATAAATGTCCTCATCAAGTGTTGCACGCTCTGTGACAAACTCTTTAATTTCGGCCTGTTTTTCAGGTGCACCATCTTTAAGGGGAGTTGCTTTTTTAGTTTTAACTTTAAACTTTGAGGGGACCTGTTCGTCTGTATCCTCTTTAGTTTTAGCTAACTGTCGTCGTCTCTCCTTCAGAGATATTGATTCCTTTTTATAAATACCATCTGCCACACAAATTTCCTCATCAACTGTTGCAAATTCAGTTTCTTTGAGTTCTGCATGCTTTTCAGGAGCTACTTCCAATTCTTTAGAGGTTTCCTCCATCACAGGTCTAACTGAAGCCTTTCTTTCAATGTGTTCCTGTTCTGTTTTAGTCTGTTTGAGAGGACTAACTTTGAAGGTTTTATCTTCAGCTGTGCTGACCTTCAGCTGGTCCTGTTCAACGATAATCTCTTGAGGTTTGGTGAGTTTCTGTTGTGGTTCTTGTGGACATACTGACTCGGTCTCTATTGTATAAATGTCCTCATCAAGTGTTGCACGCTCTGTGACAAACTCTTTAATTTCGGCCTGTTTTTCAGGTGTACCATCTTTAAGGGGAGTTGCTTTTTTAGTTTTAACTTTAAACTTTGAGGGGACCTGTTCGTCTGCATCCTCTTTAGTTTTAGCTAACTGTCGTCGTCTCTCCTTCAGAGATATTGATTCCTTTTTATGAATACCGTCTGCCACACGAATTTCCTCATCAACTGCTGCAAATTCAGTTTCTTTGAGTTCTTCAAGTTTTTCAGGAGCTACTTCCAATTCTTTAGAGGTTTCCTCCATCACAGGTCTAACTGAAACCTTTCTTTCAATGTGTTCCTGTTTTGATTTAGTCTGTTTGAGAGGACTAACTTTGAAGGTTTTATCTTCAGCTGTGCTGACCTTCAGCTGGTCTTGTTCAACGATAATCTCTTGAGGTTTGGCGAGTTTCTTTTGTGGTTCTTGTGGACATACTGACTCGGTCTCTATTGTATAAATGTCCTCATCAAGTGTTGCACGCTCTGTGACAAACTCTTTAATTTCGGCCTGTTTTTCAGGTGTCCCATCTTTAAGGGGAGTTGCTTTTTTAGTTTTAACTTTAAACTTTGAGGGGACCTGTTCGTCTGTATCCTCTTTAGTTTTAGCTAACTGTCGTCGTCTCTCCTTCAGAGATATTGATTCCTTTTTATAAATACCATCTGCCACACAAATTTCCTCATCAACTGTTGCAAATTCAGTTTCTTTGAGTTCTGCATGCTTTTCAGGAGCTACTTCCAATTCTTTAGAGGTTTCCTCCATCACAGGTCTAACTGAAGCCTTTCTTTCAATGTGTTCCTGTTCTGTTTTAGTCTGTTTGAGAGGACTAACTTTGAAGGTTTTATCTTCAGCTGTGCTGACCTTCAGCTGGTCCTGTTCAACGATAATCTCTTGAGGTTTGGTGAGTTTCTGTTGTGGTTCTTGTGGACATACTGACTCGGTCTCTATTGTATAAATGTCCTCATCAAGTGTTGCACGCTCTGTGACAAACTCTTTAATTTCGGCCTGTTTTTCAGGTGTACCATCTTTAAGGGGAGTTGCTTTTTTAGTTTTAACTTTAAACTTTGAGGGGACCTGTTCGTCTGCATCCTCTTTAGTTTTAGCTAACTGTCGTCGTCTCTCCTTCAGAGATATTGATTCCTTTTTATGAATACCGTCTGCCACACGAATTTCCTCATCAACTGCTGCAAATTCAGTTTCTTTGAGTTCTTCAAGTTTTTCAGGAGCTACTTCCAATTCTTTAGAGGTTTCCTCCATCACAGGTCTAACTGAAGCCTTTCTTTCAATGTGTTCCTGTTCTGTTTTAGTCTGTTTGAGAGGACTAACTTTGAAGGTTTTATCTTCAGCTGTGCTGACCTTCAGCTGGTCCTGTTCAACGATAATCTCTTGAGGTTTGGTGAGTTTCTGTTGTGGTTCTTGTGGACATACTGACTCGGTCTCTATTGTATAAATGTCCTCATCAAGTGTTGCACGCTCTGTGACAAACTCTTTAATTTCGGCCTGTTTTTCAGGTGTATCATCTTTAAGGGGAGTTGCTTTTTTAGTTTTAACTTTAAACTTTGAGGGGACCTGTTCGTCTGTATCCTCTTTAGTTTTAGCTAACTGTCGTCGTCTCTCCTTCAGAGATATTGATTCCTTTTTATAAATACCATCTGCCACACAAATTTCCTCATCAACTGTTGCAAATTCAGTTTCTTTGAGTTCTGCATGCTTTTCAGGAGCTACTTCCAATTCTTTAGAGGTTTCCTCCATCACAGGTCTAACTGAAGCCTTTCTTTCAATGTGTTCCTGTTCTGTTTTAGTCTGTTTGAGAGGACTAACTTTGAAGGTTTTATCTTCAGCTGTGCTGACCTTCAGCTGGTCCTGTTCAACGATAATCTCTTGAGGTTTGGTGAGTTTCTGTTGTGGTTCTTGTGGACATACTGACTCGGTCTCTATTGTATAAATGTCCTCATCAAGTGTTGCACGCTCTGTGACAAACTCTTTAATTTCGGCCTGTTTTTCAGGTGTACCATCTTTAAGGGGAGTTGCTTTTTTAGTTTTAACTTTAAACTTTGAGGGGACCTGTTCGTCTGCATCCTCTTTAGTTTTAGCTAACTGTCGTCGTCTCTCCTTCAGAGATATTGATTCCTTTTTATGAATACCGTCTGCCACACGAATTTCCTCATCAACTGCTGCAAATTCAGTTTCTTTGAGTTCTTCAAGTTTTTCAGGAGCTACTTCCAATTCTTTAGAGGTTTCCTCCATCACAGGTCTAACTGAAACCTTTCTTTCAATGTGTTCCTGTTTTGATTTAGTCTGTTTGAGAGGACTAACTTTGAAGGTTTTATCTTCAGCTGTGCTGACCTTCAGCTGGTCTTGTTCAACGATAATCTCTTGAGGTTTGGCGAGTTTCTTTTGTGGTTCTTGTGGACATACTGACTCGGTCTCTATTGTATAAATGTCCTCATCAAGTGTTGCACGCTCTGTGACAAACTCTTTAATTTCGGCCTGTTTTTCAGGTGCACCATCTTTAAGGGGAGTTGCTTTTTTAGTTTTAACTTTAAACTTTGAGGGGACCTGTTCGTCTGTATCCTCTTTAGTTTTAGCTAACTGTCGTCGTCTCTCCTTCAGAGATATTGATTCCTTTTTATAAATACCATCTGCCACACAAATTTCCTCATCAACTGTTGCAAATTCAGTTTCTTTGAGTTCTGCATGCTTTTCAGGAGCTACTTCCAATTCTTTAGAGGTTTCCTCCATCACAGGTCTAACTGAAGCCTTTCTTTCAATGTGTTCCTGTTTTGTTTTAGTCTGTTTGAGAGGACTAACTTTGAAGGTTTTATCTTCAGCTGTGCTGACCTTCAGCTGGTCTTGTTCAACGATAATCTCTTGAGGTTTGGCGAGTTTCTTTTGTGGTTCTTGTGGACATACTGACTCGGTCTCTATTGTATAAATGTCCTCATCAAGTGTTGCACGCTCTGTGACAAACTCTTTAATTTCGGCCTGTTTTTCAGGTGTACCATCTTTAAGGGGAGTTGCTTTTTTAGTTTTAACTTTAAACTTTGAGGGGACCTGTTCGTCTGTATCCTCTTTAGTTTTAGCTAACTGTCGTCGTCTCTCCTTCAGAGATATTGATTCCTTTTTATGAATACCGTCTGCCACACGAATTTCCTCATCAACTGCTGCAAATTCAGTTTCTTTGAGTTCTTCAAGTTTTTCAGGAGCTATTTCCAATTCTTTAGAGGTTTCCTCCATCACAGGTCTAACTGAAACCTTTCTTTCAATGTGTTCCTGTTTTGATTTAGTCTGTTTGAGAGGACTAACTTTGAAGGTTTTATCTTCAGCTGTGCTGACCTTCAGCTGGTCCTGTTCAACGATAATCTCTTGAGGTTTGGTGAGTTTCTGTTGTGGTTCTTGTGGACATACTGACTCGGTCTCACATGTTTTGTCCTTCACAGTTGTATCTAAAACTTTCCTTCCAACTTGTTCCTTTCTTGCTGGTTTCTTCTGTTTAATGAGAGTGTTTGTGGCAGTATTTTGTAATATCTGGTGTCTGTCTTTTTCTGTGTCCTCTTCTTCTTCAGGTTCTGCTAACTTGTGTAGTTTTTTGGTCAGTTTTTCTGTCAAATCTGTGATTGATGCCTTTCTTTCGGGCTGTTCTTCAGTTTTAGCAACGTTAGAGAGGTTGTCCTCAGCTTCGACTATCTGTGACTGGTCCTCATCTTTAACCACTGTCTGCCGTCTGACCCTCTGAGCTACGTCTTTTAGAGTTCGGCCCTTTGACGAGATTTCAGGTTTTTGATGTGTATGATCAGTTATGGTTTCTCTTTCTGACAGTGATTCTGGATGTTTGATTTCTGCTGCAGAAGTAACTGATGTCTCTCTGGTGGGTTTCATCTCAGTTGTTCCTTCCATAGGACTGACTTTGCACAGTTTGTCTTTAAGTGTAACAACTTTGGACAAAATGGATTCAGGTTCCATCACAGGTTTAACCGAGGCTTTTCCTCCCTTCCTTCCCTCTTTGTGTTTAATGTCTTGGTCTTTTTTCATCACTGCCCTCAACTGAAAGTCATCAAATTCTCCTGTCTTTTCTACAGTCTGTTCTTCTTGTTTGGATGTTTGTAATTTGCGTTCATCCGTTCCAGATATTTTTCCAGGAGTATCTTCCTCCAGTAATTCTTTATCTGTGACGTCTTTATTCTGAATGAGTTCCTGTATTTCTGGTTTCTTGTCAAATGTTTTATTTTTCAAAGATTGTGAATCTATTTGCAGTTTGAATGATTTCTTATCTAATGTTTGTCTGGCAGACGTCGGTGGTGGATACTGATTTTCCTCTGATTCTGCTATTCTAGATTTGGGAGATACCTTTACTATTGGTTGAACAGCCTCTGAAGAATCAGTTTCTTCTGTCTTTGAGGTCGTTTCAACATTTTCAGTCTCTAAAAGTTTGCCCTTTTGGTCAGTTTGCTTTAATTTCTTCTGAAGACTGACTTTTTCTAAACTTTTACCATCTGAAACACTGGATGACTCAGGCTTATCTTTGAACCTTTGATCTTTGATAATACCTCCCTTTTTTTCTGCTTCTAAAGTCGCCCGTTGTGGTTCTATCACCTGTTTTTTATGTGAAACAACTTTGACTAGAATTTCTGGACTCTCAGCTTTTCTTTCACTGCTATGAGAAGCTTCCGTATGTTCTTTAGTATCTCTCTCAATATCTTTTATTTCTATGCTTAATTTTGGAGAATCAGTGTTTTGGTCAAAAAACTCTTTGTCTTGAGATTTTTGCTGGGTAGGTTCATCCTGAACCATTTCCCTCTTAGATTCACTTCCTGTCATGACCTTTTCTTTAGTTTTGGGGCGGACTCTTGTTTTAATACCCGTTGTCTTTAAACCATCAGTAACAGATATATCACCACTTTCTTCAGACACTTCATCAGGTTCCTCAATCATACTCAAAATCCCTTCTCGTGGCAAAGATTTAACACTTTCACCCACAGTTTCTTCATCCTCGTGATACAGTTTAGCTTTTTCTTCAACCTTCTCTGCAGAGGATGCTTTCTCAGGTGTCAAACCTGTCAGGATCCTCTGAGCGTCTGCTCTTTGCTTTGCCTTTGAAAGACAGGTGGTAGCCGCTTGAGGATGGAAGATTTTAAGAGGTGTGAAGAGAAAGCACCATGAAGCGGTGCCAAGAGATTAGGGGAAAAAAACACATAAACAAACATTTGGAGTTAAAAGAGACAAACAGAGGGATAGTAAGAAAGTAGCAGGAGCTGACAACCGAGGGAAGGGATATGTGCCGTCATCGTACCTCTGTCTGGTCTTTTCCCTTTCATCTCGACTTCAGGAGGCAGAGCAGCAGGAGCGGTCGTGGGAATCGTCTCGGCCTTAGCTTCTGTTTCTTTAAAGAATAATCAGGTTTTGTTTAGGGCAAGATATTTACATTTAAGAGAAGAAATAAGAGGAAGAAAGATAGATTTCAAACCACAGAGGGGATAAAAAAGAACCCCTTGAACAAAAACACAACAAAACAAAGAGCCATATAACATGGAACCCATGAGGAACAAAATGAAGATGATGGTATGTGGTATGAAGAGACGAACTGAGCATGATCCTGGACTGAGGCTTAAGTGATGACCCCTGCTGGTTGCCCAAGATTTGTACCCAAACATGGAGTCATATGAAAACGTTAAAGATGAAAATGATCGTGATGTTAGATTTTCTCTGTGTACCTCTGGAAGCTGTTTGTGGGGAAATCCTTTTCTTCTCCTCTGGTTTTGACGGGACTGAAGGTTTTGTCTTTACTGTGTCCTCGATTAAAAGACTTGTGTCTTCTTTCTCTTTTTCCGTGTCGTCTCTCTGAGGAGGGCCGTCTCTGGATTCCTCTTTTTTCCTGTATTCTGCTTCAATTTTTGCAGCGACTGACTCAAACTCAGCACCCTGTTCGATCTCTTTTGGCTCCTTGAGCTCGATATCTGTTACTGACTCTTTCTGTTTTACCTTGGGGGTCACCTCTACTTTGGGTTTTGTCTTTTCAGCAACTTTCTCCTTGCTAACATCAGATTTTAGCTTCCTATCTTGTTTCCTTTCAGCTGGCTCTTGTTTCTTTACCGACCCTGTTCCTGGTGCACTAGTTTCATCTTTTCTGGAGTCGGGTGTGACTGGGAGAGTAACTGGACTTTCCTCTTTTCTACTTCTTTCCTCGTCTTTACCTTTTGTTGGTTTGTCTTTAACTACGTCTCCACTTGGCTTGATAGTAATTTCTGTAAGTTGAGCTGATACTATCTTGACCTTATGATCAACTGATTCATCGTAGGTGACTTCTGTCAAAGCCCTGCCTTCAATTTCCAGCTTTTCAGTTTGTTTTCTTGACCCTGTGCTGATAGTAACTGGAAAAGGTTTGGTTTTATCTGCATCAGTCAATGAGATCTCTTTTACCAACTCTGTTTCTTTGACTGTAGAAGTTTCCTCAGCTTCTCTCACTTTGCTTTCTGTTTTAATGGTTATCTCTCCCAGGCGTCTGACTGACATGCTGTCTCTCCTCTCGTCTGTGATTATCTCTGTTGGCGACTGCACCGTCCTGATAAAAAACTCCTCTGCAATTTTCTCTTTTGCAGGCTGCAACGTCGTGACCTGCTCGTCTCTGTCAGATTCAGATTCCTGCACAACAACAACGGTTTCTTGTGTTTTTGGGACGACTCTGTGTTTAGTGAGCCGGCTCTCTTTCCTCTTTGAAGTGTCAGTAACAGATATCTCACCTCTCAGTTCAGACTTTTTATCTCTTTGGCTCGCTGTACAGAAGACATCTACTTCTGCTAGCGACAATACTGTCTCGGCTAGAGGAGCCACTTCGTCCTCGTACAACACTTCGGCGTGTTCTTCCGTCACGGCTTCGTGCTCCCACACCTCCTCTGTGGGCGACACTTTCTCCGTTAAATAATAAACTTCCTGTATCCTCTCAGCTCCTTTTCTTCGCTCGATCTTGACAAGACTTGTCGTTGCTGGAAGTTTTAAGAAGTGTTGAAGAAGAGGCGTCATGTGGCGGCGCCAAGAGGTGACGACAAAACACAAAAACAAGAGTTAGTGTTAGAAAGAGACGGCACAGAGGTTAATTAAAGGGCTAATGATTGAGGTGATAATCCAGCTGTTGTGTATTATCACCAAGAGTTAAATATTAAGATGTGAACTCCGTGTTTTCAGACGGTCGGTACCTTTTTCTGGAGGAGACACTTTTTTCTCTTGTTCAACCTCTGCGGGCAGAATCTTCTCAATCTTCTTAGTTTCTATTTCTTTTAAAGAATTTTTAAGTGGTTTTTAATCCAAGATGGAGCGTGAGTAAAAGATCATTTTGAAAGAAGAGAATTCAGACAGTTAAACAAACATAACGAGCATACATTAAATAACACGAAACACAGCAAGCAGGAAGACATCGGACGGGAGTGTAAGATGTTACACAACCCTTTGAACGTTATCACATCTGCTGCAGACTCAAAAAAATAAAATAGTTCTGTTCATTGTTCAGTGCGTTGAGTCAATTGATGCTTGTTTGACGGTGAAGTTACGTTGTCTTTAAGTCGTCATTTTTATGTGATTATAATGTATGTGTATTTCTAAATACATTTTTCTATTGGCCTACATCCTGGTGTGCACTGCTGCCTGCCACTGTGCATTTTTTCATATTATTACCATTTATTTATTCACAGTGTTATTTGACAGTATTATAAACATTCAATTTAATACTTGAAATCTGATGCATTGCACAGAGATACAGCAAATAGCTCATGTTCATCCCGAGTGAAGAGGTGGACAGAGGCCAGTCAGCCTGATCACAGCCTGTCAACGTTCAGCTGAAGTTCTCTTGTGCTTGCTCAGTTAAAGTTACACAAAATATTTTCCTGTTACAAAGACCAACTTCACTTAATGTCCACTAACTAGCTGTGTTTGAGCCATGTCGTTTATTAAACATATAGTAAAACTATCTAACTAACTATCTTCTTCTAGATTTAAATTGCATTGCATGTTTTACCTTTAAATAAACTTTTCTCAAAGCATTTAGTTATTTAACATTTCTTGCTGCTATTTATCGGAACATCTTAACAAATGCTTTCCAAAACTGTGGGGACAAATCATTATTGCAGCCGTTTCAAAAAGGACACCTGGGGTTATGTGAATATCCGAGAAGACGCGGAAACAGCTGATCAGTCAGTCAAATGTTCGCTACATGAGAACTTATCTGGCTGAAGTGTTTCCATCTCCCATTTAGCGCTTTAACTCTTTACAAAAAGGCAAAAACCACCTCAAGTGAGAGTTTTCAAATCATCGAATTTAGACGTTTTCTAATGCGATACTTTAAAATGTGCATAAAAATATGTTGATGAAAATAATTATTTGCATTAAAATTACTCAACATTCTGAAGTAAAACCAATATTTTATTTTTTTGAGTCTACGTTTAGACGTGCTGCAAAATGCACCATATAGCAGATGAACGAGTGCAGCAACTGGGCTGATGGTTCACATGCATGACGACGACACAAAGGAAGGTATAAAGAGTTGAGGTCTGCCTCAGCTGTACCTTTAGGACGAGCTTCTTCTGCATCTCGTTTAGCTTTAACCTCAGGCACCTTCTCCGGTGTTTTATCGGGGGTCTTTGTCGGAACTGTTTTATCTACAGAGATCCGCTCTGTCTGTTTCTTAGACACCCTTTCAGGTTTCACTTCCTCAACCTTAACAGGAAGCTCTGCAGGTGGCTTCTTCTCAGGACTCCTCTCTTCTTCAGCCACCTTTAGGGGAACTTTTTCCGGCTTCCTCTCAGGAGGAGGCTTCTCTGGCACTTTTTTCTCAGGTATTTTTTCAGGCACCATCTTTGGAATTTCCTCCACTTTTCTCTCAGGTGCCAGTACCTTCTCTGGGACCCTCTCAGGGGTCTTTTCCTTCACCTCAACTTTCCCAGGAGGCCGTCTGTCAGGTACTGCTTTAGGTACTTTATCAGGCAGCTTCTCAGGTTCAGCCTCCAACACAACCACCTCATCAAACACCTTCTGAGGTTCTGTTTCAGGCACCTCTTCAGGTACGACTTTAGGTTTGGGCTTCAAAGCTTTAAGAGGGTTTGACACAAAAAACATGCAAAAGACATGACTAAAAAGAAGTGAAAAATGTGCTGGCGCACACATAAAGATGGAGAGCGGACATTTTATTGTAATCTAGATTTTGTGTACAGGTGGAAAGTTTGGCCAGCTGGTAACACCAGAGGAGTAACCAAAACCAGTGAATGAATTATATGACATACTACATCTAGCTACAGATATCTCATGATGATCCCCATGAGATATCTGTAGCTAGATATGTAGTATGTCATATAATTCATTTTACTTTGAGAAACAGAATCTCACGTTTTTAAACTCAAAGAACAGCACAAACAGCAGAAGCCAACACAGCCTGGCAAAGATCCAACAGAAACATAAAAGTACCTTTCTCTTTCTTTGTCGCCTCTTCTTTGGGAGGAACAACAACACGTTCTGGTTTCTTGGCGGCTTTTGGAGGCTCAGGTATTTTTTCCTCCACAGGAACTTTAAAGAGGACCATTCACACACATTAGAAGCCTTACAATGATTTCGAGTTGAAGAGTGTTGTTAGAGAAGGACAAACCACGACACTCTGTCGAGTGTAAGACAAACCAACTAAAACGGACAAACACAATGTGCAGCTCCATCGTAACACCACAGAAACCCTGCGAGCCGGAGGTCAGACCAAAACAAACACGCCACAGAAGACCGTTCAAGATGAGTGGAAGAGTTTTAGTGTGAGGGGTTAGGGCTTGATTAAACAGTTTGCTTCCACAAACTAAACACAAGGATCCATTTGCACTCTTAGAAAATCCTGATGGGTTAAAGTTTGATGATGAAGTTAAGAAGATTAAGAAAAACTCGGGCGCCGCATCTCAGTCAGAGATGATGTGTACCTTTCCTCGGAGGTTCCTGTGGTGCGGGCCTCGGTTCTGGTTTTGGCACTGTCGCTTCAGCTTTTTTCACTGCTGGTTCAGGTTTGGGGACCGCCGCAGGTTCTGGTTTTGGAACTGGAGGTTCTGGCTTGGCGATGGCAGGTTCCGGCTTTGTCACAACAGGCTCAGGTTTACGGACTTCTGGTTTTGTTTTTTCTGGTTCTGGCTTTCTTACTGCCGGTTCAGGCTTGATCTTTGCCGGCTCTGGTTTTGGAGCCTCTTCGGGGACTTAAAGCAACATTTTAGATTGGTTAAGATACGAGCAAAGACATTCAGGACACACAGAAAGTCAAAGATCCGCTTCCACGCTTGAAGCTCAGCAAACACAGACATCTTAGTACTCAAGACAGAGAAAGAAACACAAACAAAGCAGGAAATACCTTTGGATGGCGGCGTCGCCGGCTTCTTTACCAGCGCCGGCTTAGCTTCAGGCTCCGGCTCGACCTTCGCCGCTGGTTTGGCTTCAGGTTCTGCTTTAGGAGCTGGTGTGGGCTTAGGCTTGGGTTCAGGCTCAGGCTTAGCAGCAGGAGCCAGTTTTTTGGGCTCAGCTGGTACCTGAGGCCTGGGCTCATCTTCAGGTAAGTAACACAAACATTAGCTAAGGTTAGCATGGAGTCCTGGTAGCATCTCAGAGTTATCAAGAGGCGTCTGAAAGAGTGAGATGACACTCGACAGAGAGACACTCTGATGAAGAGTGAAACTAACATGAACAACACACAGAAAACCAACTACGAACAGTCAGATTTAAAGTCCGAATAAAGAGACATTAAGAGGTGAGAAGCTACGTAAGGAAGCAGCTGCTACTGAGGACGCTTGGTAAGATGTCAAACCACAGGAAGAACAAAGGGAAGTACCTTTCTTTGGCACTCCAGGCTTCTCGGCAGGTGGTGAGGGAGCAGCGGGCGCCTTAACCTCCTCTGCTCCTTTTAAGATACATTCAAACACATGATAAACAAGAAAATCCAAGAAAACAAGACGACAAAAGATCTGAACAAGTACAACAGGAAACACATGGTAACAGAGAAGGACAGCGGCGTCAGGGAGGACGGGAGATGTTAGAAATCTCTACCTTTGGGAGCAGGAACCTCCTTCTTCTCTGGGACTTTAACCGCAGGAATCTTTTCCTCCACTGGCTTTTTCGCCTCCGGTACTTTAAAATTTCAGAGAAGTGAGTGAAATTTTTAACATGAAAACATCACAGGAGGTTACGGAGTGAAAGATCACACAAACACACAAGTGTAAAAACATGTAAAACCACAGATGGATTTGATATTAAACAGGCACATGCCAACATCAGTGGTATGCTGGTACCTTTAGGTGCTGATGGCTCCTTCACAGCTGGTGTTGGCTTCTCTTCAGGCTTCTTCTCAGCTTTGGGAACTTAAAAGACACCGAATGTGTTAGCATCACAAGAGAGACGCCGTGCATTCACAGGTGAAGCAGAGAAGCGCAGCAGAAGATAGAAAAAACAGAAAGCAACCACAGTAGATAATGGGATAAATCTATCTGTAGCATAAATAGAAGATGACGTAAGAGAGCAATAGAATAAAAAAACAAGAATGACAAAGTGCAAAAGGAGAAAAAGTCAAAGATTTTAGGAGCGGAGGACGGACAAATAAGTTTTGTTTTGCCGGACAGAGCGCTGAGCTGCAGCAGGAAGGCGTTCAGGTCGGAGGTACCTTTAGTTGGGATTTCTGCTCTCAGTTCAACCTCCTTGGTCTCCACTGTCTCCTCAATGGGAACTCTGGCAGCTAGTGACAAAAAACAAAACACAGGAACACATCCTGAATCATCCTTCCATGTCCATGCTACTGCAGCAAAACCTTTCCTCACTTTTAAAAGATCAAACAGATGTAATCTATTGTTAACGGTTAACGGTTTAATCAATCGTACCACGAGGAGTCAACCTTAAATAAGGTGTTGTCTATGTGTGGTTTGACATCAAATGATTCAGAAATAAACAGTTGAAGGTGCTGACTTCAAACTTAAAAATGTACATGTTAACCAGCAGACCAATTAGAAGTGACATTCAAGGCAAAGGGAAAATCAGTGACTGATTATCTACAGCCATGCAGCTCAACGTTTTGGGGGGCAAGTAAAAGACAAAAACATGATAAATTGACCTCAGACAACCAAGAGAAGTTACAAAGAAGAATAATTATGAGACAAACAAAGAAAAGGGTGAGAGACAGGAACACAAAAAGTAAAAGAGGTCAAGGACATAAATCTCAAAAATAAAGACAAACATAAGAGCCGTGGTTAGGTGGCTCGCACACACACACACAGGTATTAACAGGCCGATGACTGACTTCCTTCCTGTGTGCTACTCTGATACCTTTGGCTGTGGACACCTGTTGTGTTACCGTCTCTTCTGACCAGCTCTGATACTCGACTGAAGGTGTGACAACCACAAAAGTGACAGAAGACAACAAACGTGAGGCAAACAGTTTGTGCTCAGTGACGAAAACTCATTACATCATTTCACAGTTTAACTGTCTTGTCGTCCCAGAAAATCCTTAGTTCACTCCCTGATTTTATGGATGGATTGCTGAACCGGGCACAGGCCACATGGTCAAGGGGACCCAGAGTTTTACTTTAAAGTGACTTTAAAGTAACCTTTTTTGTTGGATAGTAAACAAGCACAAAAAGTCGGGAAACAACCACAAAGATAGGAAAATAACTACAAACAGGTGCAAAATAACTACAAACAGGTGCAAAACAACCACAAAGACACACAAAGTGACTGCAAACAGGTGCAAAACAACCACAAAGACACACAAAGTGACTACAAACAGGTGCAAAACAACCACAAAGACACACAAAGTGACTGCAAACAGGTGCAAAACAACCACAAAGACACACAAAGTGACTGCAAACAGGTGCAAAATAACTACAAACAGGTGCAAAACAACCACAAAGACACACAAAGTGACTGCAAACAGGTGCAAAACAAACACAAAGACACACAAAGTGACTACAAACAGGTGCAAAACAACCACAAAGACACACAAAGTGACTGCAAACAGGTGCAAAACAACCACAAAGGCACACAAAGTGACTGCAAACAGGTGCAAAACAACCACAAAGACACACAAAGTGACTGCAAACAGGTGCAAAACAACCACAAAGACACAAAATGACTACAAACGTGCAAAATGACCACAAAGACACACAAAATGGCCGCTGCATTTATCATTTGCCCAGGGGCCTGTCTCATAAGATTGTGTTACAGCAACAAAACCCTAACTTTTCTTAGATAACTGTTTTGAGAGCCAGCTAGCTAGACAGCTGTAAACTACTTTGAGTTTTATTTCCTAATAAAGCTCCGCTGAGTTAGATTTTCCAGGTCGACAACACTGTGACTGTGACTATGAAAAGGCTTCACAGCTGGGAGTTAGAGTTTGTGATGAAGGGATGAAAGATGGGATGAGGGTTAAAGAGTGAAAAAAGAATAACACATCCTTGAATGTCGGACACAAAAAACAAACAAAAAAAAGAACTCAACAGGACTTTCACGTGAAGTCTGCTTGTGCTTTCTTGTTGGCAATTAACACAACTTGAGATCAGTCAGACGACACAATGATGCTGTTATGATGAACGTGGGAGGCAGATTTGGGTTTGAGACACTTTCAATAACAAAATAACGCTTCTTTACTGATATTTAACTTTCTCAGATGAATCCAAACTGCAGTTATCTGTTATCAACTGGTCCACAGACTCAGAATCATTTCTTATATGCATGCAAGAACATTTTCTGACAGTTAAATACTGAACAAACGTTCCTGTCAACGAAGATTAAGATTCAAGATTAACGAGATGATTTTTCTTAATCCTTGCTGTTTATTCTTCAGTCTGTTCCTGTGATGCTTCTGTTTTGTGAGAATTATTTTATCATCTGTTTTTCCCAGATCTGCTCGGATGGTTTGATGATGGTGATGGAGAGGATTAAGTTTGAGTGAAAATGAAGAAATACAACATGTTGTACCTCGCTGCTCCACCTCCACCTCTTCTTCATAGTGATATGAATATTCAGCTGATTCTTCAGAAAACAAAAATATTTTTTGTATTAGTCATTGAAGACAAGTTATTGAAGAGAGTTTGATAAGATATATGGATTAGTTTGCCTCTGAATGCCTCTGAGTGAATTGTGTTTTTATGCCATAAATGTTAAATTGAATCTGTAATTTAGATATCAGATAATCAGATTTATGTTAAATTTATTTATTTTTGGTAAACTCTGGTCAGAGTGGAGGATGTGAGCAGATGAAGTACAAAACACACAGTAAATACCTCTATGTTCAATCTCTTCTTCATAATGATAGAATTCAGCAGATTCTTTAAAAGACAAAAACACATGTCGGGTTCATTAAGATGTTAGATTTGGGTCAAATGTTAATTTTAGTAGCCACAGAGTGCTGTCTTTAAATTTAAAAACTTTGCCAGAGATCCACAAAGATTCACAGAGTCAGTTTTCTGAGTCCTTGAAACTTCATGGAATCATGGGGTTTGGGGTGTGGGGGGGGGGGGGGTTGTTTGGTTAAATTACTTTCTGATAAATGGATAACTGGAAAGTGAACTGGACCCTGCTCCAGATTCCAGTCTTACCTTGAATTGCCACTGATGAAGGCACCTCTGGCCTCTGAACTGAGGAGTCTGGGACATCTACAGAATATGAAATATGGTTCATACTTACACTTTACTAAAAATAAGCTAGCATTACAAAAACAGTTCATTAAGAAAAGGGCCGCCTGTGCGGAGGTTTTACAAAAACAGGATATTTACAGTTAATATTAACTGTTCTGTGTTTAAAGGAACAGTCTGATACTTTGGAAGATCCTCCTGCTTCCCAGCATTTGCCAGAGTTTTTTGATAACACATACCACCAACTGGGGTGTCTGGCTAACTGTGGCCAACCTATAACATCCGCCATCTACAAACAGCTAGCATAACACTGGAGATGCTAACTGTTTGTAGCTATAACATCAACTGGCCATGGTCAAGGTTACGGGACTAAAGTTAGTCTATATGAGACCTGACAACCTGCCATTGATGCTGTTTAAAGCTTTGTAGTGCGGCTAACTGTGGCCAACCTATAACATCTGCCAACTACAAACAGCTAGCATAACACTGGAGATGCTAACTTTTTGTAGCTACCATGACATCAACTGGCCATGGTCAAGGTTACTGTACGAAAGCTAGTCAAAATGAGACATGTCAAACTGCCTTGGATGCTATTCATAGCTGTGGCGTGCAGCTAACTGTGGCTAACCTATAACATCCGCCAACTACAAACAGCTAGCATAACACTGGATATGCTAACTTTTTGTAGCTACCATGATATCAACTGGCCATGGTCTAGGTCTAAAGCTAGTCCAAATGAGACCTGACAACTTGCCTTGGATGCTGTTCATAGTTAAGGTTGCAGCTAACTGTAGCTAGCATAATTTTGGACATCCAGACTGTTTGTCCCTTTTGTAACACTGAATAGCTTTTAACATAATGTTGGTTATACTTTTTCTAGGTACACCGGGTGGCAGTCTCGCCCAGCTTCCAGTCTCAAGCTAGGTTAAACATGTCTAATTAAACGGATGAAAAAGACTCTGGTAAATACGTAAAACAAGAGGATTTCCTAAAATGTACCTGCTAGATTAAAGTCGTTGACGAAATAAAGTACTCACCGAAGGGCACCATTGCTAATTCAATTTCTGTGAAAAGGGGAAGAGTGAACAACGTGTTAAACACTAAAACAGACAACAGCTGGACAGAAGCATAGAAAGTGCCGTCTGACTAGGAACTTTTACCTTTGCCAGACAAATAAAGCTCAGCTGTGCTCTTAGCCTCTCCTCTGGGCTCCAACCTCACAATCACTGAGTACACGCCTACACGGGATTATTAATGAAGACGTTTAACACTCAAGTCATAGAAACAATGAGAAAAAAAATCTGTAGGTCTTTGTGACGGGCCGTTGGGCTCGATGGCGCTCTACACACCTTCGTCTTCAATGGCCACATTTCGGATGACCATGAAATGTCTTCGGCCCTCGCTTCTGAAGTTGTACTTAGGGCTCTCTCTCAGTTCCCAGGTGTCTTTGTACCATGAAACGATAGCGTTGTCGAAGGACACCTCACACTCAAAGGTGGCCGACTGGCGCTCGTTGACTTCGATGTTGTGGATGCGTTTGGTGAAATGAATTTGTTCAGCTAAAACAGATAAAGACGTGAATGGGTAAACGTGTTTGGCATCACAACTGGGAATGTATGACAATACTTGAATGGTAGTTTTCATCGACACAACATCCACACGGTTAGAAATGACGATCAGAGGAATGTTCATGGGACGGTTATGATGACGGGATGGATTTGAGTCGAGACGAACGTAAGAAGACAACGAATGAGATGATGGCGGACGTTTTTGGCAAGATAATCCAGGAGAGGAGAGGCGTGAAGAATGTTAGGACAGAGGAAGACAAATCCCAGAAGAAAGAGAAAAAAAGAGGATCCAAATCTCCAACATTAGTCTCAGAGTTTGATGGGGAGTCGAAAGAGGTTAGTAAACGGGCAGAGCATCCACCACGTCTAGGAGGTTGCAGGATTGTTTCCAGGTACAAACCTTCCACCCAGAGGTCGGCCGAGGACTCCAGGTGCTGGTACCTGCAGGCGTATCTGCCCTGGTCTTCAGGCTTCAGGTCTCTGATCAGAAGCTTCTGAACCTTGTGTTTCACCTCGGATGTGTACCTGCCCTTCATCTCTAACTGCTTGCCGTTTTTAAACCACTGAGCCTCTACGTTAGGGATGGACAACTGACAAGACAGCGTGCACGACTGTCCTTCCTTACCGGATGTGTCCTGCAGATGCTTCTCAACCTCCGCTTCTGAAAGACACAAAGAAGAGAAAGCAGCATCTGTTAGGAAGGTTCAGAGATGAGATTGTTATATAAATGATACGATGTGACAGATGTTATGCAGCTGCAGGTGTGCAGTATCCGCACTGACCCGTGACGGTGAGCTTGGCGCTGGAGATGTGCGGCCCACAGACCACCCGGTAGTTGCCCTGGTCGGACGACTGGCAGTTCTTGATCTTGAGCAGGTGGCGGTCGCCGCTGATGCTGATGTCGTACTTGTCGTTGGTGTCCAGTTTCTGGGTGCCCTTGTACCAGGACAGGGTGATCTCTGGGTAGTTGATCTTGATCTCGCACTCAAACACCGCCACCTTGTTGGTGAAGACGGACTGATCGGAGATGTCCTTCACCACGGTGACGGGCTGCAGGAGGGACAAGAGAATCAACTCTCTGAAGTTACCAACAGAAACAGACACATTTTCTCACTGCTGAAGTGCTCGTAACACTTTTTAATTATCATGAAACAGGTGGATTATCTCTGGTGGTTTGCGACCTCTAATAATGAATGAATCACTAAAGATGTTGAAAGTGTAAATTTGCCAGGTGATCTGTCAAAGCTTTGTGCAAAGGGAAACAAAAAGCCTGACTGCTTTTATGCAACTCATGCGTTTGGTTTAAAAAACAAATAAGTTAAGAATTAAAGAATTTAATGTAGGTGTAGCAACAACTGCTTCTTTGTCTCAGACTGTAATCTGTGTTTCAGACGCCGCATCTTCAGCCTTTTAAAACACTCAGCAGGAGCCAGTGGGCTTATTATTAAGAAAAATGTATAAATAAAACCTGCTGCTTTCAAATAAAAACTGAAAATAAAAAATGCATTTTCAATGTGAGAAGTTAGACGCTTTCGGCATTCTGTTTTTATTTTACGGTTAATAAAGTCGAGTTTTCAGTATTTTTACCTGATCAATAAAGTCACCTGACTGTCAGGGACTTTAAGGCTTTTAACTTACTAGAAAATAACACTTTTGATGCTGTGAACATCCCGCTGCTTTCAAACGTTATTTACGACATGTGTCGATAACTGAACCGACTCTGAGTGGAGACCTCGCTGGGTGGCCAGGTAAGAAGGACCTTGAGTTAAGATGCTGTTGCCAAACTGCTCGTCCTCAAGGTCGAAGATGAACGTTCATCCGAGAGTTTTTAAATGTTGCTGGCTGGCTTGAGATCAGTTTACAGATAAATGATCATCAGCCTGATGAGAAAAAGATAACTTGTGTTTGGTTTAACGCTTTGTTTTTTCCAGCCTGACCTCTGTCCGCTCCATCCTCTTCTGCAGGTCGGCCACCAGTCGGGCCATGTCCTCATCAGACTCTCTGTCTCCACGTTCCAGTTCCTGTCAACAACAACAACAAGCAGGTTACTCAGCCTGACGTCTACGGACACAGACAGACGAGCGGATCGTGCAGAGCGTTACCGGTCTTCCACTTTCTTCAGCCTTCTCCTTCTTCAGCTGCTCGATGGCCTGCAGCAGGCCTCGGTAGTCCGTGATGCCGTACATTCGGGCGTATTTCTCGTACTCTTTGGGGTCCACGTTCCTCAGCAGCTCGACGATGTCGATGTCCTTCTCCTCCTGTGGACTCTTCTGCTTCGACGGCGTCCTGAGAACAAAACAAAGGAGCCAACGTGAGTTTGGAAAGACGGAGACGGGAGCAAAGTTTACAGACTGAGAATGAGGAGACGCAGATGTCTCACATATCCATGATTTGCGCTCACTTCTTCAGTTTGGCTCGGAGGTCTCCCTCCAGCAGCGCCGCCTCTTTCTTTTCGTCCACGTGCATGTCGGCGCTGCTCTCGATCTCTCCGTGCTTGTTGGAGGCAACACACCTGTACTGACCCGAGTCCGACCTGGTCACCTCCCTGATCTCCAGTTTGGCCTCCTGGCCCTTCTGCTCGATGGAGATCCTGCCGCCGTGCGTGATCTGCCGCCACTTCCCCTTCATCCACTTCACGCTGGGGATGGGGTCGCCGCCCACTTTGGCGATGAAGGTGGCGACGCCCTCTGTGGAACAACAGGTGGGAGTTAGGACAAAAGTGACCCATGTGGCCGAATTAACAAATAAGTAAATATGATTTGTGTTTGAAGTCTAAACATCGAGTAAATAAAAGTTGTGTAACTGTTAAAGGTCCGGCTGGAAATCTGCAGCGCAGAGATTTGGTTTCTGTCAGTCAGATATCTGGAAACATTTTGTTACAGCCTGTGATGCTGCAGTGACTTTGTTTTTAAAGAAATGATTGTTTTAGAAAGGACAGAGCTACATATGTTTCCTCCGGCCGCCGCCATCTTTGCCTAGCTCCCGCCTAATCTAAACATGAGAGGCCATCCACACCCCTCATTATGCAGAACTTTAAGCCTTATTATTCTATTTCAATGTTATTTATATAGTGCCAGTTCATAACAGAAGTTATCTCACTGCATTTTACATACAGAGCAGGTGTGTAATATTATTTAGACCCAACAGTTCCCACCATGACTAATCCCTCTAACAGGCAGAACCTCGAGCAGAACCAGGACTATAAAGATTTACCAGAAGTTACCAGAAGCTTTTTTAGTACCAGGCTCGTTTATTTCTGCTGTAACGCCGGCAGGTCTGAGGGGAGCCTCAAGTTCAGCCCTGGAGGTTGCTGCTTGAACATCACTACTGTTTTACTGGCTGAGAGTCCTTAAAGTGACAGTTCAACTTTGAGAAAGATTGAAACAAAAGTATAATAATATTAATAATGAAAATTATAAAGTAGAATCGTCATTTTTTTTAAACTAAATAATTTGACTGCGTCCGTTTTTGTGTACATGTTGTGTGTTGCGACTCACTCTCAGTGGCGTGTGCAGTTTTGGGCTCCTCGATGAAGAACAGGTTTTCCAGTTTCTTGGCCGGAGCGGCTGCAGGAGCTGCAGCAGGAGCCGGAGCTGCTCCTGGTTTCTCTGCAACACGACACCAAGATGCAAACATTACAACAACTGCTTCATTCACCGTCTCAGGTCATCAGCAAAATATCCAGTAATGCTGAAGTTAAATCAGGTAAAACGACATCGACAGAGCAAAACTCCTTCACACAGACACGCCGTGACTTAAAGAGTCCACCAGGTGGAGCTGTTTGATATCTGAGGTTCAGTGCTGTGATCTTAACAGATATTTTTAGGTAGCAGCATGTTTCCGAGTTTCTACCTTTGACGGTGACTTTGGCCTTGCAGAACTCGCTGCCGGCGTCGTTGGTGGCCTTGCAGAGGTAATCGCCGGCATCGTGTTTGGAGGCCGGGCTGATCTCCAGACAGGCCGTCCCGTCGGAGAAGCTGATCCTGGTGCTGCCGCCGGACGTCAGGTCCTTCCTGTCCTTCATCCACTGGATCTTCAGAGGAGGAGACCCGCAGACGTGACACCTGAGACTCAGCTTCTCGCCCTCGTCCACAGTCACCGGTTTGAGGGGGACGTCGAACACCGGAGGCTTCTTGGCCTCTGCAGGAGAGATGTGACAGTTTAATTTCAGCAGGCTGGACCGGGGTCAGTGCCGAGAGTACTGACCTGGACTTCTTGTCCGGGAGGAACACAGGCAAATTATAATCCAGCAGCTCAAACTCAGCTCAAGTTTCTTTTGTTTTCTACAAGACAAGAAAATCTGGTTTCTAATTATTCCTTTGCATCTACTATCTCACAATTACAGGTTGTTTCATTATAAAGATTTCGTCATTATGAGATTGTTTTCCTGTAATTATAGATTCATTGCACATATTTATTCAATTTGATCTTGCAAATATATTTAATAAATCTTACCTTATCTAGCTCATAATTACAAGTAAACACATGAGATTTTCTACAGAATCCACGTTATGAGAGGAAGGTCTTCTAACTGCTTTCACCTCATGTCTGAATATGTTGTCTTTGTCATTTCAACATCAAATCATTTATAATCATGAAAAGTAGAAGAATGCGCACTTTGTAAGGGCTGCGATTAATTGTTGAGTCCAAGTTGGCGTCTTCAAAATGTCTCGTTTTGTTCGACGGACAGTCTGAAACCCACACGGTCGTCTCACACCTCCACGCTGGTGCAGAACGCTCAGAAACGCCCGTGTTTCTTGAGGAAGCTTAAGGCCAAATTCCCGTGCAGAGTTCTACTGAGCAGCAACAGAAACTGGCCGGACCGGAGGGCTCTGCAGCGCGTCATTGAGGAGGCTTTCACACCTTAAAGTCGGCACCAAGGTCCGAACCGAAGTTCATGTTTTGATACATTTTGACACATTCGGTTGGTTTTGGTTTGGTTTCTCTGTGACGTTTACGTGACAGACCTGCGCCCTGTGGGCTGCGTCTCCCTGTACTTGACACTGATTGGTCTGTAAACAGTTCAGCGCATTATTTTTGTTGTTATTATTATGGCATTACTGTCTGCAGCGCCGCCTTTACTGAAGCCTACTTCAAATTAAACGTCCTCGTTGTGCGAACGGACAGGAGGAGACAGGACTCCTGCACCTCCGCTTGAGCAGAGACCAGAGATGTGAGTGACAGTTTGCTTTTACAGCAGCCGTCACAGGAGATTTAGAATCGTGTCCTTATTTCAAACGCCGAACTTCCTGTAAATAGTCCGAATCATCCAAAAAATGCTTTCACACCAGAAACGGACCGAACCACGGTTCAGTTTCAGACCACCTCTTTTCGTTGGACCAAATTTCGACCGGTTTGGTCCGGATCGTGGTCCAGGGGAGGTTTCACACCTGCAATTTTGTTTCGGATCAAACTAAAAAGTCTGAGAGTCCGGACCAAACGAGGTAGATGTGAAGTCCCCCCACACCTGCTCAGAAGATCCTTGGTACCCATCTCCCGAGCATCAGTGATGTCTGTGAGGTGCCTGCAGAGCCCAAAGGATCCTAAAGGCCAGAACCCACCCAGCCACAGCCGCTTCACCCTGCTGCATTCTGGGAAGAGATGTAAAAGTTTCTGCTGCTGCACCACCAGACACCAGAGGAGATTTCCCCCCCGAGCTATCAGACTCTTAAACTCTAATTCACCCTCAGCACTGCTCCACTGATGCTGGTTTATAGTTTGCTTCTGTTTACCGTTCTCTGAATGTTGGAAGTTAAATATTGTCTGAGTCACAAAGTTTCATTTTCCAACCTGTTGTAGTTTCAGCACTATCATCTACTTTGTGCCTCGAAATATATTCAGTTTACTGAGATTTAAAACACAGAAAAGCAGAAACACAAATCTATTCAGTGACTGGATGTCTGTGAAGGTTCTCAGTCATCCGGGTCAGAGTGATCCGGGGAAGGCTAAAATCAGCGGCAGCTGGACTTGGTTGAAGATCCTCGAAGACGTTTCGTCCCTCATCCGAGAGACTTCTTCAGTTCTGACTGACTGGTAGGGACTGGTTATTTACACCATCAGCTGTCCGTGAGTCCAGCATGGTGTAAACTCTGGAGCTCAAACCCACCTGAGATGCCCACAGTGACGCTGCAGGAGGCTCTCCCAGCCTCGTTGGAGGCCTGGCACGAGTACCTGCCGCTGTCCGACACCTGGCTGCTCTTGATGCACAGCACGGCCACGTTGCTCTTGAAGCTGATGTCGTATTTGTCGGAGCTGAGGATCTCCGTGTCGTCCCTGAACCAGCTGACAGAAATGGGCTGCGAGCCGGTGACCCTGCCCTCGATCTTCACCAGCTTGCCCTCCGTGTCCTCCATACTCTCCGAGGGCTTCTTGGTGAACACCGGAGGGTTTTTACGCTCTAAAGAAAGAGGAGATGAAGGCGGCGGTGAGCAAAGAACAAAGAAACGCCCTCAAAGGGGGCCTGAGCGTTTAAGAAGAGAGGGCCCAGATGACGAGACCGGGGCCCCGGTTAAAATACCTTTGACAGTGATATCAGAGGAACAAGAGTCCTTCCCCATGTCATTAGAGGCATGGCAGAAGTATCTCCCCGTGTCGCCTTTATCGGCCTTCAGAATGGTCAGGTGGGGCGTGTTTTCCACACAGCTCATCTTATAATTCCCCCCAGTGCGAATATCTTTATGGTCTTTGGACCACGTCACTTTAATGGGGGCAGAGCCGGTCATGTGACACTCCAGCTCAATGCTGTCACCCACCGTCACCTCCTGCGGTGACAACTTCCTGTCAAAGACCGGTGGGTACCTTGGTTCTGCGGGGTCCGTGAAAGAGCGGGAAGAAGGTAAGACAACAACAACAACAACAGAACTTTAGAAAGAAGAATTTCAACAGTTTGGGCATCAAATCGGCGTCTGACAGGAGCTCAGACACATCACAGCCGACCGAGCGTAGAGTTTCTCAACCTCAGGGTCAGGACCCCACGTGGGCTCAGTTCAAACGCAGATGAGTTCGGGACGTTTCTCCGACTTCTACTACAGTTCAGACCACCACTGATTTTTAGAGGACTGCTCTAAAAACTACAATACCCATGAGCCTCAGCTGCTGTAGAATCAGACAGTGACTGGCTCTGTGATGTTTGTTAGTGAAATGCACTCTGGGAGTTGTAGTTGACTTCTCTCCTTCAGGCTTTTTATCTCCTGTTTCTTGTACCGATGATCCAACTAAAGACTTTTTATCTGATTCCTTTATTAAAAATCTGCGTTATAGGAAACAATAATACAGCAACAGTGTCAGTGACAACAGCCGTGTTTTCTTTTATATCTATAACGTTACAATGTCAGATGTTAATGTTAAACATGGCCGAAGCGTCAAATAACGAGGAAGATGTATTTGAAAGAAATCTGCCCCGAGCGTTCCGGTTTCAACACTTTGTTCTACTCGCCTCAGCTTCATCAACAGAAAGTACTTTCTTGGCCAAATACTAAACAACTTCAAGAGACTGGCGTGTCGTCTGCAGTATAATGGGTCACTTTTAAATGTGCAGCGACTATAAAACTGCACTCGCAGAGAAAAGCCAGCTGGTCACAGTTCGTATTAGCCGACTTCCTGTGAATCAGTAATTCAGTTCCACGTGGCTTCAGCTCGACTCCTACTAAAGCTAACCAACAAGCAGCATCTTGGCTTCTGTCTCTGGTGGATTTCATTTGCTTTCAGTCAAATATTTAAAGGTATTAAATTGTAAATGAACTCATTACATATGAATAGTTGACAGATAAACATTTAATTCCTACGGGACATTTTCTTAAACTGCTTAAATTGGATGAGAGAGCAGAAAGAACACAGTTTGTTGGTGGATCCCTCCGTGAAGTGCTTGTTTCAGATCTCATGCTGTTGCTACAGCGTCTTCACTTTATCTACAGCGTGCACGTCTGAGCGTGATGCTGACGACACCCACGCTGTGAAAGGAAGTCATGTGACTGGAAGGCAATCTTTGAGCCGGGGTCACATGCCAGAGACGGTTGAGAAACTCACGGACTCAGACTAAACAAACAAATCTTTCAGTACTGAGCTCACGATCATCACGCCGCCGCCACGCTGTACAGACCTTGCAGAGTGAGCTTGGCTCTGCAGGAGGCCGAGCCCACGCTGTTGGTGGCCACGCAGGTGTACTCCCCAGAATGCCTCATCTCGCCGCGGCCGATCTGCAGCACGGCCGTGTTGTCGTCGTACAGCATGGAGAACTCGTCTCCCTGCCTCAGGGGCTCGCCGTCTTTCAGCCACGACACCTCGATGGGCGACGAGCCGGCGACGCGGCACTCGAACCTGACGGCCTGACCCTCCGTCTGCTGCAGGCTGGTGATCTTCTTGGGGAAGGACGGCGGCGTTTTGGCCTCTGGACAAAGGAAAAGATTAGTACAACTTCGAGTTACTTGTACTTTCCTTGAGTATTTAATACTTCTACTGCACTACGTTTGTCCGAGCAATTAAGATTTTACATTAGAGTTTATTTACAGTCTTTAAAATAGTTGGAACGAGCTCCACCTCAGCTCCAACACTCAAACGCTGCTTTTGCATTGAAGCATCAGTGTTATTAATATTCCAGGTCTTTTTTTGCATTCAGTACTTTTCTTTTACTACTTAAAGAACAATTTGTCAGTAAAACATACTTTTACTGAAGTAACATTTACAGTCAGCTTGTAACAGAGTATTTTTACAGTGTGCTGCTGCTTTTCTCGTTCCAGATATTTTGCCTCACAGTTCAGCTTCACTGTGGGTCACTTTTGCCGACTTTCTCTGAATTATTTTTCTCTCTGTTTTAGAAATGTCTTTGTGGCGTGTTTTTATTTTTATAAAGCAGACTGAGCCATTAAACACCTGCACTTTGTTTAATTTACTTTTACTTTGTGTCTCTGTCTTTTAAGCAGTTTGTACATTTGGACCAAGAAAGGTGCTGCTGCATTTAAAGAAACGTCATGTTCACATAAAGAATTGGAGAATAGGTTTTTCTATCTAGAAACTTTCTAGCTTTGGAAAGAAGTAGTTTGTGTTTCGTCAGTTATTTCCACAGATATGACTTTTACTTTGTTTGTGTTTAAGATTCATACTGATTTTTTAAGCCTAAACTAACATTTAAATCAAACGGATGAATATCAGGTGTTCACCTTGCACACTGAGTCTGCAGGTGGAGGAGGCGGAGCCTATCTTGTTCTCCGCCTTGCAGGTGTACTCTCCGATGTCGGCCTTGGTGGCCTTGCTGAGCTTCAGACAGGCGACGCCCTTGGTGTACTCTAACCTACAGGTGGGGCTGGACCGGACTTTGCCGTCGGCTTTGAACCAGGACACCTTGATCTCAGGCGTGCCCGCCACCTGACACTTCAGACACACGGCGTCTCCTGATGTCACCTCCATGGGCTCCAGGGACTCGACAAAGTACGGTGGCTCTGCGGTCACAAAGACAAAGTGTTCAGACAGTGTAAAGCCTGACATCTGCTGGTCAAAGCAGGTACTGCACGGCCTGTAACACGTCACCCGTCTTCTTCCAACAAACCCGTGAAGGTGTTCTTTGTGTATATTGTAAGTTTGGTCGTAAAACCCCAGGAAACAAAGACACCCCATTAAAGAAGCACAGCCTGCCTACACTTTTCAATAGGATGTAACTGTACACAGACACCACAAACAGAACCAGTTCAGTGATTATCAGCGTGGGAAAGTTGAACTAACCGAGGATGGACACGTTGGCCTCGCACGTGTCCTTCCCGGCGTCGTTGGACACTTCGCAGGAGTACCTTCCTGCGGCCTCCTTGTCGTCGGTGCTGAGGCACTCCAGGATGCAGGAGCTTTCGGTCGTGGTGATGTTGTGTTTGTAAGAGGCGAAGATCTGCTGGCCGTCTCTGTACCAGTTCACTGTGATTTTAGGCGTTCCGGTGTACGCACACTCCAGCGTTAACGGCTTGCCCTTTTCGACCGACACGTCCTTCAGCTTCTTAGTGAAGGCTGCGGGCTCTGAGTGACACAATCAGACACGGTGTTCAGTTTAACAGATGGTTATCACTCTTATACAATGACAACAGGTTCTCATCTCAGACAAAGCGTCGAGGTGCCTTTTTAACATGTGTATATGTAGTTTGGTTAGGTTCAGGAAAACTAAATAAATACATTACATGATGGCAGATGGGAGTTATGTGAAAGCCCAGGGTGTCTTTAGCTGAAGGATATTTGACGCCTTGGGATGAGACCAGGCTCACAAAGACCACATGCCAGTGATTAGAGCTGATCCAGGATCAACATACGACAAATGGGATTTACTCATTCTGCCCCATCTTTTATTTTACATTTTGACTTCAATGGCGATATTAGTTTTTTATTATTACTTTACACCCACCTGTTGTCGTTGCCTACGACCAAGAGACTTTGTTTTCAAATCTGCTAAACATAACACCTTTTTATGAAAGTTCCTGGTTCGCAGCACCTGGATCAGCGCTGGGAAGTCATCAACATCTAACTACAGTCTCTTTACATGTGTCCTAAACACCTCTATTGTCACTGTGTTTCTAAACCTTGGACAAATGTTTAATTTACTCCTCCAACCAGCAGGAGGAGCTGGTGAGGATGCGGTGTCACAATTTTGAAGTACTTGTATTTATGTATTTAAAATCAATTCTGCTTTCTACTTTTCACTCAGCACACCCACTAAAACATTTAATCTGCTTCTGAAATATGATGCATGGTTACAGATTAAACTACTACGGAAGCCCTAAACGGCCATCGATTCAAAAAAATGTTTTAACCCTCTTTCCCATGATAACGTGATAATTATCTTGTGATCTCGAGATAACAAAACAATAACTTAACACGGGGTCGGCAGGAACGTTTCTGAATGAGTCACTGGTTAGCTCAGTTGGTGGAGCACAGGACTTGTGTCTTCGACCCTTATTATACACCAATTTGTTTCTTTTTTTTATCTTTTTCTTAATCCTCTTCAACAAAGTTTTTATGCAGAGACTGTTTCACATGCTCACAATAAAGCGAGTGCTGGACTGTGTGCATCCTGGTCCACATCCATCAACCTGTGGACTTTTCATTTCCCCATCATTCCCAGGCAGAGGAACTTCCTGCTCTTCTCATTCAGGGGAATCCATTTAATGTTACGCATTTCGGAACCTTTGAAACAGCCATTGGGAAATGTGGGATTGGATTCCCCTGAATCTCTCCATAACAACTTTGCTGAAGAGGATAATAAAAAACACACGAAAGAAGAAATAAAAGTTGCTGAGAGCGGGATCCTTGGATTACGAGACCAGCGACAATTATCTTAAAGAAACGCACCTGCAGACCGCTGTACTCGGCTGTCATTCGTTACCTCGAGATCACGAGATAATTGTCCCGTTATCCCGGGAAAACTGATTAAAAAAATGTTTGAATTTATGGCCGTTTAGGGCCTCCGTACATCAACAGTCTATAAAGTCATTTTAATTAGCCCCACTCCCACCAGCCACACTGTCATGGATCAGTAACATGAATGCATTCATATAATATATAATAAAATAAAACCAACAGGAAACATTCTGCTGCAAAATAAATACTATTTCTGACACTTTAAATACATTTTGCTCATAATACTTCTGTACTTTCACTTAGCTGCTAACTTTTCTTCGGTTGAATGCATGAATGGTTCTTGCACCACCCTTTACGATCCACTGGGAGACCCGACTACAGTTTGTGGATCTACATAAAGGTGGGAACACAGACTGACCTTTGACAGCCAGATTGACTGTGCAGCTTTCCTTTCCTGCGTCGTTAATGATCTGACAGGTATACTCTCCAGCGTGAGATCTGTCCACGTTGAAAAGCTCCAAAATAACTTGGTTGTCCTTCAGGGAGAAATTACAGTCCCGTCCGGCCAGGATCTCCTTCGTTCCTCTGAACCACTTCAGTTTGAGGGGGGCGCTGCCTTTCACCATGGCTGAGATAGTCACGTTAGAGCCCGGCATGGCTTCCACCGGCTGGGGCGGCACCGCGAAAGATGGAGGTTCTGGGCGTAAACAGACAGCAACGGAAATCAGACATCATGGTGGAATCTGAGTATCAAACTACTTAAGGGCCAAGGAGGAACTTAGCTCAGAGATGAATATTTTTTTTTTCATTTATATCTGGTCACCTGAGACATAAATCCCCCGGCCAAAATGGAAGCACAGATAGTTTTTGTTATTCACTATGTTGTTCTTCTTCTAGTGCAGACCTAATGACGACATCTGCTGTAGTTTTTACACGCCTACACCGTCTGTAAGCCACAACACAACGTCCAGGTGGAAAGATTCCTACAGGTGGAACACCACTTTTAAAGGGCCTTTAAACGCATCAGAGTTGTTTTAAGGTCTAACTAGGGCTGACCCCCAATAGTCGAAGATTCAGTGCTTCGATGGGCGGAGCCTGATTCGACTGTCAGTCTCACAGTCAAAGCTTAGCAGCGCAACAAGGATCACGCCATTTTGGCGATATGGGGTGCTCAGCGTCTGATTTTACACAGAACTACCAGTTTTCGCCCAATAAGTTAATATAAAGCCTGTTACAATATACATTTCAACGTTTAATGCTGTAAATAAACATGTAAAAAGAATAAAACTTTCAATAAATGTTTTTAAAGTGCGTAAATAAATCCTAAATTGTAACCCTAACCCTGGGTCGCGCATGTGTAGGCGTAGCGTGTGTGTGTGTGTGTTGGCAGGAGAGACGGAGCTCCAGCTTCACTGGTGTTGTGCTGAGTTGTTCGCACCTCGCGGGACTTTCAGATAATTCATCACCGTTGATGAACCACACAAAGAATATTACATCCTTTTTAAATAGCCAGCCAAAACCAAAAACCCACACAGATTTCCCTGAGCAGTTGTGTTAATGTTCTGGCATAAGCTATAATAGTTGACACTGTGATAAAATGCATTTTGTAACATAATATTTTTAGGCGAATCCACCGTAAATCTCCTTCAACATTAAAGGTTTCCTCTTTTTCAGCTCGGATTATCCTAAAATAGAAAATGTGCAAAAACATTCATGTTTTAAGAGAAGATAATGAGAAACACTCAATATCTCTAAGGATTAATGCAACAAGCACATAATATAGGAAGCAGGTGCAACCCGCAGTCTTTCTCTGTCTGTAGTTACTGACCTTTTACAACCAGGGAGGCTGTGGTTTCACTGGATCCCGCCTTGTTGACAGCTTTACATTTGTACGCTCCAGAGTCGGACAGCTTCAGCGTGGGCACCTTGAGCGTGCAGCTGTTGTCACTGAATGAAATCTCATAATTTGGTCCGCTCTGTATCTCCTCCCCATTGTGGTACCATGAGATGGTAAAAGGTGGGGAGCCCGACACTTTGCACTCCATCTCTCCGGCTTGTCCAACAACTGTGTTGCAATCCTTCAACTTCCTGGAGAATGTTGGAGGAACGATCTTATCTGTTAGGGAGGGAAACAAGGAGTTAGTGGTGCATCAGGGCAAATACAAGCGAAAATATCAGTAATAGGGCTGGGTAGGAAAACCTGAATGCTTCTTGGTGTTGCACCAGGTATCAAAAACGGTGCTGAGAGCTGACACTAAACATTAACATTTGAAAACTTTTGCTAAACACAAAGGTTTTGAAGAAAACCATGATTATATTTCTCAAAGTATGGGATCCAAAAACAAGATATCAACAACTACTAAGGTATTGGTATTAAATCTCAGGTATCATATTAGCACTAACTTGAACATTTTCAAACAATCTGGGTATTGTTACTCATCAAACTCCAAGTAGGAAGAAGACACTAACCTAAGACAGTGAGATTAATTTTACTCAGGTCCTTCCCGACCTCGTTCATGACCTCAAACGTATATTCTCCCGAGTCCATTTTCTCAGCAGAGAGCACGTTCAGGCTGGAAATCATCCGGGAAAAGGAGATTTTGTATTTCCTCCCAGAGGCCAGCTCAACACCATCCTTGAACCACTTCGGTGTGAGCTCGGGGGTCCCGCACACTTTGACCTCTAGGGCGGCGATATCGCCGGCTGTCACGCTCAGAGCGTCAGGCTTATCCACAATCTTTGCTGGTTCTGGAATCAACAGACAAGGAGCAAAAAAACGTTTTTTAAGCAAACCTGTAAGGGAAGGGTGGACAAAAGAAAAGTGCCAGAGAAAGAGAGAATTATATGATTACAAACCTAGAACAGTCAAGTTAGCGAAACACTCCACACTCCCAGCATCGTTTCTGAGTTGGCAGGTGTATTTGCCTGCCGTGGTTGCATCAGCCTTAAAGACTTTAAGTGCGACCTGGTTGTTCTCAAAGGTGATTTTCCTGTTGTCACCGTCCCTGAGAATGTGATCCTTGTCTTGAACCCAGGACACAGTAATGGGTTCAGAGCCTTTAACAGTGGCCACAAGGGTCACCTCCTCTCCCAGTATCACTGTCATGTGTGACAGTTTCTTCACAAACGACGGCGGCTCTGAAGAGAGGAGAAAAACAGCGCAGAAGGGAAAGTCAGCATGGTGACAAAGTAATCTGAAAATCTATTAATTGTGATTTTCATCTAGAGACTATCGCAATTTCTACTGACCTCTGAGTTTAACTGACGTCTGGCAGGTGTCACTTCCTACACTGTTTGACACTTTGCACTCGTATTCGCCGGCGTCCGAGGGCTCTATCCCAATGACATGCAGCGTGGCCGAGCTGCCCTCGCTCACCATCTTATACTTCCTGCTCTCCATTAGAGGCTTCCTGTCTTTGAACCAAGTGATCTGGAACGGAGCTGTACCGCTCATCTCGCAGTACAGACTCACGTCCTTACCCTTCAGCCCTTCGATGGGCTGAGGCACTTTGACAAACGATGGGGCGTCTACAAAAAGATCAGGAAACTGTTAAAGAGGCTTACATGGGAAAATAATCCATGATGAAAAGCTTAAAGCTGAAGCCCGTAACATTTTATGTGCAAAAGTTGTTTCGGAAGTTTATTGGAACTACAGCTAAGGTGGTGGAGTTTTTGGGGGAGGTGAGGATGTTAGCATAGTGATTATGGCAAGTTTATGGAACTACAGATTAAAAGGCAGACTTGTGTAATTTCTCACAACTAAGTTGTGAATATTTGTTCAAACTTTAGCTAATGTGGCAGAATTTATGTGGAATTTCTCATAACCAAGTCTAGATGGCGGACTTGTGTTCGATGGAGCTAACAAGATGAATACAGCTAACATGGCAAAATTATTGTGGAATTATTTTTGGAATTACAGCTTAGATGGCAGAATTTATTTGGAAGTTGGAACAAATGTCCATATGGCGGACTTGTGAATGTTCGATGGAACTACAGTTGAAAAGGTAGACTTGTGGAATTTCTTGCAAATAAGTTGTGAATATTTGTTCAAACATTAACTAATGTGGCAGAATTTGTGGAATTTGTTATAACCAAGTCCAGATGGCGGACTTGTGAGCGTCCGATGGAGCTAACATGACGGAAACAGCTAACATGTGTTGTTGTTAGTTGAGGAAGTGCACTGAGCTGAGATGGCTCAGAAGTTGTGGAAGGATGATGGAACAGTACAGTTCAGATGGCGGACTTGTGAATGCCCAATGGATCTACAGCTAACATGGCAAAGTTGTGGAGGGAATTTGTTGGAAGTACAGTTAAGCTGAGATTTCTGATGTGGAAGGATGGTGGAACAACAACTAAAAAACCAAACGTGTGGAATTTATTGGAACTACAATGACGGCTATTTGTTGAACCTAAATGTAAGATGGCAGAATTTATGTGGAAAAGTTTGGAACAAATGTCCAGATGGTACACTTGGAAGTATGATGGAACTACAGCTAACATGGCGGAGTTATGGTGGGATTTTTGTTGTCAGTTTAGATGAGATGCCGGACGGTGTTGTGGAAGGCTCATGGAACTACAGCTAAAAAGGAAGACCAATGTTGGAACTGCAGTCCAGATGGATTTGTGGAAGTACAGTGGAACTACAACAACTGAGATGGCAAAGTTGTTGTAGATGGTTGACTGAACTACAGCTAAGATTTGTTGGAACTACAGTTTAAATAGCTGAGGTGTTGTGGATGATTGTGAATCCAGAATTTGAGAAAACTGCAAAGGTTCCAGCATGCTTTTTAATTGCATTGCCAAAAACCGAGACAACCCAACGGGAAAAAAAGGAAATAGTCTCAAACCAAGGTAAAGGCGCCGGCCTGAGCATTTGACGATCTTCCGACGTACCGGATAGATTTATGAAGACTTGATAAAAATGTTACGTTTTCCAGTTTTAAGCAATTCAACAAAACTTTGACATAAACCTCAACAACACACTGAACAGCCAGTGTGCCAAAAGTCAGACCATGAATAATAAATGATGATTAGGAAGTCAGTGAGAGGCTGACCTTTAACAGAAAGTGTGGTGCTGCAGCTGACACTGCCAGCATCGTTCTGAGCTTCACAGGTGTAAACCCCATCATCATCAAAGCTGGCGGAGAGCAGTTCCAGGACTGCTACTGAGTCAATAAATGAAGTCCTGTAGTTACCCCCGTCCGTGACCTTGGTGTCGTGTTTGTACCAGGTCACTTTCAGAGGGGCTGTGCCATTGACTTTGCACTCCAGGCGGAGTGACTCACCCTGCTTCACAAACTTAGTGGCAGGGAGTTTCAGCACAAACTCTGGAGGTTCTGGAAAGCCAAAATACAGACATATTAGCTGCTAGAAGCATGCAAAGGCACTTACAACAGATTGCTACAGCAGAAGGGAGGTGAGCAGATGAGATAAGCTGAGGAGATGAACTGACAATGATGGGTTAGCAGCAGAGGCAGGACGGCTGTGGAAGACGCAGGTGCAACACAAAGGCAACAAACAATTCCTGACAAGAAGCCCCGGCAGTGAAAAGCTCCATATGATAACAAAGAATGTGCTGCAAAGCTGGAAAATGTGATAAAAGAATCACTAGTTTTAGCCAGCGGTAGACAAGTGAGATGAATACAGCAACGCAAGAGTTGAATTAGACTTAAATCCAACCTTTGACCGTCAAGTCTGCACTGCAGCGTACAGAACCAGCATCATTGCTGACTTGGCAAGAGTAAACTCCACTCTGGGTGACTCCCACTGAAAAGAGCTCTAAGAAGCAAGAAAGCCCATCCAGCCCGGTAAAACATGTGGGCCCCGTCATGAGCTCTGTTTCATCCTTGAACCATTTGACCGTGAAGGGCGGCGTTCCCTTAAATGTGCCTTTGAAGCGCACAGTGGCATTGGGTAGAGCCGCCTGGGACTCTGGCAGCGTCACAAAGCTGGGAGGTTCTGAAGAGAACAAGACGGACCAGGTTAAAGAGGTACTCACCTTTGGTTTAGGATTACACGTACGATCATGTTGAAAAGCAGCGTCTGACCTTTTACTATGAGGGATCCACTGCATTCACAACTTCCTGCTGCATTGGTCAGTTTGCAACAGTAGGATCCCGCGTCAGATCTCTCCAGCTGCTCAATTTCGACGGACACAGAATTGTCCTGCTGGATGAGTTTGTGTTTTACACCACTAGAGATTTTGGTCCCGTCTTTCCGCCATTCAACAGATATGGGCAGGGAACCGGATATTTTGCAACATATCTGAACAAAGGAGCCCAGTATCTCTTGCATGTCTAGTAGGGGTTTGATGAAGCTTGGGGCAATGACTTGTTCTGTTACCAAAAGAATAATACGACAGTAATTAGTCTTTGTTCAACTTCTAGCTACAGAAGTTACCACAGGAGTGTTGTGTTTTTCACACCAACCTAGCACGATCACTTTGATTTTGCAGGTGCAGCTACTAATGTGGTTTGCCACCTCAAAGACATATTCCCCTTCGTCCTCTCTCTGAGCAGACTGAATCTTTAGGCTGCTGATGTTGTTCTCAAAGGTCAGCTTGTGCTGCCTGATGGACTGAAGCTCCCGGCCATCTTTCATCCATTTCACTTTGAGCTCAGGGGAGCCAGTTACCTTGCAGTCCAGACTGACTGGATCTCCGACTGTAACCTTTATCACCTCAGGTTTCTCTGTGATCTGAGGAGGCTCTACAATGCAAAGCAAAGTCAAAAAGTTCAAGTATCGAGCTAACGCTAAAAATAAAGAGTCAGAAAGCCATGATTAGTTAAGCACAGGTATACCTTGCACCGTGAGCGTGGCAAAGCACTTATCCTGCCCAGCCTTGTTTACCACCTGGCAGGTGTATTTCCCGCTGTGCGTCACCTCACAGGCAGGAATCCTGAGAGTGGCCACATTGTTCTCAAATGTTCTCTCAATCTTTGGATCCTCCAAAATCCAGTTCTCATCTTTTTTCCATTGTACAGAGAGAGTTGGAGAACCCACCACAATACACTGAAACTCTGCCATTTTACCCAGAACAGTGGCAGTGTTCTCAATCCTCTTGGTAAATGTTGGTGGTTCTATCAGAGAAAACCCACGACATGTTAAAGTAAGCAGTCAGTTACTTCCTCAAAGGATAAAAATGTGGATTTGTAATTCTGATTAGACCAACCTTTGAGGCTTAGCGTAGTCTTACAAGTACAACTTCCCACCTCATTAGCAACAGTGCACTGGTATTCACCGACATCTACAGTGTCACACTTGTGGACCTCTACACCTACAGTGCCATTCATCTGGGAGAAGCCATGTTTAGCACTGGGTTTGATCTCCTTTGCATCTTTGTGCCACGTTATCTCAAACGGTGCAGTCCCAGCGACCTGACACTCAAAACAGGCACTGGAGCCCTTCACAACATCAGCTGGGGCCAGCTCTCTAATAAATGATGGCGGTTCTGAGAGGAGAGAAGACAGACTCACCTACTGTACCTCAAGAGTTTATTTTGTTCTAAACATTTCATGCCACAGATTCTATCAGCATCTCCTGTGCATTTGGTTTCAAATAAAAGTGTTTCCTCCTGGTTTGAGACAGATTTGAACTCTTCAAGTTAATTAAGCAACCTGTTAGGCCAGCTGGTCTCTGGAAGATTATTTCCATTTTTAAATAATGTTTTTGCTGTAGGAACCTAACATGAAAACTAAATCAGAAATTAATCAAAGTCTATTGAAACCAAAGCCAATACATTTCTTTCAAGCAGAATGACAGGTAACCTAGGCAAGGTCGCCTCTTCAGTTTCTGGGAAACCACTACATCCAATCTATTAGTCTTGAATCTCCTGACACAACTAACCTTTGACCTTGAGCTCCATGCTGCAGCTCTCACTGCCAGCCTCATTGCGAGCCTCGCAGTAGTAAAGCCCGCTGTCTTTGGTGTCAGCCCCACAGACTTCCAGAGTGGCCACAGAGTTAACAAAGACCATCTTGTACCGATCAGTGGGGGTGATCTCGGAGCCCTCCCTGAACCAGTAGATGTCTATCTCAGGTGTGCCAGTCACCTGGCACTCAAACACTTTACTCTGACCAGGACGGACTACGGACACACGGGCCGGGGTCCGTGTGAATTTAGGAGGCTCTAAGAAAAAAATACAACAATTTCATCAGACAGATGACGAGGAAAAAATTTGATCTCCATTCATTTGACAGTGTGTATGTTTCCATCCAAATGTTGCTCAAATATCAAGCAAATCAGTGTTTCCATCGGCTGCTTTGTGGATATCCTGAAGATCTGTCCAATTTTTCAATCAATCACAGAAACCTGTTTCCATCAGCCTCTGTTGACTCTTCTGTCTGACTTTTCCAGCACAGCAAAGCATGAAAGCTTTCTGCACCCTTTATTTATGCTTTGTGGAATTCCTTCTTTCTCTTCCTGTCATTTTGGAGTTTTCCTCAGTAGGACTGAACGATATGTGGAAAAAATCTAATTGTGATTTTTTTGTCAGATGTTGTGATTACGATTCGATTAGCGATTCATTTAAGAAAAAATTTAGATAAATTTCAAAATTCAGTGCTAGTTTATTTTTGACGGAACCCGCGTCAAGCTGCACAGAGCAGATTAACCGGGCAGGAAGTCATAAGGAATGGGAACGGCATAGAGAATCCGGTTAATTTTCAAAATAAAACACCCTGTGCAGACTCACGATTGTAGAGCAACAATAAACACGGTTAAAAAACAACGTAGCCTACCTAATCATGGTATTAGCACCAAAATCAAGGACAACTGAACAAATTAACAAAATCTGAACGAGTCAGCAAAATCAGGCAGGCAAAATGCTCTTATTCTGAAATGCTCCATGTGGATGTACCTGTGCAAAGAGCGGAACGAAACGGGCTCACAGAGAGCTGTTATCGCTAGTTGAAGCATACAGAAGGACAAATTAACAACATGTTAACAAAGTAGCTGCACAAACACTTCAGTGTGAGTTGACGAAGGACAAAGTCGCTGTCTTTAATTGCCGTCGTCACGATTAGCTAATCGCGTTCTTTCAAATTGCAATTTCGATTTGAAAAGGATTCATGGTTCAGCCCTCGTCCTTAGTACAGAGAGGCTCTCCAAAAACACAGCTTCAAAGGGTTATGATACAGTGGTGGAGGAATCGAGGACCTCTTTTTCTTCTTCTTATATTGTTAAATCTATTTAATGCTGCACTTCCACTTGCCCTGTACTGGTCATATTTTTTTAACTTGTGCCATTTGCAAGTGGTTTGGGCCCTTAAGGGGCCAGTGCAGTGTTAAAGTGGGAAGCGCTACTCGGCAGTTTGCTCTATCAGAAAGTGGAGGGTGAAGTCAAAGGACAGAAACAAATTCCAATTCAAAAGTCTATAAGAACAGATGGATGGAGACATATTTATGAACTCAATTCCACATTCAGAATTATAACCTTTGACAAAGAGTGTCGCCTGGCATGAAGTGGATCCGACATCATTCTGTATTTCACAGACATATTCTCCAGAATCTGAGGTTTTGGCAAAGAAAAGCTCCAGTGAGCTCGAGGTGTTGTCTTTGATGACAGAGCATTCAGCACTGGATAAAATCTCTTTCTTGTTTTTAAACCATTTGGTGGTCAGCGGCGGCGTGCCAGAGACTAGTACGTTAAACTGGACCTTTGAGCCAGGCAAAACATTCATGGATTCCGGCTTTTCAAGAATGCACGGTGGTTCTGGAGAAGAGAAAAACAAATGAATGCTTCTTAAAGCTGCACATATGGCAAAGATCCTTCATGTTATCTAGATTTATCCTCCTACTGATAAATACTACTAAGACAAACTGTGTTCAAACCTTTGACAAACAAGTTCCCAGAGCACTGGACAGTTCCTGCTTTGTTTTTAGCGATGCAGGTGTAGCTGCCGCTATCTTTACTGTCAAGGTTAGAGATTTCCAGAGAGGTAACGCTCTCAAAGAATGTGCATTTATGTTTCTCATCAGTCTGGATCTCTTTCTCGTCTTTGTACCATAGTATGGTTATCGGCAGGGAGCCGGATACAAGACACTCCAGATGAGCAAACGATCCTTTGATACCTTCTGTCTGCTTCAGCTTTCTTGTAAAAGACGGTGGAATTATTTGATCTAATATAGGAGGGGAAAAGAGGTGAGAAGAAATGGTCAAAGTAAGATGTAATTAAACAAAACTAATTTCTAAGCTCTAAGGTTCACATCAAGAACTCACCGAGAACGGTGAGTGTGGCCTCGCAAGAACTTTGGCCAACGTCATTTGAAACCTCAAAGGTGTATTCACCGCCGTCGTTTTTCTCGGTTTTAATAATCTTGAGCACAGAGCTGGTGTCTGTGCCGTGTACTTTATACCTCTGGCCTGAGGTCAGCTCCTTGCCGGCCTTTAGCCATCTGGCCTTCAGCGGTTTTGTGCCTGAGAATCTGGCCTCCAGCGTGGCCGGATCCCCCTGAGTCACACTGATAGACTTGGCCTCCTCTGTGACCTTAGCTGGCTCTGAGACGTCAAACAAAACAGTCAGCAAAGAATCCCAAACCTGATGTACTACAACAAGAGCTAAAGAGCTAAAGTCAACAACAGACTAAAGATGCATTAGGTCCTTATCAACTTGCAAGGTTATAAAATTATGTAAAAACACTTATTCCCCACGCATTTGTGTTGAAGTGGTCATGGGTCAATAGTAAATCCATTACCAATTAAAATTCCCTGAAGGATGTTATCACTGAAGCCAAAGACAAATACAATAAGTGCAATGTAAATGTAAACTCCTGAACTCTGGACTCAAGTTTATGAGATTAAACACTTTTTTGGTCACTTGAAGGAAACTGCCAGCTAGTAAATTTATAAATGTATGACTTCACAAGTTGATAAGGATTGGCCAAACACACCATTGGATGGATTTAAATTAGTGTTACAAACGGACTTCAGATTCAAAGGCGACTTCTCAAGTCTCTAAACCAACCTTTGACTGTCAACACAGCAGAGCACGTCTGGCTCCCAGCCTGATTCTGCGCCTGGCAAGAGTATTTGCCACCATGTTTGCCCTGTAAGTTGGTGATGAGCAGCAGAGCAGTCTTGTTCTCGTATGTAATCTGAATGTATTCAGCCTCTTTGAGCTCGTGGTTGTCTTTCATCCAGGACACAGTCATGGGCTCAGAGCCCTTCAGAGTGCACTGCAATGAAACCTCGCTGCCCACCAAGGAACTGAGGTTCTCCAGCTTTCGCACAAATGATGGCGGTTCTACAAGGGAACAGTTTATATGAGTATCACTGGAGTCTCTACTAAAGATTAGCCCCGCAAATTTAGACTTCAGTTCAGTCTTTGCTTTGAGATTTATGTCTGGGACCCATCCACTGAGAATTAATGAGCCGGACATGTTTTGGACCAATTAGAGAGCTTTGCTGAGAGGGTGAACAGCCGCATCTCCTAACTCCCGATCCAACGATTATGCACAGTATATTCTATATAAAATGAAACCATATCTATCCTCAAAATGATCACGAAATTGATTTTGCAGAGTTTTAGAGATGATTCTGGAGCAGACACCCTGTTTTTTTCATCAGAAGCAATCACCAATGACCAACCAGAGATCAAGCATATTTGTCCAATCAGGTGTAGGAAGTGTACTGCTGTCTATACTATATATTCACACAACATATATGGCTGTAAGTCTGTCCGTCCCAGAAGACGGATCTTTGTTGCTCTCCAGCTCTGAGGTTTCTCCTTTATTTCTGTTTTTTTAAAGAGTTCAAATCAAGGGTTTATGGATGGATGGTGCTATGAGTTGTCCAGATGTAAAGCCCTCTCAGAACAATTTGCAATTTCAGGCTATATGAAAAATGTACTTGACTTGTTGATGTATCCATTTAAGCCTAGCAGAAATAAAGCTGCACCAAGCAAATGCCTACTGAGCATTGCCACATCAGAAGAAGCAAAGAGAGAACTGGGGGCTAGCTTTGCGAGGCTATCCAAATAAAGGTATGGAGCAGATCTAAAATGTAGTTTTTTGAAATGGCAGCAGAAAAGTTGTCTGTATCTACACCAACCTTTTAGTGTTACTTGGCAATCACAGGAGGCCCTCCCCACTTCGTTCTCAACAATGCACTGGTACAAGCCGACGTCTCCTGCCTCTACCACCAGCACCTGCAGGGCTATCAGGTCGTCTTTCACAGTGATCCTGTGTCTCTTGTCATTCCTAACTGGCTTTGTGTTTTTATAAAATGACACACTGAAAGGGGCGGAGCCAGAGACTTGGCCCTCCAGCATCATCTCAGAACCTTTGACTACATCTTTGGGCTCCAGGCTACGCACAAACAAGGGTGGCTCTAGAAGAAACCAGTGAATGTGTCAGAACATTACACTGGACTACATAAGTATGACACATGATGATACCTGATGAAAGTGCAAGGAGGAGCATTTGTAAACCTAAATTAAACCAACCTTTGACGGTGACTGTACTGCTGCAGCGGTCACTACCAGCCTCGCTGGATGCCACACAGACATAATCTCCACTATCCTCTACTGTACAGTTGACTATTTCAAGAGAGGCCTCTAAGTCAGTCAAGGCCATTGTGTATTTAGGACTGGAGCTGATCTCCATCTCATCCTTGAACCACTTAAAACTGATGACGGGGCTGCCCGTGACTTTGCACTCCATCCTGGTGGAGTCGCCACTGGTGACGAGCTTGGTCGCCTCAAGCTTCCTCACAAACACGGGAGGTTCTGAGAGAAGAGGTTAACATTCATCATCAGACAGAAGACATTACGTTAGTACCAAAAGAGTCACTCAAGAATGTCCAGACACTTTCATGCAGCTGCACACGACACTGAAGACAGGCACCTTTCACAAAGAGGACTGCAGTGCAATCCACCTTCCCAGCATCATTGGACACTTGGCATGTGTATTTAGCAGAGTCACTGGGTTTCACTGAGTTGAGCTCCAAAGAGCTCGACGAGGCATCTTTCTTTATGAAATATGTGCCTCCAGTTATAATCTCTTTTTCCTCTCTGAACCACTTCACAGCTAAAGGAGCTGTTCCAGTAAAGGCTGCTCTGAAGGAAACAGTGGTTCCTGGTATAACATCCTGGTTGTCTGGTTTCCCTGTGAAAACTGGGGGCTCTGAAGGCCACAAACAAAACAAAGTTTGCATTTCATGTTAGCACGAAATCATTAAAGTATTGTACAAAACAAATAGAAGCATTAGCCGAGCACTCATAACCTTTGACATAGAGCGTGCCGCTGGTTTCTTTGAAGCCGGCTGAATTGTTGGCTCGGCATTTGTACACTCCAGAGTCAGCCTTCTCCAGCCGAAGAATTCTCAGTGTAGCAGAGCTGTCTTTGAAATCAGGCTGGAATTTGGATCCAGACATGATCTCCTGGTCGTCTTTGAACCAAGCTATGGTCATGGGTTGGGACCCAGACACCTTACATTCCATGGAGACGTCATTATCAATGTTACCATCAACTCTTTTCAAAGACTTGGTGAATGTTGGGGGCATTATCCGATCTGGTTGTTGAAGAAAAAGCATCTCATGCATTAACACAGTTTCATTCTGTTTTTGAAAAGAATCACTCTACAATCCAAAAGCAAATGACACTTCACACTGTCTTTACTTACGATTTAGTCTATACCAACGTTTTAATTATAAGACCTTAGTGTGTTTCCATGTAGTTATAAACATAATCCATAACTATAGATGTTGTTAGTAACAAAGACTTGTCTTATTGTCATTGTTTCTAAAACAGCAGGAGCATTGTCGAATGTTAAAGAAGCAGAAAACAGAAGCCAACCTAAGACAGTGACTGAGCATGTGCACTGGTCTTTCCCAACTTTATTCGACACTTCCATCTTGTACTCTGAAGTGTCTCCTCTTTCTGCCGTAAGAATCTTCATGGTGGCAGTATTGTCCTTCAGAGTCATCTTGTATTTACGGCCACTGATCATCTCTTTCCCATCTTTAAACCACTTCACTTTGAGCTCTGGGCTACCAGAAATTATGCACTCCAATGTGGCTGAATCCCCTGCAGTCACACTAATGGATTCTGCAGGTTCCACGATTCTGGCAGGTTCTGGGATAAGACAGACCGATTAGTTTTTAAGATGTTAAGAGTTTAGACACAAGAAGCCATAGAACTCCATATCGGAGCAAAAATCTGTACAAGACTCTCTGTCTCTAAGTCATCTGACCTTGCACAGTCAATGTAGCTTCGCATTTTTGTTGTCCAGCTGCATTCTCAGCTTGACACGAATACTTGCCGCCATGGCTGATGGCCACTGTTGTTATCGACAAGCTAGCAACATTGTTCTCAAACACCATCGTGATGTTTGGATCGTCATCTCTCAGTATTTCAGAGTCTTTCATCCATTTAACAGTGATGGGAGCTGAGCCCTTAATGGTTCCCTGTAGTTTCACTGTATTTCCCAACACTGCTGTGGCACTCTCAACCCTCTTTGAGAAAGTTGGTGGTTCTACAAAAACACATTAGGTGTTAAAAACGGAGTCTGTGATTAAACCTCAGACAATAATACAGTTTTATTAAACTAGGGTTTACTAACCTTTAAGTTTAGCTATGGCCTTAGTGGTGACTTTCCCCACATCATTAGATATGACACACTGATAATCTCCAACATCTGCACTTTCAAAGGTCTGGATCTCCAGCCTTGACAAGGACTCTTGGGAGACTATTTTATATTTCTGGTCACTGGTGATGGCTTTCTTATTCTTTAACCAGCTGATTTCAAAAGGAGCCGTTCCGGTGATCTCGCACTCCAGCTGAGCTGCTGATCCCTTCACCGCCTCCACTGTCTGCAGGTCTTTTCTAATGGATGGTGGCTCTGGGTGTCAAAAGGGTACGTGTATGCAGTTAATACCAAAGGTTTTCTGGACTGAACAGTGATCGTTAAGTAAATGCAAGATTTGACAAACCTTTAACAGCTATAAGTGTATTGCAGCTCTCGCTGCCAGCATTATTTGACACCTCACATGTGTAACTCCCACTATCTGTGACCACAAGGTTCATTATCTCCAAAGTGGCAACTCCGCTCTTGAAAGAGATTTTATATTTTTCTCCATCACTGAGCTCTCTCTCATTCCAGAACCAGTGGATATGAAGTTCGGGCGATCCTTTAACAGAGCACTGTAAGCGTGCAGCTATACCTTGTTTCCATGTAATCTTAGGTTCCATTTTCTTTACGAAAGCCGGGGGCTCTAAACGGAGTGTTAAGTTCAAAAAGATTTTTAAACATCAACAGAGAGACAGAAAAAAACAAGATAACCAAGACAGAAAAGTGCAAAAAAGAAATGCAGTAGAGAAGACAATAAGACAGCGGTGCATAGTGTTAGCATCAGCTTGCAGTTGGCTGAAAATAGTCGTCAGCAATAATCCACTAGCTCATTTCAAGAGATATGTTTTGGTCAAAGCTAACAGAAAGATCATCTTTAAGATCTTACCTTGAACTGTTACCACAGCCTCACAGGATGAGCTCCCAGCCTCATTTGTGGCTGTGCACACATACTTCCCAGAGTCCTTTACTTTGGACTTGGGTATCTCAACAACAGCCACCTTGTCCTCAAAGGACAGTTTACAATCCATGCTCTGGTGGACTTTTTTGCCATCCCTGGCCCAGGTGACAGTCACACCAGTGTCCTCGTCCACTTGGCACTCCAGCCTCAGCGGGTCATTGACAGCAGCTGACACTGGCTCAATGGTCTTAACAAAGCTGGGCTTGTTGATAACCCTGAGTTCTGTGGTAAAGGTAGCAGTGCCGACACTGTTGGAGGCCTTGCACAGGTACACTCCTTGGTCAGTCAGCTCAAGACTTTTAATGTTAAGGGAATACTTGTTCTTTTCAAATTTCATGACATAGTTCCCTTCAGAGGAGATGGCTATGTTGTCCTTGTGCCAGACAACTTCCATGGGTGAGGATCCAGTGAGTGAGCACTGGAACACAGCCGGTTTGCCCACATATAAAGTCATTGGGTCTGGTTTTGATACAAATACCGGTGGGTACATTTCTATGGAGAGCAGGTAGAACATACAAAAAGTTGAACGAATTTTAAGGAGTGGAAAATCAAAAATGAACTAACTTGTGCAATCTCAACTTGGTGATCGATGTGGGTTTAAACATGAGAAAATATGATCCTCAACATTACGTCTTGCCAAACGTGACAGCAGATCAAGTTTATAAAGAAAACATCACTTCCACATTGCACCAAAATTATTCAGATAAAACACAGTGCAAATGTGTATATAATTCTCTCTCTCTCTCACACACACACATAAAGCAATACTTTAAAAAAGGTCCCTCCGGGGTCTTACCGGTGACAATGAGTGAGGCAGTGCAGCTGTCAGTGCCGTGCTGATTTGAAGCCTTGCAGGTGTATTCACTGCTGTCGGCTTTGACCGGGTTCAGGAGCTCCAGGGAGGAACTGATGTGGCTGCTAAGGATCCTATACTTCTCACTTTGTTTGATCTCAATGCCAGACCTGTACCATTTGAAGGTCACACTCGGAGCATCCTCGATTTCACATTCGAACTTGGCGTGGCTGCCGATGTTTATCTCCAGAGGTGTGATTTTCTGCCTAAAGACAGGTGGCACTGAGGCACAAGCAGACAAATTGAAATGTAAATGTTAGTAATTGAATATATGTAAAAGTGACAGATCAGAAACAGGAATGATGGATGGACGACAATGGTGGAAGGCAACTCAGGAGTGACTGTGGAGGAGAAAAATAGCAAGAACATTAGCCCCATGATTTCACAAAAACCAGCCCAAAAGAAGATGCTATCATTGTACGTGATTCTCATGGGGCTAGAGTTCAGGCTAAAAGGAGGAGAAACAAAAGAGTTTGTGAAAGATGAAGCAATGTCAAGTTGAAGCCCTGAAAGCATGCAGAGAAGCACTGGAGATGTGGAGAGAATGGACCTAAAGGAATGTGACAGACCATGGGTTTAAAACAGAGGAATCTGTTGCCACCGGCATGCCAAAGTGACCATGGGAAGACCATGAACGTTGCCTGAAGGCCAGAATCATGACAACCATTATTGCAAGATGCTTCTCGACTCAAGAGCCTTAAGCTAAACTTGCATGGTTGTGACGGTTCTGGTCTTTAGGCAGTTATTGACCATACAATGATGTGGAACAAACAAGACATGGTGAGTTAGTACCATCCAGTGACCTGCTAAGGGTGCTCATGCCGAGCCATGAAATGAATAGAGAGACCAAAGTGACAAACGCAATATTTTATGTGAGGACAAAGTTCTTGTCAGTGCCGTGCTGGTTTGAATGGACCAACTTGTGGTGTGTGAATGTGAGTGATTAGTCGTTCTCAGAGAAAATGGATGTATGAATGAATGACACATTGATTGTTCCTGTTATCAAACCTCTTGAGACCACAGTGAGTCTTGAAGATGTTGTAGTCCTGCCGGCTTCATTCTCAGCCTCACAAACATATTCTCCTTGATGCTTCTCCTTGACAACTTTGTTGATAACCAATGTGTATGTGTCGTGGTCTTTGGAACACTTGAACTCTTTGCCAGATTTCACCAATTGCCCATTGAAAAACCAGTTTACCTTTGTGACATATTTAATGGTGGTGCTAAAGGTGACTTTACTATCTTCCACGATGGATAGGTCTTCAAGGGATGTGACCATTACAGGACATTCTCTCTGTTCTGGCCTGACTACTGTAATCTCCTCTTTAAAGATCTCTTCCCTGTGCTCCTTCTGGATGCAGACATCCGCCACCTGTTCTGTGGGGATGGTGGTGGGGGGCAGGGCAGTGGTAACGATAGCTGCTCCTACATCTTTATCTCTTTTCACTGTTACTGACCTCACCTCCTGCCTTGACACCTGCACCGACTGCTCAAAAGCCATGTGATCCTCGGTGGACATCTTAATCTGGGATGAGACAGACTGTTCTTTCTTTGCTGATTTTGATTCTTGCACCACAACCTGGTGCTCAGCTGCTGCACATTCAACTACCATTTTAGATTCAGTCTTGAGTGCAGCAGACGAAGATTTAACAGCAGTGAAATCCACTGCACTCTCTGCCACGCTCACTGTCTCCACCATGGATGACAGCATTTGCTTAGAGCGGGCCGAGGTGACCTGAGCCCTTTGAGGTTTGTCCAGCTGCATAGTGCCTGGCTGTTCTGAAGTTAGAACATGGGCTTCCTGGTACACTATGGAGTGGAAAGCCGCCTGGAGTTCAGTCCTGAGGTCAGCTGTCTGAGGGTATTTACCCTCAAAAGCCAGAGTGATCTCCATGGGGGCCCCTGTTGTTGTGATCAGGTATGTAAACATAGCCTTCTTGGGCTCTCGTTGAACCTTGACTTCCTGAACGTCTACAGCCTGTAACCTTCCTACGACGTCAGCCAGTAACACTGGTTGGTCGCTGGCCACAGCAGACTGAAGGGCATCTCTGAGCTGACGCCGTATATTCACACTGGATGGTTTAGGGATCTGAATCACAAACGTCATCTCTTTAGGAAGAGCTGTGCTGTCTTTCGATTCTGAAGCCATAAGGGACAGTTTCGGCTGTGTGGTGACAACGACTTTAGTAGACTCAGATTTGGTGATCTCCTGAGAGAGCTCACCTTTCAGCACTCGCTTCTCATCCATAACTATTGACTGCCTGACTGATTGGCCCTCCTGGATTTGAACAGCAAAGTCCTGTTCTGCTGCCTTGAGAAGGACACTACTCTCAGTGGAGATCTCTTTCTCCTCGATCTGGACTGGCTCCGTGGGAACTTTTGGCTCTACAGCCGTCTGGCAGGTGAATTTATCCACAGCTGCAAGACTCTCAGTGTGACCCTCCTCTAAGGCCTGACTGTCTGCCACACTGGTGACATGCATCACATTCAAGCGATCCTCCTTCTGCACCAAAGCTCGCTGCTGCTTGACATCTGTAGTTACTGGGGTCTCCTTTGGCAGCTGCATGGGCTGGAAGGAGACCTGGAGGATGTTTTGAGGCCTGGGCTCAGTTCGAAGCTGAGACTGAATGCCAGTCACTGACAAATCCAGCTCGGTGTGAAAATCTGCTGTGAGCTCCCTTTGCTCTTCCAAAATGGCAGCATGTCTCCTTGCCTTTTCTTGTTTCTGCACTGCCACCTGCTGGTCAGGCTTCTCAGTTATGAGAATACCCTCTTTGGGTAGTGCCTCCACAGGTTGGGTTGACTGGAGATGCAGCAGTGTAGGGGCCTGTTTCTGGGGCTGGATAGTCATGGTGCTAGCCTTGGCCTCAAACTCTGACGTGTCCTCACAGACTACTGTCCTCTGCTCATCCTGGCTAACAGTGTGCAGCAGAGTGGGACTCTTACTGGTTACTGCCTGTTCTGGTGCAGGTTTCTCACAGGAGAAGCCCTTCTCAGATGGAAGGAGGTCTTGGTCTGTGATAACCTGCAGGTGCAACAACTGCTCTCCTTCTACCTGTGACTGAATGGACATGGCGCTGTCCAGACTTGGCAGCTGCTGAGTGGGCTCAGCCTGCAGCGTTTGCTTCTCTTCAGCAGTTAGAGCTGCCTTCATCATTTTATCTTTGCAGAGATGGGCTGTCTCCTCAGCAGGCCTCTGGATGGAGAACTTAGTCTCCTTGGAAAGAGTCTGTTTAGACTCGTTGACTGAGGTCAACATTGGCCGGTGCTGTTCTTTCCCAACAGAAGACTTCACAGCAGAATCTGTTGTTGCTAGTTTAGTTGTGTGGCCCTCTGCAAGCACCTGTTTCTCTGCATACTGGGCTGAGTATAAAATCTTAACGCCTTCCTTAACCTTGTAACCTTTCTCCTCTTGTGGTTTGGGGATATCCTGAGACTGCTCTTTTAAGATGGACAGTTGTGACTCTACTTGATGCCCACTGACTAGATGTTTACCTTCTGAGGTGGGTCTGACAGTAGTAGACTTCCGGTCAGCCAGAGGCTCTGTGCTAACAGTAGAAAGTGGGGTGAGCTCCTCAGCAACCGCTGACATCACCATTGACCTCTTTTCTCTGGCTGCCTGAAGTTCAGTGACCTCAGGGCTTTGAATGCGATCACAGTGCTGCTCTGTGAGGTCCTGACTCTCTTCAACAGACGATGTAAACGCTGCCATGTGAAGCTGTTTTGCAGGAACAGCTGAAACCTGAGGTGGGTGGGTAGGAACCACAGACACCCTCTCCTCTATCTCATGAGACTGAAGCACTGCTGCCCGGTGGGTCAGCTGCTCGCGATGAATAGTGGCAGCAGAGATATCTAGTTCTCTAAGGGAGCCAACTTGCTCACTGGGAATTATCTGCCGGTCTTCAGTGCCGATGGTGTAAACCATCTGATCTGCCCTAGCTCTGTCCTGGCCTGGGAGGCTGACTTGGTACAAGCGAGACTCTGTTGCCTGTTCTGTCATTGAAACCTTATAGCCTTTCTTCTGAACCACTGTCATCTGTTCCTGTTTGTGAGAAACAGAGACTGGTTCTTTGAACACAACGAGCTCAGCGCTACAAGATGCCTCCCCAAACTGGTTGGAGGCTCTACATGTATACAGGCCACTGTCTTCCTGTTTGACGCTCTTAATATTGATGAAGCCAGATGCATCTGGGTTCGCTATAACAATACAGTTTGAACTGGGCTGGATTTGGAAAGCCCCCTTGAACCACTTCACATCAGGGACTGGATCACCACTAGCTTTGTAATTAAAATAAACCTCTCCTCCTTCTGAGCACCGTACAGGTTGGATCTGAACTGTGAAAGCAGGAGGTTGGCCTGTGACCTTAAACATCTTCTCAACCCATTTCTCCGCCTGGCTAACATCAGGCTTTTTCACCTCGAGGTATGTGGTGCATGTTGTCTGGCCAAATCTGTTGGTGGCAGTGCAAGAGTACTCGCCCTCATACTCAGATGTGACCTTGGTGATAACTAAGGTATACTCCTCCTTCTCTTCTATAAACTTGTAAATAGTGGAGCTCTTTATGACTTTTCCGTTGTGAGACCACTGAACGGTCGGCTTTGGAAAGCCGGACAGTTTAACGGTAAACCTGGCTGTTTCCCCGGTGGTTACAGCTGCTGGGGAGAGCTGGCTGAGGAAAACTGGCTTTTCTTTTTTCTTCTCTAAACTGGAAGAGTAACGTTTGGTCTCTGGCTTGAGTTCAAGTGTTTTTGTTTTCTGTGGTAACTGGACACCAGTGTAGTAGGTTTCCTCTTGTTCTTCCACAGTGGTGATGGTGGTGCTACAACGTTCTGTTAGGAAATATTGAGCAACACTGATAACAATATCCACAACACAACAGCTTTGATATTAACAGTCAATTCATTATAGCAAATATTAGGGCTGTCCATAAGAAATTCTTAGTCGACTAATAGTCATAGGATTTCTTCCAATCAAATCAATAAGTTAACTAAATAAAACATCTTGACAAGTATTACCGTGCCTCTGCAGATGCAAAGTCTCCAAGACAAATACATACATGAATAGCTTTAGAGGTCTGGTTGCAGTTTTTACTATTGAAAACCAGCTGAGTCCTAATCCATCTAGCAAATCTCTGTTTACAAAGACCCTACTTACCTATTAGTTGACTAAGCAATTAAGATGGGACAGCCTTATTATAATACGCTACTGAGTTAGTTTGTGTAAGTACTCCATATTTGCAGAAAAATCAAGAGAATGACCCTAACAATGAAAAAAAAAAGTTAAAAGAAGTTTTTTTCTCCAAACGAAACAATCATTCCTTGACCTTTTCTCAGCAGAAGAAAACTGTCAATTTCTCCAGTTACATATCAGAATTTAAATATCTTTGTGATTTTTTTTTATTTCTCTTTAACTCTTAGGCTTTTCCTCAACTACCAATCTATTACATTTGATTATTACTGTAGATGAATAGGCCAAACAACCATCTCAAAGAGAAGCAAAAAATAGCCTACATACATCAAGGTACATCCTTGATACAAAATACTAAAACGGAGAATACAATAAATTGCCTCAGAAAAGGTAATTGTTTGGTATCTGTCCCAAAATAATAATGAATTGGTCCACATAGGTAGTTTTTGACACCTGTATTTTGACTGTAAATTTGACGATTGACAAATGGATCATGTGAACACTGGCTAAATGACATGCAACCATGAAAAGTGGGTAAAAAAACAAAAACAAGCTCAAACTTCAGCTTTACATCATCAAATATTTTATTATATAAACTCTGAGACAAACCAATGACGTCTGTACAAATCAACCATATATTTCTATCTCAATGCAAGATTTTTAAAATGTACTTACTGTACCGGTAAATACTACTCACACACTCCTAAAATTACACATATTTACAAGTCCTCAAAACTTATATTTAAAATTTAAAAAAGTTTCACAGTATTATCAATTTTTTTATCAATCTACTATGAAGTACAAGCTTGCTTTAAAATCCTAAAAATATCATTAACACACAGGACAAACTCTTACACACAAAAAATACTGCAATACGAGAAAAGCAATGTACCAATATATATTCTTGATCATCTCCTGATTGACGTTTGATCGTCTAAAATTAATTAATTAATCTCTTCTTAATTATTAGGGCTGAGATAATTTTTTGATTTATCTAGTTGTATCAATAATACTGTGAAATTGATAAGTCTAATGAAAAACTGCTTTTGTGTCTATTTTTTTATTATTCAAACAACACTGCTGTGACTGATTTGACTTTTTGCTGTTTGGTTGATATCTTGCAGCAAGATATCGAAGTTTGCTTTTTCATTTAACCACAATTCCTCAAGTTAAATCCATTTCAGCTTATATACGGCACGTAGTATTCACTGCTTAAGATATGTTATTTCAACTGTCAACTCAACTACTGCTTTCTGTTTAAACCAAAGCAGTGGAAGAGTGTCACCATACTGGTATGTTTAACTGAGCGACAGTATTTCTCAATAAATAATAATAATAATAATAATAAATTATACTGAATTCTCATACTTTATTTTCTATGCAGATGTCACAAGAACTGATACTTTGGTACCAAGTAAATACCACAATTCTGAAAACATGTCTGTACTCACTCTAGGTACCATAGATACTAGGGGCATAGTATCGCAATATTTTCCGTGGCAATATCGTCACACAGACCTTAAGTATCGATCTTTATTATATAAACTGTACAAGAGAAGGTAACTTTTTGGTACTATAATAATAAAATCAATTGTTTTTTAGTCCACTAGAAAAAGAGTTTTCCTTTGGGACACAATTTGAAGTTGGAAAAGAAGATAAAAATTTGTTTAAAGTTTGAAATCGCAATAATATCATATAGTGACATAAGTATCGTGATAATATTGTATCATGGGGTCTTTGGTGATTCCCACCCCTAATAGATCCCCTAGGTAACGGGGACCCAACACACAAGATGGCAACAAGTGCAGCTGCAGCGACAGCTTCGCCAAGACTCGTGAAAAAGAAAACCAGCAAGAGTCGAGTATGGAAGTACGTTAGAGGCTGATGATCAGGGAGAACTAATAAATTCGCGAAAACAGTATGCAAACAGTGCCATAGAACTTTTCAGACAAACGGAGGAAACACTTCAAACTTAGCGACGCACCGCAAAAACAGACAAGAACTCATTAACAACATATTCAAAGCATCATCCTTGTTATATCCATATCCTGAAATACACATTACTTTTGTTTGCGACAGCTGACATTGCACACGTTCACAAAGGCTAAACGCTAAAGGCTACAGTGTTTGGGCTAACGCTATGTAAACATATCTCGTAGTTGAAGGCTGCCGTCCCTACCGTTCAGTCGGTGTCACCTGACGTAATGTTGTCAGCGTTTTGAATACATTTTTCACTATGTTTTTTCAGTTATTGAGCTATACCTGGTAATTTATTAAAAAGAGTGTATGTTGAAGTGCATGGGATTTTGTTTTTTAATGCAGTATTGAATTGGTTATCGAGAATCGTGGAATTTCACTGGTATTTGTATCAATTACTACATTTCTGGTATTGTGACATCCCTATTATGAATTATTTCAAAAGAAACATGCAGCTTCTCACCAACACTGTCACTCATTTAACCAACAAGAATTTTTAAATGTCAATGATACGTATTTCTGTGAATGTTTTGTGCATATGATATGTTTGCTTCACACACATACCTTATATTCCTATTTATAGTTGTTAGCTTTCGGAAACAGGTGTGAACAGCACAATGTTAAAAAGAGAGAGTTGCTCGACTTTGAATAAAACACAACAGATGCAGCTTGTGGTCAGTGAGATGTATAGACATTACTTCATAAAGTCATGATTAAATTTCAAAGTTACAGTAGCCCACTTTTAAAGTATTTCCCAGGTAACAAACGCAAACATAATCCCAGTTTTTTCTACCCAAAATAAAAATAAAACAACTGTTGTTGTGAAGTTTTACACAACTGACAATAAATAAAGAAAAACGTGTCAGCAGACTGATTGTGTGATATTATTCAAACACTTCCAAGTTTACATTTTTCATCACTGACACACTATGACGAACATTTACACACTGTTTTTACCCACGACTACGGGCTGGTTGCCCAAAGATTATTTATATTTTTCCAATGTGTTAACCCAGTTTTAGATTTGTTCTTAGAGAAGTATACCATGTTAGAAATTTAGACAAAATAAAATGACTCATTTAAGCCAAAGATTTAGCCACCATCTCCTAACAGGTGGGTTTCAGTGGTTACAGTAAAGCACACCTGCTGCAAACAACAAAATGTGGAAAACTTGCAATTTGTAAACAACTTTAAGCAAGCAATGAGAGAACGGTTTTAGAGGGCTCATACATGTGAAAGCATTTTCTGGCGGTTGATTCACTCATTATTTATGTTTCCTAGTAAAGCAGCATGTAGAGGTTTCTTGGTCAGCCATGTCTTTTTCAAATTTTGAAGAATCTTAATCTCAGTAAAACATGAAACAACCTTTTTAAAGTAGTCATGAATTAGCAACAAAATAACTTGGACAGTCATTTTCTTTCTTTGTGCAACCAGCCCCAGACCCTCCAACCTTTAGAACACCTTTAGTAGCGCAGTAGTTTCAATGCAACCGGATGGGTTTTGGATTATGCACTTATACTCGCCAGCATCACTTTGGGTGGCGTTGGTAATGAGCAGATTGAAATGGCCAGCAGTTTTCTCCTGGATTATACATCTGCTGTCTGTGACGCGGTTTCCATCTTTGTACCACTCTGCGGTGGGGTTCGGCTTACCGCTAACCAGACACTGGAGGATTACAGGCGTCCCTAACGCTGCGGTGACGTTAGTCAATGGGATGACACATTTAGGGGGCGTCTCAGTCACCTGGAACTGGAAGCTACACATTTCAGAGGACTTCCCTTTGAACTCCACCTTGTCATCTTTTGCTGGCTCAGCAAATACATCAAAGTTAATGCTAACGTATTTTTCTCCCTGTTCACTCATTTCATTGTCAGTGTTGGCCACCAGCCTGACCGCCCGCTGGGACTCATCTGCCTCTTGCTCAAACTCAAACTCAAGCTCAATTTCTGACACCTGCTCGCCGTCAAATGACGTGTTGCCAACCACCATGTCGAACTTCTGCGGCTGGACCTTGGCGCTTCCAAGAGACACGGCGGTCAACTCCCTGCCTCTGGTCTTCCCTGAGAAAGCTTTCGCACTTAACACCACCAGGGAGGCCCTACATAGAGTCTCCCCAACAACATTAATAGCCCTGCAAGTATACACTCCGCTATCCTGTGTTGTGACTTTACAGATCTTCAGGAAGTGGTTATCTCCATCTGATGAGTACGAGTATTTTTTGTTATTGTGAGGAATTTTTTTGTCACCTTTGAACCAGGACACGATGGGAGATGGAATTCCCATCAGTGAGCACTCAAACATGACAGTGGTACCCTCTGGGCTTTCCATATCACAGATGGGGTTGATGAACCTTGGTGGCATCTCAGTGACCTCGAAAGCTATTTTCAAATCGTCATGCTCCTGGGTGACAAAGTCCACAGCGCCCTCCTCATAAATACTTGGTAACACGTCCAAAGATATGATCATGCTCTTGTTGTCGGCTGTGTACTCAGGAATGGTGATGATCTTAACCTGTTTCTCAAATTCTTTCACCTCATTTTCATCCAACTCTACTTCGAGCAGAATCTCCTGAGGGGAAGGAGAACGAGAGGAGTCGTCTTCCTCTACATCAAACTCCATCACATGTTGATGGGTGACAGCAGGTGGGGCAGGCATGAACCTCACTTCCTGCGATACAACTACCACTAAAGCAACGCTTCTGGCTTCCCCGACATAGTTCATAGCCTCGCAGATATACTCTCCCTGGTCGGATTTAGTGACATTGTGAATTGTTAGTGAGATGCTATCGCCATCTCTCTCCATTTTAATTCTGTCGTCCGCCACCAGTTGGGTTTTGTTGCAGAACCAGTTCACCTCAGGGGAAGGTAGGCCAAACACCTCAGCGTAAAATGTTAGCGAGTCATTTTCGAACACTCTTTTCTTAATGAGAGGTTTGAGGAAGGCCGGAGGGATTCCCTGCACTTTCTCCTGAAGGGTTGCCAGGCCTAAAGACCCTATTCCCTTGGTGAGGAATTGATTCTCGTCCACGTTTATGCCAGGAGGCGTTGTTTCAATGCCCTCATCGGCAGGAGATGTCAGGAACTGAACTGGTGAGAAGAACCTCTCACTGGAGTCTCCAGTGGAGGGTCTCTTATGTTCAACAGGGGAGAAGGGGTATTCCTGAGGGGTCATAAACCCACGAGCTGTATCAGAACTGGAAGTATGGAAGGACATGTGAGACTTGGGAGTATGGAAGGACTCTGCAATTGGCTGCGAGACCTCAGTAGACGAGCCTGGGGTGTAGAACCTCTCAGCTACCTCGGCTATCTCTTCGCTCACAGTGCTGCCAATCTCTATGGACATCTCAGACTCCGGGGACAGTGGCCTTCCCCAGTCTGTCGGAGGATTGTAGTAGTCATACACAGCACCAAAAGTGACCTCCTCTTCCTCCATGGAGCCAACTGCTGCCGCTGCTCCCCCATCTTCAGCTGCCGAGGCCTTGTCCAATCCACGTCTTTCCTGTATAGATGTAACCTGACTCTGAGGTCCCTCAGCAGCAGCATCCTCAGGCAGACCAAGTGCTTTCACTCTGCTGTCTACTTTAGGCTTGACAATGAGCGGTTTAGGTTCAGGCTTGATATGGATATCAATCCTCTCATTCTTGATTTGTGTTTGAGGCTCAGCTACATCACCAGCCATTTCCTCTGCTACTTCTGTCACATCCCCCTGAGAGTCCGGCATACTCAGGTAGACACCACTGTCCATTGAGGGTTCTGGGAAGGAAATCAGCTCCTCCCCATAATCTCTGTCCATAGATTTGAACTCATCCGCAACACTAGCCCCCTGATCATAACTTGGGACATCTATACTGAGAATTTCAGCCTCACTTTGAACAGAGGAAGACCTTGCAACTGTACTTTGTTCCTCAGTTTTGAGAGATTCAGAAATCATTTTAGGTTTAACAGCTTCTTCAGCTGGAGCTGAAGTTCTAACAGTGCGCTTTACTGCCGGGACTTTTTCAGACTGAAAAGGAAAGAAGCTGCTAGTTCTGTCAAATGTATGAACAGTCTCCTCTCTTACCATCTCCAATTCACCTGCGTCCACTTGTTGTTGTGTAAAACGTGCAGGTTTCTGTGGCGTAGGCCTGACCAGCTCTGGAGACTCCTGCACTTCTTGCACAAACTGTTTCACTGCGCCATGGCTTCCTGCTAAAACTGCTCCCTCGTCAACATCACCAGGTATCACACAGATCTCACTGTCTTCCTCCACAGAGGCGGTGAACTGGGAGGTCTCGGAAGAGACAGGTTTTGCTGCCACAGGAGAATGAGGGGAAACTGACTTTCCTGAATCTTTGGGAGAACCTGGATTCATGGGTTTAGCAGCAGCGAGTCTATCGCCACCTTCTGCATGGATAGTGTCAGGTTCAGGTACAATTACCTGTTCCTGCTGCTCAGGGGAAATGGCCACTGCAGGTATAAACTCCTCTGGGAAAAGTGTTTCCCTTCTCTTCTCCTCAGGAGAAGGAGGCGTCGGTAAAGCAACTGGTGAGTCTGACTCAAAAACTTGTTTAATCTGAGAAACTTTAATCACAGCAGCAGAAGCCTGCAGACCGCACCCGGATATAGTCGGAAGCTCTCTCGATACATCACGTTTGGATTTTGGGACTTTGGTAGCCATCTCTGATGACGCTTGTGAACTCAGAGGTTTATGTTTCATCTGAAGTATACTGTCCTCAGTGTGAGTGTTGGCGGCTTTGTGGAGTCCGGCAGGTTTCTTGACATCCTCAGTTAAGCCAACAGGTGACTTCCTCACTCTCCCAGATGGAGTAAAACCACCACCCTCTGAAAATTGCACAGGTTCTGCAACTTCAAATGCCACATGACAGATGCTTACAACCTCTCCCAGCTTATTTCTAGCCACACATTTGTACGTTCCAACATCAGTGTATGTAAAACTGTTGATATAGAGCCTGTACACTTTATCATCTACCTCAACTCTGTGTTTTCCGGCCATGATTTCGAGGCAAACTTCGTCATAATACCATGTGATTTCTGGGGTAGGTTCACCTGTGATTACACACTCTAACACAGCCGTGTTGCCCTCAGAACAGGTAATATTCTCTAATTCACTGACCACACGAGGAGCTTCACCAACCACATCAAAGGAGAAGGTAAATTTATGTTTGACAGTCTGAGAGGCTTCCTCATCGCCTGGCACATCTGTAGTTTTCTCTGTGAAAGCCTGAGCATTGTCCTCACTGCTTTCCTCCATCATCCCAGGGACTGGAGTGGCAGCAGTAATTCTGATTTCAACTGGTGAAGAGCTAAAAGATTCATCCGAGCAGCGGCGTCCGTGGATGACCGCCTGAGGCACCTGTAACGTTGCCTTTCTTGAATCCACGTAGGTCTTAAGTTCTGCTTCTATCTCGCTCTCTTGGTTTTCTTCACTCATCTCTAGCTCTTCTGTAACTACCACATCCTGTCTGACCCCTGAATGTCTCACTGGCTTTTTGTCAGAGATCTCCAGAGTGCCGCTGCAGATGGATTTTCCCTGTTTATTGGTTATGACACAATCATATGTCCCCTCGTGGTCTGTTGTTGGATAGAAGATGGTGAGCTTTGATTTGTTAGATTTGCTCACAATATCGTAATCAGGGTTGTGGGCTAATGGGTGGCCATCTTTGAGCCAGGTGACTGTGGGCAAAGGGTCACCCTGGAACTGGCAGGTAAACTCTGACATCTCACCGATTTTCACTTTAACTGAAGATATTTCTTTCACAAACACTGGACGGGAGCCACCAGCACTTGTATCCCCTTCTTTTACCCCCTTAGACTCTTTAGTTTGGTGAACTCCCTCTTTCAATTTTGACTCCACTTGGACTCTCCTCTCATCCTTCTTTATAGCTCCGAGTTCGAGGCTCTCTGCACTCATTTCACCACCCTGTTTTGACCTTAACAAATCCCCTCTTCTTTCTTCTCTCACACGTGCAAAGTCCTTCTGCTGTCTCCATTCGCTGCTCTCTCTGGTAAATTCTATCTCCTCTCTCGTCTGTCTCTTGTCTCTAACCTCTGACTGGAAGCGCTGACTGCTGGATTTATCAACAGTAGCGTACTCGCCCATGCTCCGCCTCCTGTCTTCCTCTCTTCCCGGATCCTCCTGTGGACTGCGGCGTCTCTGAGCAGAGTTTAAATTGTGAGAGCTTTCAACAGGAACACCCACTTGGTGCTGTAAACCAGCATGTGTAGGAGAATGGGTTGCTATGGAAGAAGATTCAAGTGGAGGAGACGGCTCGTACGCAGCGGCATGTTGAAGAGGTGAAGATTTTTTTCTTGGTAAAGCTCCACCAACAAATGTTGTATGTGGAGGTGCAAAGTCACTGGGGTGAGTTTCAAGAGACATGCCACCATGTTGGGGTTCACTATCAAGTGGTGGAACATAGGACTCAAATGGCAACCCAGAATCAGGTTGCTTGCATTGATTGTCCAAAGCCCACTCCAGCTCAGCTACTTCCTCTTGTTCGACCACATCTTGTTGCCATTTCAGGATGCGCTGGGCCAGTGCTTCCTCTTCACTTACAAAGTACTCACTGTCTCTCTGCAACCTGGTTTCACGGCCCTCTGTCAGCAGCTCGCCAGCAGGTGGCCACTGATCACCCTGATCACCCCGCCGATCTTGAAAACCAGCAGGAGCTGCCTCACTCAAAGGGGACTTGTCTTTGGCCATTTTTCCTGGGGACGCCTTCCTGCTACGGACCACTTCAGGCTGTGGAACTGATTCTGAAGCAGAAGCCTCTGCGACATTTCTTCCAATTTCAGCAGCCCTCTCTGCCGACAAGTAACTGTCCACCCAGTCGGACTCTGGCTTTACAGTTTGCTCTTGTTCCATCTGAACATCCTGTTGCCATTTCATTATTCGTTGAGTCAAGGCCTCCTCTTCACTGGCAAACTTCTCACTCTCATTCTTCAGCTCGGAGATGTTCTCCCGTGACAGCTGAAGCTCACGCTCTTCTCTTGTCTTCTCAAACAACATCTTCTCAGCTCTGGGTTTTGTTCTAGGTGATGACTCAATGTCCACTTCTGCTGATCTAGCTTTCATTCTGGGAGATGTTTGTGCCAGCATGACTGATCTCTCAGTTTCCAACTCTCCTTGTCTGGCTTTCATTCTGGCTTTAAGCAAGGGGGCAGAGGACTCGCCCTGTTCCACTCTACCTTTTACTTTAGGTGACTTAGGTGTCGAGACGGTAGCATGGTCTACAGTTGCTCTTTTCTCCACCACCTCCTGCTGGGTGTAAGTGTGCCCCTCAGGCTCCATGTACTGTGTCTCTGCTGGCAGATCAGTTTCTGGGCGGGGTGTCCCATCTTCTGGCATTTGCATGCCTTGCTGCCACTTCCTGATCCGCAGAGCCAGGAGTTTTTCCTCACACAACATTCGCTCAGCTTCCAGGCTCTTCTCATACTGAGCCCTCAAAGAGTCCTCTTCATATGGCTCAACCGTTTCTGCCGCAACTTGGTCTGATGTCACAGCTTCGCTCTCTTTGAGTTGCCTTTGCCTTGATGACTCTCTGAGTCCGTCCTCAGTCCTGACTTTTGATCTAAGCAAAAATTCTCCTTCCACCTCTGCTGCTCTAGCTTTAATTCTGGGGGATTTTTGTGGTGCCTCCCCTTCCATTTCTGTGGCTGACTTTGTAAGCAAAGAGGTGGACGTTGCCACTTCTTCTCCTCCAGCTTTTGTTTTAGGTGATTTGAGTGTTGACTCAGTTGTGGCTTCAGGATTTACCAACCTTGCGCTAATTCTGGGTGATTTATGGAAAGAGGAGGGCACGGCCTCGGTTTCTACAGTTGCTCTTTTCTCCACCACCTCCTGCTGGGTGTAAACGTGCCCCGCGGGCTCCATGTACTTCATCTCTGTCGGCATGGGCAGATCAGTTTCAGGGTGAAATGTTTCCTCTTCTGACATCCTACTCCCTTGCTGCCACTTCCTGATACGCAGGGCAAGGAGTTTTTCCTCACACTCCATTCGATCAGCTTCAAGGCTCTTCTCATACTGAGCCCTCAAAGACCCCCCTTCACCCTCCTCTTCATATGGCTCATCTGCTCCTGATGTTGCTCTGTCCAAGAGTGATACTTCCTCATGAGTAGGCACAATTCTAACAGATTCCCTGCTTTCAGTGTATGTTTTATATGCCACTGTTTCAGAGTACGGGCCTTCAGGGTGAGGTAGCTCAACCTCAACCTTTGTAGCCTCCATCTTTTGGTCAGCAACCGCACCTCGACGTTCACTTCCCATCTGCTTAAATGTGACATCTTTCTGGGATTCAACAAAACTCTCACCTTTTCTATCCCCCAGTGTCTCTGAATATCTTTCACCTGATTTCCTTTCCGTCTGTGGCACCAGTGTTTCAACCAACTCGCCTTTCATGATTTGAATGGCCCTGGTTCTGGTCTGGGGCTCAAACGAATGCCTTACACGAGAACGAGAGGCCTCCCTGCTTGAGGTTTTACCTTGACTCTCCCCTGAATCAAAGGGCCGATTAAAATGCTGGACATCAGGCAGAGAGGCAGGCTTGCCCCGGAGCCTCTCCACATAATCTGCATAGCTCGATTCGCTGGCAACTGATTCAGACTCAAACTCAGAGGAGGACATGGTGGAGATAGAAAACCTCTTCTTCTGTTTGACAGCTTTTTGGAGTGTGGTAAGTTTTGTTCTTACCTCATTGTGGAGGCTCTCGGTGTCACTGAACCTCTCTCGGTAATCGTCGCTGCACCTGTCGCTAAACTTGTCACTGAACCTGGCACCGGTGCGCCGGTCACAGTAGATATCACTGAGTCTGTCGTTAAAGCGCTCAGACCTCTCAAACATGGGGGGAGGGGACGGGGCTCGCTCAGAGGCAGTCTCCAAACGTTTGGACTCTTTCTCTGACTCTTTTTCTTTTGAATGGGAACCGGACTTGAAGTACAAAGCACGCACCAGAGAGTTCTTGGATCGAGACCTTCCCTGATGGACTTTGGACATCTTGTCAAATGGAGACCCTACACATCTTAGGTCGACCCTAAACTTCCTCTCCTTCCTCTCCTGTGCCATGGTGTCTATGCTTTCATGGGCTTTGGCAGAGCGTCTAACAAAACCCAGGTAGTTAGCAGACTGCTCTTCCCTTAGCGACACCAAAAGTGATGCTGTGGACTCAGCAGAGCCCTCCGTGTTAATTGCCATTACCTTATAACTGCCCGAGTCCTTCTCTTTGATACAATCGATAACCAGACTAGTAGTGTGCATGTGCATTCTGCTGTCGGTACAGATCCTACGTCTGCGCTCTTTAGGAATAGATCTATTATTATGAAACCAGAGGACAGTCGGTGGAGGGCAAGCAACCAGTTTACACTTTAACTCTACTGGTTCTCCCTCCACAACTGACTGGAACTTGAGCTTCTTTGTGAAAGAAGGTTTGATGTTCTCCGTCCACGAGGTGATGGAGGAGGTTCTGCTGGCGCAGCGATTGGCCGACACCAGGCCGTGATCTAGGAAGTCCTCGGTGTCGGAGAAGGCTCCTCTAAGCTGTCGGGGGCCGGCGAGTTCTGTGCTGCTGTGCGCTGTTCCTTCTTTGCTTTCATGATAAAAGAGCTCTGCAAACAGAACAGACAACTGTCAGAACAACACAGCCTCCAGGGGTAAAAAGAGAGTAAGGATTTGAATGAATCATTAATGGAAATATTAAATGCATGCTGGGAGTCACAATGCCATAAGAAATAATTTCACTCACCATATTTGTTCGAATAAACGCAAGACTTGATTCTTTTTATTAGAAACCTGCAGGAAGTTTTGATCCTTCGTCTGTGGAAATTTCTTCAAAACAAATTATTTTATTATCATTAAAAAAACCAAGATGGGCTGCTAACATTCGCTTGTTTTACTTTTTGATAATTGCTTTGGCTTCATACTAGAATATTCCTTACCTGACTTGCAGACAGGAGAATAAACGCCCTTTCTAATCCTTAAACTTAAGAGGAAATAAATGGTGCACAAGTATCAATGAGAGGCAAAGCTCTCCCAAACATCTTATATATTTTATATTCCAAAACTTAAACAAATGAAGCTGTAAAATTGGGTGAGAAGGCGTTTATTCGAACTAATATAGTTTACTGGTGTTATTTAGAGTGCAAACCACAGGAATCACATCCCACTATCTGCAAGCCAGGCTAAGAAATATTTTGCAGGAGGAAGGTATCAGCTCCAGATGCAGTGAACCTCCATATCTTTTAAAGGGCATTTCAAATCTGGAAGCTTTAAAAGATACACATCCTGCACCTTTTTCTGGGAAAAGATCAGAGGAACCGTCATGCCAAAACGAAAGGAACTTTTGGATGCAAACCGCAAGTGTCAAAAACTGGTACAGGCAAGTTCTACCAGTGCTCGCCTGGGAGAACCCGTGGAATATTCTCAGAATAAGAAAAATACAGACAAAAGGAAATTTCTACCAAGACACATTAAGATGACATGCTACTGTGGACATTCAAAGATCACTTAAAGGGACAGTTCAACATAGTGACATATTTAAAAAAGCAGTCTGAATGAAGGCCAACTATAATCCAAATAACCCATGACACATGCACCCACACAGCTGTTGTTTTCTCCGGTTTCTCAACAGTGTCTCCACTTAAAAACCATCTTCAATGAGCCAAAGCTTGGATCAAAGTTACCTCGTGACAGACTACTTTCAAAATGAATGATTGAAGCAAAACAGAGATCTGGTCAAACTGTCCCTTGTCCATTGTGCCTGCTTCACATGTGCGATAATAATCTGGTGTCTCTAATGTACGTTGGTCAGAAACCTGACGGGAGATCCTTACCTTTCACTTCTTGCTCAATCTTGGCTTCAATGTGCTCTCTCACATGAGTCACTGTGAAGGAAAGAGACGACATTCATTCAGATTTCATCAGTACACTGTGAGAACATCGATCCACTGAGGGTCTTCAAACCTTCACACGTTCATTCTCATTAAGAGGTGAGTTCTACCTCTGAAACTGGATTCCCACCGCTCTCGTTTCCCTTGTCTGGAAATTTGAAAACATGAACCCTTTAAAGTTGCGCTGTCTGTTTGTTTGTCTAAGAAAGTTTTGACCATAGAAGTGTCAGTTTGACAAAATAAACTTAACTCAAGTTCCATTTACTAACTTTCATCCAGAACCTGAAACTCAAAAACACACAAAAAGCAAAAACAGCTCAGTGGATCATGAGTATATATATTCTTTAGTCAAGTGTAGCCCCGCCCTGCACTACAGCAACAGGCCTTTCACCCTAAGAGCTCTGCAGCATAAGACTCCTGACTGAGAATAACACGGCAACCAAAATGACCTTTAACAGTGGTCAGCAATAGGCCTAGAACAACACTTTGGTAAAATAATCTGAACTCGACGTTTCCATGAGCTGTCAACCACGTCTGTGTGGACTTGTGTGGACACTTTATCTTGTAACAACACTGTTTCAGTTCCTCTCCAACTTGTTCTTTCGTTACTCGCAGTGGTAATGGCCTACTGTGTAAGAGCAACAGAACTAAATGATAAACCCACGTCTGTAAGACGACGGTGAAAAACGTTGTTACGTAACACAGAGGCACCAAGTGAAGCAGCCAGAGAAGGGTTTGAGTTTCCTGGAGGAGGGAGGGACAACAGAGAGGGTCTACATGTGAGTTTCATGCATTTCCCAGAGTTTTCCTGTGAGGGAGAGGAGAGGAGGAAGATGGAGAGGATGAAGGAAGGTGGAGGGATGAGTTTGTTCCTGTGGGGAGTGGTGATGAAGGTGGAGCAGAGGGGAGAGGTGATGATCCCACCATTCAAACAAACCGGTGCATTCGTGAACAAAGTGCTTCCTGTTTCTGGAACTGTGGGGTTAGTCAAGTCCAGAGGAGGGCGGAGGGATGTCCCGACCAACTGTAGGCTCTCCTGCTCGGTGCTGATCTCTGGAAGTCTGCCAGTTTCATTAGTATTTTTATTATACTGGATTATTACAGATTAGGGACGAGCCACGATTATTAAATAGGCGTTAAATTATAAAAAATATAATAGTTAATGAGTCTTAAAACATTTTTTCTCCTTTGTTTTAAACAGTGGTAAAACATGTGTGGGGCTCGATGACGGGAGACGGGCTGGATGCTCAGGCTGCAGCCATGTTTCCATCTAACTGTCACGCAAATTTTAAGGAGACTTTTGAAATGTCGCAAAAAAGGGGAAAAAAGGCAATCAGCTGGTTTGGAGCAAATAAATGGCTGAACCTGATGACCACAGATCTTAGAAAAATGGAGAGAGGTCCTCAGGAATGTGTTTCAAGAGGCCAAACTGCTACCAGCCATGTCTCTGCACGTTATGGGAATATCAGGCGAGACGCCGACAGCAGAAACAGCTGATCAGACATAAGATCGCTACGCCAGAACTTATTCGGCATTTCCATCTCCCATTTAGGGCATTAACTCTTTTTCAACAAAGGCAAAAACCACCTCAAGTGACCTTTTTGCGAAATTAAGGATTTTGACATTTCCGTCAACATCTTTCCAATGCGACACTTCAAAATGTGCATAAAAAAGAAACGGTGATGGAAACACGGCTATCGTTCAGGCCGTTTTGTTTTGTTTGTTGCTACAGAGGAAATAAAGTTCCTCTTTACAACATGTCCCATCCTTCATCAGCAGAGCTAGTAGTCCTGTTATACCTTAGCAGCTATCCAAGGAGGGGTAAACTCAAGTGGACTCGGATGAATTCCTTGAAGCAGCAGCTACGAGCTAAACGAAACCTTTGCGCTCACGGCTCAAGGCCAAACATCTAGAAGAGGTAACACAGGTAAACTAGCAGATTTACACGTCTACAACCGGTATTCATTCTTTACATCGATCCGTATCGAACAGCCTTTTGCTACATTATTCATGGAGTCTTTTTGTTATCAGACAGATAACTTGTTTTTATTGCTTCATGAAATCTATATATTTTTTTATCTTAAAGAGACTTTTTCTGGCAGAATAAACGCTCGGAGCGACCTGATGTTCTGCAGATTGCTTCGGGACATCCCTTCAGGTGTTTTGTCTGGAGATGGTCGGAGGTTTGAGGAGGGTGAATTAATCTTGCAGGAAGAGACACAGGTTTATTTTAGTGTGCGGTTTCAGGGGGAGATCCAGAAGTTACCTTCTTCTTCTGTGGTTACCGTGAGGGTGGCCGAGCACGCGGCCTCTCCGGCGGTATTGGCCGCTCTGCAGGTGTACTGCCCCGCGTGCTCGGGGAAAGCATCGACCACGATGAGCATGGCGGTGTTCGTCACCTCGTCGAAGTGAAACACCACGTTCTTGGTGGGCCGAACCGGCTGCCGGTTGTGGAACCAGCTTATCTCTGGCTTCGGCATGCCGGACACACATGCGTGAAAGCGGGCCACCGCTCCGTGCGGCACCGTGCAGCTCGTGATTGGCTGGATGAAAACTGGCTTCTGGCCGATGGAGGGCTTCTTTAGGCTGGTGAGGCTGGTGGAGACGTGCCACTGAGGCGCAGCAGGGCTGCTCGCTGTTTGACTCTCACCTTGAAAGGAAGCATGTTCGTTGACTTTATGTGCTTTACTTGATTTAAATTCATCCCAGTCAGCACCGTTTGGGTGATTTTCAGTCTGAAACCAGTCTGTGTTTGGTATAAAGAAAGATTTTTAGAAATTGAATCTGCTATTAAAAAAATGTCTAAAACAAGCTTTTTTAAATGATTTCTGAATGTGACCTCTCAGGTGGTGAGAATAATGACTGTCCTGCTCTCTGAAGCAGAGGAGGAAGTAATATAATACCGTTACAGCAGAAGAGGTCGGGGTTTTATCCACACAGAGTTACATCCTTGTTTGGACTTGTTGGCTGCCAACACAGTCATCAAATCACCGAACTGGTGCTCACTGGGATCCGTTAAAGTTTCAGTCAAGAAGAACAGCACTGTGATCGGCACACGGGGGACGCATCAGATCCAAAACAAAGAGAATTCCTTATTTTGTGCTTTGATGATAGTTTAAGACTTTGCTGGGTTGAGATCTGGTGGCAGTGACGGCCGTAGGATTTGATTCCTTCTCAGTGAGCTCCGAGCCTGTGGGAAGCATCAGCATTCATTTTCACTCCCTCATTTGTCTCTGCAGTACATTAACAGGCGGCCGCGGCTGTTAAACAGCTTGTAGAATTTATATGATACGGTGATAAACTTTGCTGCAACATGACAAACATTTTATCCACTCCTGTGTAAACTGTTTTCTGTTATATCTGTCAAATCTGTTGTAAAAACCTATTTAGAAGTACTCTTCTAAACCCTCTCCCTGTAAAACATTTAAATGGCCGTCCTTGTAAATGCAAAGTTGTTCTTAAGCGGGTTATTAATAAAGTAATAAATAATTAAATATTTGTGGGTAGATCTGTTGTGCTGTGATGAAATAATTTAGCTAATCTCAGAGAAAAAGGGTTAAAAGACGTCCGTTATCTCCAGGTGACACAACAATAAAGACCTGATCAGGAAATAACACCTGACGTGTTGAAGATAAGATGATAAGTGATAAATATCATCGGCTTCTGTCGTTTGCCGTTCTCAGGGGTAAAAACAGCATTTCACAAACTCACCGTCCAGAGTGAGCGTGGCGGAGCAGGACACGGTTCCGGCGCCGTTTGTGGCCACGCAGCTGTACTCGCCCTCGTCCTCTGGGTAAACCCTGGAGATCTCCAGCTGACAGCTGTCGTCGAACTGAGACATCCTGAAGAAGTCCGACTGCTTGATCTCCTTCTCCTTGTGGAACCAGCTGATCTTCACATCTGGACGGAGGTCAAAGGAAAAGCAGGAGCGTGATGACAGAGTTATTATTAAAATGATCGTTTGTAGCCATTTTATTCAAGTCAAGTTTATTTATAAAGCACATTTTAAAAAAAGAGAGCAAAGTGCTGGACAAAGTTATACATTAGAAGACATAAAAATTTTAACCAGATAAATTAAAACAGGCCAAACATCAGGAGTTCTGAAATCCAGTCCATGTCGCCTTAAAAACAATTAACAGCACCTTCAAATCGACTCTATATTTCACTGGTAACCAATGAAGAGTCGCCAATATCGGGGAGACACGGTCCCTCTTCCTTTTACCAGTTAACAATCTAGCAGCTGCATTTTGAACAACCTGCAAGCGTGATAAAGATGAGTAACAGATGCCAGAGTACAAGGAATAGCAGTAATCAATTCAAGAGGATATAAGAGCATGTGAGACAGTTTCAAGGTCCTTTACTGAGAGAATGGATTTCAGTTTTGCTGTGGTCCTTAAATGGAAAAAGCCACCTTTAACAACAGAGTTTATATGTTTTTAAACATATAAACTCGAATTTTAGGCGATCCAGGAGGATGTCATGATCAGCGGTGTCAAAAGCCGCGCTGAGGTCAAGCAAGAGTAAAACAGCACAATTTCCAGAATCACCAAACAGCAACAAATCATTTAGTACCTTAAGCAGTGCAGATTCTGTGCTGTGATGTACCCTGAAACCTGACTGACCGTTATCCAGCACATTGTTTCAGATAAAAACGAGGAGAGTTGAGAAAGAATGACCTTCTCCAATATTTTGGACATAAAAGATCATTTGGAAATGGGCCTACAATTATTAAAATCCATAGGGTCCAGATTGGGTTTTTTAATGAGAGACTGAACCACAGCATATTCCATTTAAAAGAGAGCTATTTATTACAGACAAAAGGCTAGGACCAGGAACATCTCAGACCTCTCTCAGAAGACACGAGGTGAGATCCCAGATCTAATGACGTCAATCTTATCAATAAAGAACCTCAAGAACGTCTCTGTAATAAGGAGTTTAGTTTCCTTACCGTCTCCGCGGACTCGGCACTGGAAGCGAGCTGGCTCTCCCTCGCGGGCTGAGGTGCTGGCGATGGGCGAGATGACGACAGGAGGAGCGACGGTGGCGGCGGAGTCCGGAGAAACCACCTCTGACACTGCAACACACACAAACCTGCATCTGAACATGTCCTGGTGAAGATGTTCGTCTTTGTCCCACAGGTGTAACATCCCGTCTTACCTTCCACGTTGAGCGCCGCAGTGCTCGTGGCGGTGCCGTAGTCGTTCTTGGCCTCGCAGTTGTAGACGGCGGCGTCCTCGGGGAACACTTCAATCAGCAGCAGCGAGTGCTCGTTGCCGTCGTGTAGGAACTTGCACTTGAAGCCCGGGGACAGGGCCTGGGAGTTCTTGTACCAGAAGACCTGAGGCTGAGGGATGCCGCTCACCTGCACCGAGAAGCGAGCCGGTTTACCCGCCTCCACCGACAGGGGCTCCATGTGTCGGAGGATCTGAGGAGGCTCCGGGACTGAACGAGACAGGAAACGAAAGATTTCGTGAGCCCGGACAGAAGAGAGCAGCCAGATAGCAACAGCCCAGCTGGACTGTTTATAATCAAACCGTGATGAGGGGTCATGATCGTGCTGCTGGACTCACTGTTGACTCGGAGGTTCATGGTGCTCCTGTTCTTGCCGGCGATGAAGGTGTACTCCCCGGCGTCGCTCCTGTAGGTCTCGGAGATGGTGAGGCGGTGCAGCTTCCTGATGGCGACGTAGCTGAACCTCTCCTCCACCGAGAACTGGATCTCCACCCCGTTCCGCAGCCAGCGACCCTCCACGTCGTCCTCGTTCACCTCGAACTCGAAGGTCGCTCTGTGTTTCTCCAGAACCTGCGACAGAAAGAAGGTTTCTGCTGTCTGCTTCCTCTGCCAACACGTCCTCACACGTTTCACAAACCATCACAAACACAACTGTGAGAATTTTCCTGCTTACTCTTATTTTAAAGTTCTCCCACGTTCAGATGGACGTCTGTTTTAATCTTTAATTTACTCATGAAGCTTCTCAAATATGACGACTTGCTCCTTTTCCCTGTTTCATGTTATTTTAAATTGAATATCATTGTGCTCATATTCATATTTTTCACTATTTTTCGACTGTTTAAATTCTAAATAATGAACTGATAATAATAAGTGGATAATAATCCACCGATGAAACGATGCTGAAAATAATATCTTCTTTTGCCACCATTATCTTCTTTGGGGTGTATATGTATGTCTGCTTCTGCCTTGTAAATATAATTTAGTTTTCTTTTTGATTTCTGCCTTTAGTGCTACTTGTTTGTTTCATTCAGATGTAAATACCTGAATATCTGGAGGGTGGAGGACGCTGTAAAGAGTTCACTGACTCGACCCTCGAAGCTCAGTGACGAGTTTCATTTGACTAAAATGTTGTTTCTTGTTTCTTGCGAGTTCTTCAGAACTCAAATAAAATCCACGTACTAACAGAAACTTTCCGGGTGAAGTCATAAAAACATATAATCCATAAATAAGTTAAACATTCATATGTAATATTTCTGCATGTATAAATGGCCCTAGTTATCATAAAAAAGACGTGCAACATCTCCACATGCCAAGCTCTGAGAGTGCGGTCCTGAAATAAAGAGGTCCTTCCTCGCTGTTGGAGGACAGACGTGTCTTTGATGATTGTGAACCTGACCTGACAACAGTGTGGAGAGGCTGACTGTTAACTGAACATCCGTCTCACCGTGATTTCCCGCTCGGCAGGTTCGGAGATCCGGATGTCGCGACCTTCCACGATCAGCTGGGCCTTGGAGACGCTGGATCCGGCCACCACCGAATACTCTCCGGCGTCGGACATGCGAACCGTCTGCACCATCAGGCGGTGAACGTACTTCTCTGCCGTCACAATGTACCTGTGAAGGCGACACAGAGAACGAGCTTCAGCTCAGATTCTACCTTTGAAAAGGCCTCTGCTGATGTGAGGAAAGGGACCCACCTGTCCTCGGTGGTGTCCAGCTCCTGACCGTCCTTCATCCAGATCACCTGGATGTTCGGCTCAGAAACCTCACACTCAAAAATGGCCTTCTTCTTCTCTGTGATCTTTATGTCCTTGATTTTCTTGGTGAACTCAATCACACGAGCTGAAAAGGACAAAAAACAGTAGGAGTTGTGTTTCCAAAGAGAAAAGTAAATCAACGTGCAGGTTTTCTAACAGGCTTCTCCACAGATCAGATCTGACTCCACATCAGCAGCGTTGGTTCTTTATTTGTTTCTCGTCTGTCTCACTCAACAAATATGTTTTCAGTAACTTTTGTATAACAAAACTCTCTTCACTGCCGTGCATCACGTGAATTCTGAGGGACGGACTTAAGCTGCTATATATCACCCCGGACTGACACTGGCGGCGTGTGTGTGCCGCGGTAATCACTTATTTTTAATACGTCCCTTTTGTGCTTCCACGACCTTCTTCACAGCTCTCTGTGACCCGCTTTAGTTCCGATCTGCAGATCCCACAGGGAGCATTTCAGAATAAGGATTTTGCGGACATGTTTAGTCTGTCGGTTGTTTCCAGCTCTGTGTAAGAAGCCTGCGAACACGTGAAGCGGCGCGTTACCTTCGACGAACAGGTTAGCGGCGGTGGCGGCGGAGCCGGCCACAAACTGGTACTCTCCTCCGTCTCCGAAGTGAACGTTTCGGATGGTGAGCGAGTGCGTGAGCTGCCGGCTGCGGACCTGACATCTGTCCGACGACTTGACCTCCACGCCGTTCTTCAGCCACTTGTAGGTGACGCCCTCGTAGTTGACCGTGACCTCGAAGGTGATGGTGTCCCTCTCCTGAGCGTTCAGGTCCTTCAGCATGGAGGTGATCAGGATGGCTGGAGAGGAGGGGACAGAAAACATTTACTAAACTGAGACAGAACTGAAAACTTGGTTTTCAAATTAGACAAATTGATTTTTACTGAACTCCACTTTATTTGCTATATTTTCAGTCGATGCTCTTTATGTTTGATTTGTCAAATGTTTGAATGAAATCTTGACTTATTTTATTTTAGCCATAACTTGCTGCGCTCAGAGACGAGACTTTGCTGTGATCTGATTGGAACACTGTCTTACGGCTGACGGTGAGCGTCGCAGAGACTCTGTCGTTCCCGCAGATGAAGGTGTACTCTGCAGAGTCGTCCGTGCTGGTGTTCATGATCTTCAGCTGGTGGAGTTTCCCCTGAACCACAATCCTGAACTTCTCGCTCATCTCGATCTCCACGCCGTCCTTCAGCCAGGTGGACGGCACGTTGAAGTGAGAAACTTCACACTCGAACGTGGCCACCTGGGTCTCCGGGACCTTCACGCTCTTTAAGGGTTTGGTGACTCGCAGGGCTGCAAGAGACAAAAGCAGAAAAATACGTTTTATAAAACTTAGAATATACAAAATTATATTATTATAAACCAAATTAAATTTAGTTTAAACATCATTCTTTTTTTCCAATAATGAATATAGATAGAATAATATAATAGAAAATATTATATTAAAAGGTCACTACATTAAAACTAATATTAATTAATTTGTGTGTATTTTATTTAATACTAATTTGTTGTATTACATAAAATACATATTAAATCATAAATAACATTATTTTAAAATTTAAATAAAAACTGTTATTAAAACATATTACACACTACAAATTGTTTTTAAATTTGAGTTAAAATAAAGAAAACTGACAAAAAAGTAAAATATTTATGAAAGCCGGACAGAACAAACTTGGTTTAACTTAATTTAATCTAAACTTCACAAATTCCATTCAATGTTTTCATTTGATTTCTCAGGAAACTGTACATGATTATATCTTCTAATCCTCTTTTTTATTGAAACCTCTTTATTATTCAGCTGTTTGCGTTGCGTACCCTCCACAGTGAGCATGGCGCTGCTCTGCAGGTGTCCCACCACGGCGGTGTACTCTCCTGCGTCGCCACTGTCGACATTCTGCAGGATCAGTTTGTGAGCTTTCCGCTCCGACAGTATCTTGCACTTGTCGCTCGACTTCAGCTCCGCGCCTTTAAACATCCACCTGACGGGGATGTCGTCATGTGACAGGCTCATCTCGAAGGAGGCGGTGCCATTCAGCAGCGACGTCACGTCCTTAATCTTCTTTACAATTTTGATCGCTGCAGAAACAAGAAGCGGAGAAAATTAACAGGATGACGCAGAAAAACATTGCTCCTACATGACTTTATTGGCAATGGATTATGGGGACAGAAGTCTTTTTTATTTAACAGTTAATCAGTGACACTTACTCTCCACGTTGAGCCGAGCGTTGGCGGACAGTTTTCCCAGTTTGAAGGAATAAACCGACTCGTCCTGCGTGTTGCAGTTCTTGACCTTCAGCGTGTGGACCACGCCGTCGGAGGAGATCTCGTACTTGTCGCTGTTCTGAAGCTCCACGCCGTTCTTGATCCACTGGGATCCTTTCACGTCGGTGTGGGTGAGCTCCAGTGTGAACACCGCCTCCTGGGTCTCCGTCACAGTCTGGTTCCTCAGAGTTTTCTTGATCTTCACCGCTGCAGATGGAAACACAGGACTCAGGATTTAAACAACGTACTGACAATGATGATTTTTCTGCTTTTAGAGCAGTGTGTCCTGCAGGGGGCGCTAGAGGGAACGTTAATGGGTCAAATAAGGAGCAGGAGGATAGTATAGATTCCTTCAAAGTGTGCTGAGTACAGTTTAAAATGTTCTCATGGTGACGCCACAGGAAACATCAGGGTTTCACATAAATCTCGGAAACTGTAAAACATATTTGGATCAAATGAGACTCGACCAGAGTTCTTGGTCTAAAAACAATGTAGACGCGCTAACGTGCAGCATGTGTGTGGAGAAGCCGGTACTCACCCTCCACCCTGAGGTTAGCGGTGGTTTTGGAGTTGGCCACCTGGTAGGTGTACTCGCCGACGTCCTGCGGTCTTGTGATGACGAAGACGAGGCGTCTGACGGCGCCCTTCACCTCGCTCACCACGTTCTCGTTGAAGTCCACGGGGTGACCCTCCTTCAGCCACTTGCCCTCAGCGTTGGCGTTGGCGACTTCACACTCCAGCTCAGCGGTCTGAGACTCTGCCACCGTCACGTCCTGCAGGGGCCGTGTGATGGCTCCACCTGGTGGAAACAGAGCCGGTCAATCCCAGATCTGATCGCATATCTTTTTTGTAATAGCATTTATATTGAGGCAAAGTCCTTATATAGGCATGTCCCGCCACTAAAGACCCGGGGTCTTTAGAATACCTTCATATTCTTAATGATCATGTCATTGTAAAGGTGCACTGCAGGGGTACATTTTTAGGGCTTCAGTGTCACACTCAAAGGCCCTTTCTTGAGCAAGACCCTGACCATGACGGACACAAAAGCCGCTGTTGAAATTCAAGCTTGAACCCTTCTGTTAGGACAGGACAGTCCCTGTAAACACAGTGTCACCCTGCTGTAACCTGCACTGATGCAAGTAAAAGCAGGGAACTGAACTGAAATGTTTAACTACTATCTTAGTCACACAATTGGGTCTTGAGAATCAGTGACTGAGTTGAGCTGAATGTCATTTGGGCAACTCAGTAAGAGTTTGGACCTACCGGAGACAGAGAGCTTGGCGCTGGATGTCTTTTCACCGGCGTGGAACATGTACTGGCCCTCCTCGTCCTTCATGGCGTCAATGACCGTCAGAGAGTGAGCCTTGCCCTTGGACTCCATCTTGTATTTGGGTCCAGGTTTGAGCTGCTGGTTCCTGAATGTCCAGACTGGGTCGATTCCGGGGTGAGAAACTTCGACGTTAAAGGTCACGTTCTGGGACTCGGAGCACACTTTGTCCTCCATGTGCTTCACAATGTGTACCTCTGCAAAAACAACACCGTGGTTACAACACAGAACCGGAACCAAAAAACAGGATCTTTGGAAAATCTGTCTTACTTTCCACAGTGAGGCTGCAGCTGGTGTCGACCTTGCCGACCACCAGTTTGTACTGTCCCTCGTCGGAGGCGTAGGTCCTACTGAAGACCAGACGCTGCTTGGATCCCTTTGCCACCATCTGGAATCGTTCACTGGGCATCAGCAATTTGTCGTTATGGTACCATTTGACCGAGGTGATGTCCTGAGCGGAGATCTTGGCCTCCAGAACAGCCTTGGTGCCTTCGATGGAGGACACGTCCTTCAGTGGCACCACAATGTCAATCGCTGTAAAGAAAGATGATAAAATGATCAGAGAAGAAGAGAGTTCAAGGTGTTCCAGAGATGGTTAGCGGTAGGTATCACGAAGATTTCGTTTTAATTCTGACTCCTACTTTGAACATTGAGTTTTCCCGAGGTGGAGATGTCTTGGGCGGGAACCACGAAAGAGTAGGAAGCAGCGTCATCTCTGGTGACATTCTCCACCAGCAGCTTGTGGACCAGTTTGTCGATTACGATGTGGACGCGGTCCGAGGCGGTGATGGCCTGGCCGTTCTTCATCCAGGTTCCTTCAACGTTCTCCTGGGAGAACCTGACCTCCAACTGAGCGATGTCACCCTCGCACACTGTGAGGTCGGTCAAGGGCTGCATCAGGGTCACCGGGCGCACTAAAGGTGGAGAAACCCCATTATTATCACATTACAACACAATGTAAAAGGACAACGATCAGGTGGGTGAATTCTAACTAATTTACTCATTACACTTTAAAGTTGCCGTAGAATTAAAATTTCAGATTCATACTTTATTATATACTATTGGCCAACTTCCCCAAGCACAGCAGAGGGGCGGGGCCTAGCTGTGTGGCCTGCTACGCGAGACTAGGCCTCACTGATTACTGTACAAAAAGACAACTGTTTTTACTGAAACTGGATCAGAACTGATGGAGAAAATATTGTCTGATTTTTCTTCTGATGTCCTCCGGCAGCTCTGCCTCCAGAGTTTGTTTGTTAGCAGTTACTTTAGCCGCTAACTACTGCTAACAGCAGCTGCTGCTAGCTACTCAGTTAGCCGTGCAGCTAGCCGTCCTGTTGCTGATTCAGCCCGGACTGGAAGCTCGGTGCTCCGGGGGGGGGGTTGGTGTTTCCACCTCTAACATCAGCACAGAAGCTTTGGACCGCTGGTTCAGAGCCATTTGGTAACAGCAGCTACTCTGTTAGCTTTACAAGTACTTGTTGCTAACGTTACAGTAACCGCTAGCTGCTGCTATCTGTCCATCAGGAAACTTCATAAATCACAGAGTTGAGGCAGAGCAGCAGGAGGACATCAGAGGGGAAACCAGAAAAGACTTCCCTTTCGTTCAGAACCGTAAAAACACTTTCGCCGGCATCCTAAAAGTGTTCTCTTGAATTCAGAGAATCACTAAATTCACTCCTGTTGAGAAATTCTGAGAATGCTGCTATAAGCAAATCTGTAAACTTGCTCACATTTCATCTTCAGTGAGGCGCTGGTTGTCAGATCTCCACATACGAAGGTATATTTTCCCTGGTCCACTTTCTTGACATCCTTGACGGACAGGGTGTGTCTTCCTCGGCGGGAGGACATGATGTATTTACTGCTGGGAGAGAGCTCCTTGTCTCCGAAGAACCAGCTGCCCTCAGCGTCCTCACGAGACAGCTCAACCTCAAACTCTCCAGTGTAGGTCTCTGGCACCTCAATGTTCTCCATGTGTTTGATGAGCTCCAGGGTAGCGCCTGGATACAGAAGGGTATTAATGAAACATTATCTACAAATCCACACTTATAGGACCAAACAGAACAGTAGAAGGAAAGATTATGGGTGTAAAGATTACCTTCTACATGGAGCCTTGCGCTCGTCCTGACGCTCTCATCGTCTACAATTACACAACTGTATTCGGCGTCATCCCTCATCTCAATTGTCAGCACAGACAGGAAGTGAACCTTTCTGTCTGAGTGCATTCTGTATTTGTCTCCGGAGAAGATCTCCATGTTGTTCTTAAGCCATTTGACTTTGACGAAAGGTTCATTAGTTTCACACTCAAAAGTCACCATGGTGTCCTTCTCATTTGCTCTAGCGTCCTCAAGGTTTTGTGTAAAGCTGACTGCTGCCTGGGCTGCAATGAGAAAATACAAAGTGAGACACTGACATAAATCAGCAGATAGCTAATGAGTATAATACTGGTTTGGTGCCTATACCTTGCACAAGCAGGAAGGCATGGCTTGAGGCCTCGCCAGCAACATTCATGGCTTTCACCATGATGCTAGCAGAATCCGCCACCGTGACATCTCTGATCACCAGCTCGCACAGATGATCTTCAGGCCAGTACCAGTAAATCCGGTCAGACTTCTCCACCTGAATGCCGTTCTTAAACCACTGGCACTCAGGTTCTGGTCTGCCAACGACTCTGACTCGGAAGCGAACCTCATCCATTGGAGCAACTGTCTTGCTTGCAATGCGTTCCAGGATCTTGGGTGCTTCCATGCTTGGGGACAGCTGGACCCTCTCCGGTTTGATTGTGGGGATGGTAACTTTTCCTTGTTCCTCCAACCTCTTCCTCTCAGCTTCTTCTTTCTCCTTCAAGTGATGAAGCAGCTCCTCCTTGGTCTTCTTCAGTAGATCCTCATAGGAGTCGTCCTTCTTGCGAGACTTGAACTCCACAGCAGAGATGGACTCATAAAACCCTTCCTCGGTCCTGCGCTTGAACTTGCTCTTCAGTTCGTCTGACTCCTCTGACGTTTTCTCGTGAACAATTCTCTGCGTCTTACGCAGCTTAACAACTTCCCTGTCCTGTGCGGACTCGCCAGGTCGGTCGACCTTCACAACATCAAATCCAATTCTGCTGGGCTCATGCGAAGCCTCTGCCTTCTGTTCTGGAGCACGACGCAGCACGGATCTAAAGTCCTCTTTCTGTTGGATCTCGAGCTTCACAGTGTGCTCAGTTGTGCCTAGAGGATTGTCTGCAACCACCCTGACCTCTCCTGCATCATAGGACTTGATGTCGACAATCTCCAAGTAGTAAATACCATCATAACGAAGTCTGTATCTCTTGCTTTTGCGGATAAGTTGTCCGTTGAGGTACCAGTTAACCTTGGGTGCTGGATAACCAGTCACTCTGCAGCGGAATCGGGCAATGTCGCCTTCCAGCACTCTGGCTGGTTCAGGAAGCAGAACAATTTCAGGTTTGGTCTTTTCAAATTCATCATCAGTGCTGACTCCTGCAGGTCCTCCCTCGTGAGCCAGGCGCTCCATCTCGTCCATCCGGTGCGCTCCCTTCCTGCCTTCAGGAAGCTGTGTTTCCTCAACAAGGCCCTTCTCATCTTTCACAATCAGGGTGGCCGAGGTCTGGTCGACTCCAAACTTGTTAGTAGCTCTGCAGGTGATGACGCCGCTGTCTCTAGCGTAAGCAACTTCATAGTCAAGACTGCAGTAGCCAAATTCATTGACCATGCGCAACCTGTTAGCAGCTTCCAGGGGTTTGCCGTCATGCAGCCACTCCACTACCATCGTGGGGTCACCGATGGGGGTCAGTCTGCACTCGAAATGAGCCGGACCAAAGCGCTTCATGCGGACAGAGGTCAACTTCTTCTTGAACTGTGGTTTCTGCTGCTTCTCTTTGTCATAAAGGTCGCCCTCCTCCCACTGCTCTTGACCATATCGCATATGAAGGGGCTCCAACTCTGGAGCAGCGATCTCCTTGGCCTTGTAGGTTCCTTTGGTGATAATGAGCCTTCTCTCAGCTTGAGGAGCAGCAAAGTCCACCTCTACATTGACTCTGCAGCGTGTGGTGTCTCTGCCAGCCCTGTTGATGGCTGTAGCAGTGTACCAGGCGCTGTCTGTGCCTGCAGCTGAGGGAATCTGGAATTTGGCCTCTCCTTTAGTTCCATCAATCCTGAAATATATTGATCAGGACATTTAGTTTCATATACCTGTGTCAAAGGATCAAAAAAAAACATTCGTAGCTAAAATAAAAGATACATACTTGATGTGTGGGTGTTTGTGTGGGCTGATAATGTCACTGTTTTTCAGCCAGACAATGTCAGGCAGGGGGTTTCCAATGGCTTTGACGGCCAACTCAACCAGAGTGCCCTGCTTTACACTGATGTTCTTCAGCTTCTCAACAAACTGAGGGCGTGCCAGGCTTTCTCGAGCTGTAGATGATGAAATATTATAATGACAGAACAAAACAGCATTTAATAATATGGTTCATTTTTTGAAGCTGCAACCCTCCAAAGATGTGGACTGTATATACACTGAACAAAATTATAAACACAACCCTTTTGTTTTTGCCCCCATTCATCATGAGCTGAACTCAAAGATCTAAGACTTTCTCTATGTACACAAAAGGCATATTTCTCTCAAATATTGTTCACAAATCTGTCAAAATCTGTGTTAGTGAGCACTTCTTTGCCGAGATAATCCATCCACCTCACAGGTGTGACATATCAAGATGCTGATCAGACAGCATGGGTATTGCACAGGTGTGCCTTAGGCTGGCCACAATAAAAGGCCACTCCAAAATGTGCAGTTCCATTGCACAGCACGATGCCACAAGTTTTGAGGAAGCGTGCAATTGGCATGCTGACTACAGGAATGTCCACCAGAGCTGTTGCCCGTGAATTGAATGTTTGATTTTTTTCCATAAGTCGTCTCCAAAGGCGTTTCAGTGAATTTGGCAGTACATCCAACCGGCCTCACAACCGCAGACCGGTTAACCACACCGGTAACCACACCAGTACCTCCACATCCAGCATCTTCACCTCCAAGATCGTCTGAGACCAGCCACCCGGACAGCTGCTGCAACAATCGGCTTGCATAACCAAAGATTTTCTGCACAAACTGTCAGGAATCATCTCAGGGAAGCTCATCTGCATGCTCGTCATCCTCATCGGGGTCTTGACCTGACTGCAACTTCGCACAGCCATTGAAGAAGAGTGGACCAACACTGCACAGGCCACAATCAACAACCTGATCAACTCTATGTGATGGAGATGTGTTGCGCTGCATGAGGCAAATGGTGGTTACACCAGATACTGACTGGTTTCAGGACCCTCCCCAATACAGTGAAACTGCACATTTTGGAGTGGCCTTTTATTGTGGCCAGCCTAAGGCACACCTGTGCCATACCCATGCTGTCTGATCAGCATCTTGATATGCCACACCTGTGAGGTGGATGGATTATCTGGGCAAAGGAGAAGTGCTCACTAACACAGATTTTGACAGATTGGTGAATATTATTTGAGAGAAATAGGCCTTTTGTGTACATAGAGAAAGTATTAGATCTTTGAGTTCAGCTCATGATGAATGTGGGTAAAAACAAAAATGTTGCCTTTATAATTTTGTTCAGTGTATAAAAGCTGTATCTGACTGCATGCGTCACTTGCATTAAACTGTGGTCGAAAACATCAATAATAAAATTATAGTGTGTGGTCATCTCATACATATTTTTATGCTAAAAGAAAGCCATCTGATTAAGTATAATACATTTAGCACAAACTTACCATCAACAGTAAGAGTTACAGAGACAGAAGTCCGTCCAGCTCTGTTCTGAGCGACAACTGTCCACTCTCCAGAGTCTTGTGGCAAGGCTGGGACGATGATCAGGGACTGGGTACCGTCCTCTTTAATCACTATCTTGTGGGTGTAGTCGTTGACCACTTGTTGTCCTGAGGAAAGGATGTTAAAATGGTTTTATAAGCGGCAGACGGGACAGATTAAAGTGCGTATCTAGAATATTTTGAACATTGTTTCTCTTACCGTTGTGGAACCAGTATGTGTCGGGCATGGGTCTGCCAACAACCTTTAAGTCGAATCTGGCAGTTTGCCCCTCAGAGCATTTTATTGAGGAAGGTTTCAGGACAAACACAGGCTTGTAGAGTCTTTCCAGCTGAGCCTCATCTGTCTCGTCAAGCCTGCGGGCGGGAGAACGGCTGGGAGAACGGCTGGGAGAACGGCCGGGGGAGCGGCTCATAGAACGAGGAGATGTGGATCTTAGATGATGAGGAGCAGAGTCGTCAGTATCAAAGTATTACGGTAGACTGGTATGTGATATCTGTCAAAGTAACCTTACCTGATCCTCTGCATAGCTGGCTGTGGTGTGTATCTTTGAGGGGTTACAGCTCCGGACGGCTCCACGTAGAGCTTCCCAGAGCTGACGGCATTTCCCTTCATGTTGGTGGCGAAGGCGGTGTACACGCCCTCGTCCTCCGGCAGGACCACGGGCAGACGAAGGCTGGCTCGTCCATCCTGAAGAACCTCCATCTGGTAACGGCCACCAGGCCTGATGCGCTGGCCGTCTTTGTACCAAGCAATCTGGCAAAAGACAACATCATTTTATACAACTTCTCAGTGTTAGGTCCTACAAGGGTTTGACGTTTCTTCAGTCTTCAAAGTCACGTCTCTGCTGTTTGCAAATACGCAGTTACATTGACATCTATTTAAGGACAGGCAAGGCTTTAAAACAAGCCTGCAGAGGCATAGCCACAAAAATCAACAGAGCTACAAACCAAATCATGCTGATGAAATTGAAAAAAGATATTTATGAACCATCTGTCAGAGGTATACCCAGCTTTGAGAGATGTTGAAGTCTGTACCTTTGGCAGTGGGTTTCCACCTGTCTTGCAGTGGAAAATGACACCCATTCCCTCCATGATCCTGTAGTTTTTGACCGGCGTGTCGAAGGCCGGCTGCACCGCCTCCTCCTCTGCTGCAGTCACAATCAGCTCTCCGTCCTCAATCACCAGCTCTCTGTAGGTGATCCTCATGATACGGAGCTCAATCTCCTGGATGATCCTCTCTTCAAAGGCAGAAATAAGAAATTCCTGCAAAAAAAATAAATAAAAAAAAGACAGTTTGTAATGTTTAACACTACATATGAACCGGGAGACTTCCTTATACTCATGGGATCACAGAACTGTGGACGCACCGTTTCTGAGACAAAGCTCATGGGGGTGGTCACTCTTCTCTGTTCCAGCTCATATTGACTCACGACCACAGAGGGCTCCTGAACCACCGTCGTCGTCACTTCAGTTTTATAGGTCACGTCATGCTGCTTCATGTAGGCTTCATATTCCCCTGGAAACATAGATGCAGAGATACTGTGAGCCCAACAAGGCTTTCCTTAATGCATTCAAATGTTTCTAAACAGAAAAAGTCTTTCTGAAGCTCGGCGCTCCGATACGATAAACCTGCACGGAGAAACAGAAGGATTTCGGATACCTTCCTCCAGCAGGCTGGCGGAGGCTGAGGCTTCTCCATGTTGATTCTTGGCAAAGACGGAGTATTCGCCAGCATCATCAGCGAAGGTCATGGAGATCTCCAGTTTGCATTCTCCGGTCTCCTTCTTGTAGGCGACTTTGTATCTGATGGAGAAAAAAAGAGGAAACCTCCTTGTGAAAACATAAAAGTAAACATGACGCTTTAGATCCGACTTTACCACAAGATCAGGTTCAAGTTTAGCCTGATACTCAAACTGAACAGCCAATTCATTACCACCACATCCGGCCCACAGATTGGCCAGTGATGAAAGTATTGCAATTTTTATTTATTTGCAGTATTATGAACTGTGCATCTTTGTCAAAATTCTGTATTAAGTTACTGCTGATGCAAACTGAACATTTCCTGCTACTGAAGCATCAAATTAAAAGCATTTAACTGGCGAAACACACTTTACTTATGAAGTGGTCACAGGAAATGTTTTTTGTCAGTGACACCTCCACCTTCTCAGCCAGGTTTCCAACTCCTTTCACTTTTACTGTTTGCAGACTTGTGCCATGTGCAGAATAAAGTCAGATCATAACTGTTCACATTAATATGGAAAAAGACCAATTAATGCCTGACAACAGTTTGTTCAGCTGCCCCAGACTTCTGTTACCACCAGTAAGTACAGGTCATAACTGCATCAAAGCTATAGACTGTCTAAAAAACAGTGGTTGATTAATTTCCTGACTATTAGGGTTGGGGGGTCAAGTATCGATCTCTTATTATATAAATTGTACATGAGAATTTTACTTTTCGATACTATGATAATAAAATCAATTGCTTTTTCAGTCCATGAGAAAAAAGAGTTTTCCTTTGAAGACACAATCTGAAGTTAGGAAAAAGGTAATAAATTGCAATATATTTAAAATCGCAATAATATCATATCGTGGGGCCTCTGGAGATTCCCACCCCGACTGAACTTGATTCTGCAGTCACACATTTTAACCATCACTCCTCAGTGAACAGTCTGCTTGGCGAAAGTCAGACAGCATTTTCTAATTAAGAAGGCTAGTTATCATTATGGATTTATCATATTTTTAGGAGTCTGTTCACAGTGACATCGGCAATTAAAAACATTCATTTTGCGAAAGTGAAAAAAAATAATAACTAATATGCTAATTAAACCTAAATTTAAGAAAGTCCGGCACTGACGGTGTCTGCTTAGAAAAATGCTGTTAATTAAGCACATGATGAGGAGTCCTGAGAAAAGATTTTTATAACACAAAATAAAGATATTGCTGATACATGAACGTTTAAAATATTGTTTATTGTAATGTTTGAAATATTTATATACTTTCAGGTGGTTTAATCAACAACAAATCATTATATCTTATAAGCTCACCATACATCTGTCTGTCTGTCTGTGTAAAATCCGTAAAGTAACTGGATTAAAATTATGACGTGGCATCAAACACAGACAGTTACCTGCTGACCAGGTGTGGGTGATTTAGGGACACGGCTATGGAGAGCTTAACAGTAATAACGGTGTGCACAGACCTGTATCCAGTGGTGAGCGGCACTCCGCTCTTCTTCCAGATGATGTGAGGTTTGGGGACTCCTCCGATCTGGCATTCGAAGACGACGCTTCCCCCCTCCACCAGCTTCTGAGCGCTCGGCTTCTTGATGAAGAAGGGAGCGGCGGCCTCTCCGGCACTCACCTCCGCCACCACCTGTTCCTTTGTCTCCACGGCAACACTGAAAGGAAACAAACAGCTGGATCAAACACTGCAGCTGTGGAAACTCACAGGGAATATGACGGCGGCTGATTCGGACTGCTGAGTAAAAATCCATCAGACTTTCACAACTCACGTTTTCTCCTGAGTGATTCCAATCTCAGTGACGGTCGTTTCCTCTCTGCTCTCGATTTCTTCTGAAACTACAACAGAGAGTAAAAGTGCTGGATAAGACCTAAAAATCATATCTACAGTTGTTTTAAAGGAGACATATTATGCTGCATTTCCAGGCCTATATTGTAGTTCTGTGACTCCTGTATGGCAGCTTTGCATGATTCAAAGTTCAAAAAAATATATTTTCTATCTTATACTGACTCTTCATGTAGGCCTTCATTTCAGCCTCTGTCTGAAACAAGCTGTATATGCTCCTGTCTCTTTAAGGCCCCCCCTCTCACAGCCCACTGTCTTCTGATTGGCCAAGATCTGAAGCACGTTACCAGGGTGTTGCTGTCGCTGGCCAGAACATGCAGACTCAGCGGAGCAAATGACCATATATGGAACAGCGGCTCTGTATTACGTTGGTAGACAAAGCAGTTGAAAGCAGTGAGGTTTTGGCTCACAGGGATTTCTTTTAAATACTTACTAACCTCATTATTTGAATCTTTGGCCATGTTTAACCCGAACATCCAACATTATAACTTTGTAGATCAGTCATATAATGTGAAAAAGCATAATCTCCTTTAAGATTGATTTCCTACGTTAAAAATTTCAGTAACGTTAGCTAACGTAACCGTTTCTTGGAAGGAAAGATTTGACAGATTTATGGACTAAATTCATCGACGGGCCCACTGATAAACTGGGATTAGCCACTAAAACATTGACAATGAGGTAAGCTAAAGCTAACGTTGATCTAACACTAGACATCAGTGTTACTTGCTAGCTCTCGAGTCTATAAGCTAATGGTTTTCTGGGTAACTGAGTGCAGGATTCATGTCATTAACCATCTAAATCTTCCTCTAGATGTTTTTTGAGGAAAGACATTTTGGTTCACTGGTGGTGTTTTAGCTGCTAGTCAGTGCTGTGAAGACATATAAATAAAAATGTCACAACTACAATATAATAATGAAATAAACTCAAATGTTTTTGTTGACTAAAATAAGCTACAGTTGTGTGCAGGCCTCTGCTCAGTATCCGACCACCCTCACCTTTGACGAGCAGGTAGCAGGAGGTGCTGACGGTGCCCGCCTCGCTGGTGGCGGTGCAGGTGAAGCGCCCGCTGTCTTCGGCGAACGCCTCGCGGATCACCATCCGGGCGTATCCGTTCGTGTAGCTGATCTGGAAGTCGATAGAGCTCTCGATCTTGTAGTCCTCCCTGAACCACATGATGACGGGAGCGGGGTGGCCGCTGATCTGGCACTCCAGAGTCACCGACTCGCCCTCTGTCACCGTCACATTCTTCAGGCTCTGAACAGAAAAACAGTGACACCTTCAGACACCCGGGGCGGATTTAAAGAGGTGGTATTCTGCTCATTTTCAGGTTCAAAACAGATTTACATGGTTAAGTTTTCATAAAACACCAAATTGTTTTGTCATCCTGCACATTGCTGCAGCTCCTCTTTCCAGCCTGTGTTGAAGGCTTCGTTTTAGCTATGGAGTGATACATCTTGTGTCTAAATGATCTTTGTTGGGAGTTGCACATGCTCAGTTCCTAGTTAAGGACTACTAGCCAATCAGAAGCAGAGAAGGGCGGGTCAGCGAGAAGCCGGTAAACAGCTCGGGTTCAGCCGTACGTGTTGCCGACCGGCTCGGCAACATGGACTGGAGCGAGAGTTTCAGAGCGGTGAGTTATTAATCTGTATCCATAAAGTTTTAACTGAGCTCTGTCTCTACATCACAGGAACAACTTTATGTCCACTGACTGAAAAGATTCATAACTCAAAGGAGAGGGAAAAAGCCAAAAAGCATAATACCACCTCTTTAATGGAACTTGTCACTCAGGTATAATGAGTGGAGATCTTCTGTTTTCTACATTAAGATGGAAAATGATGCTCTGCTGTTGGATATGAAGAGGATTTATTTGTTCCACTTCAAGTGTAAGTAGTTTAAAAGTCACTACTTCTAACCAGTTTGGTGGGATTGGCTTAGGGCTGTAGCCATCAGTCGTTTTCATTATCAATGATGCTGCCAAGTATTTTTGATTTATCGATTGTTTGTAGGGAAGCACCGAAATGAAAATTTTTGGCCGAACCCGTATATAATGAAAAACTTTCCCGAATACCAAACAAGTACATTCACATTGTTTCCATTTATTTCCCCTTTTTTAACCACTGCATAAATTAAACAGTCAAAATGTGCTTTTTCCTCAGTGTTTCCCACAGGATGTGGAGAGACTATGGTGGGGGGACCGGGGCCCAACAGGGTCCAGTAAAGTAAATTATATGAGTCCACGTACTTCTAATGGACACATGTAATATGTTTTATACTTCCTGTGAATATAATGAAGTTAAAACTTATTTCCATCCTGTACAGACGCCTTATTTTGAAAACCGGACGTTGTCACATGTGTTTCCTCCTCGCGCTAAATTCATCCAGTCCGACCCGGTTTGATAAATGCTGTTTTATGTGGTTCTGGTCTTCAGAGCCTCTCTTCATACTAAAGAGACAAACTGTCTCTAACCTGCCTGTCAGCTCGCTCTGGGCCGCTTCACTTACCGTAAAGGCTTGAATACGTGTGCACTCCAAATTCAGGTGCGGCTAGCTTAACCTCCTTCTCACAGACGAGTGACAGTAACACAGAAGCGGTTCTTTTCTAAGAAGTCAGCCACAGATGGAGCTGATGTGCTGAGTCAGTTCAGCAGAACAGCTGAGCTAACAGCAACTTTAAAATGCTTCCACACTGTCGACATGGCAACGTGATTGTTCGTTAAAATGTTTTTGGTCTTTTGACTCATTAGGCCGAACACAGAAAGTGCTTTTTTTGCTGTTTTCGGCTGATTAATTTCGGTAGCTGAATGTTCGGTGCATCCCTACTTGTTTGGTCTATAAATGGTCATTAAAAAAAGTGAAATAAAAATTTTCTCAAGCCCATCTATGATCTCCAAATGTCTTGTTTTCCGCAGAAAATTACAGTAAATGTAGGATAATCAACTCTGAGGTTTAAACATTTTAACCTGACTGAGAGTCGGCAGTCAGACTAGCTACAATACCGGTCAAAGTTGTTTTTTAGTTCTTCTGTAAAGTTCAGTGAAAAACCTTAAATGATCCCAAAGTCAGAAGTTAAAAGTTAAAAACAACGTTTACGTCACCAAAACAGAGATTTTCAGATCTAAATTTAAGGGCTGCAGAAATGTGTTTACTTTCCTTACACTGCTGCAGAATAACTTCACGTTGTTAACTCATCGCTTGATCCCTTAAAATATCTGAAATTTACAATATTTCTCAATTTTGCCGACATAAACACATTTCTACATTTAACACCTTGAACATAATTTAATTGTTAATTTTTCGATCTGAAAATGTTTTGGTGACGTAAACTCTCGTTACTCCTCACTTCCTTCTGACAGTATTTAGATTTTGGAGGACAGGAAAGTACTCACAGCAATCAGAGTGGGAGGAACGACGGGCTCCTGAGCTCTGGTGGGAACTGCAGCCGCCTCCTGAGGAAAACAACAACAACACGAGTCAACAACGACAAACAACAAGGTGTTTCCCAGAGATGGCGTTCTGTGAGGATGGAGGGGGGGAAGCCGGTTAGGACAGATAAAAACCCTGCAGAGAGGACAGAGGGGAGGAGGTCAACAGCTCGGGACAGGAAGAGGAAGAAGAAGAAGCAGCGGAGGGGTCTTCGTGATGATGATGATGATTGGCTGCTGCGTTACAGTGAAGAAGGTCAAACGCAGGTGACAGTCCACACGGGGTTAAATTAGGGGGAAGTGAAGGGAGGATGACGGCGACGGGGGTCGGACCAACCTGTGGCTCCCAGTCCTCAAACTCCTCCTCACTCACTGCATAAGCTCCGCCCGGCTGTAACTCAAACTGACTCTGGTATCGGACGTCTTTAAACGGCGGTGGGAGGGGCTCCGACGTCGCCCGCACCTCCACCGCTCTGCGTGACGGACTGGGAGACTTGACGGGCTTGATGATCTTCCTGGGAGAGGAGGATCTTAGCTCTTTCTGCAGAGTGGCGATAGCAGAGCCAGCGATGGACACCTGATCGAGCCAAACGAGAAGAGCGTTAACGGAAACAAACGCTCTCAAAGTCCAAAGAGCGGCGGAGAGAGACTCTGAGTGAAGGCAGGAAGTCACAGCAGGACTCGAGACATTGAATTATATTATATAAAAAAAGACATAAATATACAAACATAAATAAAGCAAAAAAATAACTCATCGCGATAAAAAATGTCTTATCATTAGATATCGATATTTATCACGATAAATGTAAAATCATTATTTCCTTCTCAGAACAAACACTTGATTGAATATTATAAAATCTTTTTTCAGTTCTTTTTCCTCAACAAAATAAATATCTTAATAGAAAAAGTAAGTGTTAAATCATTTGTGGGTCAAACATTTATTTTGTTGTTATGGAGGAAAGATGTATTGCGATAAATATCATTATTGTTTCATTGTCCAGCACTAGTTTGAGGGCTTTTACACAAAGTATTGTGTAAAAAAAGAAATCAGTTTTAACGTCTACTTTGTAATCTGTTGCATTTAGGATGCTGATATTTTATAACTGAGATGAAATTAGATGAGGATAAAAATATGTAACTGGGATTCCGCATATATGTAACTACAGTTACAAATATTTCCTGTTTTTGTTCCTGTTGTGTTTTATTGTTAGTTTTTAATATTGAGCTTAAATACAAAAACACAATATTCGATATTGTCAGGTGTTGCGTGGTGATCAAATAACACACAATTTTGTAAAAAAAAATTAAAAAAGATAAAACAAAACAGATTTAAATTTTAGCACAATTTTGAGTAATACATTTTTTTTTAAACTGTAGATACTGTTTTTAAAATCTTTTTCCAAATTGCAGCATGTAAAGCCTTCAGATCCAAGACCAAACACCTCAGAGTCTCCAGCCTCAGAGAGCACGTAGCACGCTGTGGAGGCATCAGGTCAAATGGTTCCGTCTCAAAAGACAAGAACCAGTGCAGTAACATCCCTTTCCACAGGATCACACACAAACCGTGATGAGTGAACGGCGTGAAAGTTTAGCGTGTCGGATGCTGTGAGCAGGAAACCAGAGTGAATCACACCACAGAACAGAGTGGAGTCCGTGTGTTAACATTTGTTAAAGATGAAATGGCGGGTTTGGGGATGACGGCGGCCTGCAGCTCCCCTTCCTTACCTCGTGGCTCGGTTCATGTTTAGGAACAGAAACTTTAGAAACTGTGAAATGTGGGACTGGAGACGGGGCGACGCCGGAGTCCACGTGGGTGGAGATCTCTGTTGTTGTCTGAATCTGGAGCAGAGTTTATTCAGCGGTTAAGAAGACTCGACTCTTATTGTCAGACATAACATCTGTTATGAATTCAGCAAACTCCTCCGACCTGGGAGACCTGGACCCGGCGCTGCTCTGAGGCGGCAGCGACGGCAGCCGGCGGTTCAGCAGGCAGCGTTTTAGCTACGACGACATGTTTCACTGCAGTCGCCGCCGCCTGCTGCTTCAGCTCCGCCTCTACGGCCTCCTCCTCCTCAGCTCGCCCGCCCTCCACACGCGCGGGCAGGCGGACCCGAGCGAGGTCAACGGCCGCCACCACTGTGGCCACCGCCCCGGCTTTCACCCCTCCCTCAGCCTGGAGACACAAAAAGCAGCACATAGATCTGAGGACAGGAAGTCGGGAGGAAGATGTTCAACGAAAAGCCCCGAAGACTGAAAGAAAATACTTCCATAATATCCGAGGAAGGTTCAAATCAAGGGTCAGATTATCTACACAGGAGAAGAAACAAGAATGACTGAAGCCATGAAGCCGAGCGGCATGCAGCTCTGCAGAGACACGTGCAGTTTACTCTGCCAGTGAAGCCAGAACAAGATGGAGAATAAGATACAGACGGAGGGAAGAAAAGCACAGTGAGGACCTTTTAAACAAACCCCATGACTTCAGCAGATTTATGCAAATGTATTTTTTGTCACATATAACTAGGGATGGGAATCGCTGGTACCGACAGAAACAGCCCAGTATCGAGTGGAATCCAAACGTCAGAACTTCTTACTTACTTTTTGGAACCAGATCGCGGCAGAAAGTGACTATTTGTCTGGTTTTTCTTGCAGCCAAACAGGCAAGCAACACACCGAAAGAAAGAGAAGAGCTCGGCTTTTATTTCTCTTTACGTGGCTGCACCATAAACTGTATTAAAAAAGGCTGCACGCGCTCAGTCCACGCTGATTTTAACAGCCGCTCACCTTCGGCTGCGTCTCGGACACGTTCGTCACTGCTGCAGGTTTATCAGCACGAGCCGGGCTTCCCGTTGGTTTCATCTCCTGGGATCGTTTAAAACGTGTCTGGACATTTTTATTAGCTGTTCACATCACTTGTCACTGATCGATCAGCTGATTTTACTGGCTTGATGGGCTGGACGTGCGGCCTCTCTTTACTCTGTGAGTCTTTAGTTTAGAGACTCATTTTATACTCGGGTTTTATTATACAACTATTGTTCCATTTGTTGTGTCGTCTACTCTCTGTAGATTATCTACGTCTGTTATCATGTTTCTTATCGGTCTTTTAATTATTTTCTCATGAGGTCTTTTATGTAACAAATAAAAGAGATAACCTCGCTTACTTTCATGTCTTAACAGAATACTGGACCTTGGCCCGTCTTCAGCCCTGATGTACCGAGGTGTCCTCCCAGGCTCCACACCTCCACTGTTTTCATGTGGTTTGTTTTGAGCATGTTTGTATTTTCCTTTGTCTCATTTCACCCTGACCTGAGGTAAAGTTTCAGTTCCATCCTCAGCAGGTGGGGGTGAATCTAAGACAACCAAAAGCTGCAGCGTTGTCCTTTTTTGGTAATAACTCTAGTCTTCTATGTCTTAAATATCAATGTCAAGGCTTCTAGGACAAGTCCTGTACTAGTGTTGGACTATACAGGCTTACAGTTATTAAATTAATAAATTCTCTGATTCCAGCGTCTTAAATGTGAATATTTTCTGGTTTCTTTCCTCCTCTGCGACAGTGAACTGAATATATTTCGGTTTTGGACAAAAGAAGACATTTGAGGACGTCAACTCAAGCTTTGGGAAACCCGGTTTGGCAATTTTTACAATTTTATGGACCTACCAACTGATTGATTAATCGATAAAATAACCGACAGAATAATCGTCAGTTGTAGTCCTGCCGCTCAGAGACTCAGCGAGCTAACCCAGCGACAGCCGCCAGAAGACTTTCACATCTTTGTTTTGTTTCTGTGGAGTCTGAATAAAGTGTGTTTTACAACAAGTTAATAATTTGTTTGGTTACAGAGATATTTTTCTGTTTGAGAGGGGAAACATCTGAAGAGAGGAACATGTGAGCGTGCGGTTAAGGTGAAAAAAGGTCCTCTCGTGGTCCGACAGAACGAAGTGACAGAAAATAAACAAACTAACAAACAGGAAAGAGTGAAAAAATATGAATGAAGTGACAGTTTGAGCAGCAGTGATGGTGGCGGACTGTGGCGGTCTACCTGCTCTCCGGACACGGCGGCCTCATGCGGGCCCCGGCTGCGAGCCTGATCCACGGCCGCCACCACGGTAGCCACCGCCACGGTCTTATGGTCCTGGGGAACATGCTCGTCCTGACGCATTCACATCACAGCAACACGTCAACACATGTTCACGCTACACCAACAACACACAGGCAGAGCCGGGCCGAGGTACTGAGTTCACTGCTGACTCACTAGTCAAGCTCAACAACACGTTCACACCAGACGAGTTCACCCTGACTGTGTTTCACTGAGCGAGCCTGAATAGTTTGGATGCACTGAATAAAACCTCCTCAGCCTGCATGCAGCTTCACATTAAAGAGGCGGCTCCACCGTCCTCACCTCTCTGGTGGCGGTGACCTGCTGCTCCCAGTGCTTCTCCATGTGAAGCTGGGCGGCGCTGCTCACGCTGGTCATGCTGGACATGCTGGACATGCTGGTGTAGCTGGCTTCAGCCACGTAGTCGCCCTGCTTCCAGGGAGGCAGGACCTCCGCAGAGGCAGAAATCTGCAAGAGGAAGGCAAAAGTTTATCACACCTTTTCCTCAAGCCAATCATACATGTGGCGCTGCACTAGTGGCAACCTGCTGCTCTCACAAGTGAAGCCAGTGCTGAAGCACCTTAAACCTGCGTCCTCTCCAGCAGCCAGCAGGGGGCGACTCCAGCGGCTGCAGAAAGAAACTGTTGCTACTTGTCAGCCGATTTATTCCCTCAGTAAACACTTTCCTGATGAGTTTATGGTCTCAGTCGCTAGTTTCAAGTCTTCTTCAACACAGTATGATGTTCATTTAGTAAATTATGGTCCCATTTAGAGGAACAGAGACCAGGAAGCAGGGGAGGCTTTAAGGCGGGGCTACAAGCTGATTGGCGACCTGTCAATCAGAATAGAGGCGACTCGTATCCGCTGCTCTGTGTACATTTAACCAGCGCCGCTGAAAAAGCTCATCAGGAGTCGGCTGCTCATTTTTCAGTAAGTACGTTTAGTTTTAAGCCTGTTTGTCGCTAGCTAAACTGAGCATCCCCCGCCAATGCGTCTTGCTAACCAAGCTAGCTAGCTCCACCCTCATGTCCAAATATGGTCACGCCTGGTTCCAAAAAAACAAGATGGCGACCACCAAAATACCAAACTGTAGGCTTTAACATGACAGAGTCCACAAACCAACGGGGGGACATCACTTCTTTTATAGCGTCGGCGCTGTGATCGCATTGTCACAGAGGCTGTTTACATGTTTACAGGACGAGTAGAAATGACGTTCAGAAGAGATTTGAAATTCATAATAAAGCTAAAACCCCACAGGATGTGCCTCAGTGGCAGGTACGATACTTTTACCTACAAGGTGGTGGCGTCAACATTTAGCGATAGCAGTGCGTTGGAAGAACTAGCTTGTGTGAACACTAGAGCTGCAACGATTAATTGAATAATCAATTAGTTGTTCACTATTATATTAATCGTCTATTTTGATAATCGATTAATTGGCTTGAGTCAATTTTTTTGGGTGAAAAAATCTCCAATTCCAGCTTCTTAAATGTGACTATTTTCAGGACAAGACATCTGAGGACGTCGCCTCTATGCTTTGAGAAACACTGGTCGCCATTTATCACATTTTCTGACATTTTATAGACCAACTAATGCATTAACTGATAAACTAATCTGCAGATTCATCGAGAAAGAAAATAACCGTTAGTTGCACCCTTGGTGAGTCAGAGTGTTTAAAGTCAGAGTGTTGACTTCAGTAAACATGTCACATCAGCTGGTGTGAAAACGGCTGCTGGGCGTTAGAAGTGTCGTTGACCTGGATGTGAACTCACCTGTTTGCGGGTCATGATGGGGGACTTGACCGGTCTGATGGGAGAGACGGACAGTCTGGCGGAAGGAGAGACGGGTCTGTGGAGGACAAAGACGACACACGATACTTAAGTATTCTGTTTCATGAATTCTCCGACAGATATGCTGCTTCTGAGATTCTTTGCCAGCGTGGATCACCATCTTGCATGGCCTGCTCAGGGGCCGCGGTCGTACCTGACGGCTGCGGGCGTCGGCCCTTTCACGTGTCTGACAGGTGAAGGCGACTGCTGGCGTCCTCCCGCCACCTTGGAAACGAAGGACGGCGGGGACCTGGAGGTCGGCTTCGGGGGAACCCGCGGGGGAGTCTTGTGAGCCAAATGCTGAGTCATCATTCCTCCTTCCACGTGCATCTCCATCATGGTGGTGGCTTGGAAACTCGCCTCCACCTTCTGAAGGGGAAACGTCACGTAATGAGCGATTTGTTTTATGGAGACATCTGTTAATGAATCCTTAAAGTAAGAACGTCTCACCCTCTGTGCTCGGGTCTGGGAAGTCGTCATCTGGGATGTGGACACAATAGTCTTGGTTTTCTTAGCAGGTACAGCTTCTTCACCTGCAGCAGAAACACACGCAGGTTTGGGATGATCCAGATACGAAACTAAACAACAACTAAACTTTGTCTTTAAAGATGGTGGATCTTAAATTTGCTGATTGAAAAAGAGTCTGGAGGTCCTCACCCTGAACCAGCAGCTCGGCGGTGGACGTGGCCCGTCCGCTGCTGTTGGTGGCGGTCACAGAATATGTCCCAGAATCCTCTGGGAAGGCCTCAGCGATCAGCAGACTGTACAGGTCTCCTTCCTGGAGGATCCTGAAGTCCGCCGAGCTCTGGATCTCGGCTCCCTCTCTGTAGAACTTCACCACAGGTGTTGGGATTCCTGTGACTCGGACGTCCAGCCTCACCTGGCTGCCCTGTCGCACCGTGGAGCTCTGCAGTCTCTGAAGGAAGTTTGGAGGCGCCGTCTCGGCTGCAGAGACAATAAACACGTCTCATTAGCCCGGGTTTACTTAGTCGTAGTTTCACAAGACATTTTTCAGACAATCAATCAACAAAAACTGAATTTAAAAGAGTAAAAAACTGTAAAATGTGATGTCTTTAAATGTCTAACTGTTCAAAACCCAAATATTCAGTTTAATCAGGTGCATTTAAACTGTGTCATCATTGTGGGAAAACTACACAGCTGCAGCCAGAAAATCCATGTTGGAAATTAAACAAAATCTATTTCACACACGAGGATTGAATGAGAGTTAAGTTGTAAAGATGGCGAGTCCGAGTCCAGGCCAGAAACAAGTACCCAGTACGGCGTAAAGATGAACAGGATAAACTCTGATCCTGAACCAGTTGATGTTTGGAGTCTTGTTCCTCAGGATGTGAGATCCTTACTGGCTCAAGTTCAAGCTGTTAATCACGTAATAAACTTGTGATTCCTCTTAAGGAAAGTTATGCTGCAGCAGCTGCGTCTATTTTGGGTTTATCACTGGGTTAAGTAACAGGCCACGCCCCCTCGCCTGACAGCGGGACAAATTAAGACTCTCATCACTCTCATCTACGGAGAGTGCAGATGAACGATTGTGTTGTCATTGCTATAATACGTTCTTTGTATTTATTTGATTGATTGCCCCTTCAAACCCTGGATCCCTGGGCCCCTGGGATCCCTGGGCCCTCTCTCACCTGTAACCAGGAGTTCTGTATTAAAGTCTACCTGAGCGCTCACCTGGAACAGAGAAAATAATAATAAGATAATACTAAAACAAAGACGGTTAGCTCCATGGTATAATACTGAAACTCGCAAATTAAAGCAAATATCGCAGAAAATTCTCATTCAATTTGGCAAGATAGTCTTAAAACTTATAGGAAGGCCCTCCTTAACGCTAGAGCAGCGTACTACTCGTCATTAATAGAGGAAAAGAGGAACAACCCCAGGTTTCTTTTCAGCACTGTAGCCAGGCTGACAGAGAGTCACAGCTCTATTGGGCCAAGTATTCCCATAGCTCTCAGTAGTTACGACTTCATGAGCTTCTTTAATGATAAAATTCTAGCTATTAGAGACAAAATTCACCAAGACCTGCCCTCAACTGGCACCAATTTATCTCTAAACTCAGGAACCTTAGAAACAGCTGTAGAACCAGATATATGTTTAGACTGTTTTGCTTCCCTCAATCTTTACCAACTAACTTCAATAATTTCTTCATCTAAACCATCAACCTGCCTCTTAGACCCCATCCCGACTAGGCTGCTTAAAGATGTTTTACCCTTAGTCAGCACTTCTATACTAGATATGATCAATCTATCTTTATCAACAGGCTATGTACCACAGTACTTTAAAGTAGCTGTAATTAAACCTCTTCTGAAAAAGCCCAAACTTGATCCGGATGTTTTAGCCAACTATAGACCTATATCTAACCTTCCATTTCTCTCTAAGATTCTGGAGAAAGCAGTTGCTAAACAGCTGTGTGACTTTCTACAGAGCAATAGTTTATTTGAGGATTTTCAGTCAGGATTTAGAGCTCATCATAGCACAGAGACAGCACTGGTGAAAATTACTAATGACCTCCTTATTGCATCAGACAAAGGACTTGTCTCTGTACTGGTTTTATTAGATCTTAGTGCTGCATTTGATACCATTGACCATCAGATCCTATTGCAGAGACTGGAATATTTCATTGGCATTAAAGGAACCGCTGTAAGCTGGTTTAAGTCCTATTTATCAGATCGATTTCAGTCCTCCATGCACGCCAAAGTTACTCATGGAGTTCCACAAGGATCTGTCCTCGGACCAATCCTCTTCACTTTATATATGCTTCCCTTAGGCAATATTATCAGGAAACATTCCATAAGCTTTCATTGTTATGCAGATGATACTCAGTTATATCTATCGATCAAGCCAGATGAAACTCATCAGTTAGCTAAACTTCAAATGTGCCTTCAGGATGTTAAAACCTGGATGACCTGTAATTTTCTCATGTTCAACTCCGATAAAACTGAAGTTATTGCTCTGGGGCCTAAGCACCTCCGTGACGCATTATCTAAAGATATAGTTTCCCTGGATGGCATCGCCCTGGCCTCCAGCACCACTGTGAGGAATCTTGGAGTTATCTTTGATCAGGACATGTCGTTTAAGTTTCACATTAAGCAAATTTCAAGGACCGCCTTTTTTCACCTACGTAATATTGCGAAAATCAGGAACATCCTGTCTAAAAATGATGCAGAAAAACTAGTCCATGCATTTGTTACTTCTAGGCTGGATTACTGCAATTCCTTATTATCAGGCTGCTCGAAAAAGTCCATTAAGACTCTTCAGCTGATTCAGAATGCTGCAGCACGTGTTCTGACAGGAACCAGGAAAAGAGATCACATTTCTCCTGTTTTAGCTTCTTTGCATTGGCTTCCAGTAAAATCCAGAATAGAATTTAAAATCATTCTTCTTACCTACAAAGCTCTTAATGGTCAGGCACCATCTTATCTTAAAGAGCTCATAGTACCTTACTACCCCACCAGAGCACTGCGCTCCCAGAATGCAGGGTTACTTGTGGTTCCTAGAGTCTCCAAAAGTAGACTAGGAGCCAGAGCGTTCAGCTATCAAGCTCCTCTCCTGTGGAACCAGGTTCCAGTTTGGGTTCAGGAGGCAGACACCATCTCCACATTTAAGAGTAGGCTTAAGACTTTCCTCTTTGATAAAGCTTATAGTTAGGGCTGGCTCAGGTGAGTCCTGAACCATCCCTTAGTTATGCTGCTATAGGCCTAGACTGCCGGGGGATTTCCCATGATGCACTGAGCTCCTCTCTCCTCTACTTTCTCTCCCTCTGTTTGCAACCTCATCCCATTATTGCATGTTACTAACACAACTTCTCCCCTTTCCGGTAGTCTTGTGCTTTCTCGTCCCTCTCCTCTCTCCTCCTATCACTTCCTGCAGGTGTTTCTGGCTCTGGAGCTGTGGAGTCTGGATCTGTGGTTGCGGGTCACCTGCTGCCCCCGTGTTCTACTAGTCCTATTATTATTATTATTGTTATTATAATCATTAACATTACGATTGTTATCATTAACACTACTATAAATATCTGTACCATTTTTCATTTAGTCTATATCAACATCACCTTTACTGTCTGTACCTCCATGTGTATTATCCTTCCATCTCTCTCTCTCTCTCTCACCTGTAACCAGGAGTTCGGCGGTGCTCGTGGCTTGTCCAGCGCCGTTGGTGGCTCTGACAGAAAATCTCCCGCTGTGTGCGGCGGTCACAGCGGGGATCCTCAGAACAGCGCGGCCGTCGCTGAACGAGATCTGAATGCCGGGCAAAGCGGCGGCGGAAAGAACCTGGCCATCACGGAACCAGCTCACCTCAGGAACTGGAGAACCTGCAGAGGAGAGAAGAACCCGACCGGTCTGATGTCAGAGTAACCAGAGATCCTTACTCACTGAGGGGACGCTCCAACATTCATCAGGAAATAAAATTAAATGTTAAAAAGCCCAGAATCAGATGACAAGAGGGCTATCTCTTTCATCTCTTTGTGTCCAGTACAGAGATAGAGCCAGGACATGTTTAGCCTAGCTTAGCAGTTTGCCCCTGCTTCCAGTCTTTGTGCTAAGCTAGGCTAAAAACATTTTGGTATAGCAACAGTTAGCTACAAACATCTACCACATAATAAAATCCAACACCTAGTTTTAGCTAATGTTAATATTTGTTAACGTTAGCTAATAACACTCCACTGATTATGCGTGCAGTTTTACGGCTACACTTGTTAGCACTTACCGCGTGCTTTCAGTCTTTGTGCTAAGCTAGGCTAAACACATGTTGGTATAACACCAGTTAGCTACAAACAGCTACCACATCATTAAATACAACACCCGGTTTTTGCTACACTACATTGATTATGATAGCGGTTTTGTGACTACACTTGTTAGCAGTTTCCCCTTGCTACAGTCTTTGTGCTAAGCTAGGCTAATTACATCTTGGACTTCTCTCTGTACTGTACAGAGATTAAACTGATATCCATCTTTTTATCTGACTCTGAAGAAGACAAGAAAAACAAGAGGATTAAGAAGCAAAATGTTAATTTAAACAAATATTAACCCTCCAAAATGACTAAAGCACTTTTAACACTTATTATTAAGCTAGTTCAATATTTCTGGATTAGCTGATCCATTACACCACGAGACTTTAAGTAATATTAACAATTAAAAAGCTTTGAGGGTAAGAATAAAATGGACTGTAACATTCTCCAACTTTATTCCGTCACTCTTTTTTTTTACAAAAAGGTTTTACATTTAAAAGGGAAATAAAAAAGTTTAGAAACAACATCAATTTGACTTTAGGGCTAATCCTCAGCACAGAAAGCTCTAGAAAAACATTTGAGCTCTGGAAAACTTCCTTACCACTAACTTGAGCCTCGAACGTCGCGGCACTACCCTCTAGTGCCACGACGCTCTGCAGCGGCTGTGTGAACGTCGGCGCCTGTGTTGACATGTTGGTCGGCACCCTGCAGAGACAAACAAACAAACAAACATGGTCAGAACAAACTTTTAAAGCAGGAGCACGAGAGCAAGAACCTTCTAGATATCTCACTCGGAAACAAAAACATTACCCTTCTACTTCCATTAATAATCAATTTTATATACATTTAATTATGGCACAGTTGTATTTTTCTGACCGTCTTTGTTGCAGTAACCAACAACAAACACAAGGGGTGCTCCCACACACTGACTGGACACAGGAGCATGCTGGGAATTATACTTTAACAATAGATGATGGGTGGGCAAAGATCTTTATGTTGGAAGAGACAGAATATTTTACTTTTTAATGAAAATTAGAGTGACAAAGTAGCTTCTATAAATTGACACTGACGACTCATTTCACTCGAGAAGAAACCACAACACTTTCAAAAAGGATCACTTCTCTCAGCTGCATCACCACACGATCAAAACATGACTGAATCATTTTTACCATCCAGAGTGAGATTCCAGTTTCTGTATTCTGTGGCCACGTATCTCAACTAAAAAACCTTTTGGTAGCAACTTAAATGAGTCCGTGCAAGAGGACTGAAAACGACAAAGAATACAAAAGTCTGATCAGATTCAAGGTTTTCATTGTCAGACAACTTAGTTTTTAGGCATTTGCCTCAGAATCCAATCACCCATAACACATAAGCCCCCTGAGCCACTGCATGCATATGTAGATATCTGGTCTGGGGCAAATAAAATTTGCGTACAAAATACAGTTAAATACCGTATCAGTAAAATACAAGTTACACTTCAGCAGTAGTACTTAGTGTTTTGCGTTTGTAGCTGCATCATCATCGTTTGTTGTTAACTTTGATCATAGTTCCAGTTTTAGTCCAACTCTGGACATCGACACAGCAGAACCGAAAATATCCTTTTTTATTCTACACTTTCAGACTGTGTTGTATGACACAGTTCTTCTGCTTTTGACAACACGTGTCCAGGACTGATCCCCAGCGTTGTCCCTGACGTTTACACCGTCCACCAACTGTTACCAAGTTGGACAACGTCTGACATGAAGATAAAAAAAAAAGAAACTAAGAATTAGAAACTGAATCATGAACTAACAGCGGCGGGAATGAGCTGGACGATGCTCTCCTGTTCAAACAGCTCAACAGGAACTATGTGAGCACCAAAACACAAAGACGTGTGACGTTCTTTCAACGCGTCTGAAGCCAGACCCGGGTCATGGTCGTCCTCCTCCAACTCTGAGACTCACGTAGTTTTATTTCTATAAACTCAGCAAAACCTTTAACCACAGGAGATCAAAGCCTCGTGTGTGTTGGGAAGAACCGTCAGCTTCTCCTTTAGCCTCACGTGTTGCTGAAGTCTGAAGGAAAGTAAAGAGGATTTGTTGGCTGGATATCAAACCAGTTTCTCATTTAAATCATAATTTTATTCAGACAAACCTTTCGAACGGCTCCCTGTGTTCAGAGAACACTTAACATTTGAGGACTTTTTGTTTTGTAGAAGAAACATTTATCCCCAGTCCTGAATCCGTGGCCACATCACATGATTTATTGGTGATCACTACGTCAGCTGATCAGTAGACAGATCATCTGTCTCTGTAACAGCGTCTGTCCACCAGAGGGCGCTGACAAGTCGATTTTACACTGTGACACTACAGATCTGGGTCACTATTCTTAAAAAAACAACTCATTTCCATCTTAAAAGCGTTTTAACATGTAAATATGTGTTTTTTACGTTAAATGTTAATGAACTAATACTGGCTTATATATTTATACGTGTATTTGTCCAGAACCGCTCGGTACAAGACGTTCAGTTCAAACATGTCATTTATGTTCTGGTTTGTAAAGTGTCCCTGGCTGCCTCCAGAGGTGCTTAATATTATAATTCTTAATATTAACAATAATTATCACAGCTCACAGCTGATTTGCACTGTGCCAAAGTCTCTACTAATGCTGTAGGAGTGTTTATCTCTGCAGACAAATATTGCACATATTATTAATCTTTGTTATTCTTCTATATTTTGTTCATTTACATTTATATAAATACAACATCCTCTCCCGCTGCAATCGTCTGCACAACACAAACCCAGAGTAATGCACATGTAAATATTCTCTGCACATAGTGGAAGAATTATTCATTCTTTTATAACTTGCATTTGTCTAATCCATATTTATATATTTCTACATTTATTTGTCTGCGTGTCGCATCTTATCACCAGAGCAAATTCCTTGTATGCATAAAATACTACAATGCAATAAAGCTCCTTCTGGTTCTGGTTCTGTTTCTGAGACCGTGCTCATCGAAGAGAATACAGGATTTAAGCGTTTGGTCGTCAGTAGCCGCCTTTCCATCTAAAAAAGAGAAAATGTGAATTAGCGGTGTTTCCTTCAACTGGTTAGGTTGGACTTAAAGACCGTGGAGGTCTTCAGGAATGTTATGAGAACATCTGGGAAGACGCCGACAGTGGAAACAGCTGATCAGTCATGTGAGGTAAATGTTCCCATCTCCTGTTTAGCGCTTTAACTCTTCTTCTTCAAAAAAGGCAAAAACCACCTCAAGCGAGTGTAAAAACTTTTGGAAAGCGGCGCCGTGCTGCAGCTGCGGCGTGCTGCCTTGGTAAAGGAGCTGCAGCTGTTCACAGTCATCTGCAGGTCTTATCACCGAGCCTTGCTGACATCTGCTCGGCAATAATCCAGCATTTCAGAGCTTTGACTGCTGCAGTGAGACTGATATGTTATTTTCTGCAGAACTGAAAGCGTTCTGAACCGTCAACGCTGTGCACCGTGAGATCTGTGGAAACACCTAATGTCCTTTTACAAAACATCAAACCCTCTGCAGGCTCTGTGACAGCGAGACTCGGCGGTTTGATCCCCTCAGGGTTTATTTTTAGCAGCTGTCCCTGGAGGCGGACCGGGCTCCGCGGGGTCTGGCTGATAAACCACCAGCTGATCCACCGCAGACCTCGGAGCAGATTTCAACACCTGTCGACCCCTGAGGGGAACCGTTCAGATTCAGTCGTCTTCAGTTTCGCTTCAGTTTGTTTGTTTCACTTGTTCCAATTCTACTGTAGTTTTCTGTTCTAATGTATATCTGAGACATAATAAGCAAGTTTAAAGATGACCTTTTATGAAAACAGAAATATATAAAGACAGTAATTCAGCGCTAAATGTAACAAGACAGAGATTAACTCTAATATTTCATTTGTCCTGAACTCTTTATATTTTCAGCTCAGATAAAAGGTTTTTAAACAACAGGCTTCAATAAATCAACAACAACATGTCTGAAACGCTCAGCGTCACTTCGTGTACAGTAACAGCAGGTCCGAGCGACACCTCCCTCCGTCTGGTCACCGCAAAACATCTGACGAGCCAATCAGGATCCAACCTGGTCTGCAGGGACCTGGTCTGCAGGGACCTGGTCTGCAGGGACCTGGTCTGGCACCGGGACAGTTCCCTTTGCTCTCTTTCTTTGCTTTACTGACCGGCGCTCTGTGGCTGCGAGTCTGTGAATTATTTTCTCCATTAATTAATTAATCGTTTGGTTTATAAAATGTCAAAAAACACCAACAGGTTGTTTCCTTTCAAAATAAAACAGCTTGTGTTTCCTTTCAAAATAAAACAGCTTGTTACCTGAGACAATGAATTTTTTGAGCTCAGAAAATTAACTTAAAATCTGTCACAGATCAGAAACCTGATTCACACTTTCAGCACGCCGTTTGTGTTCAAAGATCAATATCTTTACTGACAGGGAGAGCGCGACAAAGTCCAGGACTTGTTTCCATCCTGGTCCCTGATGTTTCATCTCAACTTTCAAAATTCAAACGTAGCAGCGTTTATGATCAGAGCTACAGGTGGACATTAGATCAATCAGTCAAATAAAAAAAAGATATTAATCGATCGTCACTAAAACATCAGACTGGAGTCACTGTACTTAAGTCAGGGGCCAATCTTTACTGGCTCTGGTGGCCCTTGACGAACTTGTATTGGCCTGGTTATCCCTGCTTTGACCCACTTGGACCCATTTGGCCTGCACTAGACTGGGTTGGCTCCGATTGGTCCTGGTTGTTTCCTGTTTGGCTCTAAATGGCCCCTGGTGTTTCGGTACTGGCGCCAAGTTCAGTCTCAAAACATTTAGCACCGGTTTGCTGCGGTCTCCAGGTTGGACGACATAAGTAAGAATGTTTTGGTTTGGCGGGCGTGTCGGAGGCGTCACACAGAGGCTGACAGAGAGTTTCTGTCACCTTCCCAACAGCTGCTGCTTCCTGGTTATTAAAGGTTATAAACTCCTGAACATCCTGCAGGACTCAGCGGACACTGACGGACTGAAACAACAGCTGACATTTAGAAGAAATAAGTTTGTGCTCACAGTTCAAACCATCTTTTGTTGCGTTTCTTATAGAGTTTAGCTGCTCTGTCAAGTACTCAGCCTTTAATTTATTTAATCTTGCTGAAATAACCAGTTTATTCCATTAATCAATCATCAGAACTATTTTGATAATCGATGAAGTCATTTTTAAACATTTGTTGGTTCCAGTTTCTAAATGTGAAAACAAAAAGGATGAATTAAGATTAATTTAATAAACTTCCTCGTTAGTTGCAGCCCTGTTATGAAGCTAACAGACAGAGTTTATGGCTGTATGATAAATTAATGTCTTAATGAATCCATTGATGTAATGAAGGCATTTTATTTTTACTGGACTGAACGGTTCATTTAATCTATTCAAAGTACCGTAATACAAAACATGTTACAATCCAGTAATAAGAAGCGTTTCAAAAAGGTTAAAACTCGGAGAATGTTTATAAGATTTTGGGTCAGTTTATGGGTTTTCTGCCTTAAACTCTGGAGATGAAAACTCATTTTTACAATCTGTTCATTTATCCAGTGATTAACAGGAATGCAAAAACATTACTCTTTTAAAAAATGTGTGCATTTAAAAAAGGACAAATTTACTCATTAATTAACCACTAATACCAGATAAATCTGTTTTCTTTAAACACTAAGAAATCCTAAATAATATAATATATTCCAATCTGTTCTTATTCAAGGAGAAAACCCTGAAGTGTGATGAGTACAGTTACTGTATGAAGATTTCACCTCTGCTATTAATGCATTTGTCAAATAATATAAATGAACGAGTGGATTAAGAGGAAAGTTATGAAAATAAAAAGACCGTGTCAGAGCTGAGGATTCATTAAGAGTTTGGCTTCGCGTGTGCTCGTCACCTTGTTTGGGTTAATCTCCTTTAATTGAGCGGCTGATGGACAGCAGCAGAAAGAATCCGGCTGCTGCAGCAGTTAAATCCGGTTTTCAGTCTGAGTCCCTGAACGCCACGCGGATCCAGTTACAGCTAAACTTAACGTGATGACTCACCTGCGCGGCGGCGAACGCTCAACACCTCCAGGTACTAACATGTGTACAATTTAGAGGTACTTGTACTCGAGTCTACTTTTTCCTTCAGATTCGAGTTACTCTGCAAGAGACTTTATATGTTGACTGTTTTATAATCTCTCTCCAATGATGCTGATCTATAAATAAGAAACCTGCAGTGTAACAACGAGTCGTGAGACTGATGATGCTTCAGGACCTCACTTATTTGGTTTATTTATTTTAAACCAAACTGAAGGAAATTATTCTGTTAAAGCTGTTTAACCAGCAGTTTCTCACGTCAAGATTTACTCAGCTGTTTGTTTGTCTGATGGATTTATTATTTTGTCGACAGGTTTCGTCAGCTGTTTTCCTGTTTACTGTTGAAACAACACAAACTAAATCCACTGTGTTATGCATAATACACAGCACCTTCTGTTGATTTATTCAGATTTTATATTCAGTATTAAATCGTTTTTTGCTGTGTCACCATTTTTTTTAAATACCTGACTCATAAAAACGTCAGTAAAAGCTGTTTTAAAAGACAGGAAGATGTTTTTATGTTGAACCCAAACCCCGATGTGTAAATAAATACAAAACAAAAAGCTTCATTCAACAAACAATATTCTTATGAACAGGACTTCAGCCTAAATGATTCGACTCATCAGTCGTTATTTAATCAAAGCTTCAGCTCAAACTGTGACTCAGAGCCAAACAGCGCCGGTTCATCAGCTCCGACACCAGCTTCTCCCCTTCAGAATAAAATAAAAGCTGCAGGATCAAACACCGACACATCACGTGGCTTCCCTACACCAGGACTCTTCTAAGAGCTGCAGATCAGCCCGAGCCGCTCCACGCCAGGCCGCTAATATGAAAGCTAAAAATAACAAACAGACAGCTGTTGCTCGCCTCCAAAATAAAAGCTTCACTGATGTGCCCCTGCTTCCTCCTCCCAGCGCTCTGTGTAACGTAACGAGGAGGGGGGGGGGGTCTACCACAGGACACCAAGCACTAAAAATAACAACCACCCCCCAACACACACACACACCTCCGTTTGATTGACAGCCACCATGTGGCACATAGCTGGAGCAACTGATAGCCCTGCTGCTGATTCCCTTAAAAAGCCATCGGCCGCCCAGCTGACAGTCCAGCCCGATGCTATCAGGGCTATTCTGGGACGTCCCGTTATAACCTTCAGCATGGAAAAGCAGCAAAAAGCCTTCACACCTTCTGAAAAGTGCCTAAAACGTGAATGGGGTCCGGTGGGAGGGGTTGTTAGGAGACACAGGTGTGAACGCCGTCAGTCAGCTGCCGCTCGTCAATCAACACTCTGAAAACTTTAAAGACACTTACTTGTCTGCACAAGGATGCCCGGGATGCCCAGAGGGCTGTCTTCAGAAAGTCAAAAATCTCTTTATCCAGAAAAATTTAGTGGGAAATCCAAAAGGAGAACAAAGTGAGCCTCGAAGGAACCCCGACAACAAAAAAACAAAACTACAGGCCGTCAGCGCCGTGTAGTTTTGTTTTTCCTCCAGACAGCAGTTCCTCCAGCCGAGGCGTCCAGGCCGGGAACGCTGACTCTGCTCAGAGCAGGCAGCAGGGCGGCGGGGGGCTTTATACCGCTGTGACATCACACGGGGCAGGGCGTGCCATTGGTCAGCCCTGCAGGGCATCATGGGAGAACGGGGGAGCCATTTTATGCAGCCCGTCACCTGCAAGTCACTTTACTTTACTTAATCCCACAGATAATCCAGATGATTTTTATTGATTATTAATTAAACCTATAAAAACAGAGAAAGCAGCATCGAGTGGATCAGAACAGCTGAAATTATTTATTTAACTACTGACACATTTTAATCTTTAATGCTAATCGATTACTTGATTTCTAAGCAAAAAAACAGAAAACACTGGTTTTATTTTCTAATATTTGGTGGTTTTCTTCTTCTTCTGTGTCACCTGGAAAAAGAGATCATATCTCAGTCGGCTTCTATTAGTTTAAAAAAACAATAATTAAATGTAGTTCTATAGTTATATAATCACTAAAGACCAGTGATGGGCAGGTTACCTACAAAATGTAATACATTATAGATTATTAGTTACTGTCATGTGAAAGTAATCAGTTAGACTACAATAGTCTCTGAATCGTAAAGCTTTCCACTACTTTTGAGTTCCTTTCACTTTATTTAACAGGCGCATTATTCTGATGGTAAGAATGATAATGATAAGGTGATGATGCGTCTACTGATGTGCAGATCCCAGTTGTATCGTCTCCCCGTTCAGAAGGACGCTGTGCACATTTACGCACCAGGTCCAGCAGCATAACGTCTCTGATTATTTGAATCTCTGGACAGGCTCGGTCAGGATGAGCTGACAGCAGCCTCTCTGATCAGGACAGGAACTCGTTAAAGCACAAACACACACGATCTATTTACCCATTTACCCACGATCCATCAGGGGAGCTGCCGTCGTAAGAGCGTCTAGAGAGACAGAGGACAGGAAGAGACAGAGCTGCACTTTCTAACCTCAGGCCCTAAATATAAAACAGACAAAAACACTTTGCAAACATTTCCTAATTATACCTGAATTCATATCAGACTCACAGAAACTCCCCTATTTACTGGGAGAAATGCCAGAATGTCAAATAACTGCTGCAAAATAAACCTCCTCATGCCACAAACTGAGGACAACGGTGGGAACTGTAAATAGATAATTATTATTTTGATTGTTTGATATTTTAGTAATTGTTTTGTTTTTAAATTTCACATTTGATTCTGATTGTTCTAGTTTAGTTTTGTTTGTTTTTTTAAATTATTTTTTGTCTATTGATACACACACACATCTACTACTTACTATTTTATTTTAATTTGTAATATATTTTTATTTTTTACCACACACATGCACTTAATGTATACTTTATTTATTTTAATTTAATATATTATTTTAATTTTCTAACACATTTACAGCTTTATCTATTTTATTTTTATATAATAACACACACACGTTACCGTTTCATTTATTTTTGTTATTTTAATTTTTTTTATTACCACACTCACACACGCTTAATGTTTCATTTATTTACTTTTAATATTTATTTTTTTATATTTTATATACTTTTTATTATTATTTTATTTTTTATTAACAAACAAAAACACAACTTTTACTGTTTTATTGACTTATTTAATGATTGTTCTTCTGTAATCTATCTGCAGCTTTGGCAACACTGTAAAGCTGATTTGAATAGAACTGGATTTCTACCTCAGGTCAAATTAACATAAAGACAGAACAGCAGCTTCTCTGTGACAGTAAACTGAATATCCTCAGTTCTGGACGTTAAAAGACATTTGAGGACGTCACTTTCTTCAAACACTCCTCGAGGTTTTTCACCATTTTCTGGACCAAACAACTCGATGATGAAAATAATCGTTTGCTCCAATCAGCTTCAGGATCACTGATGTTGGCCTGAGTGAAGACAGGTAACTCACCTGCTGAAGTTTCCCAGCATGCACGTGGCGGCCGGAGACGGGCCCCTTTCCTCTGTGCTCGTGTCATAACCATAACCCCAGGCGAGCCAATCAGATCGCTGCTCAGCTGACCCTGTCAATCAAAGTGTCCAAAATCACAAAGCTGGTCCTGCAAATGTTTAGTACAGGACTGTCATTCAGTCCACTTCTCTCCTTCAACAGATTATAATAACCAGCCTGTTCTTATTCTTTACTGAACTATTTGTTTTTACTGTGTGTCTTTCATATTTTGTTTTTTATAGCAAGCACTGGAGGTTTCTGTCCTCAGCTCACCTGTGTGCCAGTCACACTCTGTGATAAAGGACACAGTAACACATTAAATACGTTAGCTTCTGATTCTGCAGTTAAGGGAAAGTTAATTTAACACTGCTCAGTGATGTTTTTTTGCACCTCTTACTTCTGTGAAAGACGTTGAAATGTGTGAACAGCTGTCTGAGCCACTTTTTAGGATTTCTAAAACATTTATTTTATCAGGGAAAATTAAATCCCTCCTTTTGTCTTTTCTTTTTTTGCATGTAACCCACATTAGAACAGGTCCAGATAAAAACCACTGTACCTACAGCTGTCAGATCTGGACTAGATTGTCCCAGAGAGGCTAAAGTTTCTGTAAAACACAAGTTCAGATTTGTGAAACCTTTCTTCTATTTGTGAAAATGGAAACAAAAAGGGCAACTTCACAGTCTTTAAGCTCTTAATCCAAAAAATATGTACATTCAGAGACAATACTACATAAAGAAAACTAACATAAATCACACTATTATACAGCCGAGTGGGATCCTTCATCATTTAAAGCAGTTTAAAGGTGGAAAATAAGCTAAAAACTTTAGTATCGATGATCCTGTGAACCTATTTGAAGGGGAAAGAAATTTAAATTACAGAATAACAAAGGGCGACCAGACGTTGTGTTAATCATAGACTGTAAAAGGTGTTAGCAGACCTCAGTCTCTTTACGTCTCCAGCTGCTTTTATCTGGATCAAACAGAGTAACAGCAAAGGTTTGTCTTTGTGAAACTTATAATGAGAGTTTGTAGTTTATAGCGTAACCAGGCCGGACATTTAGTGATTCTGTAGTAACGTATATTGTCTGCTATGGAGCAGAAGGGAGTTACAAAATTCAATTTCACTCTATAACTTCTTAATTGTGAGAATAAACCTGCCTACATGAGAGGAAATAAGTTGTTGTAGATGGATTATGTGTTTGGTAGGCGTGTCTAATATCTTTCTTTACATTTAGAAAACTTGCTGCTGAGTTAAATATAAAATAAGGACATCTTATACTTTTGACTCTACATTATTTAACTTCCTGTGTCCCAACCAATCCAGTCCTTTTTACCTGTTGAAATAGCTTTCGATGACCAAAACAACACATAAAATGCAGTATCCTACTTGCCAGAAAGTGACTGCAGCGTATTATTATTCTGCCTCAAAATAATTTGATTTCATTCACAAGAGTTGTATTTAAAAGATTATAAAAACATCCCCCTTTTTTATTTCATGCAAGTAATAATAACATTATATTTTTTAATCACATACTGACCACCAAACCAAAAATGTGCCCGGTTTTCATGTCAGAAATCAGGTCACCTGAGACTAACAGCATCATTTAGTCCACAGGTGTGATCATTAAATACAATAAGAACAGCTAACGTTAGCTTAATAAGCTAGCCCCTGTGGAACCTCAGCGTGACACACCAGCCTACAAGGGACAAATCGAAAATGTCTTTTTTGACCTGTAATCCAACAGGAGGATCAGAGTTTACTTATATTCTAGAGATCCCACTGATGTTTTAGTCACTTTTTGCCCGGGCCGAACCCGAAGTTCGGCTAGCTAAAGCTACCTGCTTCAGCCCCGTGCAGCGGGGGACAGGAGCGGCGCAGTCTCTACAAATACTGGATTTAAACGTCGGTCTTGTTTCGGACAAACATTTCATCATACCGGACAGAAAGCAGACATCTGTGGGATCACGTCAATACCCCAGAAGACGCAAACTGACGCTGGATAACCGGCGATAAATAATGTTTTCTCTTTTCTCCCAAGATTTCTGAGGGAACCGTTCTGTCACCGAATCACGGACTAACACGCAGAGAGCGCAGAGCTAACGCGACAGGTGAGGAAGAAGGTGAAGTGCTGCTTTCACCTTATACCGGTGCTTTTCCTAACTTACATCAGTGTAGGGTTTTTATTGATCAACATTTCATTTACCTTTCACCTTCAGCCAATCATAATGTCCTGAAGTGGGTCGGAACTCTTTTTCTGTCGTCTTCATAAAAACATAAGATCTCTGCACACATTAGAGAGAAACCACCTGTAGAGACTGACAGAAGGATTTAATGAATTAAAACAACCCACAAACATGAAACAGGAATTCATATTGTGGGGTTTTTTTGTATCTTTAAGAAGGCCATGCTTTGTAACATATAATAAATAAATAAATAAATAAATAATAGCAAGAGTTGACAAATTAATTTGTATTTAATCAAATAAATTTTTTAGGGAAAAGGCATTTTCCACATGGGGTAAGATGCCCCCCCCATGGTGTGAAATCACTTTAATTTGTGCAAATGACACTAATTACAATAAACTACAAGTAGCTGGTTAAAGCAGGAGGTTTATAGACCTGTGTTGTAGAAATAAACCTGCCTGATGTTATCAGCTTATTTCTCAGACTTTTAAACAGTGAGGCTGCTGGAACAGAAAGTCTGAGGTAAAATATGCACATGCCAGCTCCTTAGCTGTAAATGTGAGCATATGTGAGCTTCTAACCTCAGACTTTCTGATAGTGAAGCTGCTGGTTGGCTGACGGGTCTGTCCAGAGTCTAAATAACATCTAACTTACAAACCATCAACCATGAAGGGGCGCAGCGAGCGGGCGGGGGCGTCTGACCCCAAACACACTAATCTAGCATTTTACTACTTTAACCAAAAACTGTAAAAATCTTTCTCTCTGAACAAACTTATCTTAAGGCTCCCCTTAATTTTTATATATATACACACATATACGTGTGTGTGTGTATGTGTATATATATATATATATATATATATATATATATATATATATATATATATATATATATATATATATATATATATATATATATATACATACAGAACTTTAAAACAATAAAAATGTACAGGTTATTTTAAATGACAAAAAAAAATGAGATCTCTGGTCAGAGTGGCTTTGATTAAATAATTTTAATTTTAAAATTGGGATGAGACAGGAAGTTTTTTAGTTCAGCGAGACGAGCGGCAACCAGAAGAAATGTTGAGAAAAACAAACTGTGACATTTTGTGTTTTTTGTTAGAATTACCGTGGGGGGTGCGTCTCACCCCATGTTACCCTACTCCTGGTAAGCTAAATGGGATCAATATAGGAAATTGCAATCAATAAAAGAAAGCTTATTTCTATGTGCTTTTCCCCCAGTCACTCAGGGGAAACATATTTGCAGGTCAACATAAAAAAACAAAGTCACACCTTTTTTTGTGGTGTTTATCAAAAATATCACTGGTAACAAATGATGCACAAACACATTCAGCATGACTTTATTCAACGGTTACATTCTGCTGAAATAAAAGCAGTTCAGTGATGAGTGACTCAAGTCCACGACAGATTTGAAACCAGATTCTGTTGTTCATCAGGTGAGAGAGCAGAGAAAAACTCCTAACGTCCACAAGAGGCCGCTGGGAGAAAACTGACTGTATTGATGTGAAGGAGAAAACCCCCCAGAATAAAATAATTATCCCATTTCTGCCAAGTAAAGTAAAAAAGGCATAATGTTTAATTTTTTAGAAGACATTTAGTCTTAATTCTGAGATGAGGCAATATTTACAGCTAAATCAAAAAATGTATCTCAAAGTTATTATTTAGCATCCCATAATTTTGATTTACTTTAATATAATTATTATAGTATAATTTTGACTGTGTCAAGATTAAACCTTAATATTACATAGAAAGTGAAACTTTGTGTCAAAAGTTTTATTAGTTTTATTATTATTTTTATTAATATATAGTTGTGATTTAAACTATAAACATCTTGTGTTTTTGTGATTCTTTAACTTTCCATCATTTGTTTTTTTTTCTTGACAGAAATGAGCTTCCATATAGGTTCCATTCAGATTGAACTCAGATATTTTACACAGATTTTAGGTCCCATATCGGTTCTGACCTCCTCCTTTTAAAATGATCTGCATTTTTCTGACCCATTAATATATTTCCAATACGTACAGTATGTTTTAATAAACAATCCTACAAATCTGAACTTTCCCTCATGGGGTCTGGGCCCCAGGGTTAAGAAACTCTGACAGCAAATTAACAACCTGGAACTTCACGAAGCTCTCGCCAACGTCCAACAGCTTTCTTTTTCTCTCTCTCTTTTTGTCTTCTTAGCTTCCTCTGTCAGCGTCCTCTCCTCCTCTGCCATTAATGATACTGATGTTTAAAACTCAGGATGTGCAAATGTGAAAGAAAACAAATATTGGCCACACTTTTTCTGCTCTTTCCTACCAAAAGCACATAAAAATTAAACACTTGGCCTGATGTTGCCTTTTTAATGACGAATACCCAAAACATTCTTGTTTGAAACACCAAAGCCTTGCAGGTTCTTGTGGTTTGAGGTTGTTAAGTTCCCGTGGTGGAAAAGAGTTCTCAGAGTACTATCAGGTAGAGGAGCCACAGCACAACACACAGTGTCCCAAACCAGGTCTGCCAGTCCTCACTGATGATATCAAACACTTCGGCCACCAGCCACTTATCACTGCTGCTGCTGTTAGCTGCCCGCCGCGGGTCGTGATGGTTGGCAGCCCCGGCCTCGTATAACCCGCCACCTGAGTCAGACGCCTCTGGGATAAACAGGAAGTGTTTCTCGTCCTCGCGGGCCGGTGCTCGGCCGGGGCCGGCGGCGGACGCGTCTCCATCTTTAAACCTAAAGCGACCATGATGACAGGAGGTAAGACAGAGCACAGCCTCACTCTGGGCCAGGGGGGGGCCACTGCACACGATGGACCCCCTGACAACAGCTCTGACACAACACATAGAAACAGGTCCTGGTTCACTGCAGGATCCCAGACCGCGTCACCAGACAGCCAGACTACAGATCTGAGGGTTCAGTAAAGTTGTGATGTGACTTGTTACTGTGCGCACAAACATAATACAGAACACACTGTTAACGAGCAAACTAATGTTAATCAATTATTAAAGTCAGATCAAACGGAGTGATGAAATAATCAAACACTAACACACGTTAAAATGTCACTTCATCTCCAAACTACGGCGATTCAGTTAAAAGTGAGAACTAACACACAGCAGCGTGATGTGCATCAGTTTAAACCGGGAACATTTCATCACGCCAGCTCTCTGGATCAGCATCAGCTGTCTGCACGGGGCGTCCAACACGCCTCTCTGTCTGCACGGGGCGTCCAGCACGGGGCGTCCAACACGCCTCTCTGTCTGCACGGGGCGTCCAACACGCCTCTCTGTCTGCACGGGGCGTCCAACACGCCTCTCTGTCTGCACGGGGCGTCCAACACGCCTCTCTGTCTGCACGGGGCGTCCAACACGCCTCTCTGTCTGCACATGAGGTGAACTTGCACAGGTGTCATTCAGAGACCCAGTTGTCTTTATACTAGTACGGACTTATGGTGTAATTAACATTTTGAATCCATCTTGTGGCAGAAGATGTTTCAACCGATCAGCAGATTTGGGCGTTACGTGACGAAAAGAACGATTCAAAACAACTCGTTAGGGCTGGTGTATACTAATATATATATATATATATATATATATATATATATATATATATATATATATATATATATATATATATATATATATATATATATATATATATATATATACTAACACTGGTGAAGCGGATCGTAGTTGATCGGTGATCCCCTCCCAGGATTCAGCATGCATATGAACCACAGAACGCAAAGTTTAACCTTCAAAGTGTGAGAAACAGTTTTACTGCCGCTGCTTCTTTTTAAAGTACTGTATTGGTCCAAAAATAAGACGAGTTTTGTTTCCCTCAAAAATGTCTAAAAAAAGTGGTGTCGTCTTGGATTCGGGGTCTAGACAGATGAGGCATAATAAGGTGGTCTGCCGGTCTTTATATAACAAGCGGACCTCACATCTCCGAAAACGTAGCAAATTTTTAAATCAGCTCTGTCTTGAGAAATCAGCCACATATTTGGAGTTTAAACAACTATATTCCTGCATAAAAAACTCTTAAAACTACTATATGTGACACAAGAACAGCAGGATTATAAAAAGGTACAGTTGTGAGTTTTCTCCTCCGACATTTCCACTTTTTGGCGGCGAAATGCATTCTGGGATATCTGGCTATCCCAAAGTCCGCACAAGTCACCACCGATGCAGGTTCAGTAAAACAGGCGGAGCGAGAACACATCCGGGTATTTGACTGACTTTTGAATTGGAACAGTACTTTGGCTGCGACTGATGACGTTTCACAAGAACAGAAAAGAACGCAGACTGAGAAACAACCTCTGCGTCCTTCAGTGCGTTGACCCCGAAAATCTTGTTTCACTAGGTACAAGTAGTTTTATATTATGTCCGTCAGCTTTTGTTCAATGTCCCATGATCATTCTTTTCAAATAAAATAATACTCTATAAAAACAAGATCTGGTCTTCAAAAAGCTGTTGAAAAATGGAGGGTAGTGTTTTAGTCAGGGTCGTCTTACATTCGGGCCAATACAGTAATAATTCTAGAAATAGATAAGATACAAGAGCAGTGACGGGGTCAGGGCAGAGAGACCGATTAAAAAGCAGCCGCTTTGAAACCCTGTGGCATTTTCAAAACCACGACATGATCCATCAGTGTTGTGATTCTTTGCACCCCTATTAAGCAAGCTAGCACGGCTATATAGCTTGTTAGCATGTTAACACTATCTTTTTCCACAGCCTCTGTTTAACTAACTAACTACCTACTTCTACTAAGCATACAGTTAAATGTGCAGTTTAGACAATAGCGCATTAACTGATGGAAGGCCGTAGGAAGCTAGAGTCTGGTAAGCCCTGGATATACTTGCTTTTAACTACGCGTTCGCACAATGGTCACGCGTATCCTGCGTTCCTTTGGAGCGTAGGTTGTGCACGTCTCCAGAAATTAACGCTACGCGTATGCGAGATGCAATTGACCCTTTGCTAAGCCACACCTCCCTTAATTACTGTTGCTAAGTCCGACAAACTGTGGAGCTGTTAGACTTTTATCATGGCGCTGCCACTGTCTGTTACTGCACTCCCCAGAGAAATACTGACAAATTTGTATTCAGGCTGTCAGACTGACTCAAACGGAAGTGAAAAAAAAGAAATATAGAAGCTAAAGCCTACCAATGACACAGTACAAGTGAACCACCGCATGCCCCGTGGCTTAGGGAAGGGTCAGTTCAGCACATGAACGTTGGGGCAGTATGTTGATCTGACCGGCAGGTCAGCAGCGCCCTACTGTTCCACACACCGGCCCAGCTGATGGCGGTATGCAGTATGTTTGCCAACCGCCATTAAACGTAATAGAAGGTCAGCGGCAGATTTAAAAAAAGATTTATGGCGGGATGTTTACAGTAAAACTCCTGGAGCTAGTCTGCAATTACCGAGATCGACGCCTGTCTACGCATTGTTGAAAAGCAAGTATTTCCAGGGCTTTAGGGACATAACCTTTCCAGCTAAGCTAATTCTACCTCGAAATGTATTAATTTAACCCTTTACAGTAGGCTTACAGCAGGATGATCAGGTGTTGAGGAGTATTTATTACTGTGTGGATGAACACGGGATAAATCTCTAAGTCCCTTACACCTGCATCAGCACGGGTCTTGAAGTGGGGTGACACGGAGAATAAACTTTCCATCAATCGTTGCTTTCAGTTTACGCCATAGTCTGCTTTAATCACTGTTACCAAAAACCAACAAACAAGTTAAAGGTGATTGTACTTTGTGTTCTCCTGCAAGATTTATAATCAATCAACATGAAATGTTGCCCCTGATCTTGAGAGCCTCACAGCCAGGTATAACTATGATCCAGATTTAGACATAAGCCACGGGCCACATGATAATGCAGGTGTAAAGGGCGCCTCGAGGTGAGCTGTATAGGTAATAATGTCATGAAGCTTGTGTGTTATCATGGAGCTGGTTATATGCTACCCACCAGGTGAGCGCGGGCTCTGGATGTCCCGTCACCTCCACCTCTAGTGTCACTGGAGAGCCCCCCATGACGGTAGCTCTAGACAGGGGCCTGGTGAAGCAGGGAGGGCCAGGTTTAGAGGCTTTTCCCTGGGGAAGAGACTCTGCCTGGGCCTGGGGAAGAGGAGGAGGAGCAGGAAGGGCAGGCCCTTGGATCTGAGGAGTAAGCCTGATCTCCTCACGGATGGCCATGGGCTGACAAATGTTTGAGTCTTGGTCTGGAGTTAGTAGATGAGGTTGAGAGGAAAGGGGGGTGACATGCAGATTAGCCTGCCGGGCCAAAGCTTGGGTCTGTGCTTCTGGCTGTGGAGGAGCAGCGGGCTTGGCAGTACTGCTGGGGGTCATGCCAGAGTCATGCACACACTGCTGGGTACAGGTGGAGGTCAGGGACTTATGGGGGGAGAAGACTGTCTGGTGGCTCTGCTTGCTGCTGAATCTGTTAGTGCTGTTGATGGCACTGCTGGATGTAATGATGGTGCTGACACGGTTTGGTTCTGAAAGAATCGGGGCATGGACCTCAGGTAGACCTCCACCAGCCTGGTTGAAGGAGCTGCTAGCCGGCGGCACATCGCACTGACTGTTTGGAGGGAAGGACTGACGGTAAACGGTTTGTTGGGTGACGGTGGTTGTATTAAGGCTGCTGCTTTGGGGAATGGAGACTGAGGATGTTTCCTTGCTGGTTCGGGAGGAAAGTAAATCCAGATCAACACCACTCCTGGAATCAGGAAAAGACTGTGGAAGAATGTTGTCCTGAGGGATGATTGTGCTGGTTTGTGGGCAAGTTGCACGGAATTTGTCTTTAAGCAGAACAGAGTCTGTGAGGCTGGGGCTCTGAGCAAACCCTCTGGCCTGGGGGACCGGATCGACCCGTGGCATGGTCTCATTCTGGGATACGGGGCATTCTTGGGGTGAAGTGAGGCTGCTGCTAGCCTGTGGCAAGGTGCTACTATTGACTGAAGGGGAGGACTTGAAATAAATGGTCTGCTGGCTGATTGTACTGGTGCTGATGTTGGCAACACTGTCCCTTTGAAGTTTGGTGAGTGGGAATGTTTCCTTCCTAGTTTGGAAGAAATTTAAGTCCTGATTGAGGTCATGCTCAGACTCAGGAAAGGACTGTGGGAAACTGTTGTCTTGAGGAAAAGTAGTGCTGCATTTGAGGATCCAGGTGTCTTGTGGAGGGGTCTTGTCCTTGCAGGGATCATGGTCTGGACCATCAAAGGGCTGAGGACAATAGCTGGACTGGGGGAGGGTGGGGCTGTGGTTTAGCTCTGCAGCCTGGGGAATGGGATCAGTCTCTGGCAACGTCTCACCTTTGGATGCAACATTCTGGATGATCTTACCCTGGGTATCTGTACTCCTCTGAGGATACCTGTACTGACTGTTGTGATTAGTTTGTGAGGGACTCCTCTTCTCAGGGACGTCGTCCTTGTTGGAGCAACTGTCTTGGGTGTTACTTTTGTGGCCTAGGTTAGATCCAGAGGGGAAGCTAGGCTCAGAGCTGCCCAGAATGTTGGCTGTGCTGCTCTCTACAGTCTTCAGTATGCTGGTGACCAGGCTTGGAGCAGAAACCATTACAGGACTCTGGACAAACGAACTGGACTCTGATCTGAACCTGTAACACACACACAACAGGAACTAACTCTTACAGTGCTACAGTTCATACCAAGAAACAGAGAGTTGGTTTTCTGGGTTTGGTGTGGAAGACCTTGAACAGCCAGCACAGAGTCCTGTTCTTCCCTGTCCAATAGTTTTTGGGCTGAAATAAAATACCAACTGAAAGCCAGACCTGATCACCCAACACCAGTGTTGGACCTCACGAATGCTCTTCTGATTGAGTGTGAGGGTTTGGCTCGTTGGCCATTTAACATTAGCTGTATCGCTGCATTTAGTTGTTCAACTTTTCACAGAGCCGACGTCACTTTTCGTCAACCAACCAATCACAGCCTGGATGGGGTGGGACATTAAAGTTAAATATTGTTTAACTTTGTTCAAGTTGAGAAATACTCATTTCAAAGTCAGTATTTTGTGCATTTACCTTTATAGTTAAGCAAGTCTCATACTACCAGCTGTTCCATTATAATCGAATCACAAATCGCACCATTGTCCACAATAACCGCAATATGACTTTTTGTCCAAATAGTGCAGCCCTACTGCAGATTCAAAATCTCTCCACACACTCTTTGCCACCTAAGGCTCTCTCCCATTGCTGGTATCAGCTCCACTCGCCTCTACTCAACACGCTCCGTCCTCCGTCGCTGATAGAACCCCCACAATGTTGCTGGTCATCATGGTGACACCACTGCCTTGAGATAATCTTGTGTGAGTATAATGAAGAGACACACGATTCAAGTTCATAACAAGTTTAATAGCAAACTGGAAGAAGCCAATCACGTTCTTAAAAGAACTCCAGTTTAGAGAAAGAAACAAACATCTGGGGCGGCTCCGGTCCAACAGCACGGCCCGATAAATAAAGAGACACCATTTTTTAGGATGAAACTACTTTAGTGATTTGTTGTCGACTCTCTGACCAATCAGCAGTCTGCAGTGTTTTCACGTCGCCTATTGGTATCGCCTCAGCTTGGTTGAAACTTCAACTGAGGTGATACCAAAAAAACAGGTTCTTAATGGAAAATCAAGAAGGCAAGTGGAGGCGAGTTGAGCTGGTACTGTAGCTCGCTAGTGATGTGTTGCTCTGATGCAACTGGGATCAGACCTGGTGTTGCTGTGAGGACCGGTGGGAGGAGTTGGACAACTCCTGCTGGACTCTCTCTGTTGTCGGACCGCACCGGCCCCACCGTGTTCTGACTGGGCACGGTACTGGTGGCTGTACTGGTTGACGTGGACGCTGTGGGAACTGAAACAGAAGCCCTCCTCCACGTCTGACTGAACCATGAAGGACTCTGGTGTCTCCGCTAGCGGCGGCAGAGAAATGTCGTCAGGCGACACGCACTCGTATTCATCATTGGAGAGAGAATCCTCCGTCATCATCTCCTGTTGCTGGAGCTCCGCCTCCGACAGGGCTCCTGCTGATGCATCCTGGGTAAAAAGGATAAAGTATTAGACTGATGAATCACTGCTGCTTGTGTCAGGAACAAGGATGTGTCCACTTTGTCCATATATATTTGACTTGAACACTAACTGGAGTACACTCACTGAGGTCTTGTTGTTCCACAAACTTTACTAAAGATTTCTGCAGACCGCAGTGTTTCCCACACATAGGCTTTACTTGGGCGAGCCGCCCAGGTCGATTAACAGCCGCCCAAGTAAATTTGCCGACCCATATTAAAATCTTTCTTGATTGCAGCGCTGCGCATATTCGCTCCACACATCCTCTCACTAGTTCGCTCGCTCTTTCTCGCTCTCTCTTTCGCTTTCTCTTTCTCGAAAACACGGACAACAGACCCGTCTGTGAACTGAATGGTTGGTATCATAACCACCGCTGCACAAATCTGTCCAACCCAACGCTGTCAATGTCGGAGACCCATCTTCAAAACAGTTATTAGCAAACACGTAAGGAGCCTAGCTAATAAGGAGAGCTATGTTAACTTTGGGAAACAGCTGTCGAAGTCAGCACGCTGTGTAACTGGTAGTCAACAGGTGCGTTCGAGATAACTGACTGACTTTCGCCGACTTGATAGATTGGGGAATAAAAACGGCGCCCTCAAGTCAAAAGCAATCTACTGTACCTCTGGTAGACTGTGTGAGCTTCTAACCATGATCAGGCCCTGTTCCCACAAGGTCTACTGACAGTTTGCAGCGCAGGTGCCTGCCGTGAATCGCATACACCTCACGAGAGGCAACGCTCTTTTATAGTGAGAAAAGAAGTGGATGCAAATTTAACATCCGTTTTGCCGAATTATGCATTCACTTATTAAGGTCCTTTTCAGACACTTTGCTGTTTGAACGCCACATGCTTTTGCTGAAATGGTAGCCTACTTTTACTAAGTGTAATAATATGTTAGTTCATTAAATATATGCAGATCATTTATCACTGTTGATGAACCCCACAAAGAATAGTATAGCATTTAAAAGCGCCCCCCCCACAGTTACACTGTCAATCTGTGGGAAACACTGAGAACATCTCAGTTTTACACAGATAATAATCCTTCTACTATTATTACTACCAAGGAAGAACAATTGAAAGTCGGTGCTCAGCTTCAATCAGTAATGGTAAGAACCACAAACCTAACCAGACATCTTGTATTGTGTAGTCATGAATTTAAGGAGCCACATTAGGACAATTGTGTTTCAACAGGACCTGGAAAAATGTATCAATGCATTTATCTTCAGTTCACTTGACTACTGTAACGGTGTCTTTACAGGGCTCCCTAAAAATCCATCAGACAGCTGCAGCTGATTCAGAACGCTGCTGCTCAAGTCCTCACTAAGACCAAAAAGGTTGATCACATCACTCCAGTTCTGAGGTCTTTACATTGGCTTCCTGTCTGTCAGAACTGATTTCAAAATCTTCTGCTTCGTTACGAACCATCCAGACCTCTCAGGTGGTCTGGGATCAGGTCTGCTTTCTGTCCCCAGAGTCAAAACTAAACAAGGAGAAGTAGCGTCCAGTTTTTACGCTCCATATGAAAATCAGAGTTGTCTTTACTGTGACCCGGTAGCTGGATGTAAATGGAAAATAAAAGAGGATCTAAGATTGACCCTTGCGGGACACCACATGTGAAATGACCTCTTAGATAATTCACCTGAAGTGGTGCCATGTTTGATCCACTGGAAGCAGAGTCGGGCTTCTCCTTCCTCTGAAACTCTCTCTGGATGTCAGAGAACGACGGGCCAATCACAGAGGGAGGGGGTGTGGTCTGAGGCTCCATAGCGAAAGGCTGTGAGTGGCTATGGATGGCGTGGATCCGTCGGTTGGCCTCCACAGGGGAGCAGGAGAAGCTGAAGGTGTGGGTGGAGCAGTAGGAGGAGGTCAACCTCTCGTTGTAGAACTGCTGTTTGTGACTGAAGGAGAGACGACATCATGAACCTTTATTTATGTAGTCAGTACAGATAATCATGTTTTCCAGAGGAATACTAATACGTTTAGTGATCACATGACATTTAATCAGCACCACCAGCAGGGTGTTTTTACTTTTTACTAAAATATCTTAACATCTACCTGATGTGGCACTCTGTTTGATACAGACTCTCATGGACCACATAGGAGGACTCAAACTGACTTTGGTGAGCTGCTAACTTTTTTCTAGCCCCCACCTTACTGTTTCGGTGGCACTGATGCACCCTAAAGCTGGTTGAAGAAGAGTAAATAGTTAGCAGGCTAGTGAGTTACCACACAATGTGTGGCGACTACTGACGATCAAATCCCATGAACAGCCAGCACAGAGCCGGAGGACATGGCAGACGAGAGCGAGACATTCTACCAGCGCCTGAAAAAGTTAGCTCGCCAGTGTGGGAGTTTTTCCGATTCCGTAAAAAAAGACCTTCAAGTTCTCCTCGGGATGAACTGTAATAACTTTGGTGATTCTCTGACTTTTCATCTAGCGCCATCACCATTGTGTCCAACACTTTGGTTTTATGACCAAATACCTACAGATCTGATGACATTCCCATCAGCCTCAGCTGTACGCTGTGTTTACTGCTAATTAACTAATGTTAGCATTAGCATGGATTTAGCTAGTATGGCTGCAGACTTTGAGTCTTGTGTCTTTATCTTACTTCAATATCATTCTGAATTTTATAAAAAAAAAAGACTCTAAATGAGAAGGTTGAACCATGACAATGATTATTTACAGCTGTCTTGTTGTTTCCGTCTAAATACAGAACAAATTTTAACTTAATTTCCACAAAATCCTCAAATAAACCCCGACCTGCTGCTGTGAGAACACCAGCTGATTGGCTGACGGAGGTTAACAGCTGGTGGAGCTGATTCTCCAGTCGCTGCCTTTAAACCACCGCAGAAGAAGAAAAGGACACAGGGAGGTGACGTCATTAAAAGAGTCAAACGATGGAGAAGCATGTGAGGAACACGATGAACTCAAACGCTTACTTTCGAGGAGAGGTCATGTGGTTAAAAGAAAGGGAGCAGGAAGCTACCTGCTCTCTGCCTCCTGACTGCGGTTCTTCCGTAACGGAGGCTTCCTACTGGCTGCAGTCTGCCTCTTCATGGGAACCTCCTTCCCATCGTGTTCGGCGGTCAGTTCGGGGGTGTGGCCTGTCTCCTTCAGCTCGTACTGGAAGCACAGGACTTGGATGAGCTTCAGTATTTTAATAATTATGACAACATATTTTAATTGTAGCCTTACAGTCAAATGTGAATAATAATACAATTTATATTTATTTATTTCAGTTCTTCTATTCTTTATGTTTTAGTAAACATAAATTCAGTTAGCGTTATTTTCACCATGTCAGCCGCCTCCTGTGAGCTGCGGTTATCTGACTCCTCCTCCTCCTTCATCTTTCTGTTTTCCTTCTGCTTCTCTTTCTCTTCGTCCTTCTCTTCTTCTTCTTCCTCTCTCCTTCTCTCCGTCTCGTCCTTTATCTCTTTCTCTCCGTCGCTCTGCTGCTGTTTCAGACTCTCCAGCTGAAAACACCACAGTGATGTCAGTGAGCATTTAAACAGTCTGCAGGTAACGTAGCTGATGGAGCAGCACACACACGGAAATCACTGCTACCGGGGCCAAAACTGAGATCTAACACGCTTGTTGAATGAGTTTTTAATCCAGCATTGTTTACGTCCATGTTTACTTGCTGGCAGTCTTTGTCGATGCACTGCTGCACGCATCGGCTTGTTGCCTCCACCTGTAGATCAGTGGAGGAATGTTGGCAGGACTGTTCATCGTATCACGTATCATGTTTGTGCACGAGATAAACAAAACATGGTTCGCATTCAGCTCCATGGCTTCATGTCCTCACAACCTTTAGCTTACAGGCTTATACTCAGAAATCAAACTTAGAGCTCAGCCTAAAGGCAGCGGGCCCGACTCGAGGACCCTCAGTGGGAGCAGGCTACAGGCTTTACTTTGAACACGACCACCTGTTTACTATCACGAAAGATAAACGGACATTTATTTATTTCATCAACAGCAGATCTGTAATATTTGAGACGGGTATATTTTCCAACACCGATAAAAACAATATGCATGTAACGCGACAAAAGAGGCAGCTTGTTTTAGGCACTGCAAAATCTGATCGTTTTTATGTTATATTTAAATGTTCAAATGTTCCTTATTGTTTTAAAACCACCTGTCCTACACTTTGAGTTGTTGAAGGCTGAAAGGTTTTAAAGTCAGACAGGACATTTTAACAACTGCAAAACGCTCACTCGTCCAGTCAGATCTCCCGTTCGACACCCAGCATCCTGGTAGAAGCTCCTCACAGAGAAAACAACCTGCAAATCAAACCTGCAAACAAAATCACATCGCCTCTCAAACCCGACTGTCAGATCTTTACAGCCACGCAGTAAAAAGAAAGGCAGACTCCGTCACTGAGGACCCTTCATCTCTCTTTTCAGCTGCTCCATCAGGCCGCCGCTTCAGGGCCAAAACTCTTTTATCGGCTGCACGATCCATGTTAAAACAAGTTTTAATGCAAGCAAATTGCCAGTGTTTCCTTACAGTGTACCAACGACGTATTAGTAAACACTAAACTATCTATTAATACCTGCATTATGTTTTTGCATATATAATCTTGGTCTCAAGTGATGTTTTGAAGTAATTTTATCAGAACTGCAGCACATCATCGCTCAGTGTTTCTGCTGAAAGTTAACTCTCAGAACAAAATGAAAAAGCTGTACCAGTCTGTGTTGCTGTACCTTCAGTTTGGCCTCCAGCTGCATCAGTCCATCACTCAGCTGTCTGATGGACTCCACCATCTCCGAGTGTTTACTGACCGTCTTCTCGATGTACCGCCGCCCCTCCTCCACCCCTGAAACACACATTTTATTTTCTGATGAAAGTCGTGCTGCACAGTTTTGCGCCCAGAACCCTTAAAGTCATCTTAATGTTGCTTTAAACACACGTGTTCACTATCGTGTTCACTATATATTCCTCTACGTGGAACTCCCAGGATAGAAAGGAGGGGTGAGTCTATGAGTCTAGCTCTCACCCGTCCTCTCGGGGAGGAAGATGTTGTACCCTCGATAAAGTCTGATCTAATCTATTGGATGCATCTCCAGCTGGGTTCTTCTGCGTCGTCTCTCACCGTGCAGTCGGACAGCCAGCTCCGTGATCTGACTGATCCTCTCCTCCTGCTGAGGAACCGTCGGCCAGACGAACTTCTCAAACTGCCGGTAGAGGACGGAGACGGCTTCTGTGCTGCGACACTCGGTGGAGAACTTCCCGACGCGAGCGATGGTGGCGCTCGCCTCCTCGCACCAGAACTGATACTGTTGAAATGCAAATCATTTAAAGACACGCACACTGATAACGTGTAGATTTGTACAGGTGGATTAATTCTTGAACAACTCTGCTGTGGCTTTAATCCACCAAAAATACGTCATAATAATCTCATGTTTGATCAAAATATTAATTTAAAAAGGTCACCTCCTCCATGGCCTGCTGCAGTCTGCAGGTCATCTCCAGTGTTTTCTGGTGTTCGCCAACCCCTCGCTCAAACTCTCCCATCTGCCTCTGCAGCTCGTTGATGGCGTCCTCCACCTCCCGGGCCACGCCCCCGTCTTTGACCTCTGACCCCAGCCGGGCCGTCACACCCTGCAGACGTTTCCTGAGCGCCTGCAGGGTCAGACAGAGAAGAGCATGACTGACCCGCCTCTCTCTTCTCAACTGCTAAATTTAAGATAAGCTATTACATTTCAGCTGTTCATAACAATAATTCATCCTTTTTTTGGGCGGTTTTGCTTTTATTGGGGACAGTACAGCTGAAGATAGACCAGAAATGTGGAAGAGAGAGAGAGACATTCAGCAAATGAGCTTGAGGTTGGATTTCAAACTGGGCCACTGCGGTAAAGACGTTCTACGAGGTGAATGCACCTCTAGAAAGTGGATGTAATGATAAAATGTACTATGTTTTGGCATTTTGCCTTTACTTGATTAATAAGAGAGGTTTATGACATGCAGCAAAGGTCTCAAACCAGGAACGCCGCAGGTATGTGGAGTACACCCTAACCACAAGGCTACCGAGGCTCTCCCAAATCCCATCCTGTTGCTTTTCACTGTGTCCCAACACAGGCTCAGATCAGGAGGTGGACTTGCCTGCAGCTTCTCGTCGTACATCTCCACCTGCTGCAGCTGGTTCCTGGCAGCCTTCATGTTTCTGCTCCGGTCGTTTCTCTTCACGTAGTTAAACTTCAGGTTGCTGAAGCGCTTCTTCAGCTCCTTGAAGGAGTCACGAAGCTGAAAAATGAATCATCAGAAAATCAGTCCAATGGCTGCTTTTACATAAAGACGGTGTGTGTTTAAACATCACACATCCGTCTGCCCAAAGAGTTTCATATTGACAGAAGGACTTCAAATGGCTGCTTTTACATAAAGACGGTGTGTGTTTAAACATCACACATCTGTCTGCCCAAAGAGTTTCATATTGACAGAAGGACTTCAAATGGCTGATCATGTAATTGGATCTGTGTTGCAGTCAGAAACAGAAGGACAGTTACAGTTTCTTTAATGTTCCATGTTTAGATGTCTTACTTGGTCTACCAACAGCAAACCCTAATGTATTCAAAGACAAGACGATCTTAGCACTTTTTTAATCTGTAACGAACAAAGGTTTACTATTTTTAGCCATGTAAGCGTCATGTTGGATGTACGGAAATGTCGAGCAACCGGTTCACCAGATCAGACCGTCAGATGGTTGTTCAGATATTTCAGACACTGCCATCCCGGCGGCAATGCTGGTAACAGGGACGACATTTGTTTTTTTACATAATATCTTGTTGTACGCATGTATTATCTTATGTTTGGTCAGATCTGTTCTAGCAGCGCTTTGCTCAGCTTGGTGTTGATGTAACTGCAAGTAGCCTTGAGCTTTCATAAGATTATTTTTAGAGCAGGAGGGTTTAGATCCAGAGGGACATTTTCAGCCTCTGATGGGAGGAACAGCGGTGTCAGATGGCTGATCTGTCAGCCGAGGACAGCTGAGAGAGAGTGAAGCGGGCCGAGCCGGTGTAGTCTATTCGTCGAACAGATGAAGAAGTTGGAGGTCTTTGTTTCAAAAGTCGCCTGGGGAAACCCTCGATTGAGCCAGAGTAAGGAGCACTAAAATAACAAAGGTTACAATCAATCACATTTATATGTCACGTGTAATCACCTAACGTGGAAGATTACCCATCAGGAGGTAATACAATGAGTTTACCATGAAGTGCCTTAAAATTATGCTGAGAACCATGAGGTACCTTTGAGAGATTAACTCAAAGTAGTACCACGAAGTGACAAGAACTATCCCAGACTATCACGAAGTACACCAGGAGATCACAAAGTACCTCAAAATAATACACTCAAAGTACTACAAAATGTACCATGAAGTAACCCACTGTGACCCATCCACCAATGTGTCCCTGAGCAAGACACTTAACCCCTAGTTGTTCCAGAGGCGTGCGACCTCTGACATATATAGCAATTGTAAGTCGCTTTGAATAAAAGCGTCAGCTAAATGAATAAATGTAATGTAATGTTATGTAAGAAGACCACAAAGTGCCTAAAAGTATTACAACAAAGTACTGTAAAATACCCCAGAGGCCATTACCATGACATATCCCAAAAGACCATGAAGTACAATGAACTACTCCCAACGACCGAGAGACTCCAAAAGAGATGACCATACAGTACCAAGAACTACCACAAAGCCATGAAGTACCCCATAGGACCATTAATACCCGAAGGTATAATAAACTGCCACAAAGTACCATGAATTATCCTGGAAGACCAACCAAAACTACCCCTAAGGGCTATCTACTACAAGTACACCAGAAGCTTGTTAGGAGCACTAAAATAATAAAACCTACACAGATGATTACCAACAACTACCACGATGTACCAGGAAGTACAACAAAGAATAACCATGAAGTACCAGGAAGTACATTTGAGGACCATAAAGTACTCTAAAGAGAATACTAGTAAGTACCACAAAGTATCTGATGGAGTAACCCAGGGGACCATTAAGTACAATGAACTACCATCCATCCATCCATCCATCCATCCATCGTCAACCGCTTATCCTGCGTACAGGGTCGCGGGGGGGCTGGAGCCAATCCCGGTTGACACTGGGCGAAAGGCGGGGTCCACCCTGGACAGGTCGCCAGTCCATTGCAGGGCTACAATGAACTACCCCTCAATGCAATTAAGTCCCCAAAAGAGATTATCATAGTCTCAGGAAGTACCTTTAAGTAGTATCAAGAGCTATCCCCCAGTATCATGAGTACCCCAGAAGGTTGATAATTGAAATCCCTGAACCATAAAATAAAACCAGGATGTAGCAGGAAGTAACACAGAGATAACCATGAAGTAGCCTACCCAAGGAGACCACAAAGCACCCAATGGCATCCTGCAATATCTAAAAGATAGAGAGATCATTAGTGTACCATAAAGTAACCCAGATTACCATAAACTACGAGGAATATTACCATGATGTATCATAACCCTGAACCCTGTGGTACCTCAGATAACTAGAACATGAAGTACCATGGAAAACCCTCTCTACTCTACCCACAGTAAACACTTCAGCTGTTCAGCTGACGCACTCTGATGATGAAGTACTGTACCTCTGGGGATCCCTAATGAGAACCAGAAGTACTCTGAATGTCTCTGGTGATAATAACCAACCCACCGATGAACAGAAATAGAACCAGTCCTCAACAACAAGTTGTTTTTAAAAAACACCTCATCACCTTCCAGAAACTAATGACTGTAGATTCCCTTCAGGTGACGCAGCAGTGTGGACACAAACAAGTCCAAAGGGTCGTAGTCATTCGGGGTCTCATGTCTTCTCTTTACCCTGGAGCTCACCCCTCGTCCCTCTGACTGAGTGTTCATGTAGACTTGTGGTGGTGTCTCATTACAGAACTTCCCGACTGACAGTATGGGTCAACTGAACAAACTTTCTGGACCACAGAATGTCTTCACAAAGTGTAGAGACACTTTATGCACACTTGATGAAAAAGTTTGACCAACTCTTGACAGACCTTCACAGGTACCTTTACGGTCTGTAGTCTGAAAGGTCATGGGAGTCCTGGATTGACCCTTTAGCTGCGTTTTATTTCAGGCCTCATTGCCGCCAAAGGGCGTGGTCAAGGAAGGCGTTTCCTTCAGAGGACTGAAGTTGCCTCTGTACCCAAATGACAGAAGAAGATTAATGATTCACATACATTGGCTTTTGGGATTCTGAAGACAAGAAAATGCTCAGTCTTGACATATTGACTTAAAAAGCTGTGGTCCCAGCTTCAGTAGCTGGTTTCCATTCGGCTGCTGAATGTCATCTCACAAGCATTTCCCATTTTGTCCTGAAGTTATCTTACCACCTTCGTAGCTCTTGGACGAAAGGTCCAATCTAAACCAAAAGTGACTGCAAAACAAGGCCAAATGTGACAAAACCTTATTCTGAGTCTGCACTGGGGACATTTACTTTGACAGAATCCACTATACGTCCCTGCAGATGGAGGTCCAGCCTGGCTTCTGCCCACCATTCCCAAAGAGAAACTTTGCCAGCTACCACAGAGATGGTGCAAATCATGACACCACAGAACCGTCTTAACGGCTAGCAGCCAGCTTTGCTGCGTTTTGCTGGTGCATTGCTTGCTACTCTTGATGCATCAACAGTTTCACATAAAACCTTGAAAATGTTTCAGAAAAAATGGAGATCATGCAAATGCGGGTCATGATGCAACAATAAATGAGATATGATACAACATATGAACAAAGTGAAAAGTTCTTCTTCCTTGTCTGACTCGCTTCATTATGTTTCTTGATGCGTTATTGTTACCGACTGTAGATTAGCATGTAATGTTGGCAGAAATGTGCATCTCATCACCAGTGTACTTCTGCTTGTGCATACTTCATGGTACTCCTGGGATAGTTCAGGTGCGGCCTGGTGGGTGCGCTGGAATAGCACAAGTAGGGGTGGGGGTTGGGCTTTGAGAACTGGCTCCAAGTTGGAACCACTACCAAATTTCCAAGAACCGTGGTTTGGGTAAGCCCCGTGCGTTTGGATTCTTCTCCTCGGGTTCCTGACTTCCTGCATATCTCAGCTCCTGACTGAACTGCAGTGAGCATTTTACAGTCCATCAAAGTGTCTCCTATCTGCCAGGAGCTGCTACGCCGACCTAACGTCTCCTCATGTGTTCCGTCAACAAAGCGTGAAGAAGAGAGTCCTTCTGGTTCCGGTCCTGGACCGCAGCAAATGCTCCACAGTTTGGCTTAGCTTCACTAACAAACTGCACCAGCTGCAGTCAGGAGGTTTGGTGCGAGGGAGGAAGCAGCTCCAACATGACGAAGCGTTTCCTTCAACACGGCATGAATCTGAAGGAACGCTTCACCGTGTTCAACGTGTCGCGCTTTCCCGGCTACAACGACGCCCCAGATCCAGCTAACGCTAACAGCAGCAACGCCTCATGTACAAAACACAGGTGAGCCGACGGTCACCTTTTATACTGAAGGGAAACCGACGATGGCTCCAGATGAGACGAGTCCCAGAGACGCCGCTCTAGGACAGAGACTCACTTTAGAGACATGAAGGGGAAGAGGAGCGAGGAGGAAGAGGATTTGGAATGGATACGTTTGAACGAAACCCATCCCTAAACACGACGAAAAACACAATGATGGACCTACTCATCTAAAAGTTGCTCCATAGCACCGCTAGAGGTGAAACTAGTCTAGCACAGTCAGTTCTGTGGAGCTTCAAAGACTCTGGAAGATCTTAGACTTTAATTTGAAAGCTGGAGAAACAACATGCTTTCCTGTTTCAACACACTGCTCTGCGAGTGGCTAGTGGCATCTGTGTGTGACAGAATGTGTGAGAACAGAACGGAATACTTCTTAAACCAGTACTGTGCAGGTGGCCACTCTGATCATTGAGCATAAAGTCAGATTAACATGTTTTGGCCCAGACTACATGATGATCTTATAAATCCTATTTGTGACAAACTCAGTGAAAGCAGTCTGTTAGTGTAGCAGTGAGTCTCTCACAGCCACCCCAGCTGCTCCTGCTGGTGACATGCGGCACCAGGTGCATGATGGGAAATACCCGTTGGCTGACTCTGCCTGTATTTCTGATCTGTCCAGCTGACTCGCCCTCTCTCTCTCTCTCTCTCTCTGTCATTCCTCCAGCAGCTGCTGCTCTGCTGTTTAATGACACAGCAGACTGAACCAGTGAAACCAGTAAAATGTCAAGTTTGACATTTCACAGATTTACCTAAAGAGTGCGCCACCACGCCAGACTACCATCTTTTACTGGAGCCAGAAGATGATGGCCAAGACGTCCCACCCCCCCCAGGCGTACTAATAACAGCCCTGAGGCCCGGACACGCCAGAAGGTGGCGCAGCAAAGTTCATCTGATGCTGCACTGACTCCTGTCTCCTACCTGTGTGCAGACTGTCCTCTGTACCTGCAGCAGGTTATAGTCTAACAATACTCACCGTAAATACTAATCGTTACCTAATCATATCATTTATTAGTCCTTGTACGTTGTTCACTGACTTTGCTGCTACACAACTTCATTGTCACTTTAGCCTTATAATCTTGTCTTTAATTGCTCTTGTATATTTTATATTTTCACTTCTTATTTTAGTTTGATATACCTCTTATCTAGTTTTTACTCTAGTTATCTGTACTTTTTCTGTCCTGGTGCCAAGGCAACAACCAAAATAAAGGTTTATCTTTGAATCTGAGGGGTTGGAAGACTAGAAAATCCATTTACCCCCATTAAACAGAGCAGGGTTAGTTAGAAAGCTAACAGCATAGTTTCCATTTCGGACTCTTCAGCTTTTCCTTACAGGAAATTTCACCACTTAAAATTCTGGTGTATCAAGACTTTAACTGCCTTCATCAATGTTCTTTACTGTTACACGCTCCAAATACACATAACAACGTCTACAGGTCACGGTAAAAAGCTATAAATACTACATCAATGTTTTAATGACTCTAAATGAATTCATGCTAACCAGTAGCACCTCCATTAGCCAGCATATTTCTAGTACCAACTGCTAATACATATTTCAGGTTTCACATATTTCAGGTTTCACAGTTTCACCTGTGAGCCACAACGTCTTTAATGTTCCCGAGACTTTATACTATATTCTGTTACCAGAACAGTCCAACGTGTTCTCACTCCCAACTCTCAACACACATGGACGCAACATCAAGACGTGGCGTCAGTTTAAAACACAGTGGGGAGCCCTTTATTGTAATAGTTCAACACACTTTGGAGGCCCTGTAGTGTCAGTTTTGAAGGCTAAAACAATGTAGGATATTTAACAAAAGGCAGAGCAAGGAGCTGGTTGGGGTGGATCAGAAACTGGAGCTGGTGTTCGATACGCGTGTGAAAGAAAAAGACAACATTAAATGTTTTCATTGAAGTTAACCAAGTTACGCGGCATTACTTAACTTAAGGGACGTAAGTAATGTAGTTATTTTAACCCAAATCATGATGTTTTTCTAAACCTAACTGCGATGTTTCACAACGTAAACCACTAGTTTTATTTTGAAAGTCTAACCGAGTGTTGCATCTTTACTCGTTAACTTGACCTACACATGTACAGCAGCTGTAAGTCGCTTTGGATAAAAGCGTCAGCTAAATGAATAAATGTACAATCCAGAAACATGAAGAAACTTTATTTCAGTTTTTTGTATTTACTAACCCCCCCCCCCCCCTCCAAAACACTCTGCTTCTTTAAATTGTGCTCTGATAACGGACCCATCAGGTCCAGTTTCTGATGCAGGCTGACTCCTGCAGAGGGACTTTATGGACTCCAATAAAATCTAAATATGTCCTGTTGACTTCAGTTATATTTAGACTCTGATAAACCCGAGCGAGTGGCTGCCTCAGATCAGAGTGTCCGAGTCCAGGCTGGTAGAAAAGTTCAATTAAATAACTATCCATCCATTTGGAGAAACAAGTCAGTCACTTAACTCAGCTGAGCAGGTTGATTTAGCTCCAGGATGTTAAATGCATCAGTTTAATCAGTATCTACAGTGTTACTCGTCTGTACATTAGTCTAAAACTTGGGACGCTGATGGCAAAGCATTTCAGCAGCGTCCCCATTTTCAAATTAATTTCCTAGTTAGTGTCCTGGAAAGAACTCTTAACTTGGTACTGACTTTAAGGAAAATAAAGTCTGTGCTTCATTTATACAATTATGAGTTTGTTTCTGATAATAAATAAATAATAAAATAAAGTTTCTTTCAAGGAATTTTATTAGGAAACTATTATTTATTACAGACCTGTAAAATAAAACATTTTACCAATCAGCAGTAATAGATAGGTTCATTCTTAATAATAAAATGAGAATGAACCGAATTGATCCGAGTGAAACCAGGCTGTGGCTGCTGAGAAGTTTACTGGCAGTCAGCTGACAGCAGCCCCCCCTACAGGTCATTCTGAGGAACAACACCCACACCTCTGGAACCAGGAGGGGTCATTTTAGTTTTAGACCTTAAGGTTTTTGAAACTGTCAATGTAATAACCAGAGGTGGCACCAAGTCACTGTTTTACAAGTCTGACTTTTAGTAAATTTAGTAAATATGACCTGAGAGGTATTTTTAAGTTTACTTCAAAAAGCAAACAGACATTAAAGGAGATGGATTTGTGTTGTTGGGGTAAAATTATGAAACAATTTAAAATGTGCAGTTCTCTTTGGTGTTCGAGAAAATGGTTTGTAATTATATTTTTGATGGTAATAAATGTGAATAACTGTTTAAGTACAATTTCCTTTTTCCCTTAAGGTGAGTGGATTTGACTGAATGAACAGAGGATAGGCATATATAAGCCTGTTACTGTTTCACATCTTTACAATTATTGTTTTGTGATGACTAACTCCCAAGTCAAGTCCTAAACTATGAGTTTTGAGTCCTAAACAAGTCATAATGTGTCTTCACTCATTTTAATACCATTTCACATTTTTAACAAGAGTTAAAAGAATAAAGCGTTAACCTGTAAAGGAACAGGCAGAGGCGCACTTTGATGAACAGATGTCGACAAATGTTATGAAGTAACTGAAGTTTTTTATTTATTTCCTAATTTATATTGGGGGTTGGTCAAGTCAGTTCAGGTCAAAAGGCTCAAGTCCAAGTGAAGTCACGACTCATTGGTGCTAAAGTCAAGATCCAATCGTAATTTTTTGATTTTGTTAAGTCGAGTCTGAGGTCATCGTATCTGTGACTCGTCTCTTTTAATTGATATCTTTTATTTGAACATGTAAATAAAAATAAATAAAAATCAGTGAAAAAAAAAAAGAGGGTAAAAAAAAACAGATGAACAACAAAGTAAAACTCCATAAGTTCCTGTACTTAAAAACCTCTATTTACATGTAGGGAGAAGTAAAACTTAGGTACTCCTACTGCTTTACACCCTTACTACCATATTTAAGGAAATAGCTACAAAATAATAATTCTACAGAGATAATAAATCTACGATCAATTAAATATTCAAAAGTTCAATTCACATTCATATATTACACCTACAACTATATTTATCCACATAGTACAAATTATTCAATATAAGCCCAGGTTATTGTTAACACTGTTGCATGGAACATGTTTGGATGTTGCTTTAATTCATTATTTAGTTTATTCCACAATTTAACGCCACTGACAGATAAACTTTTCCTAGTAGTTCAAAAACTGGGAGTCTTAAAATTTGACTTTCCCCTTATGTCGTAGCAAGTCATGTCCAAGTGCAGGTCATGTGACTGGAGTTCTGGTATTAACATGTAGTATTTATCTCTTATCATCCTCGCGTCCCCGCTGGAAGGAGATAGCACCTGGTGAGGAGACCTGAATGGAAAGCACCCACACTGCACGCGGTAACTCACGCCTGCGACCAGGTGAACTCACCTGGTTGACGTCGCCGTTGAGCAGTCGGGTGAGCGTCTCTCTGCGGAGCTTCTCCTCACGGCGAGCCGCTTCATTCAGCCACGACACACGGAGAGAGTCCAGAGAGAGGAGACGAGTCTCCAGCTGCTCCACTCTGAAACATGTCCAGCCCTGACAGAGTATTCAGGTCCAGTACTTAAGTACAAATACTGCAATAAAAAATACTTCAAGAGTCCTGCATTAAAATCTTACTAAAGTAAAAGTACACACGTGTTAGTAGCTTCATGTAGTATCTGCAGGAAAACTACAGACTGTGACTGACTCTGACAATAATAGTTTGCTAACCGAGGGGTCGGGGCCCCTCCAGAGGGTCACCAGATAAATCTGAGGGGTCATGAGGTGATGAATGGGAGAGGAAAGAAGAAGAAACAAAAGGTCTGATTCACAAATCCGTTTTCAGTTTGTGGATTTTCTCTTTTTGTTGAAGTGAATAAATATGATCTATAAAACGTTCAGAGGAGAAATGTCTCTGCTGGAACTGAGACTAGATTTAATCTGTAACTATGGGTTGTATTTTATAAACTTATCCTGTTTTTAAAAATCTTCTTCTGTAAAGTTACCAGTAACACTGTCTGATAAATGCAGTGAAGTGAAAAGTGAGAGCAGTGGAACAATCAAGTAGCATAAAAAGGAAATACTGTAGTGCAAATACTTCCAAATTGTTCAATTACAGTACTTAAGTGGTTTCTGTAGTAATGTTTTCTGATGTGTGCGTGTTCCTACGCTGTGGTCGATGGCGGTGCAGATGTCTGTCTTCAGTGTTGAAGCCGATTTAAACAGACTCTGGATCTGCGGCTCTCTGTGTCGATTCTGCCCAGCCTCACCGGATCCACATAAACCAGTGGAATCAGTTGAAGGGTCTGACTGCAGCAGCGCCTCCAGCTGGACACACAGAAAACAATTTATTCATGGAACACTTTTCTAAAAAGTCGGTGGTTTCCACAGGTGAGATCAGTGACAGCACATTGACCTGGTAGCTGCTTTACTTGTGGATTCCTGATTTCCATTTTTGTGAATGTGCTCAGTCGATTTCATGGTGACGAACAAAAACCAAGATCACAACAGAACATTGGTGAGGAACCTCCAGGTTTAAAAAGTGAAGCGCCTTAAACCTGCGTCCTCTCCGGCAGCCAGCAGGGGGCGACTCCACCGGCTGCAGAAAGAAGTCTGAGAAAATGTTTCTACTTGTCAGCTGATTTATTCCCTCAGTAAACACTTTCCTGATGAGTTTATGGTCTCAGTCGCTAGTTTCAAGTCTTCTTCAGCCTGATTGATCCCTGCTTCCTGGTCTCTGTTCCTCTAAATGGGACCATGATTTACTAAATGAACATCATGCTGTGTTGAAGACCTAATGAGAACTGTCAACTTGAAGGGTGTTTTGTCACAGCGCAGAGGTTTAAAGGTTTTGCTGATCTAAAACAAATACATGTAGAATAAAATATCTTTCTTACTGATGTATCTTGGCAGAACTACTTCCTCCACTGACCTGTTTGGTTGAGAGGTGGAAGCTGCTGGCCAGGTCCAGGATCGACTCGCTCTGATGGATCTTGTTCTTCACTCTCTCCTGAAGCTCCAGCAGCTCTGACAAATCATCCTCCGTCACTTCTCTTCCTTTTGACTCCTTCACCTCCAGCCTGTCCTGGACTTGTCTCAGAGTCTCCCGGTTCCTCTCAAGGTACTCAACCTCAGCGTCTAGTTGCTGGAGAAAGCAAGGGAGTGTGTCTGATGCTTGTCACATGGCGGCAATAGAATATTTACGTGTGGTTTAGTAGTAGTTGGTTTGCATTTACAGCTTTACCTACTCCGTACCAAAAAAGATCAGACTGACGATGACACACTGAAACAGCCACAAGCCCAAATGTCCCAGGAAACCCAAGTGTCTGCAAAGTCTCATCTACAAGTAGTCCTAAACATCTCCACATAGTCCTCCCAACAGTTGCAGCAGTAACCACAGGTTTCCCAGGAGTCCCAGTGGTAGGGGTTCTGGACCAGTCCAAAGTCCCCAATTCTCCCAACAGTCCGACCAGTCCAAAGGTGCTAAAAGTCCAAACTGCACAAAGATCCCAGTGATCTCAGAAGACTCCTTCAGTCCAAATTAGAAGATGTCACAGCACTCCTCACAGTTCAAAACTCACAACAACAGGGTTTTTCCTGCATAGACACATTTCTGGCGCCCCCCAAAGAGGTTTTAGCAAGCGCCAAAGGAAAATCACCAGAAAGTGATCAGAATTAGGAAAAAAGCGTTTCAAATAATCTGCGTGTGTATTAATAGTCATTTATCAAACAACTGTTGAGCAAGCAGAACATAAACTTAAATACGAGGTCACGTCTCCTCTCATCCACAGCCGCTGTATTTTACACCTGCAGCAGGCGCTGGATTAATAAACCAGCTGCTGCGTTGGTTTGACTGCGCCTGAACGCTCCGCCACGAAGCTCGCGCTAATGGTAGAGAGCACTTCCTGTTATTTCTCACAATATAAAAGCCGTTTGTGCTTGAAGTGGGCCAGTATTCACCGGTACTTTTACATTTTACTTTTGGCGTACCGGCACCGGTCCTCTTCTCTGCCCTCTTGATCAGGTTCTCTGGGCACTACGTGACGCTCACCTTTTCTCTCCTGCCCGCTAATCTCAGCAGGGAAATCGGGATCAAGTAACTTTCATGCAGCTGTGTGCAAAGTCACTTTGATGAACCGACCAATCACATCCAGGAGTAGGCGGGACATAAAAAAAACCGCAGCAAAGTGTAGAAATGTTGAACTCGTTCTGTATGCACGCTTTTTATTACTGACAAGTTAGTAATTTCTATAAACAAATGAGACAAACCAACATGTAGCGCATTTTTCATGCCAATAATTTAATGACTGAAAACAACCCACAAAAATGAAAGTGCTGTTTTGTTCAACTGGAATTAATATTATAGGCTAATAATGGTAAACTATGAGAAGCCGCCTAGGCCAAAATTTAATTCTTCGCTTGTATGTATGTATGTGCAAGCGTAAGTATTCAATTTTGGCCTAGGTGGCTTCTCATAGTAAGCTATATAGTAGCCTATACTATTATCTGAAATTATAATGAATACACCAACATTAGCAATAATCAAACCTTAACCTCAGAGGTGTAGGCTAATAGAGAATGTTATTTTTTGTGAAACAGCTGAATATCTACTATTTGTAGGCAGATAATCCAAATGTGTAACCTGTAAACATATTATTATACTAACATTATACAATTTAATGTTATAATATTTATTAATACAATGATTTATCTCTTTACTCCTCCAGGTATTTTGTTAATCAAATGGTCAGGAATAACAAGAAAATGCGTAGATTTTGGTCATGAGGTAAATCATTGCCTTTACTGTACGCATACCGATCATGCCGTGAAGTCACCCCCCCAAAGGCCCATTCTGAGCCAGGAAATACCCTGAACAATCCAACTTTCCCAATAGACCCAGTGGTCCCAATGGATCAGACCACTCTGACTGGGACTCCTACACTACCAGTAGTCCCTGCAGATGGAAGGACCTAATGTTCCAAACAGTCCCACCAGTCCAAACCACCCAAAGGTCCCAGCAGTCCCATTATTCGCTACAGTCCAAAACTCAAAATGGTCCCAACAACTCCAACAGTCCTTTCATCCCAACATTTAAAGCATATCCATGAGTCTCAGTGTTCCCACAAGCCTTGTGTCCACAGTCCAAGGTCCTATTGGTCTCAGAAGTCCCCACAGTAAAAAAGTCCCAGTGTTCCCTACAGTCCAAATTCAAAAATTCCCCAGCACTCGCCACAGTTCAAATGTCCCTTCAGTCCTAACTTTCCCAATGGTCCCAGTAGTCCAGACCCATTCCCATTGGGAGTCCACCACTACCATTAACCCCTGCAGTCCCAGCAGCCATGGTACAAAGGTTATAATGCAGTCCTCATTATCAAAAAGTCCTGATAGGCCTATGTCCCGGCAGTTCCAAGTGATAAGACTCACTGTAAAATGTGGTCTGGCCTGGCTGAAGTGCTCCAGCAGTCTGGAGGTGTGCAGGTCTGAACCCAGATCCATCAGAGTGCAGGAGTCCAACAGTTTAGAGACACAGTTCAAGTCCTGCAGGGCCTGAAAACATACAGCATTCAAGTGGTGGAAGTAACTAAGTACATTTACTCAAGTGCAAATTTGAGATGCTTGCACTTTATTTGTGTGTTCCTATTGTCTGCTGTGTGATAATTACATTTTAAAGGAAAGTATAGTTTTTACATTTATTTGGCAGCTATATTGTTACTAGCTAATTGCAGTTAAAGATTGTCATACAACAGATTAGACTTTAGATAACCAGTAACATGTTCACTTTTCTACAGTAGTTAGTACCTTGAGCAGTCTCTCCCGGTATTTTCTACAGGACTCCTGCTGCTGCTGGGTCTGGATTTGCTGGTGACTCAGCAGCTCGTTCACTTCCTCTTTGGTTCTGCTGAGTCGCTCCATCGTCTGCTGCACCATCGACACCACAGACTGCAGGTTCAACCCTGCTCCAGACACCTGACATACACAAAACATAAAAACCACACTCGATATAAATTTTTTTCATCCACATAAGAAAAGCAAAGTTATTCTACATTAAATTTATACTAGAATTTGGTGTTGTGGTACTCAGTCTCAGTCTTGACTTGGTCTCAGCCCCTAAAAAGTCTCGGTCTCTTGGTCTCGATACAATCCGATCTTGGTCTTGTCTCGGTCTCTATACAATCCGGTCTTGGTCTTGCCTCGGTCTCTATACAACGGTCTTGGTCTTGCCTCGGTCTCTATACAACAGTCTTGGTCTTGTCTCGGTCTCTATACAACGGTCTTGGTCTACAACGGTCTTGGTCTTGTCTCGGTCTCTATACAACGGTCTTGGTCTACAACGGTCTTGGTCTTGTCTCGGTCTCTATACAACTGTCTTGGTCTTGCCTCGGTCTCTATACAACGGTCTTGGTCTTGTCTCGGTCTATATACAACGGTCTTGGTCTACAACGGTCTTGGTCTTGTCTCGGTCTCTATACAACGGTCTTGGTCTTGTCTCGGTCTCTATACAACGGTCTTGGTCTACAACGGTCTTGGTCTACAACGGTCTTGGTCTTGTCTCGGTCTCTATACAACGGTCTTGGTCTTGACTTGGTCTGAACCCCCATTCCCGACAGTATAGTTACCGTTCTAACAGCATGGACGTAGTTGTTTCCCAGATCCTGAACATCGAGGAACCTCTGTAGCGTTTCCTGCTGCATCTTCTTTGTGTGTGACCTGGAACTGGTGGTTGTCCTGATGTTACCGCTACCAGCTTCCCACTCCTCCTCCTCCTCCTCCTCCTGTCTCCTTCTGTAGATCTCCCTCAGTTCCTCCAGCTCCTCCTCCACCTGGAGAACAGGAGCACCATCAGCACAGTTACCTTCACCACCATCACAGACTTCTCTGACAGACTGCATGTTACCACAGGGGCAGCTGATTTTGCATTGTTTAGTTGAGAACACTTTGGTCCACAACAAGATATTTACTGCCATATATCTCTGTCAGCGCTCCCTAGAGGCTGAAATGTTCATTACATCCCAATGATGCACAGAACAAGCAACATACTGATGATTTAGATATTCTTAGAGCGTTTTTACACCCATTCTGCACACTGTAAGTACTTTAACTGTTAATACTTATGTACTTCTTTCAAACTAGTGGAAAGTCTAACGGACGCTAGAAGAGACCTGCTGCGCCGTCCTGAGGAAAGTGACGTAGGGTCGCAGCAGCTGCAGGTTTGAGTCGATCTTTCTGTTCAGACTCTGCAGCTCCTTAAAGATCAGATTAACTCGCCCAGCGAGTTCTGGACTCGGTAAACCGTTTGGGTCAGCGGCAGGTGGACCGGGCTGAGCGCTGCTGGTTCTGGTCTGGCTGCCTCTCTTCAGCTGCTCTGTCAGGGCCTTCAGAGGGGACATCTGTCTGCTGGGTTCACTGGGAGGATGGGGACTGGTCGTGCTGGTTGAATCTGTGTGCAGAGCTCTGATCTGATCCAGGATCTGCTTCATGTTCTCTGCATCGTGACCTGCAGACTGGAGACAAACATGGACTTCATGATTTGTTGGACTAGTTAACAGAACACAGCACCAGAGTTGCAGAAATCATCCAAAACTGATCCAGAATCCCCAAATCCACACCAAGTGAACTAAACAACAGCTGTGAGAGTGACATCTATCAGAGACCCTGTAGATCCGCCAAATATATTCTCTCCCTATAGATAAATCTTCTGGCAGAGATGTTTTCACAGTCAGCAGTCGACCCGTCTGACAAATGAAAGAAGTCCGTGTGAGAGTTTTTAGTCTCATAAGTATCATCATATCATCTGGTCTGGTGAAACCCCTACAGATGGTTCAGAACTCAGCAGCCTGTCTGGTTTCTGATCAGCCCAAAAGGACTCATGTCCCTCCATTACTCAGTGACCTCCACTGGCTCCCTGGGGCCCTCAGAATCAGATCCAAGTCCCTAACGCTGCATACAGAGTGACTCCTGGGTCTGCAGCATCTACCTAAACTCCATAATCCAAGTCTACGTTCCTTCTGGGCCACTGCGCTGCTCCAACGAACGCCGCCTGGCTCTGCCATCCCTTCACATAAAGCGACCTCAGTCCCTGTTCTCATCTGTGACACCACGACGGTGGAACGAGTGACCGCACGCCATCAGAGCAGGGGCGTCCCTCTCTGACTTCAAGAAGCTCCTGGAAACTCTGCAGAGAACACTTCCTCTGATAACACCTCTGACATCACTTCCTGTGCTCTTCTTCTATCCCCTTACAATTCTTTTGTACTGATCGAACTGTTCGTTAACTCTTACTTCTTCCTGTGATGCTGTACGTGCTGACAGCTCGTACTAGCATCTAGTATCTCTTACTGTATGGATGCTCTGTTGATGCTTGGATGTTGTTCTTCAAATGTAAGTCACTTTGCATAAAGTGCCACATGAGCAAATGTAAATGTATTCATGATTTGCTGTGTTGTAATCACAAGAAATACATTGAATCCGAGACACAGAACCCCGTAACATAAGAGAGTACCAAGCTAACAGGATATGTGACATCAGTGAGGATTTCAAAGTAAATTTGTCTCTGTCTGTAAAATCATTTTGTCCAGTTTAATTCAATCAACTTAAATAAGTGTCGCTAGTGGGTTTAATGAAATTGATTGAATTGGATTAGAGATTTACAACTATAACTTCAGCTCGTCTACTTCAACCGATTTCTTGATATTTGAAAAGTTGTTGTTTGGAGCAGCTGCACAAACTGTACTTTTTCTTCAAGGGAAGTAAAAATAACTAAGGTGTGTGTGTGTGTTTACCTCAGCCTGTGTGTGCAGCTGCAGGTGTGTGTTCAGAGTGTCTTCGGCCTCAGAGAGCTGCCGTCCTGCTTCACAGCTGTTAGCCAACACACTGCCGCCCTGCTGCAGCCAGCTCCAGATCTGCAACACACACACACGTTTAGTTAGCTCACTTCCAGGTACATTACATAGTGTAAATGGCAAAGAATACGGTTTTAAATGTTTCCTGTAATGCTTTGTCTTTATTTCATGCTTCCTGTTTAACCAAAAATTAGCCATTTCCCAGTTTGGTACTTATGTCTCCAGTTAACTGGTCTTTAGTCTGAAATGTGTCCCTGAAGGCAGCTGATACAGTCTCGAGTATATCACGTTGTCTAGTCGTGTTCTGTACTGTGGGCGTGGCCACCGTGACGTCCCCAGTGGGTTTGTGGGCTACAGTTTTGGAGCCTGGAGTTTGCCGTTGGTTTTTTGGAACCAGACGAGAGGGAGGAGCTAGCTAGCTTGGTTAGCAAGGTGCATCTGTAATTCACGTTAATATTAGCTGGGATGCTAATTTTAGCTAGCGACAAACAGGCTTAAAACTAAACGTACTTACTGAAAAATGAGCAGCCGACTCCTGATGAGCTTTTTCAGCCGCGCTGGTTAAATGTACGCAGAGCAGCCTCTATTCTGATTGACAGGTCGCCATGGTAGCAACTTGTCAATCAGCTTGTAGCCCCGCCCTAAAGCCTCCCCTGTATTTAAATGAAGCAGCTTCTTCTGTTCTCATAAACAGCTAAACGGTGAAATGAAGCTGCTGTAAAGAAGAAAAAGAAAATGTCACCTTGTCCACGAGGAGTTCACATGACGACAGCAGCTGTTGCCTCTGATTGGTCAGAAGGTCTTGGTGGGCGTGGTCTTCTCCACTTTGAGTCTCTTTTCCCAGCATGCCCTCCAGCCTCGCTGCCTGCCTGCTGCACCAGAGAAGAAGAACATAACGCAGATTTCTTCAGGTCCCGTGTTTCCAAATGAAAAGTGGAACTTTAATTACGGCGAGTTCGTTATTTTATTTGCTTTATTATGAACGGATCTTTAAACTGCCTCAGAAAGGGTTTGTTGGGCAGGTGAGGACATTTCTGCAGCACGCTGACACACCTGGCGGCAGGTGTAGCAGCAGCTCTGTGCCGTTTGCTCTCTTCCTGTTTCCTCCTCAGGTCCGACAGGTTGAGGTCTTCAGCCTGAGGAAACACCAGATTAAATCCACCAACACCCAGACAGGTACCTCAGAAACTACAGACCAGATCTGCACCGTCCTGCAGCGCCACCCTCAGGACAAACCTTGTAACAGAGCACAGACAACACTGCTGCCCAGGCAGCAGGGACCTGGTTCACATGTGTCTGAGTCTGGCTGCTGGGGCAACTGGGAGACCAGTAAAGACCTGGACCAATAAAACAGGATCTGATTCTTTCTGCAGACTGGTGGAAAGTTTCATCCTCAAGCCTTACCTCTAACTTACCTCTGATCTGGATCCTGACTGAAGGTCTCTGGTCTCCTCTGATCTGGATCTAGGCTGTGCGTCCTTGGTCTGTTCGAGTCTGGATTCAGGCTGCAGGTTTCTAGTCTCCTCTGATCTACATCCAGGCTTCAGATCTGATCTGGATCCAGTTTTCAGGTTTGTATTTTCCTCTGATCTGGATCCAGATCTTAGGTTTGGACTTTCCTCTGATCTGGATCTAGGCTGTGGGTTTATGGTGGCCTGTGATCTGGATTCAGGCCATAGGTTTTTGGTTTGCTCTGATCTGGATCCTGACTGAAGATCCCTGGTCTCCTCTGGTCTACATCCAGGCTTCAGATCTGATCTGGATCCAGTTTTCAGGTTTGTATTTTCCTCTGATCTGGATCCAGATCTTGGCTGTGGGTTTTTGGTCTCCTCTGATCTGGATCCAGGTTTTAGATCTAACCTGGGTCCAGGTTCAACGTCACTGGTTTCTCTTGTCTTCAGGTCTGGGCTCTCTGCTGGTGTGGATCCAGACTGCAGGTCTTGGTCCAGGATCTTCTCCACAGTGAGACTCCAGTGCTGTAGTGAAGACAGTTGTTGTCAATTCATGGACTACTGCAAATACTGCGTCGGCTACACTGCGAGCACAAATACTGCGTCGGCTACACTGCGAGTACAAATACTGCGTCGGCTACACTGTGAGTACAAATACTGCGTCGGGGCTACTGTGAATACAAATACTATGTCGGCTACACTGTGAATACAAATACTGCGTCGGCTACACTGTGAATACAAATACTGCGTCGGGGCTACTGTGAATACAAATACTATGTCGGCTACACTGTGAATACAAATACTGCGTCGGCTACACTGTGAGTACAAATACTGCGTCGGGGCTACTGTGAATACAAATACTATGTCGGCTACACTGTGAATACAAATACTGCGTCGGCTACACTGTGAGTACAAATACTGCGTCGGGGCTACTGTGAATACAAATACTATGTCGGCTACACTGTGAGTACAAATACTGCGTCGGCTACAAAGTGAATACAAATACTGCGTCGGCTACACTGTGAGTAAAAATACTGCGTCGGCTACACTGTGAGTGCAAATACTGCGTCGGGGCTACTGTGAATACAAATACTATGTCGGCTACACTGTGAATACAAATACTACGTCGGCTACACTGTGAGTACAAATACTGCGTCGGGGCTACTGTGAATACAAATACTATGTCGGCTACACTGTGAATACAAATACTGCGTCGGCTACACTGTGAGTACAAATACTGCGTCGGGGCTACTGTGAATACAAATACTATGTCGGCTACACTGTGAGTACAAATACTGCGTCGGCTACAAAGTGAATACAAATACTGCGTCGGGGCTACTGTGAATACAAATACTATGTCGGCTACACTGTGAATACAAATACTGCGTCGGCTACACTGTGAGTACAAATACTGCGTCGGGGCTACTGTGAATACAAATACTATGTCGGCTACACTGTGAGTACAAATACTGCGTCGGCTACAAAGTGAATACAAATACTGCGTCGGCTACACTGCGAGTACAAATACTGCGTCGGCTACACTGTGAGTGCAAATACTGCGTCGGGGCTACTGTGAATACAAATACTATGTCGGCTACACTGTGAATACAAATACTACGTCGGCTACACTGTGAGTACAAATACTGCGTCGGGGCTACTGTGAATACAAATACTATGTCGGCTACACTGTGAATACAAATACTGCGTCGGCTACACTGTGAGTACAAATACTGCGTCGGGGCTACTGTGAATACAAATACTATGTCGGCTACACTGTGAATACAAATACTGCGTCGGCTACACTGTGAATACAAATACTGCGTCGGCTACACTGTGAGTAAAAATACTGCGTCGGCTACACTGAGTGCAAATACTGCGTCGGCTACACTGTGAATGCAAATACTGCGTCAGCTACACTGTGAATAAAAATACTGCGTCGGCTACACTGTGAGTAAAAATACTGCGTCGGCTACACTGTGAATACAAATACTGCGTTGGCTACACTGTGAGTACAAATACTGCGTCGGCTACACTGTGAATACAAATACTGCGTCGGCTACACTGTGAGTACAAATACTGCGTCGGCTACACTGTGAGTAAAAATACTGCGTCGGCTACATTGTGAGTACAAATACTGCGTCGGCTACACTGTGAGTAAAAATACTGCGTTGGCTACACTGTGAGTACAAATACTGCGTTGGCTACACTGTGAGTACAAATACTGCGTCGGCTACAAAGTGAATACAAATACTGCGTCGGCTACACTGTGAGTAAAAATACTGCGTCGGCTACACTGTGAGTGCAAATACTGCGTCGGGGCTACTGTGAATACAAATACTATGTCGGCTACACTGTGAATACAAATACTGCGTCGGCTACACTGTGAGTACAAATACTGCGTCGGGGCTACTGTGAATACAAATACTATGTCGGCTACACTGTGAATACAAATACTGCGTCGGCTACACTGTGAGTACAAATACTGCGTCGGGGCTACTGTGAATACAAATACTATGTCGGCTACACTGTGAGTACAAATACTGCGTCGGCTACAAAGTGAATACAAATACTGCGTCGGCTACACTGTGAGTAAAAATACTGCGTCGGCTACACTGAGTGCAAATACTGCGTCGGCTACACTGTGAATGCAAATACTGCGTCAGCTACACTGTGAATAAAAATACTGCGTCGGCTACACTGTGAGTAAAAATACTGCGTCGGCTACACTGTGAATACAAATACTGCGTTGGCTACACTGTGAGTACAAATACTGCGTCGGCTACACTGTGAATACAAATACTGCGTCGGCTACACTGTGAGTACAAATACTGCGTCGGCTACACTGTGAGTACAAATACTGCGTCGGCTACACTGTGAGTACAAATACTGCGTCGGCTACACTGTGAGTAAAAATACTGCGTCGGCTACACTGTGAGTACAAATACTGCGTCGGCTACACTGTGAGTACAAATACTGCGTCGGCTACACTGTGAGTACAAATACTGCGTCGGCTACACTGTGAGTAAAAATACTGCGTCGGCTACATTGTGAGTACAAATACTGCATCGGCTACACTGTGAGTACAAATACTGTGTCGGCTACAAGCTCAAATACTCACATCTGTTAGTGAAGTACAAGCAGCAGTACTACTCAAAGGACTGGAAGTAGAAGTACTCTCTCAGAAGTACAGGTGAATATCAAAAAATCAGAATATGGTGTAAAAGTGTGAACCAGACAGATGAAACCTCTGCAGGTGTGAACCAGACAGATGAAACCTCTGCAGGTGTGAACCAGACAGATGAAACCTCTGCAGGTGTTCGCGACGTCTCTTTTAGAAATGATTTAGTTCAGCTGCTTGAAATGAGAGTATTTTTAAATCCAGCCGTCGGCGAGGGGAGAATGTAGCTGCAGGCAGGAATTATATTTATAACGGGAACACTAGACGCTGACAGAAGAGACTGATGACTCTCTGCTCTGATACCTTTAATACTGCAGGATATCACACAGAGGCCTCTGCGTCTGGTCTGCAGCTCTGGTGATGGACGAGACAACGAGATTCGCATGAGCCGGACGCTCACACGCTGTCTTCAGGCTAAAAGGATCCTGGTTTCTCTCATCCAGCTGATTCTTTGAACACAGGATTGATTTGTAAATCCTGGATGAAGTTATCCTCACTAACGGTGCGCTCCCATCTCATTTGTATTACTGGTTGGCGTGCTGATCGTACGCCAGAGCCTGAATCACATTAAAACTCACATGAAACAAACTAAAGCCACGTTAGCAGCTGCTTTTTACTCTCACGCTTGTGTTTTTTGGACGAATATCAGACACCACCAGCTGGTCATAATGTTACGGCAGATCGGCTGAGGCACGGACTCCACTGTGTGTTCTGACCCCTTTCTATCAGAACCTGCATCAACTTCTTCAGCAGTTTGACCTGCAGCAGCTCGTCTGTTGGATCGGACCACACAGGCCAGACTTCACTCCTCATGTGGACCAGGTCCAAGACCCTGTCGCCCCTGACCCCTGCAGACCGGTTTAGACTGTTCTGACCCAGTTATCCATTCAGCTGACGCTTTTATCCAAAGCGACTTACAGCTTTATATTTGTCAGAGGTCGCACGCCTCTGGTGCAACTCGGGTTTAAGTGTCTTGCTCAGGGACACATTAAGTCCAAGACAAAATGTCTCACAGTGGATTCGAACCCGGGTTGCTCACATTAAAGGCACGTGTCTTATCCACTGCTGTCAAAGCAACTCAAACCCTCCTATTTTGCACATTTTTCCTGCTTCTAACATCAACTCTGAGGACACATGTTCACCTGCTGCCTGTTAGATCCACTGACAGGTGCCATGGTAACCAGGTAACCAGAGTTATTCACCTGTCAGCGGTCATAATGTTTTGGCTGATCTGTGTATAAACATCTGCATATTTCATGAATGTGTTGCTTTCTGGCTTCTAATTTTTGGTGTGAGAGTAAACCTGTGAAAAAGAAAACTCAGCAGGAGAAGCTGAAGTCTGTAGTTAGAGACATAAATGGAGAATATCAAAATAAATATTGTTCCACAAACACTGAGAAAAAAAAAGGGGAGTTAGTGAACGTCTGAGATTCACAACTTTTTTTTATTATTTTTATTTTCATGCTCTCAGTGTGTTTTCATTTTTAGCACTTACCTGTAGCACTTTGGGATTTGCGTAAATATAAAGTGCATTACAAATTAAATGTATTATCATTATTGGTGTGAAACATTTAAGATTTCAGGTAGCAGACTACCTGCGTCCCCGTGTTTACTCTGCGTTCACACAGTCACTTCTTTCTTCTCACAGTCTTTGTGGAACCTCGTCGGTCAGATCATTTGTTCACAAAAGGCCGACCCACAACCAAAAGCTCTGAAATTATTCCTGAACGTGGTTTCTGAAGGTGTAACTGCAGAACGGAAAAGTGTGGAGCGTTCGTCATCCTGAAACGTTTTCTCTTCAGTTATTTATTTAAATAAAGATGAACACTGTGGCGCTCATGTCATCTTACATCAGGGCCGGCCTCTCTGGACTCTTCCTTGTGGACCATGATGCCGTTCTCCGCCTGTTGGAGCTGCAGCCTGACAGCCTGATCCGCCCTCCTCCTCCGATCCTGCAGCGTCTCCACCAGCTCCTCCAGCCGTAACGCCACCCCCCTGCTGCTCCGGGAACTCTGGGAACTCTGGACAATAAGTTAGATTATTACTGTAAGATATTTATTAGTTACTCAGGTAATAATGAAGCTCTGAATACACCAACAAGACTTTTTTTAAGACACAGAGACACTTTCACCTCGTCCTCCTCGTCCTCCTGGTCCTGCAGGACTCCTCCTCTCCTCTGGAGGGCCTCGGTCCTCTGCAGCCGTCTGAGTTTCTGCATCAGAACGCTGCTGCTGGTTAAAACCTGCAGGGACTTTCCCAGAAGATCTGGAGTCAGAACACAAAGACACAGCGACTGTGTGATTATATAGTCACAACACGTCACTCTGTCAACTGCAGCCATCAGACAAACCAGTTTAAACAGGTTTTCAGTGGACCCCCCCCCCCCAACACACCAGTTAATGGGCAGTGTAGCTATAAGGTTTAAAATACCTGCAGTATAGAACTGAAACAACCTAGTTTGAACCAGTTTATAGTCGTTCAGATTATTTAAACCACTAAAACTAAACCAGTTTAAATCTGTTTTTAATAAGTTTAAACCAGTTTATCTAAAGCTTTCACCAGTTTAAATCACTTTAAAGCACCTAAAAACTGTCTCAGTGGTTTTAACCAGTTGATCGTTACTACCGTAAAACTTTGAATAGCCCGGGCTTTTATTTGCTAAAATCACTGAATTGACCCACAGGCCTTTAATTCCTTTTGCACAAAACTGAAACTTCTATGAAACAGTTTATTTATTTCAAACAGAATAATACTTGTATAAAAATCATCAAATAATGTCAAATACACGTCATTCATTTGATCTAGCTCCGACATGCACTTTTATTTTGAAGTAACATCACGTCAACCACACGGTGCAGGATGAGAGACGGACTTCACACGACAGGATTCACAACTTGGATTCATTTTTATGGAAAGCTGTTTTGATTCTTTGGATTGCTGGACGCTTCCAGACTGAAGGAAGATAAATAATCAGAAACGGACACACTCGGACATGTTCAGCATGTTCACCCTGACATATTGATCATCACGTTTAAGCATTAATATTTGTATCAACGATCTAAGCAGCTTAGAAGCAGCTAAAGAGGCGACCCTGCGGGTTTCAGAGGTTTCATACATCCAAAGAACTTCTATAAAAACCAGACCAGGCGTTTAAGTGTCACCAGGCCAGTAAAGGAGGCAGGCGGCTGTTTGGGACTCGGCTATTAATTGAAGTTTTACGGTAATTTAAACTAATTTAAACTGCTTTAAACCAGCTGCAACTCTGCAGCTACAGCAAGTTGGACTGAAAGGAAGGTCCAGGTCAGTCTAACACACATAAATGAAGACAAACAAACACATTCACACAACAGAGCAAGAAATTAAAACTAAATTAGTGATCATTTATTTAATATGCGCTGCAGATGTGTATAGTGCTGACAATTATACTACAGATACTAGGACTGATACCAAGGTTACCTCTCCTCATGGAGTCGTACGTGAGCTGCGCTGCAGCCAGTCGGTCGTCGTCCGGTCGGATCTGCAGATCCTCAACTCCGTCCATACTGACAGCAAACTGCAGACAGAGTGTGGAAGTAAAACTGAAGAACTGCCAATGTAAGCAAGACAAAACCATCTAAAGCTTTCTTAGTCCTTACAACTCTGTGACGTCTCGTATTTACACTCAGGTTGTTGCATTGAGCGGGTGGAAATAAATGTTTTGTTTGTGAATAATGAGCTGTATATAAATAAGGATTTGAAAACTGAGCTTTGTGGACAGACAATGTTTAGTTTAAAAAGGCAGGTTCAGTCTCTGACCCAGAGTCAAAGAAGGAGACATCAGTTTCTTCAGGTCCAGGACGAGTTTAACTTTGCTAGCTTAGCATAAAGACCAATAGCGTGTCTGCTGTTAGCGCCCTTCTGTACTTACACTTAATATGTTCACACTGTACGGCAAAATGCAGTGCACTATGGGTACCCGGATGGTGCACTCATAATAACAACAATAAAGTTGGCTGCGATTGTAAAAGTACTTTCATTTTTAATTAGTGAGCAAACAAGTCGGCAGATATTGTGGCGGGCGACAGTCACGGATGGCGATGATCCTCCCGGTTACCGTTCACCATTCAAGAAGACGACAGTTCATCCTGAGAGAAACATGAATCACAATCCATCCAACAGCTGCTGAGAAGTCTGAGACTGGACCACCAATGAGAACCTCGTCCACGGTGAGGTTTCAGGTCTGTAAACCCAGCCGACTCTCGGGGGGGGGGGGTGACCACGCATTTCTGTTTACAACCTCTGTGTGTGATTGTCACTTCCCCCGCCCTGGAAAGCTGTGTCTCGTGCATGTTGCTGTGACGCACAGAGGATTAAAATAGAAGCAGGAAGCTCAGTGTTGGACCGTTTCAGATAAAGGCTGCAGCTGCACACTGCGGCCCGGCGGCAGGTGTTGCTAATGAAATGGCCGCCAGCCAATGAGCACAGATTACTGAAGGAATGTGACCCAAAGCTGCAACGGAGACACGAGACGAGGACGGATCACATCCAAAGTGCACAGAGGACGGCACGCTTCACGTTCCCGCCCACAGGGAGGGGGTCAGGGGTCAAAGGTCACAACAGCTGAGACGAACACAATGTTCCTGTGAGAGTCAGATTACACTGAGCTGCAGCTACAACGTCGACACGGAGTCTTCATACAGCTCAGCACCGTAAATACACTATTAAGCATTAACAAGTTGTAAATCTGTGATGCAAGTTCAGCCATTTATTGTCAAGTGACCAACTTAAACTCGCTTTCCTTCGAAGGTCGAGCAACATGTAGGGAAGTCAAAAGAAGGAAAGAAAAGGTGAGGCAGGCAACAAAGGGAAGGGCAAATCACCAGACAGAAGGACCCACCTTTCTGTGCGACCAATCCCCATCACTCTACTAATGGTGAAATCAGAAGAGACCAAAAGCCAAAGCCTGTGATCATCTTGGGGGGCCGAGCTCCAGACAAGGGGGTCGTAGACCAGAAAGGAAATTCCCCTGGGTCATCCCAGGAAATAAAGACACAATACAGAATACACAGAACCGAACCCGCCAGCCTCAAGAATCTGGACAACAAAGACACAGCAAGTCCCTGAGACTAAATCTAAACCAGGATCTGTTTTTGCTTGTGACCCCCTGAATATGAAGAAAAGTCTCCCCGCGACCCCTCGATCATCATTATTTTTTTTTTCTTACATCTGAACAAAACAAATCATCTCGTGACCACCTAAGTTTATTTTGTGAGCCCTTGGTGAACCAAAAGACCTGTTTGTGCGTTCGTGTTTGCATTTCTGTTCAGAACTGGTAAGACGACGCAAATAAAGAAAAACTCTGAACGACACTAAAAGAGTCTGTAGCTGCTTGACACACCCCTGAAAGAGCCGACAGAGAACGTGATTCCCCTGAATGTCCTGAAAAAGCGTCCGTAGGTTGATGCATGCGGATCAAACACCGAAACACAAACAGTGCAGCACGTCGTGATCGGAGGAACATTCGCTGCAGAATCCATTTGTTGAAGAGAAAGAAAAGAAGTTGTCTCAAGGTGGGATCAAACCCTCAACCGGCGAGCGCCACACCTTACCAGCTGAGCTAATCAAACATCATGTTGATACCGGGCAATATTATACCTTATATTCTCATCCACCATCTAATGGTTGAAAATATTGCTCTAAAACTCATTTGCCAACCCCTGCTGTATATTATTATTACTAATGCTTCTTCGTCTTCTAAGTAGTAATGTTTCACAACTTTGACCACTAGTTTTATTTTGAAAGTCTAGCCGGATGTTGCTAACTTAAACAACGCAAAAAGGGTCCATATGTGACGAGATGGGAGAATGTGTTGGTGTTTGGAGATGAGAACGGGCTGGTAGTTTTAGCTCCACCAGAAGCACAAATCAAGGTGCACCAATGTGGAGAAGAATTTTACAGTAATACATTAACTCACAATCATAAGAAAGCCGTTTCAGTAAAACTGCTTGAGAAGATGTTCACAGGAGATAAGAAGCCTTGACACATCATTAGCAGCTACGGTCGCTCTTAGCTTGGCTCCTTTACAAGTTCAGTTTAAACTGTAAATAAAGTAGTTTTCTGACGTTGTTCCACATATTTAATAAGCTTCCTACCTCCAACGCTCGGTGGTAAAAGTCTGCAGCCAGCGTCAGGACTTCCTGGCGTCTCTCCAGCAGACGGAGGAGCAGCGACCACCCCTCGTTCAGAGACGCCCCCATGGCCTTGTACACTTGCTCCTCTTCCTCCTGTCTCTTGTCCACCACAGACAGCACTTCCTTCTCATGTTTCTGGCACAAAACAAGGAGAAACAACAGATTATATAAAAGGTTTGTATAAACTCTTAAGGTAAAAATAAATCCGCTCCTCTGACGGTCTTGTTACGTTAGCAAGAATTTTAACGTTAGCCTCAGGCTTCCTGGTGTGCAAAGCTAACTCCATATGGAAATAACAAACAACAAGGACAACAACAGTAGCTAACTCATTGTTGCTTAGTAATTGTAAAGATACCATAGTGGTTTAAAGTTTTATTAAATAATTTCCCACAGTCCAAAACTAACATTATTTTCTAGTTGGCATCTTGCTAACTTATAGCAGTTAGCTCACTAGCTAGAGCAACTGCGATAATTAACAGGAATAAATACATGGTAATTAAGAATATAGTTTACTCGATGTTTTCAGCTGCCTTTAAGAAACACCATTTCCCATAAGCCCACAGACCCCCGCAGGTTAAATGCGGCTAGTTCAAATGTGTTGTGTGTTATGTTGTGTGTTAAATTTTATTTATATACCAGTTCATAAAGTTATCCCACTGCACGTTTACAGAGCAGGTCTGGACCGTATGCTTTGTAATATTCTTTACAGAGACTATTCCCACCATTAGCAAACACTTACAGTGGGAACGAAAAACTGCCTTTAACAGGCAGAAACCTGGAGCAGGACCAGGACCGGTCTTGGCGAGTAACCAGTTTCATGTAATTTAGTTACAAAATAAATGTAACACTTACTGGGAAAATTACATTACAGCTACTGATGGTTCATAATTACATGAAATAGTTACACTACTATCACATTTTAAGTCGGGTAACTTCTAATCTGTAACTTTTACATTTCAAGTTACATCGATTTAAGTACCCGTGCTGGTACATTTGCATGGGAGCCGTAGTTTTTAAGTTAAATTACTTTGAGCAATAATTATCTATCTTTGTTAAATCATGAGTTTCAGTTTGCTGTGGAGCTGATTTATCTGATAAAATGGAAAGTAAACGGCAGGAAGGAGCTTCGCGAGGTCAGAAAGACCGATGAGAGATTGTATTGGCTGGAAGAGAGTCTGGACAGGAAGTGATGTCATGACTTGAGGCAGCGTGACGTGTGTGTTTCTGTCTGTTTGCACCTTGAGTTTCTCCATCAGCTGCTGATGCTCCTGAATCAGCGTCTGGTTTTCCTCCTGGTTCGATCCGATCTCACAGAGGCCTGGATGGACCTGGACCAGCTGGAGGTGGACCAGAGACCCACTCTGCACACAAACACACGATGTCAACTACAGTGGACGGATTTTTGGACGCCACTTTGAGCCATTCAAGTTACATTACTGTGTCCTAACCACCACGTGGCCGACCCCCAAAGTGTTTTCTACAATTCCGTTAGATTACGGTCTTGTACATCTCAGTCATTTTGATTTATTGCATTATAAATTCAAAATTTAAATAGTGGCGGGAAATGGAAAAACACTAAGTAACGCAGCAATAACTGTAAACTAAACTAAATAAGATGTCAGAAATACTGTTATCTAGATTTTAATTATGTATTTCTCGTACATTTTGTTCTGACTGAAAATACATCTGTCCACTCCAGAGGACGTTCTGCGCCAAAGGGTTTATTCTGCGTTATGTTGTGTGTTTTATTTAAAATTAAATCATTTGCACTTTAATAACATTGTGTATTTATACCACTTGCTTTTAGTAAATGTTTTAAAAACATACAGTATCTCACAAAAGTAGGGGTGTCCTCACTTTTGTTGCCAGCGGTTTAGAGATTAACGGCTGTGTGATGTGTTATTTTGAGGGGACAGCAGATTTACACTGTTATACAAGCTGCACGCTCACTACTTTACACTGTTATACAAGCTGCACGCTCACTACTTTACACTGTTATACAAGCTGTACGCTCACTACTTTACACTGTTATACAAGCTGTACGCTCACTACTTTACACTGTTATACAAGCTGCACGCTCACTACTTTACACTGTTATACAAGCTGTACGCTCACTACTTTACGCTGTTATACAAGCTGTACGCTCACTACTTTACACTGTTATACAAGCTGCACGCTCACTACTTTACACTGTTATACAAGCTGTACGCTCACTACTTTACACTGTTATACAAGCTGTACGCTCACTACTTTACACTGTTATACAAGCTGTACGCTCACTACTTTACACTGTTATACAAGCTGCACGCTCACTACTTTACACTGTTATACAAGCTGTACGCTCACTACTTTACACTGTTATACAAGCTGTACGCTCACTACTTTACACTGTTATACAAGCTGTACGCTCACTACTTTACACTGTTATACAAGCTGCACGCTCACTACTTTACACTGTTATACAAGCTGCACGCTCACTACTTTACACTGTTATACAAGCTGTACGCTCACTACTTTACACTGTTATACAAGCTGCACGCTCACTACTTTACACTGTTATACAAGCTGCACGCTCACTACTTTACACTGTTATACAAGCTGTACGCTCACTACTTTACACTGTTATACAAGCTGTACGCTCACTACTTTACACTGTTATACAAGCTGTACGCTCACTACTTTACACTGTTATACAAGCTGTACGCTCACTACTTTACACTGTTATACAAGCTGTACGCTCACTACTTTACACTGTTATACAAGCTGCACGCTCACTACTTTACACTGGAGCAAAGTGACATTTCTTCAGTGTCGACACATGAAGAGATAGAATCAGATATTTACAAAGATGTGAGGGGTGGACTCACTTTGAGAGATTTTAGATGTACACTGAGTTCTATTAAAACACTTTATGCCATTGATGCATGGTGTCCTCTGCGGGGGACACCTTTCAAAATAAAATATATTGAGAATAAAAGTTTATAGGCATAGTTTAAAAGTAAAAACTTACTAAAAACTTAAAACTGTTACTTTGTGATTTAGTAATTCATGCATGTAATGGATATATATATTTACACCTACACCTGTGTATTTATACTAGTAGTGTATACTATTATAAATACACAGGTGTAGTGTTTTACAGCTATCATAAAAACTTACCACTAAGATTCAGATTAATGAGGCGACAGCAGCTTGTACAAGCACTGATACTAGCAGCTATTAAAGAAGCTGCCTCAGTGTGTGTGTGTGTTGCAGCATTCGCCAGGATGATACAGCATCTCTGGCATGTCGACCAAAAAGGACACAACATGACAAGTGCGCGCACACACAAACACACCTTAAAAACAATGATTTTAGTGCCCAAAACTGTCACCCCACATACTTACACACATGTGAGTACTTACACCTTCACACCTGCAAAACACTGAGAGGCATCAGCTGTTTCACACACACACACACACACACCATCAGTAAATAGTTTGATCTAAAACAGGAAACCACATGGGCCGACTGGCAGATGAACTGAAAAGCTTGAATCTCCTGACACGGCCTCCAAAGGAAGAACCGCGCTCTAACGGCCTACGAGCTATAAACTACGTGTAAGGCAGATATCCAACCAACACCAAAATAACACCCGTCTGCACAGCTACTTAAAGTCAGAGCTCACAGAAGGTAACAGTCTGAAAATCATTTAGATGCACATTGATTCTAACAAAAGCCAATTAACACCTCAACTCGCTTAAGTCTGTCTACGATCAAGCTAATGCTAACAATTAAGTCAGAGCTCACAGCTGATTGTAATTGGAAAACTTCCACACATTATTTAAAGATATAACCTTTGTAGAAACACATTCATATATGAACTTCATGTCTGAGTCATTTTTATCAGGTTACTTGAAGCGAAGTGACACCAGGATTTTGCACGGTCATGTATGTAATAAAAATCATTGGACATCGATAATTATCAGGATAAAAGTCAAATCATTATTTCTTTCAGGTTTAAAGGCTGATTTTTGCTCCTGAGTGAAAGTTAATGTGGTTTAAAACTTTTCTTTCTGCTCAGAACAAACTCTTGATGCCAAACAGAGGATCATTAATCTGAAGCAGAACATCCAGAACTATTCTCATAAAATCTGTTTTCAATAAATATGCATGAGCCAAATTAAGTAAAATCTCTTTTCAGTCCCTTTTCCTCCACGAAATAAATTTCTAATTGGAAACATTTAGTGCTGATTCGTTCATGAATCAAATGAATTAAATCAAACATTTGTTGAACATTTGTTATTGAGGAAAATTCCATCAGGTTTATTATCATTATTGTTTTATTGCCCGGCTCTTTGTCAGCGCAGCATATTAACGAGCTTCATCCAAGTTAATCTGGAGACTTGGATCCTCGGGGTTTTAGCAGCTAACAACTAATCATCACAGTAACCTGCAGTTTACATACCCTGAGGACAGAGACGACAATCAGTGATTGGCCGGCCTGGATGGCGATAGTGCTGAGAGTGGTGAAAGACAGAGGAAGCTTCGTGTTCCCTCCTCCTCCTCCTCCTCCATCTCCCCGTCCTGCCTTCATCTGTCCTCCACATGTCTCAGTGTCTTCAGGCTCTCCGGTCGTCATGAAGAAAAACTCTTCCTGTTACTAGGTTAGGAATTTCCTTCTGTCCTACTCTCTTCCACTAGGATCACTTAAAGACTTTTAATCTATAAAGTGGTCTTCTTTGGGTAGACGTGAAGTTTTCTCATAGTTCCAACACTCTTTTCCTCATCAAACCTCTCTGAAGTTCCCGGCTTATTCTCTGTCTCCTATTTCCTGTTATCCTTTGTTGGTGGCTTCACAGCGACATGCCGAGTTCTCCAGCTGAATCTGTTTGTGTTAGGAAGTGTGAACCCCTCCAGCCAGAGTGACTCCGGGAACAACAGCTGTTGGTGGTTGTCCGGTGTTTCCAGTTCTTTAAATGAATCTCCTGCAGGACAAAGAGAGAAACGTTGTGTATAGTTTCAGAGAAAGGTTTTAGAGAATTAAAGCCACGCTAACTGAACCAACTACAGTATCTCACAAAGTGAGTTCACCCCTCACATCTGTGAAAATATCTGATTATTTCTTTTGATGTGACAACACTGAAGAAATGACCCTTTGCTCCAGTGTAAAGTAGTGAGTGTACAGCTTGTATAACAGTGTAAATCTGCTGTCCCCTCAAAATAACACGTCACACAGCCGTTAATGTCTAAACCTCTGGCAACAAAAGTGAGGACACCCCTAAGTGAAAATCTAATAATGTAATAATTAAATATTTACAAATATTTGGGGGGCGTCCTCACTTTTGAGAGATACTGTAAAAAGTCCACACAGGAAGTACACAAATTCAAACAGCGACAATGACCCTTCAAAACACCCTGAAACCTGAATGTCCCCCAAAACCTCAAGTGCAGGATCAGCGGTGTGAGCAGGCTTCTCAGTGTGATATTAAATAAGCTGCATCTCATGTCAGTCTGTGTTAAAAAGGTCAACCTTTGTCATAAATCAGACGTAAGAGATCTTGGCCACACGCCTGTTTGTCGGAACTGAAGATCCTATAGATGTTTGTATTACAGTTTTTGATATGTGTGTATGGATTAAAATATTATATGTCGACGTATCCCCCCCCAAAAAAAGCCTCTCACGCCAAAGATGGCGGTTGTGCTCACATGTCCAATCCCTCCTGAAAAAGATGTTGTGGTGGTGTGTGTCCAGACGTGTCCGCCAAAATAGTGTGAAAAGGCGCCAGATTTTATCTGCAGTGCTTGCAGTATGTGTTAGAAAGTACCAGGGTGCCTTTATAAAAGTAGACGGTATATGCTGACTGTATCCAGAACATCAGTTAGTTTAGCGTTTGTTCAGGTGCTCCAGTGGGAGGAGCTCATGGCTTCACGTCACCGGCGCTCTGGAAAGACCCGTAAATGAAGTGGTGGAAGCTCGTGCATGTGTAGTAGAAGTACAACCTGCGGGGTTAAAAAACGCCTTATTTTGGGGCAAAGTCATCAAACTGTTTCAGATTTTCCTGCTGATTCTCTACATGCAGGTTTTATGTGACCAGTGAAAGTGCAGTTATGGCTCTCTGCCCGTACATTCAGATAGAGACCTGATCCTGTTAGTCCCTGATAACCACCTGGAGGGTTTACCAAGATGGCGGCGAGTGGCGGGACCTGCCTATATAAGGACTTTGATTTAACTCCTCAAACATGAGGCCTGCAAGCATTTTTCTGGTCTCCTTTGATAGGTCAGAAGCTAAAGAAGATGCATCCATCGTACAGGAACATATTTCTGTTACCATGCCAGAGTAAATGGAGATGCAATAAAGGAAAAGATGACTTTTTTTTATCATCGCCTAGTATAAAATCTAATTTTAAAGCCAAGATCACCATTAGACCACAATACTGCAGATCATAATGCAGCTGAATATCTTCTCCTCCTCCTTGACTACTGAACATTTATGACACAATTTATAAAGATATGTCCTCAACACTACACACCGTGTGGATCAATGAGCCAACACAGGCCAGCTAGTTCTTATACGGACTTCTATATTTACTGTATTAGACCAACAGTTTGGGCACAGCTAAGGTTGATGGAGATGACAGTCTGATGCTGCTACTGAATGAATAATTCTGATCATATAGAATGAGAAGCAAATGAAATGAAAATCTGTCAGATAATTGTATAAAGCAAACTCTCAAGCACAAAAATACCAAAATGTAAAATTAAATGAGCAGAAAAACTCGAGCAGCGGACCCAGTTTGATGTTCTAAAGTCACAAATTTTCATTAATCAGATTTAATGTATAAATAGTTGGTGTAGTAAAAACTGAGAAGCAAGAAGCGATGATGAAAATGTTTTGCCAGATCATAAAAGTTTTTATCACTGACTTTTTCTTATTAAAGTTTGTGACATTAAACAGCCAGTTCACAGAGAGAGAGAGAGGAAAAATCAGAAGCTGTTTCAGTACCTTGGACTCGTTTCTGGAGATCCGGACGTTTCCCTGCTGCGACTGCGGAGCCACGAAAACACTGTGAGAGGAAACACAGCTGAGAGACGGAGAGGAGGTAAAAATAGATGTGGTTTCCAGTCGGATTATCACACAGCTGAGTGACAGAGAGACGTCTGCCTTCCATAAACAAACACTCCCCTCTTTCTATTTCAGTAACACAGAGTGTAAAAATATCTGAAGCTGAACCTAATGAAGACATAAAGTTATCTATCAAAACCATTAATAATGCAGTAACCCTGGTGGAAAGTAACATTTACTCAAGTACTGTACTGAAGTGCAGTTATTAGGTACTTGAGTTTATACATTTGATACTACTTTATATTCCTGCACTACATTTATAGTGTCTCACAAATTGAGACACTGAAGAAATGACCCTTTGCTCCAGTGTAAAGTAGTGAGCGTACAGCTTGTATAACAGTGTAAAGTAGTGAGCGTGCAGCTTGTATAACAGTGTAAAGTAGTGAGCGTGCAGCTTGTATAACAGCGTAAAGTAGTGAGCGTACAGCTGGTATAACAGTGTAAAGTAGTGAGCGTGCAGCTTGTATAACAGTGTAAAGTAGTGAGCGTACAGCTGGTATAACAGTGTAAAGTAGTGAGCGTGCAGCTTGTATAACAGTGTAAAGTAGTGAGCGTACAGCTGGTATAACAGTGTAAAGTAGTGAGCGTGCAGCTTGTATAACAGCGTAAAGTAGTGAGCGTGCAGCTTGTATAACAGTGTAAAGTAGTGAGCGTACAGCTGGTATAACAGTGTAAAGTAGTGAGCGTGCAGCTTGTATAACAGTGTAAAGTAGTGAGCGTACAGCTGGTATAACAGTGTAAAGTAGTGAGCGTGCAGCTTGTATAACAGTGTAAAGTAGTGACAGTACAGCTGGTATAACAGTGTAAAGTAGTGAGCGTGCAGCTTGTATAACAGCGTAAAGTAGTGAGCGTACAGCTGGTATAACAGTGTAAAGTAGTGAGCGTGCAGCTTGTATAACAGTGTAAAGTAGTGAGCGTACAGCTGGTATAACAGTGTAAAGTAGTGAGCGTGCAGCTTGTATAACAGTGTAAAGTAGTGAGCGTGCAGCTTGTATAACAGCGTAAAGTAGTGAGCGTACAGCTGGTATAACAGTGTAAAGTAGTGAGCGTGCAGCTTGTATAACAGCGTAAAGTAGTGAGCGTACAGCTTGTATAACAGTGTAAAGTAGTGAGCGTACAGCTGGTATAACAGTGTAAAGTAGTGAGCGTGCAGCTTGTATAACAGCGTAAAGTAGTGAGCGTACAGCTGGTATAACAGCGTAAAGTAGTGAGCGTGCAGCTTGTATAACAGTGTAAAGTAGTGAGCGTACAGCTTGTATAACAGTGTAAAGTAGTGAGCGTACAGCTGGTATAACAGTGTAAAGTAGTGAGCGTGCAGCTTGTATAACAGTGTAAAGTAGTGAGCGTGCAGCTTGTATAACAGTGTAAAGTAGTGAGCGTGCAGCTTGTATAACAGTGTAAAGTAGTGAGCGTACAGCTGGTATAACAGTGTAAAGTAGTGAGCGTACAGCTTGTATAACAGTGTAAAGTAGTGAGCGTACAGCTTGTATAACAGTGTAAAGTAGTGAGCGTGCAGCTTGTATAACAGTGTAAAGTAGTGAGCGTGCAGCTTGTATAACAGTGTAAAGTAGTGAGTGTGCAGCTTGTATAACAGTGTAAAGTAGTGAGCGTGCAGCTTGTATAACAGTGTAAAGTAGTGAGCGTACAGCTTGTATCACAGTGTAAAGTAGTGAGCGTGCAGCTTGTATAACAGTGTAAAGCAGTGAGTGTGCAGCTTGTATAACAGTGTAAATCTGCTGTCCCCTCAAAATAACACATCACACAGCCGTTCTTGTCTAAACCGCTGGCAACAAAATTGAGGACACCCCTAAGTGAAAATGTCCTAATTTGGCCCAAAGTGTCAATATATTGTGTGGCCTCTTGGGCCTGGAGTTCAGCAGAGCTTCACAGGTTGCCACTGGAGTCCTCTTCCTCTCCTACATGACGACAGCTGGTGGATGTTAGAGACCTTGGGCTCCTCCACCTCCCGTTTGAGGAGCCCCACAGATGCTCAGTAGGGTTCAGGTCTGGAGACGTGCTCGGCCAGTCCGTCACCTTTACCCTCAGCTTCTTTAGCGAGGCAGCGGTCGTCTTGGAGGTGTGTTTGGGGTCGTGATCATGTTGGATTACTGCCCTGCGGCCCGGTCTCTGAAGGGAGGGGCTCTGCTTCAGTATGTCACAGTACATGTTTGCATTCATGGTGCGGCGTATGGTCTGAGCCCTGACAGGCTGACCCCCCACCACCCCATTAACCTCTGCAGTAATAATGGCAACACTCATATTTCCCAAAGACAACCTCTGGATATGACGCTGAGCACGTGCACTCAGCTTCTTTGGTTGACCACGGCGAGGCCTGTTCTGAGTAGAACCGGGTCTTGGCTGTCTTCTTACAGCCTCTGGCATCTTTATGTAGAGCAGCCATTCTTTTTTTTCTACTCAGAGAGTTCTTTGCCATGGGGTACCATGTTGAACTTCCAGTGACCAGCATGAGGGAGTTTTTAGTCCAATTTGGACATTTTCACTTAGGGGTGTCCTCACTTTTGTTGCCAGCAGTTTAGACATCAATGGCTGTGTGATGTGTTATTTTAAACAGAGATTTAAAGCAGAAAACTGTGGGACACTGAAGTTAGACATGATGATCACACACTGAAGGAACTAATACAGATGCTGGCTCTGATTTGATACAAAATCCACATTTGACACAAAAGCACTCCCTCTTTGTGTAACCTCACTGTTAACGTTATTTGTGTCGGTTTATAAAAGCAGTAAGATGAGTTAAAAACCACTTCATATCAAAATAAATGGGAGGCTGAAGCCACTAAATTGCAAAGCCTGTGGTTGTTTATCAGCTTCTGTAAACCTGTGAAAAAAACTCTGGAGAAAGTGAAGTTGGTCGATTTGCAGAAAAGCTTTTTAGATGTAGAAAAACATTGAGAATATCAATATAAAATTTGTACACAAATTAGATCAACGATGAGGTCACACAGAGACTGAGAAATGTTGACATACTGCAACTCTTTTCTACATATTCCCAAACTGTTTTTCACAAGTTTAAAAAGGGTCAGAGACAACACAAGCTTTAAAATGACTTACTGACACTTATTATTTGAGCTCACACACGTTTTACAGTAGAACAGTAAAGCTGATGAAGCAGAGGGGTTTATCTCTACCTGAAGTGGGCGATGGAGACGATGACCATCAGGTTGAGAGTGGCACTGAGAAAAGAGATGAAGAACAGCAGGATGTAAACTGACACAGCCTCAGACTGAGGAGGCTTCGGCCTCCTGCAGGAGGCGTTGAGGAGCTGAGGAAAGCAGAGTTCGTCTTCTTCCATCGTCAGAGAGAAGCTGCTGAGCTCCAACAGCTTATAGACCAAAGCTCTCCGTCATACAGCTCATTTATCTCTCTCAAACCCAAAGGGAGGGTGCATCTCACCAACGGGAGGGAGCTGGAAACGACGGGCCGCAGTGCAAGATTCTTTATGGGCCCTACTCTCCATCAGATGTTTGTGTATCTGACACAACTCTTGGATTTTATTATCAGCCTAGGCTTTCACAACACAAGATTACTTACAATTCAGTTGAAGCCTCCTTTCCAGCACCCCAGCGTAAGCTTAACCAGCGAGGCTAAGCAGTTAGCGACCCCAATAATTTGAGCAATACCTCTTTAAAAATGGAAACCACCAACCCTGTCTGCCCATTGATATAGAACTGTCTCAGACTTTCACACAGCATCAAAGAGGTATGTCAGTGCAACACTGTCCAGAGCCTTCAGATTCTCAGGGTGAATCTTATCCACACTCTCGCCACTCAGGAGATCCTTAACTACCCCAAAGACCTCTGGCAGTGACACAAGTAAGTTTTCCAAACCCTGTCTCCTCCACAGAGGTCGGGTTCAGGAGTTCCTCAAAGTGCCCTTTCCACCACTCAACAATATCCCCAATCAGGATCAGTTCTCCTGACCTGCTGACTACAACCCTGCTTCCCCTTCCTGAGTCTACAACTGGCTTGCTAGAACTTCCTTGAGACCAACTGAAAGTCCTTTCCCATGGCTTCCAGCAACTACTCTCATACTCGGGTTATTTTCTTTGGTGACCGCTGTCTGCTGCTTCAGGAGACCCCAACAAAGCCTGAAAGACCTCCTTCTTCAGCTTGATGGCCTCGATCACCTCCTGTGTCCACCAGCAGGTTTTCAGGTTGCTGCCAAGGCCTCGAGGACAGGGGCATCCCGCAAATGCTCCCAGTTCACTCGCACTACAGGTTTGGGTTTACCAGGTGTGTCCGGTAGTCAGCCCAGCCATCTGATCCAGCTCACCACCAGGTGGTGATCAGTTCACAGCTCAGCGACTTTCTTTACCCGAATATTAATATAACAGTCAGAGCCTTCTTCTCAAGACTCCACTCAGGAAAGGCAACAGACCCTGATGGCCTGAGCATAGATACGGTCAAGGCATATGGTATGAAGCTGTGTGGAGTCCTGGAGCAGATCTTCAACCAGGGTGATACTCTCCCACCTCAGGTCCTGGATAACGGGTTACCTGACCAGCCGCAGTTTGGAATGAGGAACTGTGTGTTAGAAACTGTAATTGTAACAACAAGATGTTGCAGATGTTCTACCAATTTGTGGCATCATCTTTTATGCTGCCATATGCCAAGAGAAGCTAACAAGCTCAACAAGACAGTTAGAAAGGCTGGCTAAGTGATTGGAAGAGGACATGAGCTGGACTCTGGAGGTGATGATGGAGAAGAGGAGAGTTTCAAAGTCGGTTAGCATCCTGAACACATCTCACACACCCTGCACACGGGTGTCAGATTGACAGCGGTATGCACAGAGGGGCTAGAGTTCGTGACTGGGTTTTTGAATTACTTCAGGTATGGGAAAGACTTTCTTTCACCCCAAGTCATTTCCGTGAATGAGAGCAACTCCCTGTACCGGCAAATGTGAGAATATCGCAATTTTCATTCAGAGAGACTACCAATTTTTAGGGAAGCCACATTTTAAACTTGTTGAACAAAGTTTGTCACTTTACTTGCTGTGCACCATTTAGCTAACAACAGTTTTCTTTGTTGCAAACTCTACATACTGTAAGTGTGGTTGGCAGAATTTTCTGACGGTATGCCTCAGCTACCATTTCATTAACCTGTACAACTATGGCCTTAACAACCTGATAATTTCATCAAGCGATAGACTTGCCCACACCTGTAGTGCTTCTTCCACCAGTTTACATTGCAATAGCAAACTCTACACATCTTTGGGCCATCTTAAGGTTGCTGCCATGCATTCAAAAGCAGTGAAGTAAAAATGAACTTAGATATTTGCTGACGTTAAATTGCTCAGAGTAGGCAGATGGAGAGACGAGAAGATGTGACTCAACCCCACAGGGTTTTTGTTCCACCTCAGACCTTCTGTCTCCACCCCAGCCCATATCAGAGTAATCAAACCTGTGCTAGAAACCTGAGCGACAGAAGAAGCCTTCAGGACATATGTTTGTGGAGTTGCAATTGGTTCACGAGGGTCTTGCAGGGGTTTGGGGTCATTGAACTCTGGAGAAAAGAACGCAGTGTTGTTTAGGGAATGAGTCTGAATTGCGAGTATCGTGCCGAAGGTCAAGACGAAGGGGAGATGCAGGGAAGTGAACCTGAGCGGGCGTGAACGTAGCTTCTAAGGTTCAAGACGACTGAGTGATACGATTACGTTGTGCTAGTTGTGACGGTGGGGGGAGCTGGCCTGTAGCACGAGAGAGAGCTATGCTGTTAAATTTAAGGTTTTGGTGACCATTCCACTGCTCTATCCTTATAGAACCCCCAAACCCTGGACAAGGAGCGAGCAGCAGAAGGCTTTGCTATCCGGTGCCGAAAGCTCCTTCTAATTTGTAACGACTGTTCCCTCGAAACGACTTTAGTTTCAAACCTCTGTTCGCTTGACCAGTGGCACAGTCAGGTTGGCTGGGAATGAGCCGCGGTGGGCTCTGGCATTCCAGTGCCGAAAGCCCCTTTTTAGTTCGAACGACTGTGAGCCGGATGTTAGCTCGAAATGGCCGTGACCGGATGTTAGATAGAAGCGACTGTGAGCTCGAAACGACTGTTAGCTGGATGTTAGCTCGAAACGACTGTTAGCTGGATGTTAGCTCGAAACGACTGTTAGCTGGATGTTAGCTCGAAACGACTGTTGTGTCGAAACAATTTTGGTTTAAACGACAGTTTGATGGACTATTAGCTGGATGTTTGCTCGAGACAACTGTTAGCCGGATGTTAGTACAAGATGACTGTTAGCCGGATGTTAGCTCGGTTAGCTCGAGACGACTGTTAGCTGGATGTTACCTGAAACGACTGTTGTGTCGAAACAATTTTGGTTTAAACAACAGTTTGATGGACTATTAGCTGGATGTTTGCTCGAGACAACTGTTAGCCGGATGTTAGCTCAAGATGACTGTTAGCCGGATGTTAGCTCGGTTAGCTCGAGATGACTGTTAGCCGGATGTTAGCTCAAGATGACTGTTAGCCGGATGTTAGCTCGGTTAGCTCGAGATGACTGTTAGCCGGATGTTAGCTCAAGATGACTGTTAGCCGGATGTTAGCTCAAGATGACTGTTAGCCGGATGTTAGCTCAGTTAGCTCGAGATGACCGTTAGCCGGATATTAGCTCCGTTAGCTCGAGACGACTGTTAGCCGGATGTTACCTGAAACGACTGTAGGGTCGAAACTATTTTAGTTTAAACGACAGTTTGATGGACTATTAGCTGGATGTTTGCTCGAGACAACTGTTGACAACAACTGTCCAGTCCTGATGGATGTTAGCACAAGATGGCTGTTAGCCGGATGTTAGCTCGGTTAGCTCGAGATGACTGTTAGCCGGATGTTAGCTCAAGATGACTGTTAGCCGGATGTTAGCTCGGTTAGCTCGAGATGACTGTTAGCCAGATGTTAGCTCAAGATGACTGTTAGCCGGATGTTAGCTCGGTTAGCTCGAGATGACTGTTAGCCGGATATTAGCTCAAGATGACTGTTAGCCGGATGTTAGCTCAGTTAGCTCGAGATGACTGTTAGCCGAATGTTAGCTCGAAATGACTGTTAGCCGAATGTTAGCTCGAGATGACTGTTAGCCGAATGTTAGCTTGAGATGACTGTTAGCCGAATGTTAGCTCGAGATGACTGTTAGCCGAATGTTAGCTTGAGATGACTGTTAGCCGAATGTTAGCTCAAGATGACTGTTAGCCGGATGTTAGCTCGGTTAGCTCGAGATGACTGTTAGCCAGATGTTAGCTCAAGATGACTGTTAGCCGGATGTTAGCTCGGTTAGCTCGAGATGACTGTTAGCCGGATATTAGCTCAAGATGACTGTTAGCCGGATGTTAGCTCGAGATGACTGTTAGCCGAATGTTAGCTCGAGATGACTGTTAGCCGAATGTTAGCTCGAAATGACTGTTAGCCGAATGTTAGCTCGAGATGACTGTTAGCCGAATGTTAGCTCGAGATGACTGTTAGCCGGATGTTAGTTAGAGATGACTCTGTGCTTGAAATGACTGAGAGCCGGACGACCAAGTACCTCAGCAATAACTGTAAAATCCTTTTAATCTCAGAAAACCAGGCCAACTAAATAAGATGTCAGAAATACTTTTATCCAGATTTTAATAATATATTTATTGTACATTTTGTTCTGTGACTGAAAATCTGTCGACTCCACAGGACGTCTGCGCCTAAAAGTTTATTCTGCCTTATTTTGTATGTTTTATTTCACTAGCAAGGACCACACAATCAACAGGTACGATTAAATTAATTATTGGTGATAAATAAAGAGAGAAAAGAGAAAGGGTGATGCAGAATACTAGATCGAAGAAGAGGAGCTGGGACGTGTGCAATCACCCCATGTGAAGACCACACCCACCAAACACAGATACAGGTCTACCCTGTTACACAGGAAACTGTGTTTAAAAGAGTTTCATACTTGAGGCGGCTTGTGTCCCACATCATGGAAAATGTAAATGCGCCGTACTTGTATAGTACCTTTCTAATCTTTTCAACCACTCAAAGCGCTTTTACACTACATCCACCCACATTCACACACTGAGCCTAAGTGCTCAAACAGAAACTAACATTCACACACTGGCGGAACAGCCACCAGGGGCAATTCGGTTCAGTATCTTGCCCAAGGACACTTTGACATGCAGCCTGGGGATTGAACCGCCGACCTTCCGATTAACAGCCAACCCGCTCTACCTCCGAGCCACAGCCATCAGTCAAAGGCTGAACTTTATCAGGAGAGTCTTGTGTTTTGCTGGATAAGATCAGTTCTTTGCTTTCACCTCCATTTATTAAACACACTCTCCTCACAGCACTGCTGCAGAGAAACTACATGATTAAAATATGGGCCATCTTTTACAGAGTCCCCCTCACACAGAAGGCCAACCGGGGCCACATCGTCAGCACGCTGTAGGAAGTTCAAGTGGGAGTCACTGCTTTACAAAGACAACAACAAAGGGGAGAAGATGGCAGCTTGTGATGCACCTGTGATTAGAGTCCTCATCTCTGACTCCTTTTCCACACATTCTAGGACTGCATGCTTTCAAATCAAAAAGCTGAACTGATCGCCTTTATTAGTGGTTGTTTGGCTTCTGATTCTCACTGACTTTAGTTTACACTGCAAAGAAGTGAGAACGTGATTATACAACAGTTTAAGGATTTGATCACACGTTAGTTTGATTATTGTCAGTCACCTGGTCTGAACCAGTCAAAGGACACTGGCTGAGGTTTCGCTGGAAATGAGGAAACAAAGAATCCACAGAGCCACTCCTCTTCCTGGAATGAGCGGCAGCTTGATGACCCCTCCCTCTGCTTCCTGCTCTCCAATCACAGCGAGCTCCACTCTGTCCATATATTTCCTGGTTCCCTCCCCTTCAGATCTACAGTTTGAAGATGGGTGTGACCAACATGTGCTGACGTGCAGCAGCTGACAGGCCCCGTTCACTGCAGAAACACATGCTGTTCAGATCAGAGCTCAAACTAGCTGCACTTCTGAGAAAGTGAAACTCAGACAGTCGTTGCCACTGAGAGGTGAAATGGCGCAGAAAGGAGTTCAGCTGGACCGGGAAACCATCTCTTGTTCCATCTGTCTGGATCTACTGAAGGATCCGGTGGCTATTCCCTGTGGACACAGCTACTGCATGAACTGTATTAAAAGCTTCTGGGATGAAGAGGAGGAGAAGAAAATCCCCAGCTGCCCTCAGTGCAGGCAGACCTTCACACCGAGGCCTGTCCTGCTGAAAAACACCATGTTAGCAGTTTTAGTGGAGGAACTGAAGAAGACTGGACTCCAAGCTGCTCCTGCTGATCACTGCTATGCTGGACCTGAAGATGTGGCCTGTGATGTCTGCACTGGGAGAAAACTGAAAGCCCTCAAGTCCTGTCTGGTCTGTCTGGCCTCTTACTGTGAGAAACACCTGCAGCCTCATTATGATGCTGCTCCGTTAAAGAAACACAAGCTGGTGGAGCCCTCCAAGAAGCTCCAGGAGAACATCTGCTCTCGTCACGATGAGGTGATGAAGATGTTCTGCCGTACTGATCGGCAGAGTATCTGTTATCTCTGCTCTGTGGATGAACATAAAGGCCACGACACAGTCTCAGCTGCAGCAGAAAGGACCGAGAGGCAGAGAGAGCTCGAGGTGAGTCGACAAAACATCCAGCAGAGAATCCAGGACAGAGAGAAAGATGTGAAGGTGCTTCAGCAGGAGGTGGAGGCTATCAATGGCTCTGCTGATAAAGCAGTGGAGGACAGTGAGAAGATCTTCACCGAGCTGATCCGTCTGATGGAGAAAAGAAGGTCCGATGTGAAGCGGCAGCTCAGATCCCAGCAGGACACTGAAGTGAGTCGAGTCAAAGAGCTTCAGGAGAAGCTGGAGCAGGAGATCACTGAGCTGAAGAGGAAAGATGCTGAGCTGAAGCAGCTCTCACACACAGAGGATCACAACCAGTTTCTACACAACTACCCCTCACTGTCAGCACTCAGTGAATCTACAGACTCATCCAGCATCAACATCCGTCCTCTGCGCTACTTTGAGGACGTGACAGCGGCTGTGTCAGAAGTCAGAGACAAACTACAGGACGTTCTGACAGAGACATGGACAAACGTCTCGCTGACAGTGACTGAGGTGGATGTTTTACTGTCAGAACCAGAACCAGAGCCCAAGACCAGAGCTGGATTCTTAAAATATTCATGTGAAATCACACTGGATCCAAACACAGCAAACACACAGCTGTTATTATCTGAGGGGAACAGAAAAGCAACAAGAATGAGTCAACAACAGTCTTATTCTAGTCACCCAGACAGATTCGCTGATTATTCTCAGGTCCTGAGTAGAGAGAGTCTGACTGGACGTTGTTACTGGGAGGTGGAGTGGAGAGAGAGAGGAGTTTTTATAGCAGTCACATACAAGAATATCAGCAGAGCAGGGAGGGAATGTTTATTTGGATACAATGACAAATCTTGGGCGTTATATTGTGACACAAACAATTATAAATTTTGTTACAACAAAGTCCAAACTCCCGTCTCAGGTCCTCGGTCCTCCAGAGTAGGAGTGTACCTGGATCACAGTGCAGGTATTCTGTCCTTCTACAGCATCTCTGAAACCATGACTCTCCTCCACAGAGTCCAGACCACATTCACTCAGCCTCTCTATGCTGGACTTTGGTTTTATTTTTATTCTCCTGGAGACTCTGCTGAGTTCTGTAAAGTGAAATAGTCAGAAGTCCTTTCAGGGACAGTGGGTTAAACTCTGTGTTTTAATCCTTAAACTTCTTTTGTCTTCATGTTTGTTGCTGAGAGCTGATTGTTGGGGCATTTCTTCACCTGTCAATCAAACACTGTGGGCGGGACTTTGACGTCTTCTCATCAGCTGCTGTGGAAATGTTGGAGCTCCTTCCTGTGTCTGTTTAGCCATGGAGGCCATCACTGCTCAGGATGACTTTTGTTTCTCTGCATGAAAATGGAAACTTGTCTGAGCTCTAAATGTTTGTTGAATATTTGGATTGATGTATTTGTATGTTGTTGTTTCTCTTCCACTGCATGGGTCTGAAGAGAGAAAGCAGCAGAGCTTCCTTTACTTTGGAAAGAAATCTAGAATTCACATTTATTTGTTTGGTAGAGCAAATGTTGTTGTTGTTGTTGTTGTCCAAATGAGGGACTATGAGGGATTATAAAGTGTAATTCTGCTGATCAGAATCAATAAGGAGATGCTTCATCAGGATGATACAGCATCTCTGGCATGTCGACCAAAAAACACACAACATGACACGTGCACACACACACACACCATCAGTAAATAGTTTGAAGTAGTATAAAGTGATTATTTTACAGTAATGTACTGTGATCCTACAGTAACCAGACACAACATCATAGTTACTGTAAATTCACAACAATCTACAGTAATATTACAGTAATGTATTTTCACAGTAACAACCCACAACATTACCGTAAAACTATTACTAGCTATTTTATTGCTAAATTACAGTCTGGAGCGGCACACTAATCACAGTAATTACTTGTAATTTACCATTTTTACTGTATTAATACCGCAACTCAGTAGCCAGTAAATTCCTGTAAATTTACAGTATGTGTACTACATTAAATTACTGTAACTTCACATACAATCTGTGTTTTTACAGCAACTCATAGGCCCATATTTTTCCTTAGATACAAAGAATACATTCAAAAATTTTAAAATTTATCACTTTTATTGCAAATTTACAAGACATTGCATACATCTGAAGACTATCTTCAAAATTTATTATGGAAAAAATATGCAATGAAAAATACATAAAATCACATCACCAATATAGAACATTTCTATCAAATCATGAAAATAGGGTTGAATGATATGCCATAAGTTTAATATAATGATTTATTTAGCATTTTTAACAGTAATAATATGTTATATTTGATTTGGTTGTAACAAAATCTAAAAAAAGTGTTGCTGTTGTTCAGGGTACCCCCAGGATTCTCACAGTTAAACTGAAGACTTTTTAAGGCCTTTTTAATACCACCTAGGATAAAATTTAATACCAACTTCACTGAAAATCTGTATGAATTTTAAGCCCAAGAAAATTATTTAGGAAGTTACATGAATTTACTAAAACATTTTATTATAATACATTCGTATTTAACACACTATAGCTCGGGGTGTGTTTGTACTCTGATGAGATAAAATGAATCAAGGACGTCACTTTGTGTTGAAAAGTGGTGGGACATAAGGGTTCAGATTAGCGCTGTGACGATACACTTGGCTCACATGCACAATTCACAATATTGGGTTCACGAGAACAAGACAAGAAGATATTTTAACACTATTTGATGAAATATTCAATGCTGAAATATATTTAAATGGGGGTCCCTAGAAAATTTTGAGCACTGAACACTTAATTTCCTGCATTCTGGAGACATTTTCTGCACCAATTTATGGTAGAATTATCTTTATTTAAATAAAGTCATTCAGATTTTTTTAGCTTAAACTTTTCTGAACAACCAGGTTCCGGTTTGTTTTTCCCTCGTCCCCGTGATCGGTGCATCTGGGTGATGTAAGTTTAATGTGCGTTAGTTTGATGTTTCCATTCTCATAATGTTAGCCTACAACAGCCTACTCGTCTCAGACTCACCCGTCTCTCCGTTGCTGTCGTATCATTCACTGACCAGTAACCTGCAGGCGGGCCTTCCAGCTCGCCGTAGTGTGAGCGCCACCGTCCTCGGCCTCAACCGCCACAGAGTCTCTGGCTTTCTGAATTTCAGACACTTTCCCATTCTCAGGTAACGAGCTAGCTTTAGCTAGGACTGAATCCCAGAGCTGCTGCACCGTGAACGCTCCACAGTCCAGAGCGTAAAGCTGAACACTGACGTGAACGTTACCGTTACTGCTGAATAACAACAGTCACACCAAACGGAGTAAATCATAAAGTCACACACATAAAAAGTGTTTATTTAGGACATTACGGCATTTTTTAATCCTACGAAAGGACAAGAACAAATTTAATACTTTAGTAATGACATTTAATACTTTTAAGACGCCGCGGGTACCCTGTTTCAGCAATGTGGTGTTTCACTACTAATATCTTATTACAAACTGAGACTGCAATATTATTTAAGTGGCTTCATACCCTAAATTTACCTGCTCATATAATCAGGGAAGAGTTCTAGTCCGGGTCTTCACTTGTTATCAAGGTTTAGCTCACAATATCTGATAAAGTGATCAGTTCTTTAACTGCTTCAAGACATCAAGGTTACCCTGATTTTATTTTAAAACCCATTGATCTGGACTTAATCTGAGTTTAGAAGAGCACAAACAAAATACAAAGAGAGATGAGCAGGAGGTCTATGGTGTTCAAGTTTTTTTATATACTTTTAACTTCAGTTACAAATTTGGGAACAGATAATGTGTTAAATGTGTCTACGTCCGTGATGAGACCTGATTTTTAGGCACATTTTAAACATTTGTTTTACCTGAACACCTCAACTCAAAGTATAGTCTTTAAAAATCTTGACCAACTTTTATACAAGACTCACATGTGTGTATATAACTGACTTATAGAATTTAGAAGAACTATATTTCTGCTTGGCTGTAAATTATATAGTGTTGATGAACAACTTTGTCCAGCCTTAATAAAACAGAGCAATCCACAATAAAACCAGAGGGCTCATATAAACTAAACTTAACTATTTAATTAATTCTTTTGTCCCATCTCATTCTTATCGTTTACTTAAGGCTACTTCAGGATAAAGACGAGCACCGTTTCATTAAGTGGAAGACCCTAGCATCTTTTTAATGCTCTGTCACAGTACACAGCAAAAATTAAGTAATGCTGAGAATTTCTCTGAAGGCAGCCAACAGGGTACACAACGCAGCAGAAGGCGGTTTCTAATTTTTAGATGAAGGTATGAAGTTATGAAAACAGGAAAAGGAGAAAATACCTTGCAGGTTTTGAAGACCTCTGATGAATCCTCCTTTAAGTACAGCGGTAGGCCGGCCAGGGCTGCTGTGATGTTGTTCTTGTCCTGTTGCACAAACAAAGACAAGGTATGCATGTTAGGGTCTGCAGTTCTGTTCACATTCAACATCAATGTAATGCAGTAATGCTTTAAAAATGTTTGTACCTGTTCCTCGTATGCCATCAAAACATCTTCCATCGTCTCGCCAAAACTTCCAGTCTTCCTCTTTTTGTAGCTTCAACAGCTGAGGTGTGTGCATGTCAAGTGCAGCAAAGAAGGAACACGGTAGATTTTGATCCTGTGGAATTCACTGTAGAGCTGCATAAAAAACAAAGGCACAACTCCTATCATTCATTAACTTTAAGCCATATAAGACTCTATGGGAAGCTACTTTAGACATATAGACAAAACCATGTTAACACTAATAATTTTTAAGCTCTTTATCCAGATCAAACAGTGCTGCAATCCTGATTTTGACAATTTCTTCACGTCTGAGTGCAAAGGTGCGCTGCATATGTTGATGGATGATAATCATATCTCTATCAGTCACTGTCTTCTTGAACTGCTCCACCATCTCAGGCCTCTGGTTCTCCAGTGTGTCCTTAGTTTCTCCTTGGGGATAATTGGGCAGGAAGTTTATTTCTCCTCTTGCGGGTCTTTTGATGTTGGCCCTGGATGCTGCACCTTCTGGATAGGTCCTGCTGCGCTTTCCCACATTCACAGCCACACCCTTTACGCCAGCCCTGCTCAGTTTGGTCCTGTAGTTGCCCATCTTGAAGCGCAGGCTGTTCGTCCAACCCTCATACCTTGTTTTGGAAGCTTTTTCTTTTAGACAGGGGTGTTTGCTCACCAGAGCCTCTGCAGCCATGGCAATATTTTTGGTACTGGGATATGCCTTATGCTTACATATTTCAGCAGCCATTCCTTCCAGTATGTTGTGTTTTTGATCCCTAGTCAAGCTTACAGTTTCCCTCTCTTAGAGCATGCTGCACCTCGTAGGAGAATGTTGGAATAACAAAAACCTCTGGCCATCGGCAACGACGCTCTGGTGAATCTGTGTTATCAGACAGTAACTCTGTATCGTCTGTGCTGGTTGAACTGAGATCTGGTTTAAGACATCTAACTATCTTAATGGTTGCCTTGGATGGTAGGTCCTCCATGTTGACTAAATTGCATAGGGCACTGTCAAATTCTGGGTCTTGAAACTGAAGACGAAGGTCATAATCAAGGTTCAACTTATTTTTTATCTCAGTTATGAGGGCATTTACACTCTCGGGACGAGAGGGCAAAATAAGCCTCTCAGCGTTGACATCATCAAGGATGACCCTTAGTTTCAGGACATCGGTCGCTTCCATTTCCACTGTGTTAGAGAAACCTGTAACATGAAACAGACAGAGCTACTCCAGGTGCTGCTGCTATTTTTCACTAGCTGCCTGGACCAACCACACATTATCTATCCATTCAGACAAGAGAGTGGTGACAATCTAACATCACACTCTCCCAAAGTAAGTATTGGTTAAACATTTTAAAACAGAGTATGGTGTAAATGGGATATCCCAAGTGTACTCACATTGACAGTTAACCACTACATTGCACGTATTTACCTTTGTGATGACACATGGGTCATAGTGGAAAACAGAAATGACCTTTAATTATTTTGTCCAGTGTGTCCATTAAGGTGATCACTAGTGTTTATTGAAGGTCCAGACAGATCTGTGGCCTCCCTCAGGTCCCTGAGAAGAAGGCTGGGGATGTGCTTGTTTGAAACCCTGTAGGCAAACAGTGGCATTCGGTCAGTTAGCTGACACACAGAGTTCACCGTACGGCCCTTGCTTTTATGATCTGTCAGCTCATATGACCGCAAATGCCCAACATGCCAGGCCTCATAGTCCTTCAGTAGAAAGAAGATGTCGTTTCTGATAAGTAAGTTTCTGATCTCTTTAAACACAGGCAAGGCAGCATGTGCCCCAGTGCAAACAAACATGCCAGCCACAAAAGTTGCGCCTTCAATGGTTACCTGTTTTGTGCCATATACACTGCTGCTGTCTGTGATGCTCGATATTAACGCATGTGTATCAGTAGGCAATGACTCAACATAGACAGACTCCACTTTTGAAGTCTGTACTGGTGGCTTGAAAACTCTTGGGGATGTTTTGGTCTCTCTGCCAAAGTTTTCAACACATTTTTGTAGTTCTTAGTGCCACGAGCAACTGCCTTGAAGACTTTGTGCTTCCCCTCAAATCTCATTGTCCACAGATGCACCAGAGGACCAAAGCGCTCTATGAGATGAGGATAACGCTCAATGTAACGATGCTTTGGCCGTAATCGTAAGTTGGGGAATACTTCCTGAAGCAGCTGCCTGTGATCTGAAATCTTACAGGCCATGTACTGAATGGTATCATCTGCGAAAGTATGACACATGCCAAGCTCAACTACATCTTTTATTTCCATTAGCACCTCCCAGAATTTGTCCCCTTCAGGGAAGCAGAGCGTGGTTCTCATGCCCATTCCCGCCGATTGCTCCTCGAGTGAGGGCGGTTAACCTTATCAGAATGTTGGAAGGGAAATGACAGTATCGCCCTATTCAGCTCTTCCATAGTGAAATACTTCCTTGCAATCAAACCCTTCAAAGAATGTGCCAACTGGACAGGAACCACACCTTCAAACAGGTCATGAAGGATGTCAGGTGGAAATCCTGTGATAGGACGGAAATAAGAGAGATGATCAGAGAGAACACAACTGCGTTTTACACCGTACTTCTCTTCGCTGTCATTGTTCTGCATTTCTTGAACGAGCTTATGATACAGATTTGTGGTTGTCATCTCAAAACTGCCAGTGACTGCATCTGATGTGTGCATATCCGTCTGGGTGGCAAGACAAAATCTGCAAAAATATGTATCCCTCAAACTCTCACTGGAACCAGCCAGCCCATGGGCAGCAAGGTCATCAGCCGCAACAGTGTACACTGTGCCTTTGAGACAGTGACCAAACGTCTCAATGTAAACACCCTCTTTTTCAAGAGTTTTTAGGTCACTCAAGGGAGGCGCAGAAACCTTTTCATATCCAAGCTGCCGCACATCATTTGAGCTGCACAAAAGAGCCAGTTGAGTAGAGTGGAGTGCTGAGCGATACTTTACTGGCAGGTTAGCTAATGTCCAATAAACTGCACATACTTTTCTTTGATGTTCCTTGAGGGTTTGCACATAGCATAAAGAATTATTAATAATGTCTGACCCTCATCTGAGAGAAGCTCATTTTCCTGGAAGTAGGAGCCATCACAGTATGACGAAAACTGTCCAGGGAACTGTGAGGTGGTTTCTTGAACTTTCTCAAGTACATCTGTTTTTTTCAACAACAACTGCAAAGATGTGAGGATGGGCACATACAGAAATGTACGCTGTGACGACTCAATAAGGTCCTCTACAGGCTTGGCAAATGGAAACTTATGCTCATAATATGACTTTCTCCTGTTTGCTGTTGACAGTGGTCCTTCAGAGGTAACAGATTTATACAAAATATTACTCTCTGAAACTGCCTGGACAATCTCTCTAACAAGAGTGTCAGTAAAGGGGCAGTTGTGTTTTTCCAGTATTTTGATTAGAGATTCTCTGAAAACTGGTTCTGACTGATTTCTTGTGTTTCCCTCGTGGATACATGGAGAATAGTCTGCATTTTCAAGAAGAAGGCAGCCAGGTTGTACTGTAACTGCTCTGTTAATCCCTCATCACTACTGTTTCATTTTCATCTGAAAGCTCTACTGGATCATGTTCAATGTCACTATCCTGGGAAACCTTGGAGACATTTTGCACTACAACTGCCACATCATAGTCTGATGCATGTTGGTGTTCTCCGCACTTGTGCGCATTGTATGTTGAGTAAACATTTGTTTGAAACTTGAGACCTAAATGGACATGGCACTGTTTCTTTCCGTCTTAGATGCCCCCTTAGATGAATAAGCATGTCCCTCTCAACAAATGGCTGCTTAAAATCACACACAGGGCAATGAAATGCCAGATTTATAGTCAAACCACTGTTTTCTCTACCTACCACTCTTTTCTCAGAATGTACTCTTGACAAATGTACCTTCAGTACATATGCAGTTGTTATACAGGCAAGGTAAAGGTGAAATGTGGAATACTGGCCATGATAGAGTCTGTAATGGCACTAGAAAAAACACACAATTTACATTTCCACATAACTTATACCAGTCACTAACAACAAAAAAATGCAACAGTTTGCCCAGGTTTGTCAAAGTCTACGCAGTAGCCTAACTGTTAACCTTGCTATTTGCTTTGAACTAACGTTATATTTTTTCACCAATGTATTTCAATGTATTAACGTTAATTCCGGAGAGTGGAGAATGTGACTGAAAGCGCCAAATCCAGCCCAGTCTAACTGTTGAGCTGTAGCCAGCATTAGTCACATGTAAAGTTAACGTTACCGTGTAAAATCCAACATATTTGCATGCAGATTCTCTCGCTAAATAATGTTAGCTTGGTCATTTCCTTGTTGTGCGATTTTATATTAATGTAACATCAGTTAACGTTACGTTTAATAGCCTTAACTTAAGGTTAACGTTACTTTGCTAACCGAAAGAAAAAAAGGGCATATTAGCTAGCGAGCCAATATAGTTTACACATCATAACATAAAACGTTCACAAACTAACGTTAATGTCACTTAGCCAACTTAATGTCGAATCAACGAACGAGTTTGAAAGCGACATTCAACTAACAGTTTTTCAAGTAAAAGTTGGCGCTAACGTTAGTGCTAATGTTTGCAACAAGTCTGCAAGTTAGCTAACTTAGTAACCTTATCATTTAAACAGCAGGACAAACAGTTTGCAAACCAGTAAGATTAATAAAATAACAGAACATCATTACCTCGTGTGGAAGATAAAAATGTAGCAGGGTTACGCAGCAAATAAATACTGTCACCAGCGAGAAACACACACAGCAGCAGTGCAGGGGTCGTTACGAGCTTCACCGCTGAGCAGAATTCCCAAACAGGGAGTTTAAGTCTGCAACTAAGGACTATTTTTATTTTCAGGTCTAAAACATCAAAGTTTCCAGTTGAGCCAGTTGAGTAGAGTGGAGTGTTGAGCGATACCTTACTGGCAGGTTCGCTAATGTCCAATAAACTGCACATACTTCCTAGGTAGGTTCCTAGAGGGTTTGCAATTTCAAAATCATCAACATAAAGAATTATTGATAATGTTTGACCCTCATCTAAGAGAGGCTTATTTTCCTGGAAGTGATAGTCCAAACAGTACAAAACCAAAAAAATATTGAATTCACTTTTAGATAAGGAAAAGCAACACATTCTCACATTTGAGAAGCTGTAACAGAAAGGTTGTTATTTTTACTTGTAAATACTTACACACAGACTACTTATGCTTTGAGGATTAAGAATTATTGGTATTATAATTGGCATTCTTTAGTTTACTTGGGCACAATATGATGATTTTTAAACATAAAAACGTTTTTAAACGTTTGTGATGATATAAAGTCAACTTAAAGTAAGTAAGTCAATGGGCAGGTTTGCTTTCTGTCCCCAGAGTCAAAACTAAACAAGTAGAAGCAGCGTTCAGTTATTATGCTCCGTATATCTGGAACAAACTCCCAGATAACTGCAGGTCTGCTGAAACTGTCAGTTCTTTTAAATTAAGACTGAAGATTTTTCTTTTTACTACTGCCTTTAACTAGTAGATTGATAACTTACACTGCACTGTAACTTTTACTGTCCTGTTTTCTTTTTCTTTGCTTTTAGCTTTTTACCATTGCTTTTAATTAAATATTTACATGGTGAGAAATGAGTAGGTAATTGAGTGAAAAGATAATGAGAGTGAGACTGAACAGCGTGAAGAAAGTGGTCTTAAATCTCGCAGGAGTGATTTGCATGATGATTTTTAAACATAAAAAGCCATACACTTTTGTGATGATATAAAGTTAACTTAAAGAAAATAAGTCAATGGAGCAAACTGGAATCATATTACCAATACTTAAACTTTTTGAATTGGGTTAAATTCGTGTGAATGAGTCACTCCAAATTCTTGTGAGGTTTAAGTTATGTTAAATTAGTTCTTTTATTAAGATGGGCTGTTTTACAGTGGATGGCAGATTTAGTACCATCCCATGCCCCGTAACCACCTCAAAATGGTCCTTTGTGTCAAAGGTTTCAAAAATGTCTATTTGGACATCCGCTCAAGGTCCACTTATTTATAAATGTAAAATTAAATGTAATATTAAAGTAATGAACACATTAATGCAACAATAATGATAACAATGGTGCTTTGAGCTCAATGCTAATGTCAGCATGCTAACAGTGCAAAGAAGAAGATGCTAAGCAGGTTCGAATGTTCGCCATCTGTGTCGACCGTGACAAGTGTTAATAGTTAATGTGAACGTCCACGACAAAGAAGACATTCATAACGCTTTTATCCAAAATGACAAACAATAAGAGCAGAAACTACAAGAATCATCAGAAACATCAGCTTTAAAAAAAGAAAAAAAAAAGAATCAACACATTTATGGGTGAAGTAAAGTGCTCTGACGCTCTGAATCCTGTTTATTTATATTATTTATATCTCCTGCATTGTTAATGAGTGGTAAAATTTAAAGAACTTTTGCTGAGGTGTGGTCATGAATGTTTTTGGCTTCTAAAGGAGACAGAAACAGTTTGAGCACCACTGCTCTACAGTATGTTGGCCTCACAGGAGCCCGGCTGCAGTATCTGAAGAGTGACAATGAGTCTAACGGCTTTTCTGAACCAGGGGTAGAACAAGGCATAGAGCACAGGGTTCAGACAGGAGTTAAAATACATCACAAAGCTCATGAAGGCCTCAGTAGTAGAACCGATCAAGAGGTTGCGGCCTGTGAGAGAGAGGCAGTAGTATGGAGAATAGCACATCAGAAACACCGCTACAAGAACACCTAGAGTCCCGGCTGCCTTCAGCTCAGATTTCTTCGTCGTCAGAATCCCTGACTGGAGTTTGACGGCGGCAACATGAGCGCGCATCACACGAGCCTGAGACACCGCCACGACAAACACTCTCATATACAGAACTATGATGACAGTAATGGGAATAATAAAGGAGACAACAAGGTCCACATCTCCTGCGATGTTTACCTTACACTCTCCGTAACAGGAATTATACCTGCCTGGCTGCTTCAGGTGTTCATATAAAAGGAAAACGGTGTAGAAAACAGAGCAGATCCAACACACACAAACACCGACGGTAACTACTCTGTCAGTGATTCTGGTCGGGTAATGCAGAGGGTCACAAATCGCCACGTAGCGGTCGATCGATATGAGCACCATGTTTCCTACAGAGGCAGAGACGAGGATGACGGGTAAGAAAAAATAAAGAGCACACATGAGGTCACCCAGGATCCAGCATTTCACTGTCAGAAGGATTTCAACCGGCATCACCAAGAGGCCCAAGAAGAAGTCTGATACAGCCAGAGAGAGGAGGAGGAGGTTGGTGGGGGAGTGGAGCTGCCTGCAGGGAGAGGGTATCATCATCAGCGTTATCAAAAAGAGCAGCTGTTGTTCAATAAAAGCAGGAAAAATGGTTTAAAACCAAGGTTTTCCTCAATTAAAGCAACGCTGAACCCACAGCTATGAGCTCAAATAAGGTTCAATGAGTTAAGAAGAATGGTTAAAGATCAGCTTCAGTAAACCTGTGGAAAACTCTGCAGAAAAAACTGAAGTTTGTCGATATGCACAAATAATTTGTAGTTTTAGGGGGGAAAAACTCTTTTGTGCAGAAATGATGCCAACATTGAGGTTACATAACATCAACAACTATGAAAACCTGAGCAGAGATTTAAAGCAGAAAACTGTGGGACTCTGAAGTTAGACATGATGATCACACACTGAAGGAACAAATACAAATGCTGGCTCTGATTTCAGCTTTCAAAACTCAGACAAAATCCACATTTGACACAAAAGCACTTCTATATTTCCTCCCTCTTTGTGTAACCTCACTGTTAACATCATTTGTGCACATTTATTTTGACAGGATTTTCCTACAAACTGCAGATCTTTTCTACACATCCGTCACCACAAACACTTCACTGTGTGTCATTGCCAATATTATCAAAAGCAGTAAGAGTAGTTACAACCAAAGTATGTCAAAGTAAAAGGGAGGGTAAAGCCACTAAATTGCAAAGCCCGTGGTTGTATATCAGTTTCTGTAAACCTGTGAAAAAAATCAGGGATAAACTAAAGTTTGTAGATGTAGAAAAACTGCACAAATTAGATCAACGATGAAGTTAGACAGAGGCTGAGAAATGTTGACATTCTAGAAATCATTTCTATCATCATTTTCCCAAAGTGTTTAAAAAGACACAAGCTTTAAAATGACTTACTGACACTTATTATTTGAGCTCACACACGTTTTACAGTAGAACAGTAAAGCTGATGAAGCAGAGGGGTTTATCTCTACCTGAAGTGGGCGATGGAGACGATGACCATCAGGTTGAGAGTGGAAGTGAGAAAAGAGATGAAGAACAGCAGGATGTAAACGAACACAGCCTCAGACTGAGGAGGCTTCGGCCTCCTGCAGGAGGCGTTGAGGAGCTGAGGAAAGCAGAGTTCATCTTCTTCCATCGTCAGAGAGAAGCTGCTGAGCTCCAACAGCTTACTGACCAAAGCTCTCCGTCATACAGCTCATTTATCTCTCTCAAACCCAAAGGGAGGGTGCATCTCACCAACGGGATGGAGCTGCAGCGTAATGTAGTTTTGCCACAGGACAAATAGCCATCAAAGAACAGCACAGCAACCCTTTATGTTAACACAGTATGAATAAATGGATGATTGCATCTGATCTTGACCCTTGTAACAATTGTTGCGGTCTCTCATGGGCCCTTGTAATCCCCTGGGCCCCTGGTGGTTGCACCGTCGGTACTCACGCTACTGGGCTGGAGCTGGAAACAACGGTGCCCAGAGCAAGGGTTTTTTTGGGCCCATCTCCCCATGAGATGATTGAGTATCTGCTGCTTGTGGATTTTATTATCATCTTAAGCTGAAAGGACACAAAACACACGAGAGTCTGGTTGGACAAACTCTCACGATCCTTCCGGTAACCTCGCAAAGGCGATGAGCCGCTTTGCTCCTCTTGAATCAAAATTCGGTCTTGCCGTCTTTCCATAGCCCTGGCGTAAGCTTCAGAGAGACTCAGCAGCGAGTGACCCTGATAATTTGAGCAATACCAATGGTCCCCCTTTTAAAAATAGAAACCAAGTCTTCTGGTTTCCGCTTGATGGAGTAGGTACTAGGGAGAGGAGCGCCAACAAAACCAATTTCTAGAAAGTCATTTGAACTTACAGCAACCGCTGAAACGGGACACACTGTCTCTACGGATTTAAAGAGAGGAGCCACAAATATCAAGAGAAGTGGTACTAATCCAGATTAGGGCTGATATTGCAACATAATTTAAGGAAATTAAGACAGGACATTTGGGCCATTCATGATGAGCTGGCCGGTGAGTTGGCGGTGCTCTGCTTGGCGCAGGCAGAGGCAGCCAGTAACAATGACAAGATGTTAAACACACTCAGAGTAACAGCACTGAAACAGACGCAAGAAGCACTCATCAAGGAATGTAAAAAACTACAGGAACTAGAAAGAAACTAGAAGCAGGAGACAAAATCATAAGCTGCTCGGCGTCAAGGAGTGAGCCAATGGAGGTAACACGATCAAAAGCCTTGCAGATTTTTCTCCTGTGCTGCTCAGTGCCGACAACTTCGACTCCCTTTGGACCCGGGCGCGCTGCCACATGGGTGGCAGTGAAGGTCAGGGGCCTCAACGGACCAGACCCAGGCGGCAGAGGCTGGCTCTGGGGACGTGGAACGTCACCTCTCTGTGGGTGAAGGAGCCGGAACTTGTGCGGGAGATGGAGCGCTACCAGTTAGATCTGGATAGTGGATGGACCCTATTCTTCTCTGGAGTTGCTCAAGGTGTGAGGCGCCAGGCGGGTGTGGGAAGTCCCCGGCTGAGCACCGCTATGTTGGAGTTTACTCCGGTGAACAAGAGGGTTGCCTCCCTACCCCTTGGGGTAGTGCGGGGGAAAACTGACTGAATATGCACCAAACAGCAGTTCAGAGTACTTGGCCTTCTTGGAGACCCTGAATGGCTTCTGTATGGGGCTCCAGTAGGGGACTCCATAGTTCTGCTGGGAGACTTCAACACGCATGTGGGCAATGATGGAGATACCTGGAAAGGCGTGATTGGGAGGAACGGCCCCCCTGATCTCAACCTGAGTGGGTGCTTGTTGTTAGACTTCTGTGCAAATCATGGATTGTCTAGAACTGGGAATGTCTGGAGGAGGCCCCTGTCCATGAGATCTTCACCTCAAAACTCTGGTGGAGCTTTTCTGGCATCCCTGTGGAGGTTGGGGACATTGAACATGAGTGGGCAATGTTCAAAGCCTCTATTGCTGAAGCAGCAGCGGGAGGCTGTGGTCTCAAGGTCTTAGCTGCCTCAAGGGGTGGTAACCCTCGAACACCGTGGTGGACACCGGTGGTCGGGGAAGCCGTCCGACAGAAGGAGGAGGCTTTCCGTGATTTGTTGTCTCGGAGGACTCCGGAGGCGGTTGCAAGGTACAGACGGGCCCGAAGGGCTGCGGCCTCTGCAGTGGCAGATGCGAAGCAGCGGGAGTGGGAGAAGTTCGGAGAAGACACGGAGAAGGACTTTTGGTCGGCACCAAAGTGCTTCTGGAGAACTGTCTGCCATCTCAGGAGGGGGAAGCGGGGAACCGTCCAAACTGTGTACAGTAAGGATGGGACCCTGTTGACCTCAACTGGATAGGTAATTGGGCAGTGGAAGGAACACTTTGAGGAACTCCTAAATCCGACTGATACGCCCTCTCTAGTAGAGGCAGAGTTCGAGGCTGATGGGGGATTCTCATCAATTTCCCTGGAGGAAGTCACTGAGGTAGTCAAACAACTCCATAAAGCCCCAGGGATTGATGAGATCCCTGAAGCGGTTGGGATGAGGATTAGCACCTCTAAATCTGTGGCCATGGTTCTCAGCAGGGACCCGGTGGAGTGCCAACTCCAGGTAGGGAATGAGTCCTTACCCCAAGTGAAGGACTTGAAGTACCTCGGGGTCTTGTTCATGAGTGAGGGGAGATTGGAACAGGAGATTGGCCAGAGAATCTGAGCAGTGGGGGCGGTATTGCACTTGCTTTACCGCACCGTTGTGACAAAAAGAGAGCTGAGCTGTAAGGCAAAGCTCTCGATCTACCGGTCAATTTTTGTTCCTACCCTCACCTATGGTCATGAAGGCTGGGTCATGACCGAAAGAACAAAATCGCGGGTACAAGCAGCCGAAATGGGTTTCCTCAGGCGGGTGGCTGGTATCTCCCCCTTAGAGAGAGGGTGAGAAGCTTGGCCATCTGCGAGGAGCTCAGAGTAGAGCCACTGCTCCTTTGCGTTGAACCACCTCACCAGTTGAGGTGGTTTTGGATGCCTCCCTAGGGGAGGTGTTCCAGGCACGTCCAGCTGGGAGGAGGCCTCGGGGACCAAGGACTAGGTGGAGAGATTTTATCTCCACACTGGCCTGGGAACACCTCGGGATTCCCCAGTCAGAGCTGGTTAACGTGGCTCGGGAAAGAGAAGTTTGGGGTCCCCTGCTGGAGCTGCTGCGCCGTGACCCGTCCCCGGATAAGCGGATGAAGATGGATGGATGTTCCACCCAGCCAAACTTCTGCATCAGTATTGACGGAATTAGGCATCCTTTGATTCCCCATGAGCTGCAGAGGATTTCTTCAACTAGAATGTTGCTAAAGTGAATAGATCCCCACACAAATACCAGTAATCAGGAAGACTGAACCCTGTGACACACACAAAAAAGCAATTTCCCCCTCTCCTCCTTCACACTAGAGTGAGAACTGATAAGGTCGACAGACATGATCAACTCTAGTTCTTCCCTTTCACTGCCCCAAAAGTTAAAAACTTTTGGAGGTTTATTGCGGTAACCTATAAAGAAGGAGCTTTAGAGACTAAGTTGAGTTTTTAAATATTTAATTCTTTGTCTTAAGCTGTACAAAAACAGCAATGGGCCATTGGGATAGCTCTTTTCCCCTGGTACTTGATTGGGAAGTGGGGGGGCCGGGGTGGGTAGGTGTTAGTATCAAAGGGTTTGAAGTTCTAAAACTGTTAAATGTTGATATGCTCACGCATTATGTGTTTTTGTTTCGTTTTTATCTTTTTCCCCTTCTTTGTGGATGCAAATATACTCATAATATCGCCTTATATTATGAGTCTCTCTTCCTAGAGTAGACAATGAAAACTAGTTTCATTGGGCCTTTTATGACTGGCGTTACTGATTGTTACCTGGAATTGCAAAGGTCTTAATGTACTTGCTCATCTTCAGAAGTTGCAAATTTGGAAAGAAAAGTGGAAAAAAATTGGCTCATCAGATATAAATATCTGAGATATCAAGATTTATAACTGAAATTCACACTGGGTCTGAATGTATAACAAAAGATAATTTAGAAATCAACCAGGAATTTAAACAGCTTTATCTCAGACCATATACAACAGAATCGAAAAGGTACTGTAGAGAATGTTTTTGATGGTCTGAACATTCCTTCTATCAGTCAGGATGGTAAATACTTATTAGAGGAGACTTTAGCAATACCTAGACGGTTATATGCCTGCAAGACTTTTTGCAGATATTGCACCTCTCCTTTTAAAGGTCATCAATGAATCATCAGAAAGGGGCCTACTTCCTGCTACATTCTACCAGGTGACTGCTCTCCCTGCTGCTTTTTGCGACCTTCTTGCTGTGAGTTGACTACAGTATATAGTCAGTGCTAACCACTGTACTATCGCGCCGCCCCCCTGCAATAACTTCCATTTTAAATAAATTCTTACAAATATCAGGACATAAACTCAGCATTAATAAAGTACATTATTTCCTACTAAGGTCCCAGATGATCGACAACCCCAGTTTAAATATTTTAGGAATCAATTTTACCAAAGCGTTTTCCCGACGTTTCTACATTATTAGATTAGACAAGGGATGTCATTGGTTGGCCAAATTGATGTAATTAAGACGACCTTCCTCCATAAAATTTTGATTCTGTATCAATGCATTCTCATATATATCAAAAAGATTGTATTTCACACCATAGATAAAAGTATTTCAGAATTTATTTGGATAAGAAAATGCCCAGAATAAAGACATCTTTCCTCCAGAGGCCCAAATCAGCAGGGGGTGACCAAATTTCTTTACTTATTGTTGGGCAAGTCAAGATGATGACCTAATGGTTACAAAAACAACCTCCATCGTGGGTAAACATAGAAAAGACATGTTGCACCCCCTCTACACTTCCTGCCTTACTATTTTCAGCCTTATCCAATTTACAACCTAAATCTTTAGTCCACCCAGTAGTTTCTCACACTCTCAAGAAAATTTTATGGTTGGCAGTCTGCCTCTCTTCAAAGCCCTCCTATTGAAAACCATTTCTTTGCATCATTATTTAACAGTACAATATTCAAACATTTATAGATGGGGTGTTCTCAACATTTGAGCAGATAAAGGAAAAATACAAAACACAGCGGCTCCAGGTGTGGAATTATGTGTAATAATTTATTCTATCCCCAAATCTCCCAAACAATCATCAGTGGATCTGATATTCATGCAAGATCCTTAAAAAAGGAGGTATATCAAATATGTCTGACAAACTCTCTAATCTGACATGTAAAACTTCTATGGATCACCTGAAATCTGCTTGTTAGGTCGACCTAGGTGAGGAGATTACAGAGGAACTGTGGAGGACAGCCCTGGCACAAACATCAATTTTCAGTATGCGCAAGGCGTGGCCTCCTTTAAAATATTCCACAGCATGCATTGGTCTAAACATACATATAGTGTGTGTGTGTGTGTGTGTGTGTGTGTGTGTGTGTGTGTGTGTGTGTGTGTGTGTGTGTGTGTGTGTGTGGTATATTGTGCTGTGTTTGTGGAACCGTACAATACGTCAATACGAATTAAGTTCCTGACGGATAAATAACGTTCTTTGAATTGAATTTCCAAAAACGGATCCTTCATGTAACCGCTGCAGATTGTCACCAGCATCCTTGGGTCATATGTTCTGGAGTTGCCCAATGATATTAATTACTGGAACGATATCTTCTAAACAACAAACATCAATAATCTTGCACACACCTATAAACTTGGATGGCAATTCCAGGCATTATGGTCAAAATACGCTAAAAAGCAGTGTGGAACACAACATGGTATCATTTGTCAGCCTACTGGCTCGCAGATTGATCTTACTCAGTTTGAAACTAAATACTCCAACAACTCATTTAAACATCATAAGAGACGTAATGAAACACCTGGAAATAGAAAAAATTAAATTCTCACTGAAGAAACAAGAAATTTCCACAGAATTTCATTGATAACTTCAGTCATATGACAGCTGGTGGCAAGAGTTGGAAAGGTATTTTGCCTCTAGTGGGGAAACAAGGAGAAGGAATTAGTCAAGGAATAATGTTCTTCAGACTTCAGATTCTTAACTTAAAGTCCTGTTCCATGGCCTCCCTAAACTCCTCCCACACCCAGATTTCTTTCTTTGGTGAACACTGTATGCTGCTTCAGAAGACCCCCTTTTTTACCTTGATAGCCACCTTGACCAGTTCACTCTAACTACACATTTTGGGTTTCCGGGTGTGTCCGGAAGTCTTCCCAGCCATCTGATCCCGCCGGATGATTAGTTCACAGTTCTGCACCTCCGTATTTACCAGACTCTCTTGGACATACGGCCGCAGATCTGATGATGCAACCACAAAGTCAATCATTGATTTTGACATGGTATTTGTTACGGCCAACTCAAAACTAAAAGAGAAGTTCAACAACAAGACTCTTTGGCTCAGATCGGACAGGCCTCTCGATTTGATTTATTGCGACATATCCAAAAAAATCTGTATATGCTGCTACAAATATATATTCATTGAAAATGTCGAGGACAAAACAAACAGTTAAAGGACAACTTATTTACACTGTGGCGATTGTTGGCCTCGTTCTTCCCGAACACCCTGTTCAGGTTTCTCTTTGGTTCCCCCATGTGAGCGTCAAAGTCCCCCAGCAGAACAATGGAGTCCCGGGGCAGTGCCCTTTCCAGGATCCCACCCAGAGACTCCAAACTGCAGTTCAGTGAATAAGCACAAACACTGACACTAACTGGGCCAGGGAATGAAACATATTTCTCATATTTGCAGGTAAGGTTGTGATTAGAAAAAGGAGAAAGAACCACAAGCAGATAACAAATTAATAAACCCCCCTCCCCGCACGGTGTCTCTCTACAGTATGTTGGCCTCACAGGAGCCCGGCTGCAGTATCTGAAGAGTGACAATGAGTCTAACGGCTTTTCTGAACCAGGGGTAGAACAAGGCATAGAGCACAGGGTTCAGACAGGAGTTAAAATACGTCAGAAAGCTCATGAAGGCCTCAGTAGTAGAACCGATCAAGAGGTTGCGGCCTGTGAGAGAGAGGCAGTAGTATGGAGAATAGCACATCAGAAACACCGCTACAAGAACACCTAGAGTCCCGGCTGCCTTCAGCTCAGATTTCTTCGTCGTCAGAATCCCTGACTGGAGTTTGACGGCGGCAACATGAGCGCGCATCACACGAGCCTGAGACACCGCCACGACAAACACTCTCATATACAGAACTATGATGACAGTAATGGGAATAATAAAGACAACAACAAGGTCCACATCTCCTGCAACGTTTACCTTACACTCTCCGTAACAGGAATTATACCTGCCTGGCTGCTTCAGGTGTTCATATAAAAGGAAAACGGTGTAGAAAACAGAGCAGATCCAACACACACAAACACCGACGGTAACTACTCTGTCAGTGATTCTGGTCGGGTAATGCAGAGGGTCACAAATCGCCACGTAGCGGTCGATCGATATGAGCACCATGTTTCCTACAGAGGCAGAGACGAGGATGACGGGTAAGAAAAAATAAAGAGCACACATGAGGTCACCCAGGATCCAGCATTTCACTGTCAGAAGGATTTCAACCGGCATCACCAAGAGGCCCAAGAAGAAGTCTGATACAGCCAGAGAGAGGAGGAGGAGGTTGGTGGGGGAGTGGAGCTGCCTGCAGGGAGAGGGTATCATCATCAGCATTATCAAAAAGAGCAGCTGTTGTTCAATAAAAGCAGGAAAAATGGTTTAAAACCAAGGTTTTCCTAAATTAAAGCAACGCTGAACCCACAGCTATGAGCTCAAATAAGGTTCAATGAGTTAATAAGAAAAATGGTTAAATATCAGCTTCAGTAAACCTGTGGAAAACTCTGCAGAAAAAACTGAAGTTTGTCGATATGCACAAAGAATTTGTAGTTTTAGGGGGAAAAAACTCAATATCAAAATAAGATTTGTGCAGAAATGATGCCAACGTTGAGGTTACATAACAACAACTATGAAAACCTGAGCAGAGATTTAAAGCAGAAAACTGAGGGACTCTGAAGTTAGACATGATGATCACACACTGAAGGAACAAATACAAATGCTGGCTCTGATTTCAGCTTGCAAAACTCAGATAAAATCCACATTTGACACAAAAGCACTTCTATATTTCCTCCCTCTTTGTGTAACCTCACTGTTAACATCATTTGTGCACATTTATTTTGACAGTCAGATTTTCCTACAAACTGCAGATCTTTTCTACACATCCGTCACCACAAACACTTCACTGTGTGTCATTGCCAATATTATCAAAAGCAGTAAGAGTAGTTACAACCAAAGTATGTCAAAATAAAAGGGAGGGTAAAGCAACTAAATTGCAAAGCCCGTGGTTGTATATCAGTTTCTGTAAACCTGTGAAAAAAAAAATTCAGGGATAAACTAAAGTTTGTAGATGTAGAAAAACTGCACAAATTAGATCAACGATGAAGTTAGACAGAGGCTGAGAAATGTTGACATTCTAGAAATCATTTCTATCATCATTTTCCCAAAGTGTTTAAAAAGACACAAGCTTTAAAATGACTTACTGACACTTATTATTTGAGCTCACACACGTTTTACAGTAGAACAGTAAAGCTGATGAAGCAGAGGGGTTTATCTCTACCTGAAGTGGGCGATGGAGACGATGACCATCAGGTTGAGAGTGGCACTGAGAAAAGAGATGAAGAACAGCAGGATGTAAACGAGCACAGCCTCAGACTGAGGAGGCTTCGGCCTCCTGCAGGAGGCGTTGAGGAGCTGAGGAAAGCAGAGTTCGTCTTCTTCCATCGTCAGAGAGAAGCTGCTGAGCTCCAACAGCTTACTGACCAAAGCTCTCCGTCATACAGCTCATTTATCTCTCTCAAACCCAAAGGGAGGGTGCATCTCACCAACGGGAGGGAGCTGGAAACGACGGGCCGCAGTGCAAGATTCTTTATGGGCCCTACTCTCCATCAGATGTTTGTGTATCTGACACAACTTTTGGATTTTATAGACTGATTGGGCAAACTCTCATGATCCTTTCAGTTAACTTGCAAAGGTGATGAGCTGCTTTGCTCCTCTTGAATCTGAGTTTAGATTTTCTCCTATTCAGTTGTAGCCTCCTTTCCAGGACCCCAGCATAAGCTTTACCAGCGAGGCTGCGCAGTTAGTTGCCTGATAATTTGAGCAATGCCTCTGGTCCTCTTTTAAAAATGGAAACCACCAACCCTGTCTGCCCATTGTCAGACCTTCACACAGCATCAAAGAGGTATGTCAGTGCAACACTGTCCAGAGCCTTCAGATTCTCAGGGTGAATCTTATCCACACTCTCGCCACTCAGGAGATCCTTAACTACCCCAAAGACCTCTGGCAGGGACACAAGTAAGGTTTCCAAACCCTGTCTCCTCCACAGAGGTCGGGTTCAGGAGTTCTTCAAAGTGCCCTTTCCACCACTCAACAATATCCCCAATCAGGATCAGTTCTCCTGCCCTGCTGACTACAACCCTGCTTCCCCTTCCTGAGTCTACTACTGGCTTGCTAGAACTTCCTTGAGGCCAACTGAAAGTCCTTTCCCATGGCTTCCAGCAACTACTCTCATACTCGGGTTTATTTTCTTTGGTGACCGCTGTCTGCTGCTTCAGGAGACCCCAACAAAGCCTGAAAGACCTCCTTCTTCAGCTTGATGGCCTCGATCACCTCCTGTGTCCACCAGCAGGTTTTCAGGTTGCTGCCAAGGCCTCGAGGACAGGGGCATCCCGCAAATGCTCCCAGTTCACTCGCACTATAGGTTTGGGTTTACCAGGTGTGTCCGATAGTCAGCCCAGCCATCTGATCCAGCTCACCACCAGGTGGTGATCAGTTCACAGCTCAGCGACTTTCTTTACCCGAATATTAGTATAACAATCAGAGCCTTCTTCTCAAGACTCCACTCAGGAAAAGCAACAGACCCTGATGGCCTGAGCATAGATATGGTCAAGGCATATGGTATGAAGCTGTGTGGAGTCCTGGAGCAGATCTTCTACCAGGGTGATACTCTCCCACCTCAGGTCCTGGATAACGGATTACCTGACCAGCCGCAGTTTGGGATGAGGAGAAATACAGAAGTCTGGTGGGTGACTTTGCAGTTGAACATTAGCAAGACGAGGGAGCTGATTGTGGACCTCTTCCGAACCGCTGTGTCCATCCAGGGTTAGAATGTTTAGGCGGTTCACTCCCATGAATAGATCTAGACGAGTGGGTTTGAAACATAGGGGCCCTCTACAAGAAGAACCAGAGCTGGCTCTACTCCCTGCGGAGGCTTAGAGGCTTCAACATCTGCAAAGAACGGCTGGCTAAGTGATTGGAAGAGGACATGAGCTGGACTCTGGAGGTGATGATGGAGAAGAGGAGAGTGTCAAAGTCGGTTAGCATCCTGAACACATCTCACACACGGGTGTCAGATTGACAGCGGTATGCACAGAGGGGCTAGAGTTCGTGACTGGGTTTTTGAATTACTTCAGGTATGGGAAAGACTTTCTTTCACCCCAAGTCATTTCCGTAAATGAGGGCAACTCCCTGTACTTGTTGAACAAAGTTTGTCACTTTACTTGCTGTGCACCATTCAACGAATAGAACAGTTTTCTTTGTTGCAAACTCTACATGTGGCAGACTTATCTGGTAGTATGCCTCAGGTACCAATTGATAAACCTGCACAACTGTGGCTTTAACAACCTCATAATTCAAAATTTCAATAAGGGATAGACTTGCTCACACCTACGGTGCTTCTTCCAACAGTTTACTTTGCAATTGAAAACTCTACACATCTTTTGACCGACAGGAAGCAGCTGGTGAGGCTGGGGGAATACATCCAGCACACTAACAATCTGCACTGGTGCCTCCCAGGGCTGTGTGCTCTTCAGCAGACCCATCTGGTAAACTCCTCAGGCCTTAAAGCAAGGACAATTCCTGTGTTTTAACCAGATGTGGGATTTGACTTGAAAAAGTTGTGACAGCACAGAATATCAATATCAACTTAATTTATATAGCACACTTAAAATAACCAAGGTTGACCAATGTGCTTTACACTGTAAAAGTACAATAAAACATTACACAATATACCATAGAATTATATAATTATAAACGCAGAACTTTTTTTGCCCCCATTCATCATGAGCTGAACTCAAAGATCTAATACTTTCTCTATGTACACAAAAGGCCTATTTCTCTCAAATATTGTTCACAAATCTGTGTCAGTGAGCACTTCTCCTTTGCCGAGATAATCCATCCACCTCACAGGTGTGACATATCAAGATGCTGATCAGACAGCATGGGGATTGCACAGGTGTGCCTTAGGTCGGCCACAATAAAAGGCCACTCCAAAATGTGCAGTTCCATCACACAGCACAATGCCACAGATGTCGCAAGTTTTGAGGGAGCGTGCAGTTGGCATGCTGACGGCAGGAATGTCCACCAGAGCTGTTGCCCGTGAATTGAATGTTCCTTTCTCTACCATAAGTCGTCTCCAAAGGTGTTTCAGAGAATTTGGCGGTAAATCCAAACGGCCTCACAACTGCAGAACATGCGTAACCACACTGGCCCAGGACCTCCGCATCCAGCATCTTCACCTCCAAAATCGTCTGAGACCAGCCACCCGGACAGCTGCTGCAACAATCGGTTTGCATAACCAAAGAATTTCTGAACAAACTATCAGGAACCGTCTCAGGGAAGCTCATCCGCATGCTCATCGTCCTCATTGGGGTCTCGACCTGACTGCAACTTTGCACAGCCATTGAAGAGGAGTGGACCAACACTTCACAGGCCACAATCAACAACCTGATCAACTCTATGTGATGGAGATGTGTTGCGCTGCATGAGGCAAATGGTGGTTACACCAGATACTGACTGGTTTCAGGACCCTCCCCAATACAGTGAAACTGCACATTTTGGAGTGGCCTTTTACTGTGGCCAGCCTAAGGCACACCTGTGCCATACCCATGCTGTCTGATCAGCATCTTGATATGCCACACCTGTGAGGTGGATGGATTATCTCGGCAAAGGAGAAGTGCTCACTAACACAGATTTTGACAGATTGGTGAACAATATTTGAGAGAAATAAGCCTTTTGTGTACATAGACAAAGTCTTAGATCTTTGAGTTCAGCTCATGATGAATGGGGACAAAAACAAAAGGGTTGCATTTATAATTTTGTTCAGTATAATATAGGATATATCATCACAAAATGCCCCCCATAAAAAATCTTGCACCCATAACTTTGCACTACGTTATTCAATGCCTTGTACAGTCATTTATCACTTGCAATATCAGTGGGAGACATGAAACTTGTCTTTCAACATTAGGCTTCGGGACAAGCAGATTTGGGAGAATCTGGAGCCGGATTAGGGCACACAGTCAGACACTGTTTCACAAAATGTCCACATGAAAAAGCTTGCCCACTCTTTACAATCAGCACGGATATCTGATATCTTTCGTTGTCTTGCGCTGATGAAGGCAGCAACATAGCACGTTGCTGAAAGTTAAGTTTAGCTAGCAGGTCCGTTACCGTTTGGTCCCGGACGATGTTCTGAAAAAAAAAAAAAAAAAAAAACACGGGAATGTTTTATTTCATAGTGACGACGGATATTCTTTCAAACCGCCATGTGTGTATGTGTCTGCAAATGAAAGAAACGATTTCTGTAAAAAAAAAAAAAAGTAATCGTCTTGCCTCTTATCAGTGTGCCACTGCCTCGATTGCTCGATCGTGTTGGTGTCATGAGCAGGAGAAAGAAAGAATACCATATTTCTTTGTAGAGAAATGTAACAGCAGTCCTTTACATTCTGTAAAACTCACATTATGTACTTTTTGGCTGCACAAATCTTTTGTTTTGAAGTCATTACAGCTGAGTTTACAGCATTTTCAAATTAAGAGGAGAATAAGCACCAGATTGGCGAGCAAAAACCAAAGGGATTGTGCCCCAAAACTTGGGCAGCAAAGGTCTGTTTCCTGATTGTAAATGTGATCCTTGAGCCGATCTAAGCCACTTTGTTTCAACGGGACTCTGAGGGCTCCTGAGGAGGTTGAAGGTCAGAAGTGCATCATGAAGACAATAAGCTTCAGCTTCACTGTAGTTTCTCATGTTAACATATGAAACCCTGTTTTTTCCCCAAAAAGGAGGTTCGGCCTGAGCGCATCTAGTCACATGTTTGAAGTTCTGCTGCTTCGATTGTGATCTTTTTTTTTTACCTTCCACTGAGTCTTACAGGGTTAGATTGCTGCAGTGCTCTTTAACAGAGAGGCATTCTTCACTTGTAAAGTGGACAGTCTAATGCAGGGTGTGAGGCGAGCCTCCTTAGAGGGGGTCCAAACACTTTCAGGGGAGGCTCAGTGAATGGAAGTGAAACAATATCACATTACTTAATGCATTAGTTATCAAAAGGAAATCACATAGAATACCCTGCATGTGAGAGTTCAAACAATGTAGTTCTTGGGAACTGTTTTTCCCTCTATCAGTCAGAAACTAATAAGGACAGACCTTTAAAACTATTTGGTGCAGTCAGAAGTTATGTCAAACAGCAATATCAGGCTATTTTGGTGTCTATGGGATCAAGTAACATAATCATGATCCCACAGGAATCCAGAAGTGAAACTTACCAAGTAAACTAAAGATGTGGAGGGGGGCCGTTTCACAAGCTTTGTCTGAGGGGAGGCCCAGTCTCCGACTTTGAAAACCCCTGGTGTAATGGATTATCTTTGTTCCCAAATAAAAAGACTTCTTTTTGGGGACAAAGTGGAAATGAAGCTCAGAGATGGATTTGTTCAATTCAAACACACACATTCTGTGTGAAAGTGTGGAGGTTGCATCATAAAAGTTTGAAGGTCATAACTGACATGATCTCTAAAAAACAACAAGCTCTAATGAACGGTTTGTCTCTAATGCAACGGTTGCATCATGTGTTTCTGCTGCAGCTCGTTAGCTCTTCACACCTCTGATTGCTGCCACGTCTTCACTAATGAAGCAGGTGTGAAAGGTTTCAGTCATCAGGAGACGCTAATGAGCTGTTTGCATGACAGACTGCTAAATAACAGAGTGTGTTTGTGGGCACAACACATATACAAGACTCAGGAATAACCTGCAGTGAATAGTAGTAGTGGAAGGTCATTTTGAGGTTATAATAATTTAACTGTGTTTACAAATATCGAAGCAGAATAAAAATAAATACGATAAAAACCAATCCAGTAACAAAAAGGTTAAAACCCCAGACTCCCAAAGCACGTCGACAGCCCAAAAACACGTCGGCTGTATGTTTCCGTTAAACATTAAACTTGAAATGGAGCAAAGCGGACAAATTCAAAGTTGGCAAGAAAGATATTCTGATGTCGGCCCCTAGCGGATACACGTTTAACCCTCCAGGTACACGCAAAGTACACAGCCAAGTATGTGAACCATGGCGTTCGAGCCGCCGCCGCCACACGTCTACGCATTGTTAAAAAGCAGGTATATCGGGGGATTAATGACCCGGGACTTCACTGTCCCTCAGATTCAATCAAATAACTGGTTCTCTTTAAACTAGTTTTAACTTGTGTTTTCTCAAGTTTTTCTCTAAAAAGTCTCTCTGGAGACCCGAAGTCAGAAACAGGGACAGGATTATTACCTGTAAATGAAAATGTAACCCCACCCCACACGCAAGCATGACGCACAGGATCACACCAGGTGCTGTCAGCGCCTCCTACAGGCTGCAGAGAGGAGAACAGGAGGACGAGTCAGAAGTAAAGACAATAATCAAATTTAAAATCCTATCTTTGGTTTTTATTGTTACACAAACGCACAGCTGACCTCTGACGTCGGCTCAGACTGAAGCATCGTGGGAAACGCAGCGTGTACTGGCTCAGAGGTCTGACAGGAATGAAAGTATAAAATATAAATACGACAATAAATAACTCAGTAAACATTTTGTGGAGTTTTGTAACAATAACAGATCAGGAACTGGTGCAGTTTCACTTAAACTGAGATCCTCTAACTGGTTTCTGTTTCATGAACTGGTCTGTCTGCACAGCAGTGGTGGAAGAAGTATTCAGAGGTATTTATACCAGTACAGAACAGTACTAAATGTATTCTGTTTCCACCACTGCCGTCCAGTAACTGAGTCAGTGATGTTCCTCTGAAGCCGGCGTGTCGTCTTTAACGTCTACAACCTCAAGGAATTTTAAATCTGGTTCTGTTTCATAGTGAAAACGACGACTGCAGCCGTTAGTGTACCGATCCAGTCCGTGCAGGAGCTGTACGTTATGTGGATAACAGTACAGTAACACACATGAAACCTCCTGAAGGTCGAAACACAGACCACATGTTCCTCGTGGGCCTCGGGTGACTGTCACACCTGCAGCCCCGTCCATTTGGTCCAGACCAAAGAATAACGGGTCCGGTGTTTTGGTTCCCGTCCTTTTAACCAACGAACCAACAGCTGCAAATGTCACGTCACACAGGCTGACAGGTAACTCAGAGATTGGACGGTTTTGGTGATGTCATCCTGCATCATCGGCGCTACACGGACCCACAGATTTTGGAGACCAGTTCTAGAAAAAAAGGGGGACGGACGAACCGACCCAGTTCAGAAGTCACAGAGCCGATCACCAACCCTGTGATCAGTAAGTCCACCAGGTCTGTTGTGTACCAGCCGGAAACAGCTGATTGTCTCTGAGCAGGTTCAGGTTTAAAGTTTTTGATCAAAAGATTTTTATTAACTTTTCATTTTTCAGGCGTTACGATTGGCTGATGGACATCCTAAGCTCCTCCTCTCTCAGGCTGCGGTCCAATCGCTGCGTCTCGGACTCCAGGACGGACGGGACTGGACGGCGCGTGACGGCGGCCAGCGAGTCTGTGAGGTCGTGCCTCAGAGAGAGCAGCCACTGGCTGTTTCTGGAGGACTGCTGGATAAACTCTGCCCTCTGCTGCTGATCCACAGCCAATGAGAGATGGAGCTGACTCACCTGAGGGGAGAGGACGCAGTGACATCATCAACATCCACCAACAAGTCAAACATCTGAAACTCTTCTTATGTGGTGCTCTCACCTGCTCCTCCAGCTCCCTCACTCTGCTTCTCAGCCGTTCTTCTTCTGTGGTGACTGCAGACTGAAAAACAAGACAGGTTACCACACACACACACAAAACACACACACACACACACACACACACAGATCTACCTGTGTGTGTCTCACCTGAGATCTGCTGCTGTCAGTCAGCTGCTGTCTGAACCTCGAACGCTCCTCCTCCACCTGAAACACAAACAGCACCGAGCACGTGAACACACACCTCTACCTGTATCTCAGTGTGTGTGTACCTGTCTCTCAGTGTGTGTGTGTGTGTACCTGTCTCTCAGTGTGTCTCTCAGTGTGTGTGTACCTGTCTCTCAGTGTGTCTCTCAGTGTGTGTGTACCTGTCTCTCAGTGTGTGTGTGTGTACCTGTCTCTCAGTGTGTGTGTGTGTGTACCTGTCTCTCAGTGTGTGTGTGTGTACCTGTCTCTCAGTGTGTCTCTCAGTGTGTGTGTACCTGTCTCTCAGTGTGTGTGTACCTGTCTCTCAGTGTGTGTGTGTGTATCTGTCTCTCAGTGTGTGTGTACCTGTCTCTCAGTGTGTGTGTGTGTATCTGTCTCTCAGTGTGTGTGTGTGTACCTGTCTCTCAGTGTGTGTGTACCTGTCTCTCAGTGTGTGTGTACCTGTCTCTCAGTGTGTGTGTACCTGTCTCTCAGTGTGTGTGTGTGTGTACCTGTCTCTCAGTGTGTCTCTCAGTGTGTGTGTACCTGTCTCTCAGTGTGTGTGTGTGTACCTGTCTCTCAGTGTGTGTGTGTGTGTATCTGTCTCTCAGTGTGTGTGTACCTGTCTCTCAGTGTGTGTGTGTGTACCTGTCTCTCTGTGTGTGTGTGTGTATCTGTCTCTCAGTGTGTGTGTGTGTGTGTATCTGTCTCTCAGTGTGTGTGTGTACCTGTCTCTCTGTGTGTGTGTGTGTGTATCTGTCTCTCAGTGTGTGTGTGTGTGTATCTGTATCTCAGTGTGTGTGTACCTGTCTCTCAGTGTGTGTGTACCTGTCTCTCAGTGTGTGTGTACCTGTCTCTCAGTGTGTCTCTCAGTGTGTGTGTACCTGTCTCTCAGTGTGTCTCTCAGTGTGTGTGTACCTGTCTCTCAGTGTGTCTCTCAGTGTGTGTGTACCTGTCTCTCAGTGTGTGTGTGTGTACCTGTCTCTCAGTGTGTCTCTCAGTGTGTGTGTACCTGTCTCTCAGTGTGTGTGTGTGTGTGTACCTGTCTCTCAGTGTGTCTCTCAATGTGTGTGTACCTGTCTCTCAGTGTGTGTGTGTACCTGTCTCTCAGTGTGTGTGTGTACCTGTCTCTCAGTGTGTGTGTGTATCTGTCTCTCAGTGTGTGTGTGTGTGTATCTGTATCTCAGTGTGTGTGTACCTGTCTCTCAGTGTGTGTGTACCTGTCTCTCAGTGTGTGTGTACCTGTCTCTCAGTGTGTGTGTGTGTACCTGTCTCTCAGTGTGTCTCTCAGTGTGTGTGTACCTGTCTCTCAGTGTGTGTGTGTGTGTACCTGTCTCTCAGTGTGTGTGTGTGTGTGTATCTGTCTCTCAGTGTGTGTGTACCTGTCTCTCAGTGTGTGTGTGTGTACCTGTCTCTGTGTGTGTGTGTGTGTATCTGTCTCTCAGTGTGTGTGTGTGTGTGTGTATCTGTCTCTCAGTGTGTGTGTGTGTGTGTATCTGTATCTCAGTGTGTGTGTGTGTACCTGTCTCTCTGTGTGTGTGTGTGTATCTGTCTCTCAGTGTGTGTGTGTGTACCTGTCTCTCAGTGTGTGTGTGTGTGTATCTGTCTCTCAGTGTGTGTACCTGTCTCTCAGTGTGTGTGTACCTGTCTCTCAGTGTGTGTGTACCTGTCTCTCAGTGTGTGTGTACCTGTCTCTCAGTGTGTCTCTCAGTGTGTGTGTACCTGTCTCTCAGTGTGTCTCTCAGTGTGTGTGTACCTGTCTCTCAGTGTGTGTGTGTGTGTACCTGTCTCTCAGTGTGTCTCTCAGTGTGTGTGTACCTGTCTCTCAGTGTGTGTGTGTGTGTATCTGTCTCTCAGTGTGTCTCTCAGTGTGTGTGTACCTGTCTCAGTGTGTGTGTACCTGTCTCTCAGTGTGTGCGTACCTGTCTCAGTGTGTCTCTCAGTGTGTGTATACCTGTCTCTCAGTGTGTCTCTCAGTGTGTGTGTACCTTGTGTGTATACCTGTCTCTCAGTGTGTCTCTCAGTGTGTGTGTACCTGTCTCAGTGTGTCTCTCAGTGTGTGTGTACCTGTCTCAGTGTGTCTCTCAGTGTGTGCGTACCTGTCTCAGTGTGTGTGTACCTTGTGTGTGTACCTGTCTCAGTGTGTCTCTCAGTGTGTGTGTACCTGTCTCAGTGTGTCTCTCAGTGTGTTTCTGTCTCTCTTCAGTTTGTCTTTCTGATTTTCCAGATGAGAGTTTCTCCTGTTCAGTCGCTTCTGTTCTAGCTCCAGTTCGGCCACGAGACGCTGCAGGACCACCAGTCTGTCCCCCACACCCTGCTGACACACACACACACACACACACAGTTAGCTTTGCTTAGTCAGTCAGGTGTTTAGGGCGTCCAGGTGTGAACAGTCTTAATTTTACGTCTGCTGCTGGTGTGTTTGTTGTCTGTGAGTGAAATTGAACTTCCAAACTAACCACAGATACGCTGACCTCGTCTGGGTTAGGCCCCGTCCCCGGGCTCTTCTCCTGTTGGTGGGCTCTTTCCCTGTACCCAATCATAGCTGCCTCAGTTCGCTCCAGAGCCAATCGGACACGATCCCTGTCTTTCTCCAGCTCCTCTGTCCTCTGAGTCAGAGCGTACACCTTCACAACAACAACAAACACCACCAACATCAGCTACAGAAATAACTAGTATAATGTTGTTTCACAGCAGCACCTGGAAGATTCTGCAAACAGATTTTATAACTCTGCTCTGTCCGCTGATATTTTAACTGAATGTAGATGGTGTCGTGTCTTCAGACTGATCTGGGCTGCTTTAAGCTCACATGTTAAATTGCTTTTTTAGTGTCTTGGTCTGTCTCTCTCTTATTTTCTGACTCAGTATTGGCAGCCTCTCAAAAGTCACAGGGTAGTTTCATTCCTCAGATGGGCAGAGACTCAGGCAAACCCCAGAACGCTTGAATCAGAGAATTAGGATTTATTTCTTAAAAAATGATTAATCAATTATCAAAATAGTTGGTGATTAATTTAATAGTTTACACCTAATTAATTAATCGGCTAATCGTTGCAGCTCTAGTCACAATAAACAATATTCTTGTTTTAATATCATTAATTTGCATAAAGCATCAGAGTTGTATCAGTTGCAGCAAGGGAGAAAAAAGGTAGAGAAATCTTAATAATAATTAAACTCACGGCAGGGACAGAACGGAGGGAGACGATCAATCAAACTATTTAAATATTTAAGATATAGGAACAGACTGTTTGGATCTCCCCTAGGGAGGCCCGCCTCACTCTTTGAAAACCCCTGGCCTCGGCCATCTTATGTAGAGCAACAATTCTTTTTCTTCAGATCCCCAGAGAGTTCTTGAGGTGCCATGTTGAACTTCCAGTGACCAACAGCAAATTTAACACACTTGAGACCTTGTAACACTAACGAGTCACATGACACCGGGAAGGGAAAATGGCTAATTGGACCCAATTAGGACATTTTCACTTAGGGGTGTCCTCACTTTTGTTGCCAGCGGTTTAGAGATTAACGGCTGTGTGATGTGTTATTTTGAGGGGACAGCAGATTTACACTGTTATATAAGCTGCACGCTCACTACTTTACACTGTTATACAAGCTGCACGCTCACTACTTTACACTGTTATACAAGCTGCACGCTCACTACTTTACACTGTTATACAAGCTGCACGCTCACTACTTTACACTGTTATACAAGCTGCACGTTCACTACTTTACACTGTTATACAAGCTGCACGCTCACTACTTTACACTGTTATACAAGCTGCACGCTCACTACTTTACACTGTTATACAAGCTGCACGCTCACTACTTTACACTGTTATACAAGCTGCACGCTCACTACTTTACACTGTTATACAAGCTGCACGCTCACTACTTTACACTGTTATACAAGCTGCACGCTCACTACTTTACACTGTTATACAAGCTGCACGCTCACTACTTTACACTGTTATACAAGCTGCACGCTCACTACTTTACACTGTTATACAAGCTGCACGCTCACTACTTTACACTGTTATATAAGCTGTACGCTCACTACTTTACACTGTTATACAAGCTGCACGCTCACTACTTTACACTGTTATACAAGCTGCACGTTCACTACTTTACACTGTTATATAAGCTGTACGCTCACTACTTTACACTGTTATACAAGCTGCACGCTCACTACTTTACACTGTTATATAAGCTGTACGCTCACTACTTTACACTGTTATGCAAGCTGCACGCTCACTACTTTACACTGTTATATAAGCTGTACGCTCACTACTTTACACTGTTATACAAGCTGCACGCTCACTACTTTACACTGTTATACAAGCTGTACGCTCACTACTTTACACTGTTATACAAGCTGCACGCTCACTACTTTACACTGTTATACAAGCTGCACGCTCACTACTTTACACTGTTATACAAGCTGCACGCTCACTACTTTACACTGTTATACAAGCTGCACGCTCACTACTTTACACTGTTATACAAGCTGCACGCTCACTACTTTACACTGTTATATAAGCTGTACGCTCACTACTTTACACTGTTATACAAGCTGCACGCTCACTACTTTACACTGTTATACAAGCTGCACGCTCACTACTTTACACTGTTATACAAGCTGCACGCTCACTACTTTACACTGTTATACAAGCTGCACATTCACTACTTTACACTGGAGCAGTGTCATTTCTTCAGCGTTGAAAGGGGTGGAATAATTTGTGTGAGATCCTGTAGATATTTGGCTAAGGAGCTGTGAGAAATCCACAGACTGTATAAAACATGAACTCCCTGACGGTTTCTGAAGGGCCATCTTGGCAAAGCCTGACTCGCCCTACTGTGTAGTCAATGCAAATTCCTGTTGGGCGGTACGCAGGAAAGTTGTTGTGTTGTGTTTTACCTCCTCTTCTCTGCTCCTCAGCTGCCTCCTGATCTCCTCTTTCTCCTGCAGCAGAGAGGAGCTCTGCTCCTCCTCGTCCTCCTCCTGCTGACAGTCAAACATTTAAATATCACGTATTTTCACTTTTCAAGAAGAGTTCCTTCAGACCTCCTCCTCCTGCTCACCTCTCCTCCTCCTCCTCTGTTCTCCTTGTCTGTCGTGGGGTCTCCCGTCCTCCTCCTCTGTCCGTCCATCTCCTCTCTCTCCTCCTCTCTCTCAGCAGACAGCGAGATGATCTGTGTTTTCTGCTCCTCCAACATGGCCGGCGTGGCTCTGACCCGGCTCAGCTCGGCCCGACTCTCCTCCACCTCCCTCCTCGTCTCCTCCACCCTGGACCTCCACTCCTTCTGCGTCTCCTCCTCTCTCTCCTTCAGCGCCTGGATTTCTTTCAGCTTTACCCTCTGCTCCTCCTCCATCTCTTCCACTCTGCTCCTCCACCACTCCTCAGTCGCCCTCCTCTTCTCCTCTGCCTCCTCCTTCGCCCGTCGAGCCTCCTCCAGCTCCTCCATCATCTCTTTCCTCCTCCTCTCCAGGGCCTTGGCTCTGGCTCTCAGCTCCTCCACCTCCCCTCTCTCCTCCTCCTCCCTCTCTCGCAGCACCTCCTCCCTGAAGGTCCGCAGGTTCTCCTCTCTGCCCTTCTCCACCTCCTCCTTCTTCTCCTTCAGAGCGCTCCTCAGTCGCTCCCCTTCTGCGTGGCTCTCCTGAGAAGAATGTTAAAGGAAAAGTCAGGGGGCGTTAGCCTAGCTTAGCATAAAGATTCAGAACAGGGGGGAACAGTTAGCAGTGCAGGAGGCGCTGTACCTGCAGGAGGAGCTTCAGCTGGGTCATCTCCTCCATAGCAGCCTTCAGACCCTCCTTCATCTGCCGCTTCTCCTCCTCCTTCTCCTTCACCTCCTGCCTGGCTCGCTCCCTGCTCTGACTCAGATCACACAGCTGAAACACAGAGAGAGAACATGCTAACATGCTAACATGCTAACAGGCCTGGATGTCCTGCTGTGGCCACCGTACCTGTGTTTTACGGTGTCAGAGGGATTAATGCCTTTTACATTCTGCATGTTTCGGTTCAATGTTTCCGTCATTAATATCTTTTCTTAACTGACTCGGTGAATTAAGGATTTATCTGGACCAAACTGGAGCTGGTGATCGTTGGAACAGTGACGTCACGCTAACAAAGACGTTTTGGTGAGTTTCACTTGGTTTCTGTCCAGTTTGAAGTGAGTGTTTTAGATGCTCTGAGGCCTTTACGGTAAAATGACTGCACAATTAATGTAATCGCAATCACGCCGTCGTCACGTGCGATTACACAAAAAAACTGTGCGATTTAATAAAACAGTAAAAATGTGCGAGACGCTCTCCTGTGTTTTTTTTCTGTTTTACTTGCTATTGTTATTTGTAAGTTGAGAAATACACATTCTGAATGTCAGTATGTCCTGACAGGAGGGCGCAGCACCACCTGGTGGACCTAAACCAATCGAATCGCACCGTGATGCAGCCCTGCTCTCTGGAGCGACCTCTAGTGGCAGCGAGTGTGTTTACGTGAACGTCTGCGTACCCGACTCTGCAGGGAGCTCAGGTTCACCGCCATCACCTCCACGCTCTGCTGCACTCCTCTCAGCTCCTCCTGGGCCTCCTCCCTGCTCCTCCGCTCACTCTGCACCTCCTCTCTGAGAGCTGTCAGCTCCTCCTGGGCCTCCTCCCTGCTCCTCCGCTCATTCTGCACCTCCTCTCTAAGAGCTGGCTCCTCCTCCTGGGCCTCCTCCCTGCTCCTCCGCTCACTCTGCACCTCCTCTCTGAGAGCTGTTGCCTCCTCCCTCCTCCTCTGCACCTCCTCTCTGAGAGCTGTCAGCTCCTCCTGGGCCTCCTCCCTGCTCCTCCGCTCATTCTGCACCTCCTCTCTAAGAGCTGGCTCCTCCTCCCTCCTCCTCTGCTCACTCTGCACCTCCTCTCTGAGAGCTGTGGCCTCCTCCCTCCTCCTCTGCACCTCCTCTCTGAGAGCTGTCGCCTCCTCCCTCCTCCTCTGCACCTCCTCTCTGAGAGCTGTGGCCTCCTCCCTCCTCCTCTGCACCTCCTCTCTGAGAGCTGTCAGCTCCTCCTGTACCTCCTCCCTCCTCCTCCGCTCACTCTGCACCTCCTCTCTGAGAGCGGTCACCTCCTTCTCTGTCCTCATTAACTTCTCTTGTCCCTGCTCCTTCTCCTCCTTTAGTACCTCCTCTGTGATGACTGTCAACTCATTCTTGGTTCTCTTCAGCTCCTCCTGTACCTCCTCCCTCCTCCTCTGCTCCTTCTGCACCTCCTCTCTGAGAACTGTCAGCTCCTCCTGTACCTCCTCCCTCCTCGTTTGCTCATTCTGCACCTCCTCTCTAAGAGCTGTCACCTCCTTCTCTATCCTCATGAACTTCTCTTGTACCTGCTCCTTCTCCTCCTTTAGTACCTCCTCTGTGATGACTGTCAACTCATTCTTGGTCCTCCTCAACTCCTCCTGTACCTCCTCCCTCCTCTTTAGCTCCTTCTGCACCTCCTCTCTGAGAGCTGTCAGCTCCTCCTGGGCCTCCTCCCTCCTCCTCCGCTCACTCTGCACCTCCTCTCTAAGAGCTGTCACCTCCTTCTCTGTCCTCATTAACTTCTCTTGTACCTGCTCCTTCTCCTTCTCCTCCTTTAGTACCTCCTCTGTGATGACTGTCAACTCATTCTTGGTCCTCCTCAACTCCTCCTGTACCTCCTCCCTCCTCTTTAGCTCCTTCTGCACCTCCTCTCTGAGAGCTGTGACCTCCTCCTGTGCCTCACTCTTCTCCCTTTGTTTTGTGTCTACCTCCTCTCTAAGTACAGACACCTCCCCCTTGCTCCTCCTCAGCTCCTCCTGTACCTTGTCTTTGAGGACAGTCATCTCCTCCTTCTCCCTTTGTTCCTTTTTCACCTCCCCACTGAGAGCTGTCACCTCCTTCTCAGTCCTCCTCAGCTTCTCCTCTATCTTCTCCTTCTCCCTTTGTTCCCTTGCTATCTCCTCTTTGAGTACAGACACCTCCTCTTTCCTCCTCCTTAGCTCCTCCTGAGCAGTATCCCTCTCCCTCTGCACCTCCTCTCTGAGAGCTGTCACCTCCCTCTCCCTCCTTCTCAGCTCGACCGACAGTCCTGCCTTCTCCTCTTCCAGCTCCGTCACTCTGGACCTCCCTTTCTCCTGCACCAGGAGGTGCTGGCCTCTCTCAGCCTCCAATAATCTCCCTTGCTCCTCTTTTTCCTCCCTTAGTTCATCCTCCAACCTCTTCTTCTCCTCCTCTTTAATTCTCAGCACCTCCCTCTGTCCCTTGATTTCTTTCTCCTTCTCTATCAGTTCATCTTCCAACCTCCTCTTCTCCTCCCTCACCCTCCTCAAAACCTCCTCATCTCCCCTCCTCCCCTCCTCTGTCTTCTTCAGTTTGTTTTCCAGCCTCCTCTTCTCCTCCGCTGTCGTCCTGAGCTCCTCTCTATGCTCCTGCGCCTCCTTTTCAATCTCTGCACATCTGTCCTGAAACCTGCTCCTCTCCTCCCTGGCTCTCCTCAGTGCCTCCCTCTCTTCCTCCCGCTCCTCCTCAACCTCCCTTACTTTCTCCTCCAGTTTCCCTTTCTCCTCCTCTAGCTCTGTCAGCTTGTTGTCCAGCCTCCTCCTCCTCTCCACCTCCGATCTCCTCAGCGCCTCCCACTCTCTCCCCTCCTCCCATTTCTCCTCCAGCGTGGCTCTCAGCTGCTGCACCTCCTCCCCTTGATCCTTCAGGATATGATTGAGTTTTTCCACCTCCCTAGCGCTTCGCTCTGCCTTCTCCCTCCACTCCTTCACCTCCTCCTCCATCCTGTCGCGGGCCTCCTCCCTCTCTCTGACTTTCCTCCTCGCTCCCTCGCTCTCGGCCCGGGCCTCCTGCAGCTCCCTGGCCTGGGAGGAGAACCTGTTGTCTTTCTCTCCTCCCTCCCTCCTCTCTTTCTCCAGGAGCGCCCGGGTTTCTTTCAGCAGCGCCTCCAGCTGCTCCGCCCTCGCCTCCTTTTGCTTCAGTTTGTCGTTCGCCTCCTGACACTCCCTCGCTCCCTCCTCCTCCTGCTCCTCCGCCAGCCTCAGGCACTCCTTCAGCTCCTCCACCTCCTCCTCCTTCTCCCTCACGGCGCTCATCTGTCGCTCCAGGCTACGTTCCTTCCGCTCCACCTCCTCCTTCACCTCCTCACACTCCTCCTTGGCCACATTCAACCTCACCTTCAGCAGCTCCACCTCCCCCAGCTTCTCCAACAGCCCCTCCTCCACCTCCTCCTTTTCGCCTCGCAGTCTCTCCTTCTCTCTTCTCTCCTCCTCTCTGCCTTCCTTCAGTTCAGAGTTTTCTTCTTTTAGTCTGTAAATCTCTTCCTCCACCTCATCCACCCTCCTCCTCCATCTCTCGACCTCCTCCTGTGCTTCACTCCTCAGTCGCTCCATCTCCTCCTCCCTCTCTTCCTTTTCTCTCTCTAATCTCTCCATCCGGTCGCAGAGCGCCTCAATCTCTCCGTTCCTCCTCACCTCCTCCTCTTTAAACCTAACCTCCGTCCTCTTCACCTCCTCCTCCAGTCCCTCCGCCTGCTGTATTCTGTCCATCATGTGGCTGATTTGTGCCTCCTTCTCAGTCACCTCCTTCCTCAGTCTCTCCGCCTCTCTTAGTCTCTCCTCCTCCTCCTCTGTCAGTCCCTCTATGCGCCTCCTCAGCGCCTCCACCTCTCCGTCCCTCGTCCCCAGCTCCTCGCTCAGAGCCTCCCTCTCTCTCTGCCAGGCCTCCCTCTCCTCCTCCTTCTCCTTTTCCTCGTCCATCCTCCTCCTCCTCAGCTCCTCTGCCTCCTCCTTCAGCTTCTCCATCTCCTCTTTCAGCGCGTCCCTCTCCTCCTCCTCCTCCTCGCTCCTCTCTCTCTCGTCTTCTCTCCTGGCCGATGCTCTCTCCAGCTCTCCTCTCAGACACTCGACCTCCCCTGCAGACAGAAAACAGGAGCACAAATTTACTCATTTTGCTTTTATCCAAAGCGACTTACATTTGAACATCAATACAGAATAATTAGAGTAAGTGACAACAGGTATTGATAAAAGGAGCACGTTCGTTGGAGGAGCGCAGTGGCCCTGAAGAAATGTAAGCTTGTATTATGGAGTTTAGGTAGATGGAGCAGACCCAGTAGTCTATGGATGCAGCATTAGGAACTTGGATTTTGATAGGTAGAGTAGTGTATCGTCTGCGTAGCAGTGGCAAGAGAAACTATGTGAGTGAATGATCGCCCCTAGTGAGGTGATGTAAACTGAGAAGAGAAGGGGCCCTAGCACTGAGCCTTGGGGCCCCCCTGTGGAGAGGCAGTGGGAGGAGGATAATTGTCCTTGCAACAACATATTGTAGGAACGCCCAGAGAGGTAGAATTCCAACCACAGGAGTGGTTTGCCTGAGATGCCCATTGCTGAGACTGCAGATAGCAGGATCCTGTGATAGGTCAAGCCCGATAAGAACCGATTAGTAGTAATAGTTGTTGTTGTAGTTCTAGTAATAGTTGTTGTAGTTCTAGTAGCAGGCTAGAAGCTGCTGTAGTTCTAGTAGTAATAGTTGTAGTTCTAGCAATAGCCTAGTTGTTGTTCTAGTCGTATGCTAGTAGTTGTTGAAATTCTAGTTATAGCCTAGTAGTTGTGCAAGTAGTTGTTGAAGTTCTAGTAATAATAGTTGTAGTTCTAGCAATAGCCTAGTTGTTCTTCTAGTAGTATGTTAGTAGTTGCTGAAGTTCTAGTAATAATAGTTGTAGTTCTAGTAGCAGGCTAGAAGCTGCTGTAGTTCTAGTAGTAATAGTTGTATTTCTAGTAATAGCCTAGTTGTTGTTCTAGTAGCAGGCTAGAAGCTGCTGTAGTTCTAGTAGTAATAGTTGTAGTTCTAGCAATAGCCTAGTTGTTGTTCTAGTAGTATGCTAGTAGTTGTTGAAATTCTAGTAATAGCCTAGTAGTTGTGCAAGTAGTTTTTGAAGTTCTAGTAATAATAGTTGTAGTTCTAGCAATAGCCTAGTTGTTCTTCTAGTAGTATGTTAGTAGTTGTTGAAGTTCTAGTAATAGCCTAGTAGTTGTGCAAGTAGTTTTTGAAGTTCTAGTAATAATAGTTGTAGTTCTAGTAGCAGGCTAGAAGCTGCTGTAGTTCTAGTAGTAATAGTTGTAGTTCTAGCAATAGCCTAGTTGTTGTTCTAGTAGTATGTTAGTAGTTGTTGAAGTTCTAGTAAAAATAGTTGTAGTTCTAGTAGCAGGCTAGAAGCTGCTGTAGTTCTAGTAGTAATAGTTGTATTTCTAGTAATAGCCTAGTCGTTGTTCTAGTAGCAGGCTAGAAGCTCCTGTAGTTCTAGTAATAATAGTTTTAGTTCTAGTAGCAGGCTAGAAGCTGCTGTAGTTCTAGTAGTAATATTTGTAGTTCTAGCAATAGCCTAGTTGTTGTTCTAGTAGTATGCTAGTAGTTGCTGAAGTTCTAGTAATACTAGTTGTAGTTCTAGGAGCAGGCTAGAAGCTGCTGTAGTTCTAGTAGTAATAGTTGTAGTTCTAGCAATAGCCTAGTTGTTGTTCTAGTAGTATGCTAGTAGTTGTTGAAATTCTAGTAATAGCCTAGTAGTTGTGCAAGTAGTTTTTGAAGTTCTAGTAATAATAGTTTTAGTTCTAGTAGCAGGCTAGAAGCTGCTGTAGTTCTAGTAGTAATATTTGTAGTTCTAGCAATAGCCTAGTTGTTCTTCTAGTAGTATGTTAGTAGTTGCTGAAGTTCTAGTAATAATAGTTGTAGTTCTAGTAGCAGGCTAGAAGCTGCTGTAGTTCTAGTAGTAATAGTTGTAGTTGTGCAACTGCAGCACACACATACAAATACTACAGCTACTGCTGTCAGCACTACTGATACTACTACTACTGCTGCCACTACTACTGCTGCCAGTACTACTGCTGACAGTAGTGTGTTACAGCTGATGTTCGTCACTGACCGTGTAGCGCCTCCTTGGCCTGCTGCAGAGCGTAGATGTGTGTCTGCAGCTGACACCTGTCCACCTCTGACTGGGAGAGCTGCTTCTGCTGCTGACTGAGCTGCTGGTGGAGAGACACCGACAGAGACCTGCAGGAGAGAGAGAGAGAGCTCAGTGTATACACACCTGTACTCCTGTATTATGTCCTGAGGTGTGTTCCCTACCTGAGCTCCTGCAGCTCCTCCTGCAGCTGCTCCCTGTGTCTCTGCACACTGTCCTGCTCCTCTTGCAGCCTCCTGCTCTCTCTCTGCTGCTCCTCCTGCTGCCTGTCTCTCCTCCTCACCTCCTCCACCGCCTGACGCAGCTGCTCCTGTGCCTCCTTCAGCTCCCCGCACACAGAGGCATGCTGGGAGGACAGCTGAGGACCACACACACACATACATCATACATGACGCATCACACAGGTATGTCTCGCTGACACATGACTGTCACCTCCTCCTCTTTACCTCCTCCAGCTGACTTCCATCCCTCTCTCTCTCCTCCATCAGGGAGACCAACTGACTCTCCTTCTCCTCGATTACTCTCTCCATTGCTCTCTCACTTTCTCTCAGCTGACGGACAATGTCGTCCTCCGCCCCTCTCTGCGCTCTAAACAACAAAAAACATTTTAAAGGGTTTTAAATAGGATTATAGGGTTTAGGTTCAGGATTAAAGGTTTACGTTCAGGATTAAAGGGTTTATATTCAGAATTAAAGGATTTACATTCAGGATTAAACGGTTTATATTCAGAATTAAAGGATTTACATCCAGGATTAAAGGATTTACATCCAGGATTAAAAGAATTTACATCCAGGATTAAAAGGATTTACATTCAAGATTGAAGAATTTACGTTCAGAATTAAAGGATTTACATTCAGAATTAAAAGTTTATGTTCAGTACTGAAGGATTTACATTCAGGATGAATTGATTTACATTCAGGATTAAAGGGTTTACATTCAGGACTGAAGGATTTACATCCAGGATTAAAGAATTTACATTCAGGATTAAAGTTTTATATTCAAGACTAAAGGATTTACATTCAGGATTAAAGGATTTACATTCAGGATTAAAGGTTTATATTCAAGACTGAAGGATTTACATTCAGGATTAAAGGGTTTACATTCAGGATTGAAGAATTTACGTTCAGAATTAAAGGATTTACATTCAGGATTAAAGGTTTATATTCAAGACTGAAGGATTTACATTCAGGATTAAAGGGTTTACATTCAGGATTGAAGAATTTACATCCAGTACTAAAGGTTTACATTCAGGAGTAAAGGGTTTACATTTAGGAATAAAGGGTTTACATTTAGGAGTAAAGGTTTACATTCAGGATTAAGGGATTATAATAAGGATTAAAGGTCGTATTGTGGATTCAGGTACAAACGAATTGTCGTGGAAGCCAAACTCACCTGAGCTGGCTGCAGTCCATGTTGAGGGTTTTGACCTCTCTCTGCAGAGAGCTGACCTCTGACCTCAGAGCCTGCAGCTGTGATTGGCTGTCTGACAGCTCGCACTCCAGCTGGAAACACACAAACAGACTAATGTGATGATCTTGCTCAGGAGCCTTTGAGCCAGGCAGTATCTCCCGACAGGTAAAGCGAACAGCGGTACCTGCAGCAGCTGTTTGTTCAGCTCTCTCTTGTCTGAGGCCAGAGCCGAGTTCAGGGCAGCCATCTTGTCGAGAGCGTCACGTCCCTCCTCCACCTCCCGCTTCAACACGCACTCTGAGGACGAGAGACGCAACACACCCTCCCTGGACTGAAGGAGAGAGAGAGAAAGCATTTTACAAACAAATCCTTATTAAGAGATTGTCATATTATACTGATGACTTTATGAAATATACTGAATACATATTTCATATTTTGGCTTCTTCTGCTTCTCACAGACTTGTACTTGGTTAAAAACTGACTGTTGACTATCTACCCTACATGGAAAACATGATAACTCCTGTGTAATGAACAGTGGTGGAGCCAAGTACATTTACTCAAGTGAAAGTAAAGTACAAGGACCTCACAACTGTACTTGAGTATTTCCATCTTCATTATCTGCTACTTTATACTTCTACTCCACTACGCTTATTCATTAACTTTAGTTACTTTGCAGATTTAGATTAATAATACACCATCTGTAATATTAGAAGATAAACCTTTACTGATCCGGGGGGAATTCACAAGTTACCCAGCCATGTAGGAAGTCATTAAAATGAGCTCCACCTTCAGCAGCTGCAGCATTAAAGCGATGAACACATGAAAGCATCAATTATTATAATCCAATATTCTAATATCTAATTCTGCATAATGAGTAGCTTTGGTTTTGGTACTTTAAGTATTTTTTGATGCTGTAAAAGTAAGAAAAGTAAGATTTTAAATGCTGACTTGTACTTCAAGTCAGTGCTGGGCAATAAAACAATAATTTTCGCAATATAATTTTCCCCAATAACAATATAACAAATGTTCAATATATCGTCAAAAAATATTTTAATTAAATACGAATTAGCACATAATTTTTATATTAATATTTTTGTTTTTTTAAGGAATAGGGATGCAAATAGATTTAGATTTGTAAATTGATCCACTGTTTGGCATCAAGTGTTTGTCACATTCTGACCAGAAAGAAAAGTTTCACCGCTCACTTAACCAGCTGGCCCTTAAATTTTCATTCAGGGGCAAAAATCAGCCTTTAAACTTGAAAGAAATAATGAGTTGACATTTATCGTGATAATTTTCGATATCGAATGATATGAAATGTCATATTTTTCAATCAACATTTTTGGCCGTATCGCCCAGCCCTGGCTGCGTCCACCACAGCTAATGAAGTGTTCCCGTGTACCCGTCACATCCCCGTCCTCTTAATCTTCTTCACTGCTGACTTTAAACTGCTTTAACGTGTTTGAATCAGAAACCTCACCTTCTGCAGGGCGTCTCTGGCGTCGGCGGCCTCTTCTTCTGCTCTCTGTCTGTCCAGCTGCTGCCTGTCCAGCGCCCCCTACAGGGAGACCGAGCAGAGAGAAGGAGACTGTTTCAGGAGAACGAACAGAAGGAAGAATCTTTCTGTCAGCGAACGGTAAGAATCGACAGTAACTCACTAAAGGCTGGTTTCTCACCTTCAGAGCGTGGAGCTCCAGACGCTGCAGAGTTTCTCTCTCAGTCAGCTGGACGCTCTCCAACAGCTCCGTTTCAACTCTGCAACAAAACCAGTTCAGCATCCGGTGGATTAAACAGCAACGCGACTCCGACCCCTGGTCACCACCGAGACCAGGAAGCCTCCTTCCCCCCGTCAGTCCCAGCAGAACGCCGTGAGGCTTGCACACAACCTGATCAGTCTAATCCAGCCCTGGCGAGGGACCGTGTTGTATCCCCTTCTGTGTTATTACGGCGATCCAACCAACATTAAATCTGGTCTCTGTTATTTATGGGTTAGCGTGTGTTTGTAGGAGTTGAGTTGGTTTTAAGTTCTTAATTTTGTCTAACAGTCGCAGGCAAATAGCTTCTTTTTGCTAAAAATTTTCCAACTAAAAGGGTTTTAAAGGATAATTTCTGTATTTTTTAACCTGCTGTGCAGCAGATGCTGCAGCCGGCAGCTCAACCGGCTGTATTCACAGAAAGGTCTTCTTGTTGCCACGACAGGCTCAGATTGTTGCACCAGGTGTCTGATAACATCATGGAAAGGATCCCTACGAGGGACTCCTGGTGACTCAGGAAACTCAAGTCTCACTTTGAAATCTGGTTAGAGGCGAGTTGTTGCAGGAAGACGCCGGTGGAACGTTAGGAAAGCTCCTCTACGTACACAACAAACTCCTCCCCCTCGTTTCCACCGGCGTCTTCCTGTTGTCCCGTTATAGATAACGAGAAAATTACCTTTTGATCTTGACATAATGGAGCGAAAGCAAAGTTTGGACCCATAGAGTTTATGTTCAGGATTACAGATTTAGGTTGCACATCGCTCCTCCTAACACGGAAGCTGTGAAATGTTTTCATTCGGTTTTAAAGCCTCTGAACGTGAAGTGTGTCTCTATAACATTATATATGCTTCACTAAATAAGCACCGCTAATCTCTGATTGGTGCACAGACACACAGACATCATGTTTTCCATCCACTCTGAACCAGTAAAACGAGAAAACGGACACATAGAAAGTGGAATAACCAAACTCTTCTTTGTCGGCAAAGACGCCGAGCAGGAAACTGTCTCGTCAGTTTGTCCCAGCAGTATATCACAGTCTTTATTAATAATATCATTATTAATCCTGAAGCACGACCGGGACGAGCAGCAGAACATGGATGGATTGATGGATAAATCTTAATGTGTTTTGAAGCGTCTGGATCAGCAGCACTGAGGATGATTTATAACTACTGTTGCTGATCATGACGAGCTGGGAAACACCTGCAGGGTTTAAATGAATACCGTCTGTGTGTCTCGGTCTCCAGCTGTCTGCTCCTCTCCTCCTGTCGGTCCCTCTCCCTCCTCAGACGCTCGTTCTCCCTCTGAAGCTCCTCCTCCCTCCGCTGCACCTCGTCCACCTGCAGGCGCAGCGAGGACGCCGCCTCCCGCTCCCTGAGATGCACACACATTACAGTGATTACTGCGGTGCGGAGAATATTTAAAATACACTAGAACTTGGCTCAAGCTTGTTTCTAATAAACTGCACATCCTGGTCTCAACACTAGATGTCGCTGTCATCTTCAACAACTACAAGACAGAAGTTTCTGAGTTTGGCCGTGACTTCTTAGATTTTCTATAACTTTAACCTTTGTGGTTAGAAATATAATCATCGCACAGCTGACTGCAGATATTTAAATGAAAAGGTTTCCCTTTAAATGAATGCTGGAAATGTTCAGTTTGAGTCTGCAGGTGTGTTCAGAGAGACTTCAGGTGTGGCCTTCAGAATCAAAGTGGATCAATCTGTACTTTGGTATCGGTCTCACTCGCTGAATAAAAGCACAGGCTGATGACTGAAGGAGAAATAAGGGACAATATATACAGAAAATTAATAAAATATATCTCACATTAGTCCTGCAGAGGCTGCATGTTCCTGCTGCCTCACCTCTCTGCCAACACAACAGTGTGCTACCTTTCAAATGTGCAGCACAAAGCCTCAGGTAATCAACACACCTCTTTATTCATCACCTGCTGACTGAGCGTGTGTGTGTGTACCTGCTCAGTGTTTGTGTGTGTGTGTACCTGCTCAGTGAGTGTGTGTTTGTGTGTGTACCTGCTCAGTGTTTGTGTGTTGTGTGTGTGTACCTGCTCAGTGTTTGTGTGTGTACCTGCTCAGTGTTTGTGTGTTTGTGTGTGTGTGTACCTGCTCAGTGTGTCCACAGTGTGTGTGAGCTCCAGGTGTGTGTGTGTGTACCTGCTCAGTGTTTGTGTGTGTGTGTGTGTGTGTACCTGCTCAGTGTGTGTGTGTACCTGCTCAGTGTGTGTGTGTGTGTGTGTGTACCTGCTCAGTGTGTGTGTACCTGCTCAGTGTTTGTACCTGCTCAGTGTTTGTGTGTGTGTGTACCTGCTCAGTGTTTGTACCTGCTCAGTGTGTGTGTGTGTGTACCTGCTCAGTGTTTGTGTGTGTGTACCTGCTCAGTGTTTGTGTGTGTGTGTTTGTGTGTACCTGCTCAGTGTTTGTGTGTGTGTGTACCTGCTCAGTGTTTGTGTGTGTGTGTTTGTGTGTGTGTGTACCTGCTCAGTGTTTGTGTGTGTGTGTACCTGCTCAGTGTTTGTGTGTGTGTGTGTGGTTGTGTGTGTACCTGCTCAGTGTTTGTGTGTGTGTGTGTGGTTGTGTGTGTACCTGCTCAGTGTTTGTGTGTGTGTACCTGCTCAGTGTTTGTGTGTGTGTTTGTGTGTGTGTGTACCTGCTCAGTGTTTGTGTGTTTGTGTGTGTGTACCTGCTCAGTGTTTGTGTGTGTGTGTACCTGCTCAGTGTTTGTGTGTGTGTGTGTGGTTGTGTGTGTACCTGCTCAGTGTTTGTGTGTGTGTGTGTGTGTGGTTGTGTGTGTACCTGCTCAGTGTTTGTGTGTGTGTGTGTTGTGTGTGTACCTGCTCAGTGTGTGTGTGTGTGTGTGTGTGTGTGTGTACCTGCTCAGTGTGTGTGTGTGTGTGTGTGTGTGTACCTGCTCAGTGTGTGTGTGTGTACCTGCTCAGTGTGTCCACAGTGTGTGTGAGCTCCAGCTGTGTGTGTTGTGTGTGTCCGTGCAGCTGCTGGTTGTCGTCCTCCAGCTGTTTCAGTCGGCGCTGCAGAGCCGCCTTCTCCTCGCCGAGCCGCCGTAGAGATAGCTCCGCCCCCTGACACACACACACAGGTTAGTTAGCACCTCCTCGACCTCCGAGCTCAGGAGGAGCCACTGCTGCCTCACTGACCTGCAGCTCCTCGTGTCTCCACTGCAGGGAGCTCTCAGCATGAGACAGGACGGACAGCAGGGAGGACAGGTCCAGACCCAGGACGCCGTCTGAGGAGACGCACACAGACCGGCTGCTGCTGCTGCTCAGGACTCTGGACTGAAGACAGACACACAGTGACCTCTGACCTCAGTGACCTCTGACCTCTCTCCATCATTAACACTCACCAGCTTGATCACAGCTTGACTGACAGACTGCAGGCTCCTCTCTGTTTCCCTTAGTCTCTCTACCTCTCTCTCTCTCTCCTCCCTCTGCCTGTCCTCCACCTGCAGCGAGCGAGAGAGCTCCGCAACCCTGAGAGAGAGAGAGAGAGAGAGAGAGAGAGAGAGAGAGAGAGAGAGAGAGAGAGAGTGTGTGTCAGACAGGTGTTCTGCAGGTAGACAGTCTGAAGAGGCCTCTCTGCTGGGGGGACCCTGGACCTGTTTCCACAGGGTCTTGATTATATTCAGGATCAGGTGTTTACATGGACCATAAGAAACCTGGTTCTTCAGATCCCTGTTCACCTGGCTCTGACAGGATCCAGGTGTCTGTGTGCAGGTGAGCCACGACCTTCTATCCCAACAAGGGATGATCAGAAACCTGGATCAGGTGTTTACATGCCACAGCGTCCTGGTTTCTATCAGTGTACTACAATATCCAGGTTTCTCAAAACCACGATAAGACGATGTGCAAAACATAACCAGGACCCTCCCAAAACCAGATCATAACAGTAAGTGAGGCGTCCAGGAAAGAGGATTCATGGTGACGAGACGTACAGATGTGGACGGACCACATGATCCGGTTCGTTGGAAGCAGACTGAAGCTTTAAAGATTAGTTTCCAGGAGTTAGGGAGTAAATAAATAAATCTGTAAATACAGTAGTTATAATCAAGCCTTTAGTGTCTCAGAGGGAGCGGTGTGTTATGTCACTTGAATCGTTGAAGACTAACAAAACTGCATTGTGGGTAATGTAGGCGGCAGGTGTTTGGCAAAGTCAGGATGTCTCTGGTTCTGTTGCATCGACGATCCTGCTGACTGATCCAGCTCGGAGACAAGAGATATTGATTGACCGAGACAAAATGATTGATTGATATTTCCCACACAGAGGCTGAGATCTGGCCTCAGGAAGAAGTGAGCTAACTACTAGTTAGCACGCCAGCTAGCTCAGCCACTAAGCATGAAGCTAACGCTAACGAAAAGCACAAAGAAGATCAAAGGAGAAGAAGAAGAAGGACTTACCGTTCATTCAGCTGCAGAACTTTGGTCTCATGAAGAAGCTTCAACTCTGAAATCTCTCGCTCCTCCTCCTCCTCCTCCTCCTCCTCCTCCTTGATCTCCAGCTCTCCCAGACTGAAAGTTCCCAGGCTGGAGGAGGAGATGAGGGGAGGAACAGCCGGCGAGGAATCCGGAGGAGGATGAACCATGGTGGAGGACAGAGGAGGATGAGAGGAGGAGGAAGGTTTGTCGGGAGGAGCGCTGAGCCTCAGGGAGGAGGAGACAGAGTCGCAGCTGGAGAGGAGAGAGGAGGAGAGACGAGAGAACTCCGCCCTCAGCTGCCACAGGTCCCTACAGACAGAAGAGGCGGTCAGCTCGTCACAGGTTAACGCCTCCTACAGGGTAACGATCAGCTTCGTACCAGAGCTACAGACCTGTCGGCGGCCGTTCTGACGGTGTGACAGTGTCGCCTCAGAGCGACCACAGACCTCCAGACCGACAGCAGCCGAGCCTGCTGCTGACCCACGTGACCGGACCGACACTGGAAACACACACACACACTTCAGTCTAAAGGTTTGGTCAGAAAATCATCATCATCATCATCTTCATCTCCTCCAGAGGAGTAAAACCAAACTGCACACCTCCCGCTCTCTCTGCCAATCATCTTCTTTCTGCTCCGCCTCCTCCACAGCTCTTGTCCAATCAGATGTCAGCTTCTGGAGGTCCTCCCTCAGGGCCTGGTTGGCCTGCTCTGATTGGCTGAGCCGCTCCCGGAGGAGAGCGTTTGTGTCGGCCAGACTGACTGACCTGAAGACACACACACACACACACACACACACACACACACAATTTATTCATTTAGCTGACGCTTTTATCCAAAGCGACTTCCAGCTGCTGTACATGTCAGAGGTCGCACGCTCAGGAGCAGCGAGGGGTTAAGTGTCTTGCTCAGGGACACAAAGGTGGATGTCTCACAGTGAACCTTATCCACTGTGCCATCACCGCCATCACACACACAGGTGAGACTGACACACACACACACACACACACCTCTGTTGTTCCTCCTCCAGCCTGATGAGGGCGCTCTCCAGAGAGTCACTGTGTTCATCTCTGATCCTCCTCTAGAAACACAAAACATCACAACTAGTACAGTAACACCAACGTCTGTACTACTGCAGTAGCAGCAGTATTGCAGCAGTACTGCTGTAGTATTGCTGTAGTATTGCTGTAGTATTGCTGTAGTATTGCTGTAGTACTGCTGTAGTATTGCTGTAGTACTGCTGTAGTATTGCTGTAGTATTGCAGCAGTACTGCTGTAGTATTGCTGTAGTACTGCTGTAGTATTGCTGTAGTACTGCTGTAGTATTGCTGTAGTATTGCTGTAGTACTGCTGTAGTATTGCTGTAGTACTGCTGTAGTATTGCTGTAGTATTGCAGCAGTACTGCTGTAGTATTGCTGTAGTACTGATGCAGTATTGCTGTAGTATTGCAGCAGTATTGCTGTAGTATTGCAGCAGTATTGCTGTAGTACTGCAGCAGTACTGATGCAGTACTGCTGTAGTATTGCAGCAGTACTGCTGTAGTATTGCTGCAGTACTGCTGTAGTATTGCAGCAGTACTGCTGTAGTATTGCTGCAGTACTGCTGTAGTATTGCAGCAGTACTGCATCAGAGTCTGACCTCGGTGTTGAGCAGCTGTGTGTGTTCCTCCTGCAGCTGCAGCTCCACATGTTGACAGCGGTCTCTGTACTCCAGAACCTGCAGACGTCGGGGGAAAGTACAGAAACTCTGACACAGTTCTGAACGTCGTCTTTCAAAAGATTCATTATTTTTTTATCAATGAAAAAATAATAATACGACGATCAATAAGAGTAGAAGTACTGATACAACGCCCATGCATCCATCTGATTAATAAAGTAAAGCTGAAACGATTAGTTTATTAATCGATCTCATCGCAGTTTTATCTGTCAACTATTATGATAATCAGTAAATGTTTAAATATCTATCAGGGTCATCGAGACATTTGACTCTTGAAACATTTGGCTTTGTCCCAATTTTAGGACATTTCATAAATTAAACAATTAACATGACCCTTGAGCCCTCGCTGCTCGGGAGGCGTGCGACCTCTGACATGTCATCAGCATATTAACAAAACTCTCAACTCTTTAAACTCTCACTCTCAAAGTCTCACCTTGTTCTGCAGTCGGTGGATGAGCAGAGCCTGTCTGGCCTCCCTCTCTCTCCCCTCCCTCACCCTCCTCCTCCACTCCCTCTGCTCACCCTCCACCTGCAGAGAGAGGGCGAGCGAGGGAGACACTGACTGGCGCAGCTGGAGAGAGAGAGAGAGAGATTTAATGGTTTGATTCACCCTGATCATCATCATCACCTCCTCCTCCTCCTCACCCTGTCTTTCAGAGCTCTGCTCCTGGACTCCAGCTCCTCTCTCTCCGCTCGACTCTCCGCCAGCTCCTCCTGCAGACGACACACTTCCCGTTTAAGCTCCGCCTTCTCCTGCTGCCACCCAATCAGCAGCTGCGGCTCCATGCTGACAGGTCGACCTCTGAGACTCTGTGAAAATTCCATTTTTATTATTTACTGAGTCTGTTCGTAGTACATTAACTCAAGTACTTTACCTAAATATAAATTACTTCTACTGCACAACATCTCAGAGGGAAATACTTTTATTTCCCTACATTTATCTGACAGCTTCAGTAACTTCACACAAAACACCTGAAGAGTTTATAAAATCTGACGTTTGGCTATAAATTAAACTCCAACAGCTGAAATGATTAGCTGGTTAATAAAACAGTCAAGCTCTGATTCTGCCAAAACACAGATGACCTACACAGCCTGCTGCACCTGAACACATCCCCTAAACAACGTTTAAAAACAAACCAATAAAGAGAAGCCGTTTCTGTCAATTCAAATTCATATCAGCTTTTTTGGCGTGAATGTTTAACAACAGTGTTGCCAAAGCTGGATATAAATTACATAACAATTCATTTTATACATTTCTTTAAATAAGTAAATAAAACAGTAAAATTTGTGTTTGTGTGTTAATAAAAAAATAATAAAAAATATATAAAATATACAAATACCGTAAAATTAAATATTAAAAATAAAAGTAAATAAATAAAACAGTAAGCGTGTGTGCTAATAATATATTAAAAAATTATATAAATTAAATAAATGAAACAGTCACATGTGGGTGTTATTATAAGAATATATTAAAAATTTAAATTAAATAAATGAAACAGTCACATGTGAGTGTTATTATAATAATATATTAAAAATTTAAATTAAATAAATGAAACAGTCACATGTGGGTGTTATTATAATAATATATTAAAAATTTAAATTAAATAAATGAAACAGTCACATGTGGGTGTTATTATAAGAATATATTAAAAATTTAAATTAAATAAATGAAACAGTCACATGTGGGTGTTATTATAATAATATATAAAAATTTTAAATTAAATAAATGAAACAGTCACATGTGGGTGTTATTATAAGAATATATTAAAAATTTAAATTAAATAAATGAAACAGTCACATGTGGGTGTTATTATAATAATATATTAAAATTTTAAATTAAATAAATGAAACAGTCACATGTGGGTGTTATTATAATAATATATTAAAAATTTAAATTAAATAAATGAAACAGTCACATGTGGGTGTTATTAAAATAATATATTAAAAATTTAAATTAAATAAATGAAACAGTCACATGTGAGTGTTATTATAATAATATATTAAAAATTTAAATTAAATAAATGAAACAGTCACATGTGGGTGTTATTATAATAATATATTAAAAATTAAAATAATTAAATGAAACAGTCACATGTGGGTGTTATTATAATAATATATTAAAAATTTAAATTAAATAAATGAAACAGTCACATGTGAGTGTTATTATAATAATATATTAAAAATTTAAATTAAATAAATGAAACAGTGACATGTGGGTGTTATTATAATAATATATTAAAAATTAAAATAATTAAATGAAACAGTCACATGTGAGTGTTATTATAATAATATATTAAAAATTAAAAATAATTAAATGAAACAGTGACATGTGGGTGTTATTATAATAATATATTAAAAATTAAAATAATTAAATGAAACAGTCACATGTGGGTGTTATTATAATAATATATTAAAAATTTAATAAATGAAACAGTCACATGTGGGTGTTATTATAATAATATATTAAAATTTTAAATTAAATAAATGAAACAGTCACATGTGGGTGTTATTATAAGAATATATTAAAATTTTAAATTAAATAAATGAAACAGTCACATGTGGGTGTTATTATAAGAATATATTAAAAATTTAAATTAAATAAATGAAACAGTCACATGTGGGTGTTATTATAATAATATATTAAAATTTTAAATTAAATAAATGAAACAGTCACATGTGGGTGTTATTATAATAATATATTAAAAATTTAAATTAAATAAATGAAACAGTCACATGTGAGTGTTATTATAATAATATTAAAAATTTAAATTAAATAAATGAAACAGTGACATGTGGGTGTTATTATAATAATATATTAAAAATTAAAATAATTAAATGAAACAGTCACATGTGAGTGTTATTATAATAATATATTAAAAATTAAAAATAATTAAATGAAACAGTGACATGTGGGTGTTATTATAATAATATATTAAAAATTAAAATAATTAAATGAAACAGTCACATGTGGGTGTTATTATAATAATATATTAAAAATTAAAAATAATTAAATGAAACAGTGACATGTGGGTGTTATTATAATAATATATTAAAAATTAAAATAATTAAATGAAACAGTCACATGTGGGTGTTATTATAATAATATATTAAAAATTTAATAAATGAAACAGTGACATGTAAGTGTTTAATATTGTATTGTATTATGTATTTAATTTAAAAAAAATCTGTATCTGTAAAATGAGTAGAATTATTTATCAGTGTGGTTGTCCTCAGTTTGTGGGAGTCACTAATAAACAGGACGATTTGGATTTAGGGACCTGTCGCTATGACAACAGCTCAACGCTAATCCAGGTCAACACCCTGAACAGACTGTGCTGAGAGTCCAGGTGGACAAAATAACAGAGAGACACCTGTCCAACAAGTGACAATCAGCTTGTGTTCAGTGTTTAATCCTGCACATCTCACCTGGCTGCTCGCAGGTTCGAGACCCGGACAGAACCGGTTCCAACTACGACTGATGTGAAACTGCTGCAGAGAAGCGGTTCATTAGAGAATAACCCGGGATAAACTTTAGCGCAGCTCCCGTTAGCTCCCGTTAGCTCCCGTTAGCATGCTAACAGCAGGGGAAGAAACGGAAGCGAAGGTGAAGTTCGTACCTGCTGCTGCGCGAGCTGCTCTCACAACCCGCCAAACAACGACGAACATTGAAACACTTTAAAAAGTTCAACAGAGCAAACGGACCCGTAAACACGCACATGCAGGTGTTCATGGACAAACCTGCTGCTGTTAGCACTTTCAAACCGGGAACCCGACCTTTCACCCCGGAGACCGGAAACAGCTTAAAGCCAAACAGCGACACCTGCCGAGAAACAAACACACAGCAACACACATATTCTGCTAAACTAGAAATATTAGAGACGTTCAATTCAAATAAAGTGAGTAAGTAACCTTCAACATAACGTACAACACAGATAACAGCGAGAAAACACTTCATTAAATAGGGAAGAAAACCAAGTAAAATCAGGAAAGGCTCCGTAACAAAAGTCTCAAGAAGGGGTTTAAAGGTCCAGCTGCAGTTTTTAGGAGGCTCTACTGACAGAAATGCAATGAAGTACGTATTCAGCTTTCTTATTTCAGTGCACACGGTAATGGAAGTGGCTTAAGGTGACATTTTATGCTCTTCTGTTATTTCTATAATGTTACACAGATGTTTAAGCTTTAAACAATGAGGTAAATGATCGTGATGATTTCTCTTGAAATTGGGTTGTTCAGATGAAAGTATTGTTATTCATCACGTAGGAACGATCATCAGTCGCCCATCCTGAGATCCGCTGGTCTCTTCACAATAAAGAACTCTGAATGTTTCTTTTCTTGACTATTAAACAATTAAATTAACACGTGCGTTCAAAATATCCACAATATATTTGTAAATGATGTAATTAATTTGTTTGTTTTTGTTTATTGGCTGTGGGTCAGATGAAGTCTGATGTTTGTTTAAGTGTTCTGGTTTCCACACTGGATTTTCTACCTGCTGTTCTTCATGTAGCTAACAGCCGACTCTGTGATCTGTAGTCCCATTTAGAGCGCCGGTAATCTGGATTTGGTGTGACACATTCATCTATAACCGATCAGAGTCCTGATGCAGAATCCAGGAGGAGCAGTAAACAACGTCAAATGTCCTCTCATTTTATAAATCAAAATATCAACGAGTAACTAAAAACATCCCTCTGACACGTTTCTTTTGTAACTCTCAGTCTCAAACAGTCAAGTGTTCAGGCAACCAAAATCTATATTTCCATCTCAGGATGTTTGAAACGGCAAGAAACAGACCGACGTGCAAAACAAGATGAACCACCATATTCAGAATAACAAATTCAGCCTTAGGTAACGAACACAACACAAGTAATTCATTAATATCACATGTTTATGTGTATAGTTTTATTTTTCATCTTACTCATGAACATTAATAATTTCAGACACACTTTATTAAATGTATTTCATAACAAATCTCCACATACAGAAATATTAATTTTCAGTTTTAATCTGCAGCAGCTGACCTGCAGGACAAAAGCTTTTCTTTGGTTTTACAGAAAGACGCTGCATCACATGACGATCAGATTCAAGAGTAATCTGATTGGATTGGATCAAATCTGGAAAAATGGGTTGTTCAAAAGAAAAAAAGGATTCTGAAATGTGATCAGATCACCTGATCCAGTCCTGGCTGCGATCTGGATCAAACCTTTTTAGTAGGATTGGGATCCTTTGATCCAAAAACATCAGGATTATTTCAGTAACAAAATGTCAGAAAACTTTTCCAAACAATATAACATTTTATTTTGTAGGAGTCTATATACAGATTTATTTATATTTTGCACCTGATTTGTTTTAATTTACAGTGATAAAGTCGACGTGACCTTCAAGCCTTTCAGTACAGTAAAAATAAATAATAATGTATTTAATTTCAACCAACCAATTTATTTTACTCTGTTTCCATTTGAAAGCTGTGTAAAATAATTCAGTCGGTTTTAAATAAACCTTTGTAAGGACGAGCATCTTGCTGTGCGAAGAGTTTTCAAGTTCAGCTTCGACAAGCCGTCCTGACAGAGCTGAGCTCTGATTGGCTGGAACGTCATGTGGCACCTGTCGTAGCTTATTAGCTGCGTGTCAGAGCAGAATCTGTCACAGAGGCGTTACTGCGTCTTCTTTGTCCTTCCTTCTCATTTCAAAAACATTTTCTCTCATTGAAAAGGTTTTCTATGACCACTCGAGGGCGCCGTCCCCTTCAGCAGGGCTTAACACGAGCTGATCTTTTTAAATAAGCACATCTAAATGAGCCCTGAGGAGCACGCAGCTGGAACAAAACGCCAGCAGGATCTTCTTCCACCGGCTGAAGCTGTGAAGCACCTCAGAATGTGAAGGTGCGTCCACACAGCGCACAGCGAGGGCGATTACACACAACCTCAATGCAAAGACGCCAACAGACGCGAATTCCTGCCGGGCCGTGAGTTGAAAACATATTTTATATAAAGAAATACTCTGCTGAGTGACGGCGAGCAGTCCGGCCGGATTCTGCTCTATACGGAGGCGTTTACCAGCCGGAGGAGCTCAGAGTAACTGCTTTTATTTAATTGAAATTATTCATTGTGATTTTTGTGGATTCACTCGTGCTTCTCAACCTGTCACCGAGTTGCTCTGTGATCGCTTCTCCTGAATATCGTTGTACTTAACTGTAAAATAAGTTAGCATAGCCCTGATCGATCTGAACTCCATTCAGAAAACAAGCATTTTAACGGTTGTTTGCTCGTCATCCTGCTGACAGAGTTGACAAAGCAGGACTCAATATTATTAAGAAATCGGCATCATTTGATCTGTTTACTGCAACTAAATCACAGCAAAATGTTTATTTGTAATAAACTCAGGAGGAGGTAAACAAGAAGTTGTTTTGATTGGATTGAGGCCCCGGATGGAGGCGAGGAACTCTGTAAAGTCGAACTTTCTGCTTTCTAAAGAGGCAGCTCCTCAGAGGCTCTGCAGCTGCAGCACGGAGTTTCCTTCAGTAGGTCCTGAGTCTGAAGACCTTGCTGAGCCTGGAGGTGGCGCTGGAGTAGACCAGGAAGGAGCCTTCGTCGGTGCTGAAGTGCTCCCAGTCTCTGCAGCCGAACGTCGGCAGACTGTGAACCGGAACGAAGCCCTCGTAACCCTGCCACCTGAAAACACAAGACACGCAGAGGTAAAGACCTGCAAACGCACAAAGTCTGACCCCTGACCTCCAGGAGGTACGAACCTGTACACCACGCTGTTCAGAGAGTACGAGCTGCCGTCATGAGAGTTGGCCACAACCAAGAACTTCTCCTCTCCGATGGTGAAGAACTCCCAGTCCACAGCGCTGCACACAACAACAACATATTAATACAGCACAGTGGAGGGAAGCCCTGACGGAGAAAACATTGGCTGGTTTTTCCTTCCTCCTCCGGCTGCTCTGCCTCCAGAGTTTGTTTGTTAGCAGTTACTTTAGCCGCTAACTACTGCTAACAGCAGCTGCTGCTAGCTACTCAGTTAGCCGTGCAGCTAGCCGTCCTGTTGCTGATTCAGCACGGACTGGAAGCTCGGCGCTCCGGGGGGGTGTTGGTGTTTCCACCTCTAACATCAGCACTAAGCTCTGGACCGCTGGTTCAGAGCCAGCTGGTAACAGCAGCTACTCTGTTAGCAGCAGCTAGCGGTTAATGTAGCGTTAGCAACAAGTGAAGCTATAAAGTGTAGGGAATGAACCAGACTTGTTGATCTGCTGATCATAGAAACATAATGCTGCCAAACTCCCCTGGAACTGCTGGAAACATCTGGATTTTAGGGCCTGGACTGGAAATGTAAAGTACATGAACATGAGCTGTTTAACAGAGCTAACTGCAGGAGACACCACCTACTGAATCCTGAACCCGGGTTTTTATGCTCAACAAAAACCAGGATATTATTAGAAAACAGTCTGATGCGTCTCCAGTGCGGCGGTCAGACAGGTGAGCTGGATATGAATCCGCAGGTCGGTCACCTGTGTGTGAGGATGTCCTGGAAGCGGATGAAGGTCCGTGTGAGCGTGTTGAGTTCGTACACGGTGGAGTTGATGCTGTAGAGACTCGGACCGCGGCCCAAAACCTTCTGACTGTTGGCGACGGCCAGAAAGAACCTGCCGTCGATCTCAAACGTCTCCCAGTCTGTCGCTCCCACCGTCTGCAGAGAGAGCAGCAGACTCAGAGAACTCAGACTCAGAAGGGTAACTTTTTAAAAACACTGATGAAATATCTCAACAACTGCTGCTCAGATGTCCATTAAATGTTCTGCTCATGTTCAGGAGAGAGAACCTGATTTACTGAGCTCCACGCAGAAAGCGTGATCACCTCTTTTCTTAAAACCTGTTCTGGGAACAGTTAAAAGGTCTCGGAGGCCTGAAGACCTCAGGGAGACCAGAAGTGCGCGCATGCAATAGATCCTGGATGTATGAGCGAGCTTGACCCTGCAAGGCTCTAAGTAATGATTCAAATTTTAAAATGCACTTTGAAGCCCATCAGTACACACAGACACTTTGCTAGGAGAGCTAACGTAGCGTGGAGCGCAAACAAGTTCTACGGCTACTTGCAATATTTGCAAAGCCAATAGGAGTGTTTGAAATGACTGCGGCTGACTTTCACCGACGACGTCGTAGTCTAACGTGAGCTGCAGGGGCGGGGAATACAAACGGCGCCGTCAAGTCGGACACATTCGCGGCATTTTTCAGTCACTGATCTCAGACCAGGCAATAGCGTGGATCCAAGCCGCCTTGCTCCCACGAGGTTTGAATGTCACGTGACGTTTTGCAGCGGCGGCGAAAGTCGGACACAATTTGTAACCAGCATGCCGTATGTTAAGTCAAACGCACCTCATATTTTGAGGGGCGGCGGTAGCAAGTTAAAACACGACCAACTTAATCAAGCATTTTAGCATTTTTATTATTATTATTATTATTATTATTTGGAGTCAAAACGGGATCCAGGTCGAGTTGTTTTAAATATTACATATGGTTTGTTTTCAAATTCCCAGAGCCTTTAATCAGAAACGATCAATGTGTTCACCGGTATCATCCTGGGCTCCTCCCCTTTCTATCCTGGGCTCCTCCCCTTTCTATCCTGGGCTCCTCCGCTTTAAACACTTTCCAGTAAATCTCCTGTATTTACTACCTTTCTAAAAAAGGGTAAAGCAGTACGTTGAACATCGGCTGTAGCCTAACAGTGACTGTAAGTCTACGGCAAAGAAGTGGAAGAAGAATAACTGAAGCATGAGGACTCCAGGCTGGTGCTGCAGGGCTCTCCAGAGTCTTTCACTCGCACATGCCCCTAAAAATAGGTACATGCGAACCGGAATAATGATTTACGAGCAAAGTGTGTGAGTAAACACTACAACCTACAGTCAGTAAATGTTGTGCATGAATAGTTATGATTGTTAATAAATTAGAGACCAACGGAGAGAATTTGTCTTACATAAGGATTTAACAAATGAAGAGGACACCAGCAGGTTTGATTCCGCCTGAGATCTAAATCAGATCCGTCACTCGCAGCGTAAACAGCAGGTGAACGTGTTCTCCGCCGGCTGTGACTCTTTCTGTCAGAAGATAAATTAAAGGTGTTTTTGTGGTTTTTAAAATCCAATAAAAGCCTTCAGAGGGATGATCCGTCGTGACGGACGGACGAGTCCAAACAGTCTGCTGCTGGAAACCCCCTCACACACACATTAATTACACTCCTCTGCTTTCCTGTGCTTTAACGGGAGTTTGCTTTTTAATCATCATGAACTAACTGAGCAGAAGAAACGTGAAAGTGATTTTACTGCCTTCATGTGAACGTCTGTCATCACATGACTGTTTCATCACTGACCTGCGGGACGTCCTGCCGTCAGGTGTGTTTCAGCAGCGAGCGATGTTCAGTGACTTCACTTCATCAGAGCGTTACAGCTGCACAGGAAGATTACTGTGATCACCTGAGAGCTCCGCTTAAAAGTTCGGGAAACGATATGATGTTATTTTTCTGCTAAAGTGGGTCTGGAGTCCAAGAAAAGTCCAAGTCCTCAAACCCTTTCAAGACGAGTCGAGACCTGGTCCAGACTGGTTCAGGTTTAGACGCTGCAGGGTAAAAACCTTACTAACAGATATCACCATGAAACTTTCCTAGCTGACTAGCTGACTACTCACATTAAGACAAAAATGTTTGTATTACAGGTTTTCTGAAATTCTATGTTTAAATATGCAAATGAGGCAGCATCCAATGAAACATGTGCTAATTTACATCTTTAATTTACATCATTTGAACTGAAATCTGAACTCTGGTTTAAGTCAGGTTCACAATTATTGTTTTATTTTGCTCACACGTTAGACTTAAATGTTTTTACAGGGGGGGATTTTGGATATCTCTTTTTATTACTCCATAAATCAGAAAATAGTGTCATTAAAAGGCATAAATAAAATCTATTTTCTCCATGTTTTTGGGAATAACATGTTCTATAATTCAGCATATTCAGAATATAGTCAGGAAGTGGAGATTTCAGGCTGAGAGGAGAAACAGCCTTTAAACATATCTATTGTTAAATTCTGACGGGTTTCTTGCATACAAACACTGCTGGATGTGCAGCCAGGGGGCCAAAGCGCTTCGGTAGCCGCTCACAAGACTGAAGTTTACCGCTGGAATCAACGTAGATTACGCATCGTTTGTAAATTCTTGTTGACTTAATAATAAACTGCCATTTCAGAGATGGATCTGTTTGTTTGTGTTTCATTTTGAATATTAATATAACATGCGCGACCGTGCTGCAGGTCAGCGACACCGGACGTAACAAGTCAGCTGCTAGCCAAGAAGCTAAAGGAAGAACGAGGGAGAGAGGCGTTCTTTCCACAGCTGGAAGTCATCAGACCGAACTTGGTGTGTCACACAGGTGCAGAGAACACGGCCCTCCGTAAACGCTGAGACCAGCAGAAAGCTTTCAACCGCAAACAATTTTGTATTGAAGCATCTGCTAAGAAACGTGAAACTTAGCCTGTAGAAAGAAACTCCAGCAGGTAACGTTACCGCCAGTGAAGCGCCCACTCTGCAGGACAGAGTGGCGTTAATCAACGTTTTGTGTTTTGTAAAAGCACTGAAACACACGTGCAAAACAGTAACGTTAGTTCAAAAGTCGAGTGATTTTTTTAATCTCAGACAAAGGCGTTAAAACAACAACAATAGAGAACATCTAAAACACATTAAACTGATAACTGAGTAACTGCATGTCCAAATCACGCTGTCAGAAATCGACGCTTAGCTTAAATCCGGCTCTGAGAGAGAGCTTCCCAACGGTACCGGCGATGACAGCAGGAGGACATGTAGCGTTAGAAAGCCACCTTTTAGGAGAAATCTACAGACGCTCAGAGACAAACTGCAGGGAAATAAACTACTAAATGTTGATTTTAGATGTTTTCTTCCCTCTAGTCTGAAATAAAACATGTCGAGGAAGCAAAGTAGCCCAAAAAACATGGACAGGACTCATGTTATCAAGTTTTTATCCCAACTCTTCAGGCCTGTAACGATCTGAGACGGGTTTGATAACTTAACACAGCTGGAGGTTTGTTTACATCCTGTGAGATCAGCTGTTAACTCTAACTGAATGTGTAGCTGAAGGAACGAGCAGCTTCACTCAGGTAACAGCTGCGTTTCCCTGCAGCTGTGAGGCAGCAGGTTACTTTCATCTGGCTGACTTGTGGTTAGCTGTCGTCACGTCGTGTCCGATCCACTGTGATTACTGTCATAATCCTCTTCATCATGTCTGTCTGCTGTCATCCAGCTGGGAGCGTCTGATGGGGCTCGCCTGTACAGGTAGAGACTCACCTGTACAGATATAGACTCACCTGTACAGATATAGACTCACCTGTGCAGGTAGAGACTCACCTGTACAGGTAGAGACTCACCTGTGCAGGTAGAGACTCACCTGTACAGATATAGACTCACCTGTGCAGGTAGAGACTCACCTGTGCAGGTAGAGACTCACCTGTACAGATAGAGACTCACCTGTGCAGGTAGAGACTCACCTGTACAGATAGAGACTCACCTGTACAGGTAGAGACTCACCTGTACAGATATAGACTCACCTGTACAGGTAGAGACTCACCTGTACAGATAGAGACTCACCTGTACAGATATAGACTCACCTGTGCAGGTAGAGACTCACCTGTGCAGGTAGAGACTCACCTGTACAGATATAGACTCACCTGTGCAGGTAGAGACTCACCTGTACAGATATAGACTCACCTGTGCAGATATAGACTCATATGTAAAGAAACAGAGTCATATGTCATAAATACGATAAACCACATCTCATGAGGAGATCTGTATTAGATCTGAAACTTTGGTGCAGCCTGTTCATCTCCAGGTATCAGAAACAGCCACTGAAGGGGGTCGATCCTGGAGCCAGATCCTGAACCCGGACCCTGCCTCAGTAAACACTTTATCATCACATAAAGCCAACAGACACTGACCGGGATGTTTTGAAAGACCCGGAAGCAGCCGTCCAGCCAGACGTAGACGGTGGAGCTGATGGCGGTGGTCTGTCCGTCGAAGGTGTTGGCGACCACCAGGAAGTGGTACGGCCCGACGGAGAAGAACTCCCAGTCATACGCTCCGGACGTGGACAGAGTCTGGTTCACCTCAAATAGCTGAAGGGACGAGAGAGACGACAGAGAGGATAAGATGGGAGAGGGGAACTGGGAAGGAAAGAGACAGAATAGGATGAGACAGGATGTGGATTAGGGAATGTGATGGGAGAGGACAGGAGAGGACGGGAAGGTGAGGATACAACTCCACAAAATAGTACAGAATGGGCAAGGAAAGGAAAGAAGGACAACAGGACATTAATCACAACATCATGTCAGACAGACTGAGGCACTGGGTGGGGATCTCTGGTACTGCCCTAGAATGGTTTTCATCCTACCTGTCAAATAGGAAGTTTTGCGTGTCTGTAAACAACTATGTCTCCTCATTCTGTCCAGTTAAATATGGTGTGCCTCAGGGGTCGGTCTTAGGACCCATTTTGTTTTCCTTGTATCTGCTTCCCCCTGGACATATTATCCATAAACATGGAATTTCTTTTCATATTTATGCTGATGACACACAAATATACTTGCCCGTCAGATCCACAGACCCTGGAATGCTGAGTTCACTTAACAACTGCCTTTGTGAAGTTAAAAAACGGATGTCAAATAATTTCCTCCAGCTGAACTCAGACAAAACAGAAATCCTGGTCATCGGGTCTCAGCAGATGGCAAATCAAATACTGCCATCTGCTGGTTCCCTAGTAAATCACATTAAGCCTGTGGCAGAGAACCTTGGTGTTTGGTTTGATAGTAATTTAAATTTCGAGCAGCACACCACAAAGCTTGTTCAATCATGTTTTTATCAACTTAGAAATATAGCTAAAATTAGATCAATGTTAACTTTTAAGGACACCGAGACCATTTTACACGCCTTCATCTCATCACGCCTGGATTATTGCAACAGCCTTTTCACCTGTTTAACCCAAAAATCTATTGATCGACTCCAGACTGTCCAGAACTCAGCTGCCAGGCTTTTAACCAGAACAAAGAAATATGACCACATTACTCCTATTTTAGCTTCATTACACTGGCTCCCAGTATGTTTTAGAATTGACTTTAAAATTCTATTGATCACTTTTAAAGCTCTTCATGGCCTCTCGCCTTGTTATATTTCTGTCCCTTCTTAAAACATACTTTTATAGGAGAGCCTTTCCTGATCTTATTTGACTTTATTTTATCCCTTTTATTTTATTGTATTTTACTAATTTTAAATTTATCTTAAAGGTGTATTTAGTCTTTTCAATGTTTTCTTGCTTTTATCTTGTATTGTTTTTGTATTATTGTCTCTTGGGTATTATTGTCTTTACACTTGTTAAAGCACTTTGTAACTTGTTTTTGAAAAGTGCTCTAAAAATAAAGATTATTATTATTATAAAGGACAGAAAGAGACTGGAGAGGACGGGAAGGGTCAGGGATAGAAAAGGTCAAGTAAAATGAGGACATGAAAGGATGGGGAACAACAAGATGAGGACAGAATGGGTTAGGCCAAGAGAGGATGAGACAGTGAGTTGGACATGTCCTCTGGGTAACAGATTCATACTCGGACCACATGTCTGAGAGGACAGCGTTACCTTGGTGTTTGGGTTCCACCTGTAGATCACACTGTGGATGTTGTGGTTGGAGTCTCTGGCTGAGGACACAAAGAGACACTTTAACCATTTTAAACTGTAATAAAACACATCGTTAGGACCAACTGGAGCTCCATCCACGTCTTTCCAGACTCGGATCATGTCTGTAGTGCAGAGTTGGACTGAAGTGTATTTTTGGGCTAAATGGAAGTTGTCCTAGTCGTCAGTGACTCCACATTGTTGAGCTGACTAACAGTGTTGTGACTGTAATTGTCTCATTTCCCCAGCAACTAGTCCCTACCACTTGTTTTCGAGTGTTCCCCTTGGCCCTTAAAACAGAGTTACAGGTTGAAACATTTCCCTACGAAATGGAACAACCCTTCAGGGACCCGATACGTCATCAGTAGTCGACGATGGCTCTGACGTTAACGTCTGTACTTGTGTTTTCGTGAAATGTCATCAATCGCAGCCAAAGTACTGTTCCAATTCAAAAGTCCGTATCTAGACAAGTACAGTCAAACACCTGGATGTGTTCACGCTCCGCCCATTTTAGCGAGTTGCACTGGTGGTGACTTGTGTGGACTTCGGATAGCCAGGTATCCCATAATGCATTCCGGAATGCAATTCGGAAATGTCGGACAAGAAAACCTAAGTTACTTTTGCTAAGTCCGACAAACTGTCGGACCTGTTGGACGTTCAGCACGGCGCTGCCACTGTCTATTCCTGCACTCCCCGGAGAAATATTGTCTAATTTTTGGAAAAAGCGATCACAGTTTTGTAGTTGCATCGTGCATTTGAAGGTTTTATTCAGGCTCAAACTGACATGAAAAAAATAAAGACAGAAGCTAAAGCCTAACGTTACTGATCACAGAGTAAAAGTGAAACACCATATTATTACTGACTATTGAGAAAGAGGATAACGATATTAAGGATCAACAGTGTTCCTGAACAGCTGGTAGGTCTCATTATTACAATCATTAAAAAGCAGAACAGCAGGACTTTATTACGTTACATTCAGTAGGATGTTAGCCAGCGTTATCTAACTAACATTACATTAGGAACAATCTACAGCCGACATTTTCCTGGATTTATTTTAGGTTTTGGAAAGTGAATAAATCGTATTTCTCCTTTCAGCCTCTCTGGGTAGCTGCTGTAACTATTACAAGATGTCTCAGGAACAGCGTTTGAACAGATCTTAGAAAAATACGGCAGAAGAAATCTAGAAAACGACTCTTTTTGCATTAGAGTCAATGGAGCGCAGCCATGAAAGTGTCGGACCTCAGTCAGAGCGAGTCCTATACTGCGCTGTGATTGGCCAGCTGAGTATTCAGGGCGTGGTTTAGCGAAGGGTCAATTGACAACAACTCCAATATGCCGTCCTCCGCTGGGTTAATCTCTCTCGTATGGAAACGTTATATCACAAATCAAGAGAACAAGTTACCAATGAAAACTAAAAACACAGCTTCATTACCTGGTAACTAACGTTACTAGCAATGCTAGCTAACGAGACAACATGCTAGCGGCTGAACTAGCGATTTTTTTATTATTGTTTTGAAGAAAATCACCATATTACGCCCTGCCTCTCTATCGCAGCAAGAATCGGGACACCCTACCCCAAAGGAGCTGCAGGTCTACTCTGAGTTCCTCAGGGACGACTCGGGTTCTCACCATCATCTCTTAGGGAGACGCCAGCCACCCTTTTGAGTAGGGATGCAACAACTAATCCACATAGTCAATGAAAATCGATTATTAAATTTGTTGCCAATGATTCGTTCATGATGTCATCAGGCCGTAGCGACACCGTCAGCTTAACGGAGTAAAGTGATGTGAACAGTAAAGTTATTAAAACAACAGATCAGCGCTGCAGTAACACCTTCACTACCAAAAGCCTCCAGAGTGTGGCAGCATTTCACTCTTCACTCAGCCAAAAAGGCTGTTAACTGCAGCGTCTGCAAAGCTGAGCTTTCCTGGAAACATCGGAGCATCTGAAGAGGAGGCGCGTGATGTTGTTGCTCTGTGGACGGTGAAGACTCGTCTCGGTAAGCTAGTTAGCGAGCTAGCTTCACGTTTTCTATACAGTTGGTCAGTTGATTGATTGTTACAGTAATGGTGCTGAGAGTAGCACATAATTACGATGGCGTTCACTTTCCAGACGTGCCCTGACTTTATAATCATAAATGATGCATCGCTCATGGCGGCGTTCCCAGCTGGAGAACGTGTTGCTCCCGAGTGTGCAAGATTAGACGACACCGGACAATTTCATACTTTCTAAAGAAGAGCAGTATGTTGCAGTACCGGCGTGACAGCTGCTCCGTCACTAAACAGCAGCAGAAACGTTCATCAAAAGATGTATTTATTTTATTGTCGTGACTGTTAATTAGCACATGCCTAAAACAACCTCAGGTTTAATTTAAAAGCTGATAGCTAAATGAGAGGCATTGTGTAATTTCAGCTGCTTGTACCCACGATCTAGTTCTTCTGGTCCCATGGGGTTCTCAGATTTAGTGGTGATAATCCACATCCCGGCCGCTTCACACTCGTCTGCGAACCGGTGAGTGCAGAAGGCCCGGTGATGCCATCAGCGTGAGACCATAATGTAAAAATATATGATGACTCTGACTCATTTACAGTCTCTGTGATAGATTAACGCTGGAGGAGACGGAGAAGAAGTCCAACATGTTGGACTGTTCCTTTAAGAGTGTGCAATCCAACCACAGTGCACCTGCATCAGCTGCTGTTCTTTCAGATGGTCAGATAATAAACAACCTCTCCTTCTTTTCAGCTCAGATCAATGAGTGTTTCATCTTTACAGCAACACACACACAGTCTTCATGGCGCTGACATTCCCAGAGCCCTACTCTTAATCTAACCTGAAGCCTAAAACCAGCCCTTTAAACTTGAGGGGTCCAGCATTTTGGTCCCCGCAAGTATAGTGGACTCCCGGTTTTTGGACCCCATGAATATATATTTGCTTTTGTCACCCTGAGAATAAAATAATGCCAATAAAGATGTATTTTGGGAGGCACAGTGGTCTCACAGCAAGAAGATCGTGGGTTCAAACCCCGGTTGCCCCGGCCTTTCTGTGTGGAGTTTGCATGTTATCCATGCGTCCTTGCAGGGAAGAGATTACCTGAGCAGGTGGGAGGACGGAGCCTTGGTGGGACTCTGCACGCCGTTTCTGTCAGTTACTCAGAAGTCAATCAAACCTATTCTCGTCCATTTTAATCTGTTATTAATACATTTGTTATTAATAAAACTAAACTGTGATCAAACAAACCGGCAGATATTTCTGCGGGGGGACAATCGTGGTCAAATGTTGCCGATAAAGATCCGCCCGGTTACAATTTTCCATGAAGAAGAAGTAGAAGAATCGTGCGTTTATCATGTCTAGTTAGTGCACCACATCCGTGTTTGATATGAGACAAAACAGTGTTTGAAAATCACACGTTACAGAGGCGAGTACTATTTAAATGATTACTGGAGATCAGGTTTCTGTCAGTGTGTGATTGTACCTCGTCTGTGATTGGCTACCACCAGGAAGCTGTGGTTGTGGATTTGAAAGGCCTCCCAGTCCAGAGCGGAGTGAGTCTCCAGAGTTTGGTGACGGAGGAAACGCTGCCGCCGCTGGTTCCACCTGTAGATGACTGACAGCTCAGGCTCCACCTCCCTGGAGTTCGCCACCACCATGAAAATCTGGTGCAGAAAAAACACAATTATTCATCAGCGCCAAGCCACAGAAACAATAAAACCCACCCCAACGCACAGTTTACCGTCTAAAGAGCCAAAAGTACGAGGACACGTTTAACCACAGACGCTATAAAAGGAGTGGACGCCGTAGCATCACGCATTGGTTTGTGGTTTTGAAACCTCCAGTTTGGTGTTTTGTTCGTCACCATCTCGGTTTTTTGGAACCAGAAGTGACCATATTTGGACGCGAGGGTGGAGCTAGCTAGCTTGGTTAGCAAGGTGCATCTGTAATTCACTTTAACTTTTTTGTGATATTAGCTGGGATGCTAATTTTAGCTAGCGACAAACAGGCTTAAAACTAAACATACTTCCTGAAAAATGAGCAGCCGACTCCTGATGAGCGTTTTCAGCGGCGCTGGTTAAATTTACGCAGAGCAGCGGATACGAGTCGCCTCTATCCTGATTGGCAGGTCGCCATGGTAGCGACTTGTCAGCTTGTAGCCCCGCCCTAAAGCCTCCCCTGCTTCCTGGTCTCTGTTCCTCTAAATGGGACCATAATTTACTAAATGAACATCACGCTGTGTTGAAGAAGACTTGAAACTAGCGACTGAGACCATAAACTCATCAGGAAAGTGTTTACTGAGGGAATAAATCAGCTGACAAGTAGAAACATTTTCTCAGAGACTTCTATACAATCACACGTCTTTCTGCAGCCGCTGGAGTCGCCCCCTGCTGGCTGCTGGAGAGAACGCAGGTTTAAGGTGCTTCAGCACTGACTTCAGTCGTGAGACCTGGAGGTTCCTGCTTGATTTAACCTTACACTTTAGTTTGCTTCTGTTCTTCCTGGTTTGGCCTCACAGTTCCAGTGAAGTGAAATCATATTTTCAGTGTTTTTCTCTTTCCCGTTCCAACATGAACCAGCTCCATAAAGAGATGCTCTCCCCAGTTTGTTGCAGAGGACCTTGGCGGGTCTGCAGATGCAAGGTTTTTCTTCCTCTTTCCTTTTCAACGCTCTGCTGCAGCAGGACTTCCCTGTAACTCTGAACACCTGCAGGGCTTTATGTTAACACCTGTGTGTGTGTGTTGGTACACATGAACCAGCTGACTGTACAAACACAACCAACACAATGTGAGCACAGGAGTTCAAACAGCTTCTTCTGGTTTGTCTGTGACCTTTTAAAGAATCTCCTCTCTCTGTCTCTATTCCTCCTTTCAACTTCAGAGCTACGAGTCAACCACAGGTAGGGTCACGTGGTAGGAGGTCAAGCAGACGTCAAACACGACCGTAACGCCTTCCATCAGCTTCTGTGTTTGTATTACATTGAGAAGATGACATAGCAAAATATTAACGGGTTATTTTGAGTTGAAACAAAGTATTGGACCGAGGAATCAATATTTATTCTTATTGTTAGAGCTGATAACTGAAGTACATATTCCTGCTGCCATCTTTGTTTGGATCAAGAGTCTTTATGATGCAGCAGATATTTGTTATGTTAAACACGATTAATGTTTTTGGATGCTTACCTCTGCGGCTCAAATGTAATGGTTGTTGGAGCTCAGCTGATTAATTGGTTATCAATATTTAGGGCCCGAGAATGAAACATGCAAGGACCCTTTTGAAATGCAAGGAATTCTTTATTATTTTCCCTAATTAATTGCAACTTTTAGCGGCCTAAACATGCTCAAAAACTCAACAAACTTTGCACAAAATATTAACAGGGTTGAAATTTATCGTGTCAAATGGTTTTTGTGCATGGGAGTGACAAAACGGCTCGCTAGCGCCCCCTAAAGATAAGCCCCCGGGCCACGTTTCACCAAAATGTACAGCAAAAAAGCCTCTGGGAGTGATGCCCTAAACCCAATAGGAAGTCGGCCATTTTGAATTTAAAGGTAATTTTTGGCATTTTACAGGCTCTGTACTTTAACAACTTCCACCTAGAGAATGAATACGATCAACTTAAAATTTTCGCTGTACAGTCTAAACGCATTGACGATGAAACGTTGCGCTAATTGTGAGTTTTCGTCAAAGGGCGTGTCCGTTGCGTGGCGTCAAAAATCGATAATTGGCCATGAAACAGGAAAAAAGCCCTGTGTTATAATCATGATTTCATTTGCATGAAATTTTCACAGTGTGGTCCAAACTTCACGTACTGGTACACGTGTAATTAGCAGGTGTTCTCCAGCGTCACATAAGGGACACGCTCGACCTCTGGCAACTGCTACGGTATGGAGGACCGATCATGACATAAAGGGAAATAAATACAGAAATAAATAAATGCTCAATAAAAAAATAAGCATCCGATTAAATGCACAAAAAATAAAGTAAATTAATTAATTTAGGCAGTAATTAACTTATACAATGAGACATAAATGTATTTTAAATAGCTTCTTTATTTATTTACCTTTATAATAATTATCTTATTTATTTATTGTCTGTTATAATCTTCAACTTTTTTTTATTAATTACTTCTTTTTTAAATGTATGTATTTTAATATTTTTGTCTGTTTTATTCTTCCTTTTCATTTTCTACCCTATTTATTTCCCCAATGGTATTTATTTCTGCCTGTCCTGTTTACATTTCTGTATGCATTTCTGCCTCATTATGCAAATGAGGAGTCTCTGTGTTGTGTCTCAAGGGGTCAACTTCTCCCCAAAAATGCTTAATTTCAAATCTTTACGTAGTCAGAGTTACCCTGAAAACCAAAATGAAAGAATAAAGTAATGTCCCTAACATTTTAGTGTTTTTTTCACTTTTAATGGACACATGCAACATGTTTTATACTTCCTGTGAACTACTTTGAAATTGTCTGTCTCTGGTGCTTTGCTTGGCTTCATGCCTGTGTTCAGTTACCCACCCTCTCAGCTATGTATATTAGTCTGCGTCTACTCCTTGTTTAGTTGTCGTTTGTTTCCTTGAGTTTGTCCTTTCCGTGCCGGGTTATGCCGTCGTATCTGGTTTACTTATAGATTTCTTCTTGCACTCTGGATATGTGTTCACACCTGTCCTGGACCTTCTGTTCCTTGGACTGCTCACCTGACTCTGCTGCTGTACGTTATCACTTGTTTCATTAAACCCCACCAGTTGTTTCTGCTCTGCCTGAAGTGGCTGCATTTCGACCCTGACACTGATCGAGTTTTGATTGGTTATTCTGTTTGATGCTGATGAAGCTGCAGCAGCTCCCACCTTGCCGTCGATGGTGAAGTGTCTCCAGGCCCGAGCCTCCTGAGTGCTGATGTTCTGGTAGAGCTGGAACGACCCGTCTCTCCATTTGTAGATACCCGAACCGGGTCGAGAGTCCCTGCAGGACGAGACACGAGCGTTACCCTGGACACAAAGAGGAGACTTTATGTAGGAGAACAATGTAGTAGTCAGAGGTGTTGGAGGACCTGTTGGCTGCAGCCAAGAACAGGCCTTCAGACGGGATGGAGAAGACCTCCACATCGAAGGTCTCTGAGCTGGTGTACAGGTCCTGGTAGTCCTCCACGTAATCCAAACGCTCCTTGTCTGCAGGGGAGAGCGTAGAAGAGACACGTGTAGTATTATTCAGTATTTTATCTTGTGTTAAAGCTTCAGCACAATTATTTATCAACAAGTAGGTTTATAAATACGAGGAATTGTATTTGGTGTTTTGGTCACAACAAATAAAGTCAGCGAAAAGAATCACAAACAGATGGTTTCCTTTAAAGTTGACAGTTAATTTTCAAAATTACTTTTTCTTTTGTATTTTCATGACATTACAACTTTCTTTGAGTGTTTTCTCTCCACAGTGGCAGTATATCTGTGTCCTAGAAAGCCCGGGAAAACAAGTGTGAACCAGGTTCAGACCTGGTAGATCATCTCCAGGACAGAAACCATGTGTCTGATGTCTGTGGATCGAAGACTTCCCAAATGTTTATGTTGACTTGTCCAATCACTTCCTGGCTCCTTAAGTGAGAGGATTTAAAAAGGTTGTTCTGTGCAGTGGATGAAACACTGACAGTCAGCAGATCTATCTCAGAGTCGGTGTTTTCCTGTCAGTATCAGAGGACTTCTGTCAGACTCACTCTGCAGCAGCGTCTTCCAGCTGAGTCCGTCACAGATGAACAGGCCTTTCCTCTGAGCGTTGAACCACAGCTGGCCCTCTTCTGGTCCCGAACATGGAGGAGGCTTTCCCAGAGTCACTCTGGCCTCCGCCTCTGAAACACAACAACAAAAGCAACAGTCCTGGGTTTGAAAAAGGGACGACAGTTCAACCTGAACTTGAAATAAAACAGCTGTCAGCGTGGTGCTGATGGCAGCAGGGATTACAGCTGATTACAAAAACAAACATCACGAGAAGGCTGTTTGGTTTTGATTGATGATAGATGGATGGATGGATGTGACTGAAGCTGTCAGATAAATGTAGTCAAGTTAAAATGTGCACTATTCTCTCTGGGATTTGGTGCAGTAGAAAGTTGCATGTAGCATAAAGTAGATAATCAAGTAAAGTACTTCAGTCCAGTTTACAGTACTCGGCTGCAGACAGGAGGTGGAGCGAGACGTCATTAACTGTGGTGGAAAGTCCCTTTTCTGTTGGAACAATCCCACAGTGATGGAGCTGGAAACCTTTCCTAACAGTAACTGTACCTGTGTGGCTGACAGACGCAGGTGAGCTGACAGCTCAGAGTTAATGAAGTGAAGGTAATGAAGGTTTTCGTCAGTCTTTCAACCACATTTCCTCATTATGGGCAGACAGAAAGAGACATGACTCGTACATCATTACACATCAGTCTACATCACCTGAAGGGAGACGAGAGAGCGTGATAACAGACAGAGAGGCTGCTGATGAGGTTCGACCTGCCTGAAGACAGAACAACCACTGATTTACCCAAAGATACATAAACTGTACTTCAATATGAAGATATTTACCCAAAGATCCACAAACTGTCCTTCAACACCAGAGATATTTACCCAAAGATACACAAACTGTACTTCAATATGAAGATATTTACCCAAAGATACACAAACTGTCCTTCAATACCAGAGATATTTACCCAAAGATACAAACTGTACTTCAACACCAGAGATATTTACCCAAAGATACAAACTGTACTTCAACACCAGAGATATTTACCCAAAGATACACAAACTGTACTTCAACACCAGAGATATTTACCCAAAGATACACAAACTGTACTTCAACACCAGAGATATTTACCCAAAGATACAAACTGTCCTTCAATAACGAAGATATTTACCCAAAGATACACAAACTGTACTTCAACATGAAGATATTTACCCAAAGATACAAACTGTACTTCAACACCAGAGATATTTACCCAAAGATACAAACTGTACTTAAGTAACGAAGATATTTACCCAAAGATACAAACTGTACTTAAGTAACGAAGATATTTACCCAAAGATACAAACTGTACTTAAGTAACGAAGATATTTACCCAAAGATACAAACTGTACTTCAACACCAGAGATATTTACCCAAAGATACAAACTGTCCTTCAATAACGAAGATATTTACCCAAAGATACACAAACTGTACTTCAACACCAGAGATATTTACCCAAAGATACAAACTGTCCTTCAATAACGAAGATATTTACCCAAAGATACACAAACTGTACTTCAATACGAAGATATTTACCAAAAGATACACAAAATGTCCTTCAACACCAGCAATATTTACCCAAAGATACACAAAATGTCCTTCAACACCAGCAATATTTACCCAAAGATACACAAACTGTACTTCAATACGAAGATATTTACCAAAAGATACACAAACTGTAATTCAACATCAAAGGTATTTACCCAAAAATACACAAACTGTACTTCAACACCAAAGATATTTACCCAAAGATACACAAACTGTACTTCAACACCAAAGATATTTACCCAAAGATACACAAAGTGTACTTCAACACCAAAGATATTTACCCAAAGATACAAAAACTGTACTTCAACACCGAAGATATTTACCCAAAGATACACAAACTGTCATCATTGTTAGCGCTATATAAGGCAGTTACACTGTAAGATCCAACGTTTTACACAGTATTTGTTTACATTTAGTCAAACATTAACAGCAGCTGAATTAGCAGTTAGCAGCTCCTGTTAGCAGCGTACCCATGAATGTACAGAAAGCTGTCACTTTGATACTGTAGAAAACTTAATAACATGATACTCAGGCTGTTAACTGTGAGTAAATTGAGCCAGTTTTGCTTGAGGCGTCTTTAAAGTGAGGACATGACCGTAATGTCTCTCAACTAAAATACGTAAATTTATTTCAGGATGTGTAGCATCCCTGGGAACAATCACTTTGGATCTAAAATAAACAAGTTTCAAAATATGGTCTCTTGGGTCACATGATCACTACATTTCATTGGATTTGGATGGTTAAACATTGCAGCTGAAACTGGTGTCATACAGCAGGTTAGAGCTAACATCATGCTAACAGTATAGCCTCATACAGTAACTGGTTACCCAGAAACAAGGGGTGGCTCAACTTCCACACAGGCTCAAACTGCCCCACTCTCCCCTACTGGGCTAACGGTTGGGAACCACTGATCCAGAGTAAATATTTATCACGTCCCATTACCAACATACATTTTCCCAGAAACACTCAGTCGAAACAACCAGATCACAGCAAGTCTGAAGTTAAGTCAAGCTGACTGTTGTGTATGCAGTGCGCTCACCTGAGGACAGCAGGTATGTAAATCAAACACACCACAGACTGTTCACCTGATTCAGGTTTATACAAACTCTGAGTCATAAAGAGTCAGATATCCATCAGAGAGAGAGTTCAGTCTGCTGAACTTTATTAACTCTGCCGCCTCAGGCTGCTCACATAGTTCACCTCAACAAACACTCAGCTTTAAGGAAATCCTTTTGTTTGTTCTCTGTCCTCTTTACAGTCAGATGTTTCAGACGGATCTAAGTTTCATAAGGAAGCCCATTTCTGCCACTTTAATGAGAAACCTTCTAAAAGACTCACTGACCAATCTCAAAATAATGATAAAAATATATAGATACTAACTCATTATTTTGAGGTAGTAACTCATTATTTTGAGATACTAACTCATTATTTTGAGGTAGTAACTCATTATTTTGAGATACTAACTCATTATTTTGAGGTAGTAACTCGTCATTTTGAGATACTAACGCATCATTTTGAGATACTAATTCATTATTTTGAGATACTAACTCATTATTTTGAGGTAGTAACTGATTATTTTGAGGAAGTAACTCATTATTTTGAGATACTAACTCATTATTTTGAGGTAGTAACTGATTATTTTGAGATACTAACTAAATATTTTGAGATACTAATTATTTTGAGATACAAACTCATTATTTTTAGATACAAACTCATTATTTTGAGATACTAATTCATTATTTTGAGATACTAACTAATTATTTTGAGATACTAATTATTTTGAAATACTAACTCATTATTTTGAGATACAAACTCATTATTTTGAGATACAAACTCATTATTTTGAGATACAAACTCATTATTTTGAGATACTAACTCATTATTTTCAGATACTAATTATTTTGAAATACTAACTCATTATTTTGAGATACTAACAAATTATTTTGAGATACTAATTATTTTGAAATACTAACTCATTATTTTGAGATACTAATTATTTTGAGATACAAACTCATTATTTTTAGATACTAATTATTTTGAGATACAAACTCATTATTTTGAGATACTAATTATTTTGAGATACTAATTATTTTGAGATACTAACTCATTTTCAGATACTAACTCATTATTTTGAGGTACTAACTCATTATTTTGAGGTAGTAACTCATTATCTTGAGCTACTAAGTCAATATTTTGATAAGGTTTCTCATTATAATGAATTAGGGTATCTTTTTTTTCATCACAGTGGCAGAAATGGGCTTCCACAGTTCATCTCTCTGCATCCAGTACAAAAATCCACAGCTAACAGAGTTATTTTGAGCCCCAATAATCAGGTAAAACTCTATGGGACGCTGGTGGGGCTACTGAGTCATGATAGCCATGGTGTTAGCAACAGTGGGGGCAAGTTATGCTAACAGTAGCCGGCAAGGTAACAGAAATTTTAGAGGACTTATAATTTCATATTGTGTTCAGCCACTAGCCACATCTCCATCCGATTGTCATGTGAATTTTAAGCGGACTTTTGAAATGTCGCAACAAAAAAAAAAGAAAAGTCAATGCAAATTAGGTGCATTTCCATCAGCTGGTTTGGAGTGAATAAACCAGGCTACGGCGAGCGTAGTCACGTCAGTAGTTGACGTTACACATGGCTGTAATAAACAAGACGTCTGGGTTCAAACCAGAAACAAAACCGCAAAGTCGCATGAACCTGATGACCACAGATCTTAGAAAATTGGAGAGAGGTCCTCAGGAATGTGTTTCAAGAGGCCAAACTGCTACCAGCCATGTCTCGATATGGGAATATCCGGTAAGACGGCGAGAGCAGAAACAGCTCATAAGTCGTGAGTTACACGTTCGCTACGTCAGAACTTTTTCGTCAAAATGTTTCCATCTCCCATCTAGGGCATTTAACTCTATTTCAGCAAAAACCACCTCAAGCGAACGTAAAAATGTGTTTGCAAATTTAAGGATTATTTTTTGAATTTGCCCAAATGTGTTTCCACAAACGGTGATGGAAAACTACTGAAAACTATTGTAACCTCTTCCCGAATCCCCTCCAGAAATTCCACAGCTAACATTTGCTAACTAGGGAGCTACGCTTACAAGATATGACATCTTTTTAGTTAACAAGCTCGTCACCAATTTCTTCAGCTTATTAAAAATAGAAAGGCAAGAGAGAAAGAAATATACAGGAACGTAGGTGTAAAAATAGCAGCAAAGGAAAGAAATAAGAAGAAAGAAAAGGACAAGCTAAACAGCTAACTGTTATCATAACATGTAGCTACATTACATCACTTAGCCGCACACAGCTAGCATAATTGTTTTGTTGTGATTATTGTAAATTAATGATGTGGTTTTTGTTTGTTTGTGTGAAACATTTGTACTCTATGTCAAATTCTTTGCTACTGCGGCAAAACTAATCGCCCCTCTGGGACAAATAAAAGGTCTTGAACATGAACTGCAGTTTTGCCGAAGTCTCTCTTGTAAATGAGAGGAAAGACGGTGGCGGCGTACTGGACACGCAAAGTGATATCCGTCTGAAACATCTGGAGAAGAGAAATGACTGTAGGACAGAAGTGTAAAACGTCCTGACGGTACAGGCGGGCTGGAAACAGGAACACACCTGTACGGTGTTGTTGTTTTTAAAGAAGAACACATCAAGCAGTGTCAATCAAACTGCAGGTCACACACACACACACAGGAAGCATCTCTTCCATCCTGTCAATCATTTTGCAGCTCAGGTTACTGAAACACTGATACCATCACAACCAAAACCACCAACCCTGAAAGCTAAGAGGGGTCAAGGTGCCCTGATGTGAACTGGATCCACTGGTTTTTATCAAAGATACAACACATGGCCAAAAGTATGCGGACAGCTGAACACGTGATGGTGCAGCATGTCCGCCTGAGATGAAGCTGCTCTGTGTTACCTTAATACATTTATATTTTGATTTACTGGTGACAAAGGCAGTTCAGGACAGCATTCCTAAAGCTATATTTTATCTTTATTCAGGGTTCGAGTTACGTGGGAGGTAGTGGAGCTCGGCTCCCATAAGGATCCCATCTGTGGGGGTCTCTAATTCATTCATCAACAACCATTATCTTGAATCACAAAGACTGTATTTTTCATTGTAATTAGTACCTACTATTATTTGCATTAAACAAGATAAACAGACTTAAATGAACACTAGGAAAGTGTGTTCATGAACTCCGCTGCCTGACAGGACGGCTGCACTTCTCCACCATTGGCCACTATCGTTTTGACCGAACAGGTTGAGGCCGCGACCCGCGAAAATGAACTCAGTTGTATTGTAGCTTACTGTATTGACTGCAGCTTATTTGTTTAGTATTGTTGGCTTTTTGATGCATCCTCCAATTAGTACAGCGCTACAAATGATAATATGCTTGCTACTGTGTGCCGGCGACAAGCAGTGCGTAAAATAATAACAATTTAATATTATTATAAGGAAGGAATTGCGTTCTCTCCTTGAGCAGTAGTCTTTGATTTTTCAGGCGATTGAAACTTAACGGATTGCCTAGTGTTTGGACGCGTAGGGGTCCGAGGTCTTGTTAGCAACAATAAATATGCTACGTCTGGTTAGACTATCTAAGTAAAAGCATTTCTTAACGTTGCCAAACATTGCAATTTTGAAACGGCACGTTGTTGTCAAGCGTCGCATTTTGGTTAGGTTTAGGAAAAGATCCTGGTTTGGGTCAAAGTCTGACTCTGTGGGCCCGACTCCAACAGCACAGACACCATTTTAGCCAATATTTGTTTACATGTATTCAAACTGTCATTAAAAGTCATATATATATATATATATTTGTCATTAAAAGTCGTTGAATTAGCTGTTAGCTGCTCCTGTTAGCAGGGAGCATGGATGTGCAGACAGCTGCCACTGGATCCTTGTGGTGCTGAAGAAAACAGGTTCTGGTTTCTTGCTGTTTTAGGGACGTTTATTCACGATGGACGATGGATAAATTCTTTAACAACGCCTCCTCTCCTCACCGTACGGGTAAACTGGTCCGCGCTGGTCGGGCTGGAGAGGCGTGGACTTTAGGACCTGAGGGACGGACAGCGCGGCCAGGCTGGGGTCAGAGGTCGGACACAGTCTGGGCGTGGCGTCTGAACCAGGAAGCAGAACCAGCTGACGCAGTAAACCCTGAACACAGAAACAGATCAGTGTGAACCAGCAGACATCAAGGCCTCAGCTGTCTGGAGTCCGGATCCTGATTACAGACTCACAGAGAAGCGACCCCTCAACCTCCTCCTGCTGCCGATGAAGAACCGGGACCCTCTGGTGCTCAGGGCGCCGGGGAACGACTGGACCTGTTTACTGAGAGACAGGAAACCAGTTAATGGGACAGTCTGACCTCCTGTTCCGTCAGTGGGAGGTTCCTGGGCTTCAGACGGACTTCACTGTGGAGGAAAGTTGGTCGATGAGCTGGACTCTCTGATCCTGAACCACCATAGACCAGTTCTGACTGTCCTACATGGTGTAAAATGTATTTGTATTGTGATTTCCTAACTGTGCATAACAGAACGGTCCAGACCGGACTGACCCAGACTAAACCGAACTGAACCAGGAGCCAAACCTGTCGAGCCAAACTAAATAAGGCTGAACCAGACTAGGCTGAACTGGGCTGAACTTAGCTGAACTAGACTGGTCCAGAACCAAACCAAACCAGGCTCAACCAGATTGAGTCAGACTAAACCAGACTAGGCTGGGTTTTACTGAACCCCTACGGAAATGAAGTGAACTAGACTAAACTAGTCTGAACCGAAGCAAACCGGGCTGAACGGGATTGAACCAGTTTAAAGCGGTCTGAACCAGACTGGACCGGGCTGAACCGAACTGAACCGTGATGAACCAGAATGAGCCAGGCTGAACTGAGATAAAGACTCGTCCCTGAAACCACCTGACCCAGACTGAATCAAGCTGAACAGCATTAACCAGGTATAAGTAAACTGAACCAGGCCAAACCAGGATAAAACCGACTGATCCCTGAACTGGACTAAACGAGCCTGAACTGGTCTGACGGTGACTCACAGCTCCAGAGGAAGTCCACAGTCGATGGTCAGCGTGGCGTACGGTCCGGTGACGGCCAGCACCACAGTGTGCCAGCGGTTGTCATCCAGTCCAACATCCTTAAAGCTCAGCCTGCTCCGCCCACCAACACCGGGGGGTGTGACCAGGAAGTGGAGGCGGTTCTCTGAGACACGTAAGCCCAGCAACAGCGAATCAGATCCCTCCTCCAGCACAGAGAAGATGTACTCATTCCTCTAGAAACAGAGAAGAGGAGGAACAGGTGAGACCACACCAGACCGGACTAGACCTGTACAGGTTCTATTCAGTGCTACTGGTTCACCTTCTGTCTTAGTCTCGGTATCTTGATGGTGGCGACCAATGAGAACTCAGCAGGGAAGTAGTCACAGTTGGTGAAGACTTGGGAGGCGGGGAAACTCAGCTCTGTCGCCACAGAGCTGGCCAATCGGAAACCTCTGGACCCTCTGGACTGAACCATCTGCACCTGATCGGTCATTTGATTGATCATTTGTTAATCACCATCAGTAATTTATCTGTTCATACGCTCATCACTCATCTCGCCATCGTTCGCTGTCCTACCTGTGTGGGCAGGGCTTGTCCTGGCGGGCGTGGCAGGGCTCTGGCCAGCAGGTCAAGAGGCAGCAGGTCTGAGAAGGAAACAAACAACATGCAGAGAACAGCAGCGCACTGGGCCTCATGCAAGAACGTCTTTCCTTTCCTAAACCTCTTAATTCCAGTGATGCAGTAAATCAGCAGCTGTCTGTCAACACTTTTAAACGTCTCGCCCCATCCAGGCTGTGATTGGTCGAAAAGTGACACTGACGAGCTACATTCAGCACACGGCTGCTTGAGAGGCACCGAGCTTCTCTTCTCCGTCGTCTCTCTCCGCCGACAGAGTTTAGCAGGCAGGTGAGAACGAGAACAGGTGAGCGTCACGTAGCGCCCAGAGAGCCTGATAGGAGAGTAAAATACACGGCGTACCCGCCCACTTCAAGCACTGCTTAATTCTTTAAGGTTTGTCCGAGAGCTCTACGTCAGATTCATCAATGGTCCCGGCGACGGATGGACCCTCCGGGCAGCGGACTTCTGGACGTATTCGAGTTTATTGAGGATTTTGTCATTTGAACCTTCAAGGATGCTGCTTCAGGAATCGAGAACTGTAACAAGATGCAACTACTGACAAATAATTCATTTTCCAAGCAGAGTAGCAAGCTGCTGCGTCTTAACTAGGTGTGAAACTGTAAATCAGAGTGTATTTGTAACGCAGTAAAACCTACAAGGAGAACATAACTTGCAAAGAATATAAAGTTGATTGACGGATTATCTCACTGCAGCAAGTTTCAAGAACCTAAAAGTCAATTTTCATATAAATGAAGTGAAAGCAGCGGCTGGGTGAGAATGACTGAAGTGACTGAAGGCTAAGAGAACGTCTGCAGATTCAATCCAACAGCTGATTTCTTTCTAACAGGACGTTTTCCTCTGGGACTGATAAGTACGGCGGCAGAGATCACCAACAGATTAACACTTCAGCTCAGCAGAGGTTATCACGTTATCACCTCAGGGGCCGTTTTGTTCCTCTCTCTGTGGCTTCAGTGGTGAGCTAAAAATAAAAACAAAGGTGTGTCTAGTGACAGGTTTCAGCTTTTGGCAGCTCAGGTTCCTGTAATAATGTCAGTGATCAGTCCTGCAACAGTCAAAACACATACGGTCCTGAATTCAGCCCAGCGGGTGGTTCATTCTCAAAGCACCTTTAGAAACCAGATTTTGGTTTGTTTGGTTTGGTTTGAGTCACGCAGTACTGTGTTGGTAAAATGTGTAGTTTTGTTTAAGGGTGGGAGAAAAAAGTCAATTCTTAAATGCATTAAGACGTGGACGATTCACAAATGTCAAAAATCTATTTTCTAAATGTTAAATGATCACATAATGTAGACGAAACGCAAAAACAGAGTACCCCCAGGACTTTTTAAGACCTTTTTAATGCCACCTAGGATGAAATTTAATGCCAACTTTACTGCCGTATAATGGAAAATCTGTATGAATTTTAAGCCAGAGGAAATTATTGTTTATGAAGTTACATGAATTTAATAAAACATAAACAACATGAATGGCAAATTTATTATAATACATTCATATTTAACACACTTCAGCTTTTTGGGGTGTGTTTGTACTCCGATAAGATAAAATGAATCAAGGACGTCACTTTGTGTTGAAAAGTGGTGGGACATAAGGGTTCAGATTAGAGATGATACACTTGGCTCACATGCACGATGCACAATATTGGGTTCACGAGAACAAGACAAGAAGATATTTTAACACTGTTTGATGAAATATTCAATGCTGATATAAATGGGGGGTCTGGGGGTCCCTAGAACATTTTGAGCATTAAACACTTAATTTCCTGCATTCTGGAAACATTTACAGAAAATTCAGGTGACATTCAAAAAGAATAAACTGCAGTAATCAACAGCTTGTTTTTTAGCTTAAGTTACTTTTTTTTGGAAAATGCACATTTGTTTCTTCTACATTTACTCGCCTTTTCTGATTGTGCAAATAAACCTTTCTCAAAGCATTTACTTGTTTGTTAACATTTCTTGTTGCAAGCCTTTTTTCAGAACATATTTAACAAATGCTTTAAAAAACATGATGGAGACATGTCCCCAGCGTCCCCACTGTAAATGACACCTATGAAATTAATACACTGCAAAAACTAAAATCTAAGTAAGATTAATTATCTTTATTGAAGGCAAAATATGGTTGTTTTTTGCCTGACAAGATATTTCTTCTTACCAGGCGGCTTTTATGTTAGAGAATTTCACTTGTTTCAAGTTTTTTTGTCCTTAAGTAGCAAGTGAAATATTCTTGTTCTGTTGGCAGAGACTTTTGCTTATTTTAAGTAATATTTCCCCCATTATATTGCTTTTTTTTTGTTGTTTTTGAGAGCTCAGTTTTTGCAGTGTACAATATTTGTCGCACTAAGAACTTTCAGTGTGAAACCATCCATCGTCAACCCTGCGTACAGGGAGGCTGGAGCCAATACCAGCTGACATCGGGTGAAAGGCGGGGTACACCCTGGACAGGTCGCCAGTCCATCGCCGGGCCACACATAGACAGACAACCAGTCACACTCACATCCACACCTAAGGACAATTTTGGAGACACCAATTAACCTAGTTTGCATGTCTTTGGATGGTGGGAGGACATGCAAACTCCACACAGAAAGGCCGGGGCAACCGGGGTTTGAACCCACGATCTTCTTGCTGTGAGGCGACAGTGCTAACCACTGCAACACCGCGCCTCCCGACCTAAATTTCAGGATCTTAAAAAATTTGTCAATAAAATATAAATATGCGTTGAATTGTAACACTGAATACAGCAGCAGCAGGATGCTCCGCCCTTCAGTGTTAAGTAAAAGCAGTGCTGAACACAACGAGAGATGAAAGCAGAGACGCAGTTTAAATCTCTGGTTCTACACTGACAGTGTTTAGCTGGAGTTCCCCTTTAAGCTCCTCCGAGGCTGTCTGTGTGTTAACGGAGGATGAATGGAGGGAGGGGACGACATGTACAGAACCTGATCTCACATTTCAAAGACACAAAAAACAACGAGGCACAAAGCAGCAAAGAAACTTCTGAAACACATGAAACACACCGGCCAGGCAGACCACTTACTGTGTGTATATATCTGTATCTAGGTTTTAATGTCAGCTAACCACAGGAGCAAACTCAGTTTACAAAAACATCCAGCAGTCCATTGAGTCGCTTTCACAAAGCGTTCAGACTTCACTATGACAGGCAACGAATCCCTAACTGTGCTGAAACCACAACGCCTCATTTTTACATTTCGATTTCTCCTCCGCTTCAGAAAATAACACGCAGACTTCACTTTTAATGGAGCTAGGCTAGCAGTTCCCCACATTGTCATTGTGCTAAGCTAGGCTAAACACAGAAACAAGTGTCTGTAATTTTTTTTCAAAACTTTTTTTATTGGTACATTTGGGTACTGTGGTGTTGGCCAATCATGTTTCATATTTTGAAAGCGATCGTCCGCCAAAAACTGATTGCCGTCAACAGGAGCTCGCGCAGCATGTTAAAGCTGTTTGCCCAGTCTCTTTACGTCTCCAGCTGCTTTTATCTGGATCAAGCAGACTGTAGCCTATAATTAACATGACTCCCTGCTGAGTTATATATAAAATAAAGACATGATCTCTTTTGCAATTATCCTTATGACTCTACATTATTTAACTTGCTGTGTACCATCCAATCCAGTCCTTTTTACCTGTTAAAACACCTTTAAATGGCCAAAACAACCCGTAAAATACAGTATTCTTATTTCTGATTATAAAACCAAAATCGTCTTTTTTATTTCATATATAATATTATATATTTTTAAGTTTTTCAACGAAATTAGTAATTAATAAATCTAATTTTCATTGCCTTATTGTCAATGGGATCAAAACTCACTCAGTAATGAAGCACACGCCTGTTTTCTGCGTTGCTCGCATCAACCACTATTCTGCTTTTAATGTGTGGCCTCCGGGTCGGATTCAGCCCTGTGCGCTCCCGAGCCTCTCAGACCACAGCGAAAACACGGCAGCTCACGACATGCAGTCCACTAACACCATAAAACATTGACTCCAACATAAGGATAAAAACAACAGTAAAGGTTTATGTCTGTCAGACCAAACGAGATTCAGATGATGTCGAGTAAAATCAGTCACAACAGGAAGTCACATTAGCTCGCCGGTGCTCTGTCGATTTATGCTACCTATTGAGATGTGCTGCTTAGCGGTTCTGCACATGCGCACACCGAGCAGTTGTTAATGTTATCTGGTGCAAAGTTATATCGCTTTCCACATTACTTCACCAGCCAACGCGACCCATGTTACTATCCTGTGTACTACTGTTGAGTTAGCCTGAAAGGATGTAACGGTAAAAAGCAAATGTGGAGCGATTTGTTTACTAACGTTAGCCTATAGCGATGCAGCCAGGAGCAGCCTGCTAACGCTACATCGCAGTAACTAACGTGACCCACACAACACAGAGGAAGAGCCATCCACTAACACTACAGTAACTACTTACTGCGGTCTAACTGTTATAAAGTGTGACACAGTCTCATTCTAATATTCAGTCCAGCTCACTACCCGTTTCGTTATCATCCAATACATTTAGCTGTGCTGACATTGCTGAGCCTCCGGTGACAGATTCACAGATAGTAAAGATAGTTACTGAAAAGCAGCAGGCGAGCTAACGATGTAACACGTCGGCTAAATGCAGTAAATGTACTGTGATCATGTAACGAGCACAGATTAGTTCAACCTGCAGCTGATAAAACTAATACTGTAACGTTGCAGCGGGAGTTTACCTGAGTTTCCAGTATATTGTGTGAAGCTGTCTCCCTGTCTGTCTATAGCCGCTGTCACTCTGCCTTTTTTCGGGAGGATTGTATCGGGCCGATATGCGGCTGGCTGCGCTGAATGAAAGGTACGGCGCTGTTGTTGATCTGCTTCTAAGCCGGGAACATTGAAATAACAGAGCCTGAACATGTCTGAGTGAAAATCCACAGCCTGCATGCAGGTGTTCCTGCATTTATTGTGGTATTTCTGTATGAAAGCGGTTGTGTTTCAGATTATGTTCGCTCATGAGTTCAAGCGAGCACGCGTACGAGCGCATGCCTGGTAGCAATCTTAGAACCGCACCGCTAGTGGCCGCTGGAAACTCCATAATGCCCCTTTAATGAAATACTGAAGACCATTTCATTTCAGAAATCAGGTCACCTCTGGTTTAGTGGAAACACTGCACATTTATGGCTTTGGCAAAGCTAGGCTAGCAATTCCCCCCTGCTTCCAGTCTTTGTGCTAAGCTAGGCTAACATGTCCCAAACCTACCTCTGTACTGGACACTTGAAACTGACTCTGGGGAAGACACAACACGACGTTCCTTTGATGCTAAAAACAAATCCAATTTATTGTCGGGACATTTAACCTCGTACACCTCCGTCCTCGTACCTGTACAGGGTCTCCAGCTCTGGCTTCGGACTCTGGCGGCGAGCAGCACCCATGTGAGCAGAAGGGAGCGACACGCCAACATCATGCCTGTGTACCGTCAATGACGTGGGTTTGATTCCACCTCACCGGTCTGCTTCTTGACCTGCGTCACTCAGCGTCATTTTCAGGCTGAAAGACGACCTGCACCAGGACGCGGCGTTTATTCAGATGTCTGTGATGAAAAAAAACAATGACAAGAACACACTGTTTCTTGTGTGTCATGACACCTTTCAAATTAAAATCACATTTTAACAGAAACACGTCAGTTCTTTTTAGTTGTCTTTTTAGTTGTTGGTCTCTAACCCAACCTTGAAATAATTCGAAATAACTAGTTTCCTCTTCACACAGAGAAAATCACCTTCAGAAGGACGGACAGTTCACCTTCACTCCTCTTGGTTGTTGCAGCTGCTACAACAATGACGACAGTAACATCCTGGTCCAGTTCCTGTTGCAGAGACAAAGGTCTTATGTTGGAGGATTTGGTCAAACAAGAAAAAGAAGGTATAAGCGTTGCAGCCCTCTCCAGTGTTTTCCTCTGTTCTGGGATTTTTCTGCCTTCCTATTTGGATTAACTGGATTTTGATTCTCGCCTGTTCCCATCTGGATTTGTTTGCCCATGTGGACTGCTCTTCTGGTTTGGACGTTTGCCTGCCTCACCTTACACCCCTTTGATTTCATTATTAATAAAACACTGTTAAGACTGAACCTTTCCGTCTGGAAGTCTGGGTCTGAGTCCTGTCCCTTATTATCCTGTCCCACGCTAGGACTGAGTGTGACATCCTGAATGCCCTGAGGTCCAGAGGCCATGGGGGTTTATAGGAACCTGTGTCCCATTTACTGCTGGATCTTTTCATACTTTAGTAAGTGCTAACTTTTAAAAGTGAGTTTGACATCCCGGCGTGTTATATGGTTCTCTGCAGACCCCTGAACGAGTTCTCCAGCCGGCTTTCTTCTGGTGTACTCTGACAAGATCATTATTGTAGGTGTCTCTGGCCACGCATATAACCGTGAGTGTAACAGTCTTACCGTCGCTATGCCGATGACACGCAGCTTTACGCTTTGGTTAAACCTGATGACCTCAGCTACCTCACCAGCCTTCGTCACTGCCTAGCTTCTGTTTCTAGCAGTCTCAAAAGCTCCTCCATTTCAATTCTGACCAAACTGAGGTCCGTTTGATCGCCCCCCAAAAGGTTTGGTCACTATACTGGCCCACTCGCCAGCAACATCAAGACCACCTCTTGGTATTCTTTTTGACCAACAATTGAACTTTGAACCCCACATCACTAAGCTCTTTCAGTCTGGTTTGAAATCTTTATCTTTGTGTTTATCAGCCAAAAACACACCGTAAATCTTCCCTCGTTTAGACTGCAGTTCCTGTTTACATCAGTCTTCAATTAGTAGAAAATGCAACAGCAATGCGACCTGTCCTCAGCAGAAAAATGATCATATCAGTAGATTGTGCGGCACAAAAATTTGATCAATATTTCTGTTTACTGTGGGAGTGAGCTCTAGTGGCTGTGCAACGCTAGCACATGAGAAGGATGGGTCACGTCTTAAAAATATCCATGAAGTCCAACTATGGAGGAGGAGGGTTGGGTGGATGGATAGAAATTTTGCGGGCTTTCAGCCAGGAGACCTGCATTTGCTTCCTGTGTAAAACAACACTGATTTATGTTTTTAGTTAAGTTATCTAGATTGATTTTAAAATCCCCCTAATCACCATCAAGGCCCTGCATGACCTGGGTCCCAGATTTATAGCAGAGATGTTGAGCTCTCAGCCACTGTGTTCATCTGATCAAGGCTTTATATCCATTCCTGGTTATATTTTAAATCTGTTTTTTTTTTCAGTTGTCCACCTAAACTCTGGATCAGCCTTCACCGCCCGGCTCGATCTGTGGTTTAAGAGGGTGCTGAAAAGTCATATCTACAGGATGGCCTTTTTCTAAACACTCTGTTTGCCTTTAGTTTGGTTTATTTTTATTCGTGTGTGTTAATCTTCTTTTCTCTGTGTTTTAAAACGTGCTATATAAATAAAAGTATAATCCTTATTACATGTGACCTGGCTGGATGAACGGGACTAAAACATTTATTCATTTAGCTGACGCTTTTATCCAAAGCGACTTACAGCTGCTGTACATGTCAGAGGTCGCACGCCTCTGGCAACAAGGGGTTAAGTGTCTTGCTCAGGGACACAGTGGGGAATTGAACCCTGGTCTTTTACACCAAAAGCATGCGTCCTATCCACTGCTCCATCACCACCCAACAAAGTTTGTTTCGCTATCATCACAGTTATTAATCTCACAGAGCCACAAATAGATACGTTACCTCAGCTCAATACATTCTGCAAACAGAAAACTTAAAAATAATTTGCGTCTTCCTTTCACTCGCTTCCAAAGCAAATGCACGCACCGGATCAAGACCATCACAACCTGAGGTTGTGGGAACACTACTGCTTTTTTCAACAGGGGCCGCCAGAACCAACACAAAGTGACTGCCGTATAAATAAATATAAGTATTAAAGGTAAATTAAACAAATTAAATGATGGTTTTCCTCTCAGGATGTGAACAACTCAACAACCCTCACCAAGCAAGAGGTGGAAATGACCTAAGTACATTTACTGAACTGAAATATTGTACTTATGTACAATTTGAGGTACTTTTACGTTACTTGAGTATTTTAATTTTGTGCTACTTATATGTACCCTGAGTTCTGGTTCTGCTCGAGGTTTCTGCCTCTTAAAAGGAAGTTTTTCTTTGCCTCTGTCGCCTCGTGCTGCTCTTGGTGGGAACTGTTGGGTTTCTATAAATCACATTAAACAGAGTCTGGTCTGGACCTGCTCTGCATGAAAAATTTAATTGAAATTACTTCTACTGAACTACATTTGTATTTTTTGCTGCACTAGATTTATCTGATAGCTGGAGTTACTTTTAAGTACTGAATGAAGGACTCTGAGTGGTCACAGAGTATTTTTACTCGAAGGAAAAGCTCTGAGTACTTCTTCTGCCACTTAAGGTCGGAGCGTGTTCGTGCTTTTCACACAACGACCAATAAAAACTAGATACAATCTAAAGACAGAAAACAGTGGAAGAATCAAAACATGGAGCAAATTCAACTTAAAATAATGTATTCTGATGAAAATGATTTAAAGGAAGATAGTGACTCCACATCTCATCTGGCCTTAAATCTGACTCAGGAACAGTCAGCAGCTTCTTGTCTGAAGACCTCAACCTGCTAAAGAGACATTTATAACTTCTGCATCTCTAAAACTTTAAACTGGTCCAATCTTTCTTTGATTTGACTGAAACCGGCAGCTGATCATTAAAACAGAGGAGACAAGAATCTCAGTTTGTTCACAATTTAAAATGTTGTGACTTCATGAAAGTAGAGAGACGAAAGGACACGAGGAGAGAGAGAGATGTGGAGTTATATGAACCCCACAGCCGGACTTGAAAGGGGGACGCTGTGGCTCATGGTGGGCACCATAAACCTCCAGCTCACCAGGGTTTCACCAAGTCCTGAATCAGAGGCTGTTTTGGCATGAAGCAAATGTACTCATTTAGTTTTGTGTTAAAAATGAAAAGATCGTACCTGGGTCAGAGGTCAGAGGTGATTCAAGCCGTTCTGATCCTGGATCAGTCTGTGATCTCCAAACGTTCAGGACGGTCCAGTGTCGGCAGTGTCGGCACGGAGACGTATCTGACGGAAGAGCTTCTTCAAGACATTTTCTTTCCTCTTTTACTGAAAGATGCCTCTGTGTCCGTCCCTGTGGACAAACTTTCTAAAGTCTTCCTGGACTCTTTGAGCCAGACCAGACGAAATGTTTCAGGTCGTCCGAACCTGGAAGGTTTCACAAACTCCTCAGTGAAGGTTTCCAGTTGTCCTTTTCTTGGACATTTATTTTGTCTCTCTCTAAAATGATCCAGTAAAAATCAAACCTCTTAAACTCCCTCGAACATTTCTTTTACTTTCCAGTCAGAGAAGTTGTCTCAACGATCTTTTCCTTCAGATGTTCGGGACATCCAATCATTTGTCCTTAAACACATCCAGACACCAGAAACCAGGTCGCGTCCACCTTATTTCACACCTGTAAGCTAAGTCTTTTTCTTTCTAAACTCTCAATCAAAGACCTTAAAAAGGTTTCCTCTCCCGTCCATCGTTCTTCAGGGCTGACGCAGTTGTCCACCTGTCGTCCACCTTTCTTCCTTCAAACATATTTTTTTCTTTTCCTCAAAATGTCCAGGACCAAAGAAGAAGAAATCCACAGGGGGTCCTTCTTTTGTCTGTTTTTAAAAAGCTCCAGCAGCTCTGAGGACTCGTCCTCTCTGCTGGTGACTTCAGAAACAGAGCTGCTGCCTGATGCTCAGGTAAGACCGACTGTGAGAGAGAGAGAGTTTACCTGCAGGTGAGCCGGGCTCGCCCGCCCGGCATTTAAATATAAAAGACTGGGAGGAGCTGGAGAGAGAGAGAGAGAGAGAGAGAGCTTTAACTTTGAGACACCTGAAGATGAAAAACATGTTTTTTATTTACATTTTCTGTACTTTTAACTCATTAATTGACTTTTCAGAATACAAATCATCCAACTACAGCCTCCAATACTCTGTATCAATAAATATAATTTAACATCTAACAGAGTTTAAAAGGACAAAGAGGAAACAGCAGCCATGTTAGCAGCTACATGCTGATGTCTGTCTTCAAAACCGTTATTTAAGTATTGTCATCTAAATATACTTGAAGTACTAAAAGTAAAAGTATTTATTGCTGAACAACATTGGATTCTAATTACTGATGCATTCATGTGTTCATTACTTTAACGTTGCAGCAGGTGGAGCTCATTGTAATCACTTCATATTCTGTCTGTGGAGTCGTCCAGCCAACACGACAGATTAAATATTTTATGAGGAACTTGACATTTGTTTGTCTACATGAATTATTTGTGTTGTTATGTTCAATCTATAACATTTTAACCCTTTCAGAACCTAAATGATGTGCAGGGTCAGTGTGTATACACGTCACACCTCCCACATTTACTTACTATTCCAGCAGCTGTTTGCGGTCGGCAGATTCAAAAACTGATCACAGAGCTGTGGACGGGTTCTGAGGATTTAAAGGGGCCATGTGGAGTTTTCAGCAGCCTCTATTATATATCATGTGGGTCTTGTTAGTTACAGCGACTGACACGGTGCAGAAGTTGTGCACCTGAGTATCGGTGAAACAACAAGAAATCTAAAGTGAACATTACAAAGCAAACAGCGGCAGGTCCGAGCTAACGTTAGCTAGCTGCCTTACATCACTACAGGCTAGTTGAAACTAATCAGCCTGGTGTCACCATATGGCCTGTTTCAGTCATTTGTCAGGGTATTCCAACGCATTTCTTTGCTGTTCACCTGCCATTTCACGCCAGTTTGTCTCTACTGATTTATATAGTGCAGAAACGGCGTGCCATTTTGCGGCAGCTGTCGCAGGGAAAAGATCCGGTGTAGGATATAATTAATCAGAAAAGTCGGAATAAGGAGACGGATGGGGGGGGGGGGCGATGAACCAGACTTTGACTCAGTAGACAAAAAAAGACAAGATAGTTACATAAGCTACGTTGTTACAGTAACCCAATCATGATGTCTGATGGATGTCGACCCGTAAACCTCCTTTGTGTCGCTCCAGTCTGCGGGTACTAAACAGCGTTAAATCACAAGTGAAAAGCTTAAAATGCATTGAAATGGCCACGCAAAATGTCCTTAAAAGTGCTTTTTTTTTTTACGCCATCCCACGACATCACGTTGAACCAGTCACTCCACGTCTGCTTTGAAGCGTTACATCCTTTCTTGCAGGCTAAAATCAACACTTTGACAGTTTTCATCCCAGGCGTCATGTTCCCACGCTTCACAAAACGCAGTTATTTCACGCAAAAGGTACCCTTTGACTTGTGAATGAGATGCCCTGGGGTGACCACAAACGCTAGTAGCGCTTCCGGTCGCTAAGTAGCTAGCTAGCTAGCAAAGTTTGGTTTTAAGGCGTTGACAGTCACCCGAAGCGCCTTACCCTAATCTTAACCATCACAGAAGTTTGTGCCTAAACCTAAGTCAGTAAATATATTCATGTTGAGCTGTGGGGACTACAGCGTTTCATACACACGGCGAATTGACGTTTCTCGTAAAATAACTATGCTTTCTCAAAGCGTGGATATGTGACGCCTGAGATGAGAACAGGTTGCAATACCGATGGTACACAGGTCAGTAATATGGATCGTTAGCTGGTGAAGTAATGTGGAAAACAATATAACTGTACCAATTTTTAGCAACTGCTTGTGTTAGCCGGCGAGCTAACGTTTTCCAACTTGAGCCAACTAAAGCACAAAATCACAATATGTTTCAGATGCTTTGCAGTAATTTTAGTTTACCGGTCCAACAGGATGAAAGACGACTCTGGGTCGGTTTGTTCCAAAACAAAGTGGAGTCTCTCTGTGAATCAAACGCATTTCTGATGTTGACTGTGTTTTAACCGACATCATCTGATTTTCGTTTGTCCTGACGAGCGCCAGCACATAAAACTTTGTCGTTGGTTTTTATCCTTACGTGGAGTTTGTGTTGAGCTGTGAGCCGGTCATTATATGGTGTTAGCAGACTCGTTAGCTGCAGCGGTTCAGAATCAGCAGGCGAGATTCTCGAGAGCCAAACGAAACGATTTCGCAGAAAATGCGAACAGATTTCTTCACATAGGACGCAGCACAGAGGCGGTCAGAGCGCTCTCAGAAAGCCAGCGAGTGGTTGCTTCTTATGTGAGTTACAACCCGTTCAGTTTCATCCTTTCAGAGAGATGATGAAACACTGCAGAGGCTGTTTAAAGACTCGCTGTTATTTTATTAGGATTTACTCTGATTTCTAATAATTTATCAGTGATTTATGAATTTAGACTCGCAGGTCTGAACATCTGTGAAAATTATTAAAATCTGGTGCATTTGGTGACAGTTTTAAGGAGCTTCATGTGTCTGAAGTCTGAACTGAGCGACATGAAACAGAAGAAGAAGAAGGAGGAAGATGAAAAGAGATGGGAGAGAGAGATAAAGAGAAGAAGAAGTGACTGATCTCTGGATCCCTGCCTCGCTCCCTCAGATGTGTTGATGATCAGTACAGAGGAATTCCCCAGGTGAACCAGAGCTCCGCCTCCTACCTGTTGGACCCGCCCTCCTCCTCACATGCTGACACACCTGAGACACACAGACTCTGAACAGGTGAGTCTATGGGCGTCACATCACAGAGCTCACCTGTAGTGATCAGCCTCAGTGACGCATCAACAAACTGATCTGCTACAAAAACAAACTCGAGATTACTTATAAATTAAATTAAACTAAAGTTCTTCTTCAACACTGAAGCTTTAACTTTCACTTTGGGTGCTGAGGACTCTGATTATTAAGGTTTTAATAAAAGATTAAATGTGATTTCACCCTCAGTAACAAACTCCTTGCTCGGGTTAAATGAGTCTTGAAATCTTTGCTGAGGGTTAGAAATCTCAGAGAGAAGGTGGCAGAGGGTTCATTCGTGTCTCTGCCTGCTGGACTGGGTCCAGGTTCAGATCTAAACCTGGATTATTCGGGCTTTAGCTGCTCTCTGCTGGATCCACACACTTCACATGAGAGCTGATCCTGCTTTTCATGTCTGAGTAAACATCGCAGCGCTGAACCCATCTGATGAGGCTTCAGTTTCTTTACATTTGTTTGTTTTTTAAAATCATTTCTTGTCTTTTAAAATGCTTCTTAAATTCACAGTTTTACAATGAAGGTTTCGTGCGTCTCATAATCCCTGTTTTATGACTTTGGTGAAGCAGATTTTAAACTTGATAATGAAAATAGAGCGACTGAATGTTGTTCACAGTGACGTGCGAGTGGAGGGCGTGGCAGGGATTTAGACAGAGGTATTGATTGCAGCAGTTTAAATGATCAGAGGATTTGTGACTCAAACTGAACCTGCCTTTGAACTCTGTTCCTCTACACTGATTCAAACTCCCAGCTTCCCCGGGAACGCCACAGCAGCAGCGTCGGTGCAGGAAGTGATGAAACTGGAGTTCATGTCCCGTCTCAGACCTGCAACTGATGTTCACCTTTTAATTATGCATTCTTATTATTCTGATTTATCCCCAGCTGTAACCATACTTCAACTTTGGTGTTGGACAGAAAGGCTGGATCAGTTAAAACCATAACGTCCGTTTGATCCAGTGAAGTTGCCGCAGCTGGATCCTCTCACAGGGTCAAAGTTTTTTTAGCACAGAGTTTAATTTAACCGTCCACTCAGAGCGGAGAGGCGGGGAGTCATTCGGAAGACAAGAGGACAACGTGCTGATACAGTTATACACTGAGGATGCCAGTGTAGACGTGACCATTTATGCCAACTAGCGTTTTTCTGTTCCACTGTGTTAAGTTTATTCTTCTTCTTCTTCTTCTTCTTCATTGGTGTAGGCTGCTACAAACAATAGGTGCTTTTGAGTTCATGCAGCGCTTCACAGCGCTGACTTTAGCTGATGCATAAGACATGCTGGTTAGACTTTTTGTCAGTCAAAGTCATCTTGAACTAATGGCTGCTGAATTGAGCTGATCGATGTTGAAACAGCAGTTACTTTTAGTGAAATTACTAAAACGCAGAAACAAGAGAAGGCGTCGGAGGAGATGGACTGGACGAGCCTTGAACCAGTTCAAGCAGAAGAAGATGGAGGAGCTGGAAAGGCATAGGAGGAAATGTGACGTAACTACATGTTGAGGTGACACGGACCATAAGCACTGTAATTGATTGGCTGGGTAGCCTCCGAGCCAACAGGAAGTGCCCCATGCTTTGAGGTAACTTTTACTAGCAGCTAAACCAGCTGCTGTAACACGGTGGATCAGTATATTTGACCGTCACAACCCAAGCGAAATGACTCGATTCAGAATGTGATCCAGGCTACACCAGCCGCACGTAGGCAATTTTCCCCCCATTCACGTTAGCTGAGCGCTAAACCGGAAGTTCGCCTGCTTGCCTGGAAAAAGTCAACACAATGGACGCTGTAGCGCTACCGCTGCACAAGTATAAATGCATTGCCCCAAAGCAGGAGTATAAATCAAGCTTTAGGGTTTGACTCGCTGCAAGTTAGATTTTCGGGGGAGGTGGATGTCCGGCTACGGCAGAAGAAGAAGTAAAAATCAGCCTTTTGTGTGCTGTTAGCAACTAAGCTAAAAAACTCGCTAGCTTGTTAGCTGGAAAATCTTTCACCCTCTTCAATATCTTTTTATTGAACAAAATGTCAGGTGGTGTGGTGGTGGGGATGTTATTGAGTGATATCATTAATATTAATCTTAATGATATTGTTTATATTACTTTTATTGTGTGCTGTCCAAATATTTGGACCAATCAGATTTTGGTGCTTTGGCAACTCATGAAACCTTCATACCAGTAAAGCCCTTTTAATTGCAGCAATTTGTGACTGGCTATCTTGTAAGCAGTTAGTTTAATTAACTAGCCTGGTGAGTAGCCAAGATGTCACTGAGACGCTGGAGCCAAATATTTCTCTTCTCAATATCAGATATTCTGGGTTTTGCAGAATCAGACTGTTAACTGGTAGAATTTTTATGCTGATGACAGCATTATTTATTGCAGTGCTGCTACTGTACATCAAGCTTTTGCTTTTTTACAATCAGCTTTGGCATTGTTCATGTACACCTGATCAGCTTAAAGGTGATTTTTAAATGTTGAGAAAACTTAGCTCATGCTTTTTCAAAATCAAAGTCGTCTTTGTACATTCTTCCACGCGTTTCTACTATAGATAGTGATCAGATAGAAAAATGTACAAATACTTGTATATTTTAACTGATGATCAGTTCTCTTTTAAATTGCACAGACAAATTTGGAAAACCAGGAAGCGATTGTTTGCTGCAACTCTTTCTCACTGTACTTGATTACGGTGACCTGATTTATATGAATGCTCCTGACCGATGTTTATCTTTGTTGGACACGGTCTACCATAGTGTGTTGAGATTTCTGATGTAAAGCTTTCTACACCGTTGTGTACAAAATAACAGACATTTGATTACTTTTATTTATAAGTCTGTCCTCGGTGTGTTCCCCTCTTATCATGTCACACAACACCAGTTCCTATAATCTGCACTCTGGTGACTGCAGACTGACTTGCGTCTGAAAAATCTTTTTTCCTTTGGGTAATTTAAACACTGGATGCAAGACATGGATCTAAAAGCTGTAAATTTTTGTCAATGCTTTTAGAAAACTGTGGGGCAGTAACTAATTCTTTTAAACCTACATACTGTACTTTAAGTGGTCTTAAAGTTGTACTGTTTGTGTAACTTCAGAGTCTTTGTTGGTTGTCCTTTGGTTGTTGCGGGTGTGTCTGGTGTTCTTATCTGTAACTCTGCTCTGTCATTATGCTGTTTTGTCCAGGTCTGTCTTGAAGAATAGGTTTTAAATCTCTGTGACATCATATGGTTAAAGAAAATGTAAAGAATTTGATATTCAACGTGGCGATAGGTCACGAGGCCTGATGATGGTCTTTACCTGCTCTGTTGGAGAGGGTGTTGGAGGCCCTCGGGGGTATAAAGTGTGCCACAGATCACCTGCTGAAAGAGACGTCACTGCTGATTTCTACATCGGAACACAAGGCTGTGTGTGGGTGAACAGAGGAATGTCAGCAGTGTTTGATGCTGAGACCTGATAAAGATCTCACTAAGTGTTTCTGAAGGAGAACCGTCCAAACAGACGCTTTCTGTTGCAGCCGACAGGTGAGCGATCTGTGATAAACCAAAACAAAAGCCTCGTACACACACGCGTGTAAACTGTGTATCCGGATTCTCCCGGCACAGCTGGAGCTACAGAATCCAGACTGATTCAAGGTGCCGACACTAAATGGGTGCTGCAGACTGAAACTGATTTACAGATCCTTTACTAATCCCACACTGTACCTGCATTGAAAATGCTCCTGCAGTAGGTTTGGAAGTACTCAGTAAGTATCAAAGCACTAAAATGTTTATAGGCTATAATGATTCTTTTTCCGCCTCATTAATGTAAAGCAGGATGTTGTTGCTGTAGTTGTTGAGCTCATTCTGAACTGTTTAGTTTCAGACTGCAGCTAATGATTCTTTTCATTCTGGATCAATCTGCTGATTATATCCTCCATCGATGCATCGATTGTTTGGTTTGTAAAGATTCTGAAAATCCAGACCTCACCATTATTAACAAGAAGTTATTTTTCAGCCATGTCTGTGGCAGGTGTTTGATACCTGCTGATAATGAAAACGCATTAATCTTTAACTGCGGCCGATGATGTCTCAGTACGCCCAGTAAACTAATCTATGAAGTTAGAATTAGCATTAGCTTAAGACCTGCTAAACCTGACCAAGCGGTTTTGGTGCGTAAACCCGACCGAGCGGTTTTGGTGCGTAAACCCGACCGAGCGGTTTTGGTGCGTAAACCCGACCGAGCGGTTTTGGTGCGTAAACCCGACCGAGCGGTTTTGGTGCGTAAACCCGGCCGAGCGGTTTTGGTGCGTAAACCTAACTACACTGCAACATTTTAACCACTAGTTCAATTTTTAAAGTCTAACCGAATGTTGCATATTTATTATCTTGACTGCAGAACCCTACACGTCCAAAAACAATGCTAAAGTGTACCCAGGGTGTTAAAAAGCGAGGCCAAAGGGTCTTACTAAGCGTCCATGTGTGACCTCTGGGATGAGAACAGGTTGGGAGTTCACGCAGATTAGATTCAGTTTTGGGATCTGGAAGTTATTTTCAATAATTTTCAACAGCCAGAATACTATTTGACATAGCTGCCTGCAACAGGAGTTAGCCTGCTAGCTAATGTTCACATAACTATCAGACTAGTACAGTCATAAAGCTGTCACTGTGGAGGGATCCTTTAAAAATGTAACCACACATCATTTATCTGTTTACAAAATGTACACACTCTCAGGTAATTCCACACTAATGGCCTGTCTGCGCTCCGACAGTAACTGATGGTGGTGTCTCTTTGATGGTGGGTGTTGTTGTCAGAGGCAGGTCGAGACAGGAAGCTGCAGTAATCACCTGACTCAGGTACGCCTCTCTAGAGTTCCTACTGTGAACTCACGTTTCAGTTCAGCGAGGTGGATCTAAACACTACAATACCCATGAGCCTCGGCTCCCTCCAACCCGTCTCACAGCTGATGAACGACACACACACACACACACACACACGTCTTGTTGTTCCTCCCTCAGTTTGTTTTAATGAAGTATTGATCAGGCTGATTAAAAGAAACTCTTCCAGCAGACCAACAACAACGTCCAGCTTCTTCTTTTAATTTAAAACTACAACAAAAAAGGTAAAATCAACCGGAGCTCGCCCTCTGATGGCGAACGCCGTCCTCAGGGTAGAAGAGATAAAGTGCAACAAGTCCAACGAGGAGTTCGTCCATGCCACAGAGAATAAACAGCGTCACACCGACAGCAGGAGGACAGTTTGTTCTATAAATGCAAACATTTTAACTCGTGTTTCAACTACACGTGTAAAGAAAGTCTCGTGCGCGGCGAGATTTTAACATGACCTTCTTTAACCTGACAGATTTTAGTATTTACAGTATTTACCTGCATTCTGCTGACGTGTTCAGAAACTCGTCTGTTTTATTTCCTCAATCTGTTCTTCAGTCTGTGAAATAAACAAGACCTTTATTGTGAAAGGCTCGACTGAACCTTACCTGCCCTTCCTGTAGCCACTGAAACACCTGCACGTCTTTAACATCATATTTCTTCTTTATCAGCTCAGGATGTTTCCGATTATGATCTGCTGCTGGTTTGATTTGTTATTGGTATATTTATTGATTACTGTATATTTCCTATTGATCGTCATCAGAGTGTGAGCTGTGTTTTAATGCAAACTAAACCTCCTTCAGGTTAATAATACTACTACTACTACTAATAAGATCAATAATAATAATAATGCTCTCGCTACTGCCGTCGGTGTGTAGCGATCCATACAGGTGATGATGTCACTGTGAGAATGATCACATGACACTTTTTTTCTTGTCGACTTTTAGTAAATCTGAAGTTCCTAAACATTTGGATAGTGGATCGATCCAACCCTCTGTGACATCTGATTGGCCATCCATCAGTTTATCGATCTGTCCATCTCGGGAGCACTCTGTGTGTGTATGTTTTATTGGTTTCCATGGTTACGAGGAAGACGATCAGATCTTAATTGATCGATGCTGCGAATCTGTTCTGGGTGAGAAGTAGCGGAGGAGGAGGAGGGAAGAGGGCGTGAACACACAAACACAGAGTGCTGGGCACCGTCGCAGGGTGATGACATCATCTCTAAAGGCCCAGCGACTTGCGTACGATCTTCTGGGCGAGTTTGTAGAACTGCTCTCTGTCCTCCCGCCACATTTTAGAGGCGTCGACGTTCGCTCCACTTTCATCGTTCGGCTCTGAGGGAAAACAAGGACAGAACAAGAGGAGACGAGGAAACACATTAGAAAGACGACCAACATGATTCTTATTTATTTTAGCTTTGGATGCAGCTTCACCTTTATATAAAACCTATTAATAAATGAGCCAAACTGGTATAAAGAAGCGTGTTAAAGCCTTAACGAAGCGCGTTGATGCCTGTAGGAAGCGCGTTGAAGCCTGAACGAAGCGCGTTGAAGCCTGTAGGAAGCGCGTTGAAGCCTGAAGGAAGCGCGTTGAAGCCTGTAGGAAGCGCGTTGAAGCCTGAACGAAGCGCGTTGAAGCCTGAACGAAGCGCGTTGAAGCCTGTAGGAAGCGCGTTGAAGCCTGTAGGAAGCGCGTTGAAGCCTGTAGGAAGCGCGTTGAAGCCTGAACGAAGCGCGTTGAAGCCTGAACGAAGCCTGTAGGAAGCGCGTTGAAGCCTGAACGAAGCGCGTTGAAGCCTGAACGAAGCGCGTTGAAGCCTGAACGAAGCCTGTAGGAAGCGTGCTGAAGGTGAATGAAGCCTGAAGAAGCGCGTTGAAGCCTGTAGGAAGCGCGCTGAAGGTGAATGAAGCCTGTAGGAAGCGCGTTGAAGCCTGTAGGAAGCGCGCTGAAGGTGAATGAAGCCTGTAGGAAGCGCGTTGAAGCCTGTAGGAAGCGCGTTGAAGCCTGTAGGAAGCGCGTTGAAGCCTGTAGGAAGCGCGTTGAAGCCTGTAGGAAGCGCGTTGAAGCCTGTAGGAAGCGCGTTGAAGCCTGTAGGAAGCGCGTTGAAGCCTGTAGGAAGCGCGTTGAAAGCGCGTTGAAGCCTGAACGAAGCGTGCTGAAGGTGAACGAAGCGCGTTGAAGCCTGTAGGAAGCGCGTTGAAGCCTGTAGGAAGCGCGTTGAAAGCGCGTTGAAGCCTGAACGAAGCGTGCTGAAGGTGAACGAAGCGTGTAGGAAGCGCGTTGAAGCCTGTAGGAAGCGCGTTGAAAGCGCGTTGAAGCCTGAACGAAGCGTGCTGAAGGTGAACGAAGCGTGCTGAAGGTGAATGAAGCCTGAACGAAGCGCGTTGAAGCCTGTAGGAAGCGCGTTGAAGCCTGTAGGAAGCGCGTTGAAGCCTGTAGGAAGCGCGTTGAAGCCTGAACGAAGCGTGCTGAAGGTGAACGAAGCGTGCTGAAGGTGAATGAAGCCTGAACGAAGCGCGTTGAAGCCTGTAGGAAGCGCGTTGAAAGCGCGTTGAAGCCTGAACGAAGCGTGCTGAAGGTGAACGAAGCGTGCTGAAGGTGAACGAAGCGTGCTGAAGGTGAATGAAGCCTGAACGAAGCGCGTTGAAGCCTGTAGGAAGCGCGTTGAAGCCTGAACGAAGCGCATTGAAGCCTGTAGGAAGCGTGTTGAAGGTGAATGAAGCGTACCTGCCAACATGCTGACCACAGACAGTAGGATCTTCTCCACACTCTGGACTGGACTCCACCTCTCTGCGCTGCTCTCATATCCCATCGGGTCGTCGCCTGGAGCGTGGAGGATGGAGATGCAGACCCGCCCATCGGGATAGACTGTGAAAGGGGGAGGCTTGTTAGTACTCAGTCAGTTCACGTTCAGCCACATCAGACAAAACCCACCTGAGGAGGTTCTGAACAGGTTCAATGGGACTTGGAAAACATTTTTCTGGGAGGCGAGGAGCTTCAGTGTTACTCAGGGTTGTCACAGGAGAACAAACGTGTGCGTGTTCTCAGGAAATCAGAGATTATCACACAATCTGGTTGAACCTGCCGTCAACCATCTGATGCCGTTATCAGGCGTGATAAGTGTTTCCTGTTGGCTTCCTGTCATGGAGGTGCTTCCTGCCCTCTGACAGCTGCAGGTTTTAAAACTCAATGTTCATTGATTAGTTGGAATCTATAATGGCAAAATTCCCAACCTGGCTTTCACCATCTGGCCATCTAATCATCCCCCATAGTAACTGGCTCAATGCTTCCCTCCCTCTCTGTCTCAAGCTGATGTCTGGTGAGCGTTCTGGCGCGAAATGGCTGCCGTGCATCACCCAGGTGGGTGATGCACACCCACATCAGTTCTGTTCGCTGCTTCTGTTGAGTGTCGACTACAGACAGAACATAACACAAACCGAACATCAGAAAGAATTAACTGCAGGGCTGCTGGGTAACGCTGGCGTCACCTGTACGTGATTTCACAACTCAACTTGAAACTCACATCATCATCATTATTGGTTTTCCAGCAGTTTTCTCTGGCCTTAATACTGAAACTCGTTTTCCCTCTGACAGAAATACAGTCACTGGAAAATGAACACAGGATTTTGGATTAAAGAGCAGCAGACCTTGAGACAGATCGACCGGATCTCGCACCACAGCGGGTGCTGTAATAGGAGCCATGTTGGCCCAGCTTGGATTTGATCCTAAAGGTCCAGTCTGGACTAAATGGGACCCGTGTTGTGCCCAGATCTTTACAGAGAGCTGGATCAAGCACTTGGCAGGTGGTCCGTGTTCCGAGCTGACAGAGCAAGACTCCTGCGAGCTGAGAGGAGGTGGACTCTTTAACGTGAAGATGAAACCAGATTATCATCTTGTTGCTCCCAGACGCAGATTCAAAAAATGCTCTGCAGATATATAGATTTACTTCATGTTACCATATGTTAATACACATTTAATTATCTCTGAAGTTCTGAAGGGACTACAAACTTTTTTTAAAAACATCAAACTTGTGCTGCGGTGACGTGAACAGAACCTTCAGTAACTGTGTGTTTTCTTCTTCACATGTTTCATCTTTATCTGCTGCTGTTTGTTGATGCAGGATCAGACGATACAGTTACAGGTCAGCTCAGGGCCATGCTGGCGTGTGATGATGATGATGATGGTCCCCATCCTCTAATCAGCACGGAGCGTGCTCAGACCGTCTCCCTGCTGTGACATCGTCGCTCAGGCTGCAGTCCACTAATCACGGCGCTAATGACAGCATGCTAACGGTGAGCTAACAGCAGCGGCAGGTTCTGACAGGTTTAAAATGACGGGTTTGAAGTCAAACAAGGCGTCGACGGGTTTCATCACCTGACTGGTTTACTCGGTCACATGACGTCGGTCTGCACTTACTGTTGGGATGAAACATGTCGCAGGTGAACCTCATCTTGGGAGGACTGAGAGGATAATCGGAGGGGAAACTGAGGACGGCTGGAAACACTCCGCCTTCAAAGCAGGTATCCTGAGGACCCCTGAAACATACAGACAAAGAGAGCTGGTTAAAAGCTGGTATTCTAGAGGTTCTGTTGGTTCTGTAGGAGGTTCAGAGACCTGAGGGATTTTTTTAGGGGTTCTCAGAATCTGCTTTATTGCCCAGTATGTTAAACAAGTGAAGATGAAGATCGAGCAGGTCAAGAATCATAAATATAAAACATAAGTTATGAAAAGATATTTAAAAATATAAAATAAGAATAATAAAGAATATTCACATGTGCGGTATGAGTATAATGTACAGCGGGGTTCAGAGTCAGTCGGGGCCCTGGGCCTGTTGATGAGTCTGTTCTTGTGGCGTGAGGTTTTGGTCCCGATCATAGCCGGTGACAAATAAGCGGAGGCAGCCGCCGTGACGTCCCCCGTTGGTTTGTGTCAAGCGGGAAGCTTCCGGTCAGCGATCTGATGCTAGCGCGGAAGTCCCAGAAACCTGCATTCTGTCAAACAGCCAGCATGTGGTGACTCTTCTGGTTGCACAAAGAAGTCTGGTTCCATTAGAAATAATGTTAAAATGTTTCTACTTGTCAGCTGATTTATTCCCTCAGTAAACACTTTCCTGATGAGTTTATAGTCTCAGTCGCTAGTTTCAAGTCTTCTTCAACACAGCATGATGTTCATTTAGTAAATTATGGTCCCATTTATTTTAAAATAGACCATAAAACAGAGGATGTTTCAGGGCGGGACCCTCGGCACTGTGTAAATTTAACCAGCGCGGCTGAAAAAGTCGGCTCAACATGGCGGCGCCCTATCGGCCAAACTTGAGGCTTCAAAACGGCGGTCCACAAACCAACGGGTGACATCACCATGACTACGTCCAATTCTTATATACAGTCTGTGGTTTGTGTACCGCCGTTTTCAAAACTCCAGTTTTGCATTTTCGCCAATTTATTTTTTGGAACCAGACGGGACCATATTTGGACAACAGGGAGGAGCTAGCTAGCTTGATTAGCAAGGTGCATCTGTAATTCACATTAACTGTGATATTAGCTGGGATGCTAACTAGCGACAAACAGGCTTAAAACTAAATGTACTTCCTGAAAAATGAGCAGTCGACTCCCGATGAGCTTTTTCAGCGGCGCTGGTTAAAAGTGTAGCAGCAGATACGAGTCGCCTCTATCCTGATTGACAGGTCGCCAATCAGCTTGTAGCCCCGCCCTAAAGCCTCCCCTGCTTCCTGGTCTCTGTTCCTCTAAATGGGACCATAATTTACTAAATGAACATCATGCTGTGTTGAAGAAGACTTGAAACTAGCGACTGAGACCAGAAACTCATCAGGAAAGTGTTTACTGAGGGAATAAATCAGCTGAGAAGAAGAAACATTTTCTCACAGACTTCTATACAATCACACTTCTTTCTGCAGCCGCTGGAGTCGCCCCCTGCTGGCTGCTGGAGAGGACGCAGGTTTAAGGCTTGGTGAAAAGATGGTGCTCAGGAAGAGGAAGGCCTCCAGTGTCGACTCCTCCGGCGTTTCACTGCAGCAGCAAACGATGTTCATGAGCTCCAGGTGTCACAGCAGGAAATTTAATTTACAACCAAAAGAAAACGGCACAACGCGGCGGCCATCTTAACACTACCGGGAGGTATGAGAAGAGAACCCGGACTTGTTCTGGAGGCAGCTCACTGACGCGCAGCATGTTGGGTTCTAGCAGTTGTCGAGGATGTAAGGTTCCTTTAGGACGTCCCAGCTGTGAGGTTCTACTGGGCGTCCTTTAGGGGAGGTGGAGACATGTTAAGACAGCCGAAGCTGGAGGCTCGTGGTGGAACGGCGTCTTACTGGACTTCTGCACCGTCGGCCCTGACCCGACGGCGTGGAGGGAAGCCTGATTGGAGTCCGTTCAGCCCGTGAATCGGAGCTCAGGTGGATGTTTGAATATCTCAGTACATCAGTTATCTGCAGGTTATTTCTGACTCCTCGCCGCTTCACCTCCTCCACCATCAGTTAAACAGGCGACTGAACACACAAACACTCTCATTGGCTATCTGCACGGCCAATCGGCAGAGGCCCGACACACATCTGAGGCGGGTGTTTATCAGAGTTCCCTGTCTGATGTCTGAACAAGGAAGCAGAGATATAGAGGTGTGTGAAGTCACTCTGTTACAAAACGTTCACTAAATTACAGCTAAACGATTCGCTGATCAGCAGGAAATGTCTTCTAGCAGTTTAGATAATCGATTTACTGTTCAAGTAAATAAAATCTCTGGATCCAGATTCTGCTTCTCTCTGTTCTCGGTGTCAGCGGGCTGAACTTCTCCTGCCTTCAGACGTCAGCTTGGATCAACTCATTAACTGATAATATAAACAGTCTGACCCTGTGGCGTCAGGTTTGAGTTCGGCAGTAAGAGGACAGGGTGTTTTTGCCGTCATAGTTCACTGGCGAGGTTTGTTTGTCATGTTATCAAGACAACCAGACAGTCTGTGGCGTGCACATATCAGACGTGTACCCTACTCCAATCCACTTTATTTATATAGCACAATTTAAACCAGGTAACCAAAGTGCTTTCCACAGATAAAATAAACTATGTTTTTGATAATAAAAAACAAAACAAATTACAACAATGACAGTGACAACGAAGACCATGTTTTTAAACAAGATTTAAAGGTACGGAGATTGGGCACTACTTTAATGTGTGGAGTCGACGCGGACCGTAAGCTCTGTGATTGCTCGGCGGTCGCCCCTGGTGTAGGGATGCACCGACTGTTCGGCCACCAAAGTACATCGGCCAAAAAAAGCAAAAACAAAAAGCCCTACTGGTGTTCAACCTAACAAGTCAAAACCAACTACATTTTAACAAACAACCACGTTGACCGTCAGCAGCGTTCTGTGCGCTCGTGACATTGCAAGTTCATTCTTCCCAGAACGACTAACAAGAACGTTCTCCCCAAGAACACAAGTTCGTTCTTTGCACTCTTGGTTTTGAGAAACACCCAATGTGCAGCGTCACCGTGAGTCTCAATGAAAGTCTGTCTGTTGCCTCCCTGCTGGAAAGTGAAGGTTAGCGCCGGCTGTGCTTCAGACTCCGGGCAGGAAAGCTAACAGTCTGTTTCTCAGCAGCCACGTCGAGAAACAAATTAATCCTGTCGGGTATTTAATCAAAATTCAAAGAGGTCCAGTTAGAGAAAATGTCCCGAAACAAAGGTCTGGATCATCATAACGACTAGCGTGCAATGTCATTTAGTGTCATTACGTATATTTGCATCAACGTGTGTTTTTAGTCAACAACTGTCAAATCGAGCTGGAGGGAGAATAAACAATAACTACTCTAATAATACATTCTACATTTAAGTAAACTGAAGTGCTTCATTTCAGAGAAAAATGAAAAGTGTAGCTTGAAGTGAAGTTTGGTCTCAACCAATGTTATAATAAACAACACATGTGAACTCATGAACAGTTTGTGTTGTGGACAAAACAAGACGTTTCAGGACGTCGACTCGAGCTCTGGGAAACACTGATCATCGTTTCTCACCATTTTCTGACAGTTTATAGATCAAAAAGCTGATCGATTACTCATAAAAATGACCAACAGATCAATCGACAGCTCATGATGACCACGCCCAGCCGCTGCCTTCACTGACATCACGTTCACCGCAGGCGTCTCGTACGGTTCAGAAACCGGAAACTAAAAAGGACCACAGACTCGTTTCTGGTCACTGATCAGAAGAAAACTGGTCAACGAGTATTTTGATAATCTAATAACTTTAATCATCAGTTTCAGAGCTGCAACTAATGATTATTGTCATAGCCTGTTAATCTGTGAAGTGTCAGGAAATGGAGAAAATGACCTGAAAATGAACTGTTAGTAGTTAGTAGATCAGCTTAATTTCACGCCTCTCACGCTGACCTTTAGGAAATCTGCCGCTTTATGTTTTAATCTTCAGAGTCTGGAACCAGGTTCAGTCCCTGTCTTCACGCCCTTTAAACCCAACATCAACAACGTGTTTCATTGAGAAGCTTCATGCGTTTCTCCTGAAAGACTAAAAGTATCTGAAGACGCTTCCTGTTCAAATTTCATATCAACTAAATTTCAATTGCAATTTCATAAATTACTCGTGGAGGGGAGCTGAAGCCCTGAGCGTCGTCTGCAGGCGTACAAATAATGAATTAAATTATTTGTGTCACAGAGCTGCTGGTGAGGGAGCAGCGACACCTGCTGGTCAAACCATCATCACACCTGCAGCTGGGCATAAACAGCTCTCTGACCAGCCAATCACACGGCAGCAACTGAAGCTTCAGGCATGCAGACGTGGTCAGGGCGAGGGGAGAGAGCCGACTCAGGTGACTCAGACCGTGGCCTGGTTTGTGAGAGAGCTGATGAGCTGGGGTTTACAGAGAACGCCTCGCTGGCGGGCACCAGTGGACTGGCTCGAGCTGGCACAGTTCCTGGGCTGCTCTACACGCCACAGCCTCCCCGTCCCTGTATGACGGGAACTCCCAGCAGGACAAGGCGCCGCGTCACCGCTCAGATCTCCTCAAGCTCGCCGAACTGAAAGGGCCTCCACAGACCTCCGCCCTGCAGTCTCACGGCCTCTGCTGGACCCGGGGTCACTTCAGCATGTGGCTCAGTTGTTCAGGGCGACGTAAAGTAAAGAAATGTGAAATTTTATTTTCTGCTCAGTGCTGTTTCGGCAGCCGAGGCAGAAACCAGACACACGTTCATCCTGCAGAGCGACTCGTCCACGAGCAGAAATCATTTGATCCGAGAGGATTTAAAAAGGTAAAATAATATTTCCATTGTTCTCGACTCTTCCACAGCAAACTGGGAAACCCAAGTCATCCGCAGCAGTGATGTCCAAAAGAAGGAATGACGACGAACAGCCTCATTAAATTCAAACATGTTCCTTATTATTATTATTATATATTTACACAAATCCAGAGTAATGCACATGTGTTTGAGTTATATTATTGTTTTCTAACACCTGCACATCGGTTTGTTCCACATATAAATATTTTTACCTTTGTTTATGTCACCTGTTTGTTTCTGTTAAGCTCCTCATCACCACAGCTAGTTCTCCGCACGTGTAAAATACAACTTGGCAATAAAGTTCTTTGTGATTCTGAAATGACTCTTTTAAACAGAGCAGAAATATTTTTGTCGCCTATCAAACCAACTGAAACTAAACATCCTGTACGTGTCGGCGTAGAGTTGTGTGATTCTGTATTGACCACACCACCCGGTCGTATTTCTGTCATGTAACAGGAGAGTTTTTTTCCCCCCACCATCAGTGTGACAGAATATTTCAGACGATCTGAATCTGAATAAGAGCGGCGTCCAGCAGAAGAGGCCGACAGACATCTAAAAACAGTGTTTTTCTGAGTGACAGCTTTGTTTCCACCTGAAACTGGACCAAACGCCTGACGTGAATCCAGACTGTACTCACATGATGAGAGCCTCCCATTCAAAGAAGTTCTCCTCATTGGCTGGACCTGCACAAAACAAACGCACACTGTTTATTGGTCCATGGATTCAGCGTCCGGCTCCTCTGATTGGCCCGTTTCTGCCAGTCAGGAGACTCGGACCTCCTGTGTCAGCTCAGTCTCCTGCAGAAGGACCAGTTGAGACTGGCTTACAGGCGTGCTACTTAATTCACAGCTCACATTTAGGGATGTCCTGACCAGATCACGGCTCACTGAGCACGAACCTTTGTTTTGTTCAAGCTGTCTGCTCTAATTATACAGAGCGACGAAAAGTAAGCGACGAACTACCTGGTGAGCTCAGGAAATACATGACGGGCACGATCCCAGCTATCTTTACTATGACAGAAGTTAGCATAGCATAGCCCTGATCGATCCGAACTCCATTCAGAAAACAAACATGTTTAAAGTTGTTTGCTTGTCATGACAGACTCCTTTTACTTTAAAAAGGAGATAGAATTTAATTTAATGTACTTGAAGTGTGCACTGTCTAAGAAAATACAAGTATCGGATCGGGATCAGAGGCAAAAGAGCATGATCGGGACATCCCCACTGGAAATACATCTCTAACTACTAACGGTTATTATAAGGCTGAGATTCCGGACATTTTTCCCCATTAAAGGTTTTCTGGGAGTTTTCCTATTAATAAAACTATTAGTGGATTAATCAACTGATCAATGAACAGTAAATACATTAAAATGATAAATAAGTACTTTTTAATAATCAATAATCTTATTTAGTAAACTGAATCCACTTGGCTTCAGGAAGCTTTAGAGACATTTAATGACAAACAGAGAAAATAATCGATACCTGCAACAATCCCCTCAGGTGGGTTCAGGGTCAGCTCTGAAACACAGAACACACAGGTGGCGTCAGCTGTGACCTTTGACCTTTCATTCACAGGTGAACTTTACCTGCCTGTCGCAGTTAGGAGGGAAATGAACCGGAAACACGAGTGTAAACATCAACATGTGTGCTAACGTGCTAACATGCCAAGACTGACGAGCTAACAGCAACAAACACGAACCATAAACTCAATTTATTTTAGGTTATATTAATACTAATGTGTTGAAACGGGATTAAATATCTAATGCTGAGACTAAGCTCCCAGTACCCGTAGGCAAAGCTAGCTACCTGCACCAAACTCCATTAAAAAAAGCTATCAAATATGGAATTGTTTTGTTTCCTATCGTGATTATGACACATAATCTTTTAATCTGTATAGAAACAATAACTTCACTGTGCGCTGTTCGGGGTGCATCCATCTTAGTTTCGTTTTTAAACTTGCATATTTACCGTGTACGAACATTTTGGGGACCTCTGACGATCCACAAACAAAAACAATAACATATTATTTTACCGCGGTTAGAGCTGCTAGGTGAATCAAAATGTCGCCGGATTAAAGTAACATGTCCCCCTTTTATGACACTTCTCCATCTGTGTGCAGAAGTACACAGTAAAGAAGAGAAATCACAAAATAGCAGATTCTTTAATGGAGTCTGGTGCGGGAGGCTACGGGACTGTTAGCTTAGCCTGTTTGCTAGCGTTCCAAGTTCTCCCATTGGCTGCTGGCCCGGTTCGTTTACTCACGTTTATACTCCGCCATGAGTCTCTTCAGCGCGGTACCGGCCATCGCGGTTTAACGGAGACGAACCAAAATAAAAAAGATCAGTCCGAGTTTTACTTTTTTTTACTTCGCAACGACTCTGTCACAACAGCTGATCCAGCGCGCATGCTCAGATCGTAATTTCCTGTCGTTTACTGTGTGCGTGTCAGCCGACAGCGCCCCCTGCTGGCAGATAGCGCCCCCTGCTCGCAGATAGCGCCCCCTGCTGGCAGACAGCGCCCCCTGCTCTGATCATAAATAACTAATCATCAATATTCACATCGTTTTCTTCAGTAAAAGTAACAATAAAATACTGTAAAAACTCTCGGTTAAAAGTAAAATAGGTTTCTGATGTACAGAAATGCAGAAGTATCATCAGTGAAATCAGAATCAGCTTTATTTGCCAGGTGTGTGTTTTGCATCGCTCATGATGTGCAAACTCATCCAATCAGGAATCAGACCACAGATTACAACTCATATAAACATATCTGTAAACCAAAACAACAACAGATTGAGACAATAGTGCAATGAGCAGAGTGCAAATGATGCTGGAGTAACTTATTAATATCATTATTATTATTATTATTATTATTATTATTATTATGTACATGTTGAAGGTAGATGTGATAGAAATCTCTCTCTCTCTCTCGCTCTCTCTCTCTCTCTCTATATATATATATACATATATAAACTGAATCGTATTTGATGTTAAATATTATCTGGTATCCCAGCTGCTCTGCTTCAGCTCTGTGATTTACTGGCTCCCCTGATGGACACACAGCTTTGCTTATTGCTGTAGTAAGTCAGCTAGCTGCTGCTAGCTAGCTGCCATTATCTAATTAGCTCAGTTAGCCTGCAGCTACTGGTCAAATTAGCACACTCTGCCCGTACTATGAGCACACTCTGCCCGTACTTTTACAGCAGGTTTTCTTGGACTTTTCAGACTGGAGGTTTTCAGACCAGTGGTGGGAAACAGCGCCGGGCGAGCGGGCAACGAAACTGGGCTCAGCAGCCTCCAGGTGAACCCGGCATGAACAGGACCGAACACACCTGACATGAATCGAACCTCATCAGCTGACTCAGGCCCGGGGTGATAAGAGTCATACCAGCAAGAAAACCACCTTCGTACTGCGTTCCCAGCGGTCAGACTGGCCTCCGTCAGTCTCGGAGTCTTCTCTGTGTTCACTGTTTCACCCACTGGGAGCTGGAACCAGTCCGCACAGAGTCTGCATGACGGCGTGGGTCCGTAACCACATTCTACTACTGGCTACACGCCGATCAATATCTGCGACAAATCCCTCCCCAGCTTTGTGTTTTTACAGGAAACACGTAAATTTTAATACTTTCCTTTCCGTTTCATGGAAACTTTCTCTAAAGTAATCCCTGATTATCTCTTTATTGCCTGTCCTGTAACGGAATACAGTTACTTTATTTTTGTATCCTCATTACGTCGCTGTTACTGTAATCGGTTACTCCCCAACCCTGATAAATCCCAATCTCACCCCTTGTGTGGTGGTTTATGTCAACCTCCTGTAACCTCAAACTCCTCCAAACTGAAAAGGAATGAAAGATGTTAATGAGCCCATTTGATTTCATTGAAACATTCAAGTGAAAGTCTTTCAAATAACCAAAGCACATGGCGCCATGGATTAGTTGGTCAAAGTGCCTGTCTAGTAAACAGGAGATCCTGGTTTCAAACCTGGGAGCCTCTACCTATTCAAATCTGAAAACAAGAAATTGCTCCCTTAACACACTTAAACACCCTCTGACTGAATCAGCTGTTTCTAAAATCTGTCCTTTGATGTACTGGTTTAGATACTTTTCTTGTATCTTTTAGGTACTTTTCTCGTACTTTTTAGATACTTTTCTTGTATTTTTTTAGATTCATTTCTTGTATTTTTTAGATACTTTTCTCGTACTATTTGATACTTTTCTCGTACTTTTAGATACTTTTCTTGTACTTTTGAGATACTTTTCTTTTACTTTTTAGATACTTTTCTTGTATTTTTTTGATACTTTTTAGGTTGAAGTTTTCTCTGCACCAGTCAGACTCACAGGTAAACCAGTAATGAACGCAGCAGTGTGTATCTTTACTTTCAACACGGTGTGGGCTCCCGTCTTGGTACATCACACGCTACAGCAGATCTTTGGTTTAGTGAGAAATTTTATTTGGTATCTGTGAGTACTACACAGTGTTCTCATACATGTCATCTGCAGTTCATCAAACTCTTATAATTATAAAAATTAGGGCATATAATCAACTTACATCTAATACAAAACAAATCAGTCTAGGAGTGAGTGGCGCGATATGTGAATTGCTTTCAAAGGACACGGCTTTTGAGCATCATGGAACCGAGATTGGAAAACGAGTACACGTGATATTTTGAACTATCAGCAAACACGTCTCTGTGGCGCAATTGGCCAGCGCGCTCGGCTGTTAACCGAGAGGATGGTGGTTCAAGCCCACCCAGGGACGATTCCTCTTCAGGCCTCACGCTCTTTGAACGTTTCGTCCACTGCGAAGTACCTCTTGTCAAACAGGACTAGTGCCACGTTGTCCCTTGATCTCGCCTAGCTCCCTTAACGGTGTTGGCTTTTCCGCTACCACATGCCATCCTAGAAGTGAACAGCAAGTCTGTTTTTCTTTGCTTTTACTGAAAAAGGAATGAAAGACGTTAACGAGCCCATTGATTTCATTGAGACATTCACGGGAAAGTCTGTCAAATAACCAAACCGAATGGCGCTGTGGCTTAGTTGGTCAAAGTGCCTGTCTAGTAAACAGGAGATCCTGGTTCAAATCCCAGCGGTGCCTGAGTGGCATTTTTAATAACGATGTGCCACTTCCCAAAGACAAAAATGAGAATAACCTCATGTGCGTTCTATGCAGCTTCAAGAAAAACGCAATGACAAGAAGAGCGTGGCAATCCGAATACTTGATTACAAAACTAGACGACCTGAAACAGGTAGTGTAGTTCCCTGCGGCGGGTGCTGTGGCTTAGTTGGTGAAAGCGCCTGTCTTGTAAACAGGAGATCCTGGGTTCAAATCCCAGCAGTGCCTTTACAACTTAATGTGTCCACGGGAGCCTCTACCTATTCAAATCTGAAAACAAGAAATTGCTCCCTTAACACACTTAAACACCCTCTGACTGATCAGCTGTTTCTAAAATCTGTCCTTTGATGTACTGGTCCTTACTGACTTCTGTCCTGCTGATCCCACCAAGGCTGCTCTACATTTTCTAAAGCATGGAAGACAGACAAGTGCTACTGTTGGCCTGCGTGAAAGTTGAACACCTTTGCTGAAAAACAGCAACGAGCATGCAGTGGTTTGAAACTATTCACAACACAGGAGAGACACAACCTTACACTACTGCTTCTGCATCTTGGAATATAGACTGGTTTTAATGGGCTTATTGCTGCTGTCGAGACCTATTTTACCCAAATAATTGGTAGAAAATGCTGGCCTTGGTATCCAGAAACCAACTGGTTCCTATTATAGCAGCTTCACCAAGGAATGAATATCCTGGGAGAGCACAGCAGTGCAAAAAGAACGTTTTGATCAGAAACAACCTGTGTTGCTCTTGGTGGGAATTGTTGGGCTTCTGTAAATAACATCATAGAGTATGGTCTAGACCGATTCTCTGGTGAGGACGGGTTGATTCTGCAAGATTGCAGGTCACCATCCCAGAAATTTCAATTTCATTTTAATGTTGGCAGATACAGAGTTCAGTACATGCGTGGACCAGAAACAGGAAATACTGGCTGTTTGAGAAGAAACAAGAACATCACAGACCTGGGTCACTATTCTTTCACAATATGGGCTGATCACCTAACCTTCGCAATTTGAGACAGTTTTTCTCATACTTTTGAGATACTTTTCTTGATTTTTTTGATACTTTTCTTGTATTTTTTAGATACTTTTTCTCGTACTTTTTAGGTACTTTTATGTATTTTTAGATACTTTTCTTGTATTTTTTAGATACTTTTCTTGTATTTTTTAGATACTTTTCTTGTATTTTTTTAGATTCATTTCTTGTATTTTTTAGAAAGTTTTCTTGTACTTTTTAGATACTTTTCTCGTACTTTTTAGATACTTTTCTTGTACTTTTGAGATACTTTTCTTTACTTTTTAGATACTTTTCTTGGACTTTTGAGATACTTTTTCTGTACTTTTGAGATACTTTTCTTTTACTTTTTAGATACTTTTCTTGTATCTTTTAGATACTTTTCTCGTACTTTTTAGATACTTTACTTGTACTTTGAGATACTTTTTTTTTCTTTTACTTTTTAGACTTTTCTCGTACTTTTGAGATACTTTTCTTGTACTTTTGAGATATACTTTTTTTCTTTTACTTTTTAGATACTTTTCTTGTATCTTTAGATACTTTTCTCGTACTTTTTAGATACTTTACTTGTACTTTTGAGATGCTTTTCTTTTACTTTTGAGATACTTTTCTTGTACTTTTGAGATACTTTTCTCGTACTTTTTAGATACTTTTCTTGTACTTTTGAGATACTTTTCTTTTACTTTTTAGATACTTTTCTTGTATCTTTTTTGATACTTTTCTCGTACTTTTTAGATACTTTTCTTGTATCTTTTAGATACTTTTCTCGTACTTTTTAGATACTTTTCTTGTATTTTTTTAGATTTATTTCTTGTATTTTTTAGAAAGTTTTCTTGTACTTTTTAGATACTTTTCTCTCTACTTTTTAGACCTTTTCTTGTACTTTTGAGATACTTTTCTTTTACTTTTTAGATACTTTTCTTGTACTTTCGAGATACTTTTCTCGTACTTTTTAGATACTTTTCTTGTACTTTTGAGAAACTTTTCTTTTACTTTTTAGATACTTTTTGTATCTTTTTGATACTTTTGAGATACTTTTTAGATACTTTTCTTTATCTTTAGGTACTTTTCCGTACTTTTTAGATACTTTTCTTGTATTTTTTAGATTCATTTCTTGTATTTTTTAGATACTTTTCTCGTACTATTTAGATACTTTTCTCGTACTTTTTAGATACTTTTCTTGTACTTTTGAGATACTTTTCTTTTACTTTTTAGATACTTTTCTTGTATTTTTTTGATACTTTTTAGGTTGAAGTTTTCTCTGCACCAGTCAGACTCACAGGTAAACCAGTAATGAACGCAGCAGTGTGTATCTTTACTTTCAACACGGTGTGGGCTCCCCGTCTTGGTACATCACACGCTACAGCAGATCTTTGGTTTAGTGAGAAATTTTATTTGGTATCTGTGAGTAACTACACAGTGTTCTCATACATGTCATCTGCAGTTCATCAAACTCTTATAATTATAAAAATTAGGGCAATATAATCAACTTACATCTAATACAAAAACAAATCAGTCTAGGAGTGAGTGGCGCGATATGTGAATTGCTTTCAAAGGACACGGCTTTTGAGCATCATGGAACCGAGATTGGAAAACGAGTACCTGATATTTTGAACTATCAGCAAACACGTCTCTGTGGCGCAATTGGCCAGCGCGCTCGGCTGTTAACCGAGAGGATGGTGGTTCAAGCCCCCCAGGGACGATTCCTCTTTAGCCCTTGGAATTCACGCTCTTTGAACGTTTCGTCCACTGCGAAGTACCTCTTGTCAAACAGGACTAGTGCCACGTTGTCCCTTGATCTCGCCTAGCTCATCCCTTTGTCCTCTTGTGACTCCAGAGGCCTTAACGGTGTTGGCTTTTCCGCTACCACATGCCATCCTAGAAGTGAATAGCAAGTCTGTTTTCTTTTTGCTTTACTGAAAAAGGAATGAAAGACGTTAACGAGCCCATTTGATTTCATTGAAACATTCACGGGAAAGTCTGTCAAATAACCAAAGCGCATGGCGCCGTGGCTTAGTTGGTCAAAGTGCCTGTCTAGTAAACAGGATCCTGGGTTCAAATCCCAGCGGTGCCTGAGTGGCATTTTAATAACGATGTGCCACTTCCCAAAGACAAAAACGAGAATAACCTCATGTGCGTTCTATGCAGCTTCAAGAAAAACGCAAGTGAACAAGTAGAGCGCGGCAATCCGAATACTTGATTACAAAACTAGACGACCTGAACAGGTAGCGTAGTTGCCCGGCGGGTGCTGTGGCTTAGTTGGTGAAAGCGCCTGTCTTGTAAACAGGATCCAGGGTTCAAATCCCAGCAGTGCCTTTCAACTTAATGTGTCCACGGGAGCCTCTACCTATTCAAATCTGAAAACAAGAAATTGCTCCCTTAACACACTTAAACACCCTCTGACTGAATCAGCTGTTTCTAAAATCTGTCCTTTGATGTACTGGTCCTTACTGACTTCTGTCCTGGTGATCCCACCAGAGGCTGCTCTACATTTTCTAAAGCATGGAAGACAGACAAGTGCTACTGTTGGGCCTGCGTGAAAGTTGAACACCTTTGCTGAAAACAGCAACGAGCAGTGCAGTGGGTTTGAAACTATTCACAACACAGGAGAGACACAACCTTACCCTGCTGCTCTGCATCTTGGAATATAGACTGGTTTTAATGGGCTATTGCTGTCGAGACCTATTTTACCCAACAATAATTGGTAGAAAATGCTGGCCTTGGTATCCAGAAACCAACTGGTTCCTATTATAGCAGCTTCACCAAGGAATGAATATCCTCTGGGAGAGCACAGCAGTGCAAAAAGAAACGTGTTTGATCAGAAAACAACCTGTGCTTGCTCTTGGTGGGAATTGTTGGGCTTCTGTAAATAACATCATAGAGTATGGTCTAGACCGATTCTCTGGTGAGGACGGGTTGATTCTGCAAGATTGCAGGTCACCATCCCAGAAATTTCAATTTCATTTTAATGTTGGCAGATACAGAGTTCAGTACATGCGTGGTGACCAGAAAGGAAATACTGCTGTTTGAGAAGAAACAAGAACATCACAGACCTGGGTCACTATTCTTTCACATATGGGCTGATCACCTAACCTTCGCAATTTGAGACAGTTTTCTCATACTTTTGAGATACTTTTCTTGTATTTTTTGATACTTTTCTTGTATTTTTTAGATCATTTCTTGTATTTTTTAGATACTTTTCTTGTACTTTTTAGATACTTTTCTTGTATTTTTTGATACTTTTTAGGTTGAAGTTTTCTCTGCACCAGTCAGACTCACAGGTAAACCAGTAATGAACACAGCAGTGTGTATCTTTACTTTCAACACGGTGTGGGCTCCCTCTTAGTACATCACACCCAGCAGATCTTTGGTTTAGTGAGAAATTTTATTTGGTATCTGTGAGTAACTACACAGTGTTCTCATACATGTCATCTGCAGTTCATCAAACTCTTATAATTATAAAAATTAGGGCAATATAATCAACTTAATCTAATACAAGAGAGCCGGACACGGCTTTTGAGCATCATGGAACCAGATTGGAAAAAGTACACGTGATGTTTTGAACTATCAACAAACGTCTCTGTGGCGCAATTGGCCAGCGCGCTCGGCTGTTAACCGAGAGTGGTGGTTCAAGCCCACCCAGGGACGATTCCTCTATAGCCCTTGGAAGTTCACGCTCTTTGAACGTTTCGTCCACTGCGAAGTACCTCTTGTCAAACAGGACTAGTGCCACGTTGTCCCTTGATCTCGCCTAGCTCATCCCTTTGTCCTCTTGTGACTCCAGAGGCCTTAACGGTGTTGGCTTTTCCGCTACCACATGCCATCCTAGAAGTGAATAGCAAGTCTGTTTTTCTTTGCTTTTACTGAAAAAGGAATGAAAGACGTTAACGAGCCCATTTGATTTCATTGAAACATTCACGGGAAAGTCTGTCAAATAACCAAAGCGCATGGCGCCGTGGCTTAGTTGGTCAAAGTGCCTGTCTAGTAAACAGGAGATCCTGGGTTCAAATCCCAGCGGTGCCTGAGTGGCATTTTTATAACGATGTGCCACTTCCCAAAGACAAAAACGAGAATAACCTCATGTGCGTTCTATGCAGCTTCAAGAAAAACGCAAGTGAACAAGTAGAGCGCGGCAATCCGAATACTTGATTACAAAACTAGACGACCTGAAACAGGTAGCGTAGTTGCCTGCGGCGGGTGCTGTGGCTTAGTTGGTGAAAGCGCCTGTCTTGTAAACAGGAGGATCCAGGGTTCAAATCCCAGCAGTGCCTTTACAACTTAATGTGTCCACGGGAGCCTCTACCTATTCAAATCTGAAAACAAGAAATTGCTCCCTTAACACACTTAAACACCCTCTGACTGAATCAGCTGTTTCTAAAATCTGTCCTTTGATGTACTGGTCCTTACTGACTTCTGTCCTGGTGATCCCACCACTGCTCTACATTTTCTAAAGCATGGAAGACAGACAAGTGCTACTGTTGGGCCTGCGTGAAAGTTGAACACCTTTGCTGAAAACAGCAACGAGCAGTGCAGTGGGTTTGAAACTATTCACAACACAGGAGGACACAACCTACACTGCTGCTTCTGCATCTTGGAATATACTGGTTTTAATGGGCTATTGCTGTCGAGACCTATTTTCCCAACAATAATTGGTAGAAAATGCTGGCCTTGGTATCCAGAAACCAACTGGTTCCTATTATAGCAGCTTCACCAAGGAATGAATATCCTCTGGGAGAGCACAGCAGTGCAAAAAGAAACGTGTTTGATCAGAAAACAACCTGTGCTTGCTCTTGGTGGGAATTGTTGGGCTTCTGTAAATAACATCATAGAGTATGGTCTAGACCGATTCTCTGGTGAGGACGGGTTGATTCTGCAAGATTGCAGGTCACCATCCCAGAATTTCAATTTCATTTTAATGTTGGCAGATACAGAGTTCAGTACATGCGTGGTGACCAGAAACAGGAAATACTGGCTGTTTGAGAAGAAACAAGAACATCACAGACCTGGGTCACTATTCTTTCACAATATGGGGCTGATCACCTAACCTTCGCAATTTGAGACAGTTTTCTCATACTTTTGAGATACTTTTCTTGTATTTTTTGATACTTTTCTTGTATTTTTAGATTCATTCTTGTATTTTTTAGATACTTTCTTGTACTTTTTAGATACTTTCTTGTATTTTTTTGATACTTTTTAGGTTGAAGTTTTCTCTGCACCAGTCAGACTCACAGGTAAACTAGTAATGAACCAGCAGTGTGTATCTTTACTTTCAACACGGTGTGGGCTCCCTGTCTTAGTACATCACACGCCACAGCAGATCTTTGGTTTAGTGAGAAATTTTATTTGGTATCTGTGAATAACTACACAGTGTTCTCATACATGTCATCTGCAGTTCATCAAACTCTTATAATTATAAAAAATTAGGGCAATATAATCAACTTACATCTAATACAAAAACAAATCAGTCTAGGAGTGAGTGGCGCGATATGTGAATTGCTTTCAAAGGACACGGCTTTTGAGCATCATGGAACCGAGATTGGAAACGAGTACACGTGATGTTTTGAACTATCAACAAACACGTCTCTGTGGCGCAATTGGCCAGGCGCTCGGCTGTTAACCGAGAGGATGGTGGTTCAAGCCCACCCAGGGACGATTCCTCTTTAGCCCTTGGAAGTTCACGCTCTTTGAACGTTTCGTCCACTGCGAAGTACCTCTTGTCAAACAGGACTAGTGCCACGTTGTCCCTTGATCTCGCCTAGCTCATCCCTTTGTCCTCTTTGACTCCAGAGGCCTTAACGGTGTTGGCTTTTCCGCTACCACATGCCATCCTAGAAGTGAATAGCAAGTCTGTTTTTCTTTGCTTTTACTGAAAAAGGAATGAAAGACGTTAACGAGCCCATTTGATTTCATTGAAACATTCACGGGAAAGTCTGTCAAATAACCAAAGCGCATGGCGCCGTGGCTTAGTTGGTCAAAGTGCCTGTCTAGTAAACAGGAGATCCTGGGTTCAAATCCCAGCGGTGCCTGAGTGGCATTTTTAATAACGATGTGCCACTTCCCAAAGACAAAAACGAGAATAACCTCATGTGCGTTCTATGCAGCTTCAAGAAAAACGCAAGTGAACAAGTAGAGCGCGGCAATCCGAATACTTGATTACAAAACTAGACGACCTGAAACAGGTAGCGTAGTTGCCTGCGGCGGGTGCTGTGGCTTAGTTGGTGAAAGCGCCTGTCTTGTAAACAGGAGGATCCAGGGTTCAAATCCCAGTGCCTTTACAACTTAATGTGTCCACGGGAGCCTCTACCTATTCAAATCTGAAAACAAGAAATTGCTCCCTTAACACACTTAAACACCCTCTGACTGAATCAGCTGTTTCTAAAATCTGTCCTTTGATGTACTGGTCCTTACTGACTTCTGTCCTGGTGATCCCACCAGAGGCTGCTCTACATTTTCTAAAGCATGGAAGACAGACAAGTGCTACTGTTGGGCCTGCGTGAAAGTTGAACACCTTTGCTGAAAAACAGCAACGAGCAGTGCAGTGGGTTTGAAACTATTCACAACACAGGAGAGACACAACCTTACACTGCTGCTTCTGCATCTTGGAATATAGACTGGTTTTAATGGGCTATTGCTGTCGAGACCTATTTTACCCAACAATAATTGGTAGAAAATGCTGGCCTTGGTATCCAGAAACCAACTGGTTCCTATTATAGCAGCTTCACCAAGGAATGAATATCCTCTGGGAGAGCACAGCAGTGCAAAAAGAAACGTGTTTGATCAGAAAACAACCTGTGCTTGCTCTTGGTGGGAATTGTTGGGCTTCTGTAAATAACATCATAGAGTATGGTCTAGACCGATTCTCTGGTGAGGACGGGTTGATTCTGCAAGATTGCAGGTCACCATCCCAGAAATTTCAATTTCATTTTAATGTTGGCAGATACAGAGTTCAGTACATGCGTGGTGACCAGAAACAGGAAATACTGGCTGTTTGAGAAGAAACAAGAACATCACAGACCTGGGTCACTATTCTTTCACAATATGGGCTGATCACCTAACCTTCGCAATTTGAGACAGTTTTCTCATACTTTTGAGATACTTTCTTGTATTTTTTTGATACTTTTCTTGTATTTTTAGATTCATTTCTTGTATTTTTTAGATACTTTTCTTGTACTTTTTAGATACTTTTCTTGTATTTTTTGATACTTTTTAGGTTGAAGTTTTCTCTGCACCAGTCAGACTCACAGGTAAACTAGTAATGAACACAGCAGTGTGTATCTTTACTTTCAACACGGTGTGGGCTCCCTGTCTTGGTACATCACACGCCACAGCAGATCTTGGTTTAGTGAGAAATTTTATTTGGTATCTGTGAGTAACTACACAGTGTTCTCATACATGTCATCTGCAGTTCATCAAACTCTTATAATTATAAAAATTAGGGCAATATAATCAACTTACATCTAATACAAAAACAAATCAGTCTAGGAGTGAGTGGCGCGATATGTGAATTGCTTTCAAGGACACGGCTTTTGAGCATCATGGAACCGAGATTGGAAACGAGTACACGTGATGTTTTGAACTATCAACAAACACGTCTCTGTGGCGCAATTGGCCAGCGCGCTCGGCTGTTAACCGAGAGGATTGGTTCAAGCCCACCCAGGGACGATTCCTCTTTAGCCCTTGGAAGTTCACGCTCTTTGAACGTTTCGTCCACTGCGAAGTACCTCTTGTCAAACAGGACTAGTGCCACGTTGTCCCTTGATCTCGCCTAGCTCATCCCTTTGTCCTCTTGTGACTCCAGAGGCCTTAACGGTGTTGGCTTTTCCGCTACCACATGCCATCCTAGAAGTGAATAGCAAGTCTGTTTTTCTTTGCTTTTACTGAAAAAGGAATGAAAGACGTTAACGAGCCCATTTGATTTCATTGAACATTCACGGGAAAGTCTGTCAAATAACCAAAGCGCATGGCGCCGTGGCTTAGTTGTCAAAGTGCCTGTCTAGTAAACAGGAGATCCTGGGTTCAAATCCCAGCGGTGCCTGAGTGGCATTTTTAATAACGATGTGCCACTTCCCAAAGACAAAACGAGAATAACCTCATGTGCGTTCTATGCAGCTTCAAGAAAAACGCAAGTGAACAAGTAGAGCGCGGCAATCCGAATACTTGATTACAAAACTAGACGACCTGAAACAGTAGCGTAGTTGCCTGCGGCGGGTGCTGTGGCTTAGTTGGTGAAAGCGCCTGTCTTGTAAACAGGAGATCCAGGGTTCAAATCCCAGCAGTGCCTTTACAACTTAATGTGTCCACGGGAGCCTCTACCTATTCAAATCTGAAAACAAAATTGCTCCCTTAACACACTTAAACACCCTCTGACTGAATCAGCTGTTTCTAAAATCTGTCCTTTGATGTACTGGTCCTTACTGACTTCTGTCCTGGTGATCCCACCAGAGGCTGCTCTACATTTTCTAAAGCATGGAAGACAGACAAGTGCTACTGTTGGGCCTGCGTGAAAGTTGAACACCTTTGCTGAAAAACAGCAACGAGCAGTGCAGTGGGTTTGAAACTATTCACAACACAGGAGAGACACAACCTTACACTGCTGCTTCTGCATCTTGGAATATAGACTGGTTTTAATGGGCTATTGCTGTCGAGACCTATTTTACCCAACAATAATTGGTAGAAAATGCTGGCCTTGGTATCCAGAAACCAACTGGTTCCTATTATAGCAGCTTCACCAAGGAATGAATATCCTCTGGGAGAGCACAGCAGTGCAAAAAAAACGTGTTTGATCAGAAAACAACCTGTGCTTGCTCTTGGTGGGAATTGTTGGGCTTCTGTAATAACATCATAGAGTATGGTCTAGACCGATTCTCTGGTGAGGACGGGTTGATTCTGCAAGATGCAGGTCACCATCCCAGAAATTTCAATTTCATTTTAATGTTGGCAGATACAGAGTTCAGTACATGCGTGGTGACCAGAAACAGGAAATACTGGCTGTTTGAGAAGAAACAAGAACATCACAGACCTGGGTCACTATTCTTTCACAATATGGGCTGATCACCTAACCTTCGCAATTTGAGACAGTTTTCTCATACTTTGAGATACTTTTCTTGTATTTTTTGATACTTTTCTTGTATTTTTTAGATTCATTTCTTGTATTTTTTAGATACTTTCTTGTACTTTTTAGATACTTTTCTTGTATTTTTTGATACTTTTTAGGTTGAAGTTTTCTCTGCACCAGTCAGACTCACAGGTAAACTAGTAATGAACACAGCAGTGTGTATCTTTACTTTCACACGGTGTGGGCTCCCTGTCTTAGTACATCACACGCCACAGCAGATCTTTGGTTTAGTGAGAAATTTTATTTGGTATCTGTGAGTAACTACACAGTGTTCTCATACATGTCATCTGCAGTTCATCAAACTCTTATAATTATAAAAAATTAGGGCAATATAATCAACTTACATCTAATACAAAAACAAATCAGTCTAGGAGTGAGTGGCGCGATATGTGAATTGCTTTCAAAGGACACGGCTTTTGAGCATCATGGAACCGAGATTGGAAAACGAGTACACGTGATGTTTTGAACTATCAACAACACTCTGTGGCGCAATTGGCCAGCGCGCTCGGCTGTTAACCGAGAGGATGGTGGTTCAAGCCCACCCAGGGACGATTCCTCTTTAGCCCTTGGAAGTTCACGCTCTTTGAACGTTTCGTCCACTGCGAAGTACCTCTTGTCAAACAGGACTATGCCACGTTGTCCCTTGATCTCGCCTAGCTCATCCCTTTGTCCTCTTGTGACTCCAGAGGCCTTAACGGTGTTGGCTTTTCCGCTACCACATGCCATCCTAGAAGTGAATAGCAAGTCTGTTTTCTTTGCTTTTACTGAAAAAGGAATGAAAGACGTTAACGAGCCCATTTGATTTCATTGAAACATTCACGGGAAAGTCTGTCAAATAACCAAAGCGCATGGCGCCGTGGCTTAGTTGGTCAAAGTGCCTGTCTAGTAAACAGGAGATCCTGGGTTCAAATCCCAGCGGTGCCTGAGTGGCATTTTTAATAACGATGTGCCACTTCCCAAAGACAAAAACGAGAATAACCTCATGTGCGTTCTATGCAGCTTCAAGAAAAACGCAAGTGAACAAGTAGAGCGCGGCAATCCGAATACTTGATTACAAAACTAGACGACCTGAAACAGGTAGCGTAGTTGCCTGCGGCGGGTGCTGTGGCTTAGTTGGTGAAAGCGCCTGTCTTGTAAACAGGAGATCCTGGGTTCAAGTCCCAGCAGTGCCTTTACAACTTAATGTGTGTCCACGGGAGCCTCTACCTATTCAAATCTGAAAACAAGAAATTGCTCCCTTAACACACTTAAACACCCTCTGACTGAATCAGCTGTTTCTAAAATCTGTCCTTTGATGTACTGGTCCTTACTGACTTCTGTCCTGGTGATCCCACCAGAGGCTGCTCTACATTTTCTAAAGCATGGAAGACAGACAAGTGCTACTGTTGGGCCTGCGTGAAAGTTGAACACCTTTGCTGAAAAACAGCAACGAGCAGTGCAGTGGGTTTGAAACTATTCACAACACAGGAGAGACACACCTTACACTGCTGCTTCTGCATCTTGGAATATAGACTGGTTTTAATGGGCTATTGCTGTCGAGACCTATTTTACCCAACAATAATTGGTAGAAAATGCTGGCCTTGGTATCCAGAAACCAACTGGTTCCTATTATAGCAGCTTCACCAAGGAATGAATATCCTCTGGAGAGCACAGCAGTGCAAAAAGAAACGTGTTGATCAGAAAACAACCTGTGCTTGCTCTTGGTGGGAATTGTTGGGCTTCTGTAAATAACATCATAGAGTATGGTCTAGACCGATTCTCTGGTGAGGACGGGTTGATTCTGCAAGATTGCAGGTCACCATCCCAGAAATTTCAATTTCATTTTAATGTTGGCAGATACAGAGTTCAGTACATGCGTGGTGACCAGAAACAGGAAATACTGGCTGTTTGAGAAGAAACAAGAACATCACAGACCTGGGTCACTATTCTTTCACAATATGGGCTGATCACCTAACCTTCGCAATTTGAGACAGTTTTCTCATACTTTTGAGATACTTTTCTTGTATTTTTTTGATACTTTTCTTGTATTTTTAGATTCATTTCTTGTATTTTTTAGATACTTTCTTGTACTTTTTAGATACTTTTCTTGTATTTTTTGATACTTTTTAGGTTGAAGTTTTCTCTGCACCAGTCAGACTCACAGGTAAACTAGTAATGAACACAGCAGTGTGTATCTTTACTTTCAACACGGTGTGGGCTCCCTGTCTTAGTACATCACACGCCACAGCAGATCTTTGGTTTAGTGAGAAATTTTATTTGGTATCTGTGAAAACTACACAGTGTTCTCATACATGTCATCTGCAGTTCATCAAACTCTTATAATTATAAAAAATTAGGGCAATATAATCAACTTACATCTAATACAAAAACAAATCAGTCTAGGAGTGAGTGGCGCGATATGTGAATTGCTTTCAAAGGACACGGCTTTTGAGCATCATGGAACCGAGATTGGAAAACGAGTACACGTGATGTTTTAACTATCAACAAACACGTCTCTGTGGCGCAATTGGCCAGCGCGCTCGGCTGTTAACCGAGAGGATGGTGGTTCAAGCCCACCCAGGGACGATTCCTCTTTAGCCCTTGGAAGTTCACGCTCTTTGAACGTTTCGTCCACTGCGAAGTACCTCTTGTCAAACAGGACTAGTGCCACGTTGTCCCTTGATCTCGCCTAGCTCATCCCTTTGTCCTCTTGTGACTCCAGAGGCCTTAACGGTGTTGGCTTTTCCGCTACCACATGCCATCCTAGAAGTGAATAGCAAGTCTGTTTTTCTTTGCTTTTACTGAAAAAGGAATGAAAGACGTTAACGAGCCCATTTGATTTCATTGAAACATTCACGGGAAAGTCTGTCAAATAACCAAAGCGCATGGCGCCGTGGCTTAGTTGGTCAAAGTGCCTGTCTAGTAAACAGGAGATCCTGGGTTCAAATCCCAGCGGTGCCTGAGTGGCATTTTTAATAACGATGTGCCACTTCCCAAAGACAAAACGAGAATAACCTCATGTGCGTTCTATGCAGCTTCAAGAAAAACGCAAGTGAACAAGTAGAGCGCGGCAATCCGAATACTTGATTACAAAACTAGACGACCTGAAACAGGTAGCGTAGTTGCCTGCGGCGGGTGCTGTGGCTTAGTTGGTGAAAGCGCCTGTCTTGTAAACAGGAGGATCCAGGGTTCAAATCCCAGCAGTGCCTTTACAACTTAATGTGTCCCGGGAGCCTCTACCTATTCAAATCTGAAAACAAGAAATTGCTCCCTTAACACACTTAAACACCCTCTGACTGAATCAGCTGTTTCTAAAATCTGTCCTTTGATGTACTGGTCCTTACTGACTTCTGTCCTGGTGATCCCACCAGAGGCTGCTCTACATTTTCTAAAGCATGGAAGACAGACAAGTGCTACTGTTGGGCCTGCGTGAAAGTTGAACACCTTTGCTGAAAAACAGCAACGAGCAGTGCAGTGGGTTTGAAACTATTCACAACACAGGAGAGACACAACCTTACACTGCTGCTTCTGCATCTTGGAATATAGACTGGTTTTAATGGGCTATTGCTGTCGAGACCTATTTTACCCAACAATAATTGGTAGAAAATGCTGGCCTTGGTATCCAGAAACCAACTGGTTCCTATTATAGCTTCACCAAGGAATGAATATCCTCTGGGAGAGCACAGCAGTGCAAAAAAAACGTGTTTGATCAGAAAACAACCTGTGCTTGCTCTTGGTGGGAATTGTTGGGCTTCTGTAAATAACATCATAGAGTATGGTCTAGACCGATTCTCTGGTGAGGACGGGTTGATTCTGCAAGATTGCAGGTCACCATCCCAGAAATTTCAATTTCATTTTAATGTTGGCAGATACAGAGTTCAGTACATGCGTGGTGACCAGAAACAGGAAATACTGGCTGTTTGAGAAGAAACAAGAACATCACAGACCTGGGTCACTATTCTTTCACAATATGGGCTGATCACCTAACCTTCGCAATTTGAGACAGTTTTCTCATACTTTTGAGATACTTTTCTTGTATTTTTTTGATACTTTTCTTGTATTTTTTAGATTCATTTCTTGTATTTTTTAGATACTTTTCTTGTACTTTTTAGATACTTTTCTTGTATTTTTTGATACTTTTTAGGTTGAAGTTTTCTCTGCACCAGTCAGACTCACAGGTAAACTAGTAATGAACACAGCAGTGTGTATCTTTACTTTCAACACGGTGTGGGCTCCCTGTCTTGTACATCACACGCCACAGCAGATCTTTGGTTTAGTGAGAAATTTTATTTGGTATCTGTGAGTAACTACACAGTGTTCTCATACATGTCATCTGCAGTTCATCAAACTCTTATAATTATAAAAATTAGGGCAATATAATCAACTTACATCTAATACAAAACAAATCAGTCTAGGAGTGAGTGGCGCGATATGTGAATTGCTTTCAAAGGACACGGCTTTTGAGCATCATGGAACCGAGATTGGAAAACGAGTACACGTGATGTTTTGAACTATCAACAAACACGTCTCTGTGGCGCAATTGGCCACGCGCTCGGCTGTTAACCGGAGGATGGTGGTTCAAGCCCACCCAGGGACGATTCCTCTTTAGCCCTTGGAAGTTCACGCTCTTTGAACGTTTCGTCCACTGCGAAGTACCTCTTGTCAAACAGGACTAGTGCCACGTTGTCCCTTGATCTCGCCTAGCTCATCCCTTTGTCCTCTTGTGACTCCAGAGGCCTTAACGGTGTTGGCTTTTCCGCTACCACATGCCATCCTAGAAGTGAATAGCAAGTCTGTTTTTCTTTGCTTTTACTGAAAAAGGAATGAAAGACGTTAACGAGCCCATTGATTTCATGAAACATTCACGGGAAAGTCTGTCAAATAACCAAAGCGCATGGCGCCGTGGCTTAGTTGGTCAAAGTGCCTGTCTAGTAAACAGGAGATCCTGGGTTCAAATCCCAGCGGTGCCTGAGTGGCATTTTTAATAACGATGTGCCACTTCCCAAGACAAAAACGAGAATAACCTCATGTGCGTTCTATGCAGCTTCAAGAAAAACGCAAGTGAACAAGTAAGAGCGGCAATCCGAATACTTGATTACAAAACGAGACCTGAAACAGGTAGCGTAGTTGCCTGCGGCGGGTGCTGTGGCTTAGTTGGTGAAAGCGCCTGTCTTGTAAACAGGAGATCCAGGGTTCAAATCCCAGCAGTGCCTTTACAACTTAATGTGTCCACGGGAGCCTCTACCTATTCAAATCTGAAAACAAGAAATTGCTCCCTTAACACACTTAAACACCCTCTGACTGAATCAGCTGTTTCTAAAATCTGTCCTTTGATGTACTGGTCCTTACTGACTTCTGTCCTGGTGATCCCACCAGAGGCTGCTCTACATTTTCTAAAGCATGGAAGACAGACAAGTGCTACTGTTGGGCCTGCGTGAAAGTTGAACACCTTTGCTGAAAAACGCAACGAGCAGTGCAGTGGGTTTGAAACTATTCACAACACAGGAGAGACACAACCTTACACTGCTGCTTCTGCATCTTGGAATATAGACTGGTTTTAATGGGCTATTGCTGTCGAGACCTATTTTACCCAACTAATTGGTAGAAAATGCTGGCCTTGGTATCCAGAAACCAACTGGTTCCTATTATAGCAGCTTCACCAAGGAATGAATATCCTCTGGGAGCACAGCAGTGCAAAAAGAAACGTGTTTGATCAGAAAACAACCTGTGCTTGCTCTTGGTGGGAATTGTTGGGCTTCTGTAAATAACATCATAGAGTATGGTCTAGACCGATTCTCTGGTGAGGACGGGTTGATTCTGCAAGATGCAGGTCACCATCCCAGAAATTTCAATTTCATTTTAATGTTGGCAGATACAGAGTTCAGTACATGCGTGGTGACCAGAAACAGGAAATACTGGCTGTTTGAGAAGAAACAAGAACATCACAGACCTGGTCACTATTCTTTCACAATATGGGCTGATCACCTAACCTTCGCAATTTGAGACAGTTTTCTCATACTTTTGAGATACTTTTCTTGTATTTTTTGATACTTTTCTTGTATTTTTTAGATTCATTTCTTGTATTTTTTAGATACTTTTCTTGTACTTTTTAGATACTTTTCTTGTATTTTTTTGATACTTTTTAGGTTGAAGTTTTCTCTGCACCAGTCAGACTCACAGGTAAACTAGTAATGAACACAGCAGTGGTATCTTTACTTTCAACACGGTGTGGGCTCCCTGTCTTAGTACATCACACGCCCAGCAGATCTTTGGTTTAGTGAGAAATTTTATTTGGTATCTGTGAGTAACTACAGTGTTCTCATACATGTCATCTGCAGTTCATCAAACTCTTATAATTATAAAAAATTAGGGCAATATCAACTTACATCTAATACAAAAACAAATCAGTCTAGGAGTGAGTGGCGCGATATGTGAATTGCTTTCAAAGGACACGGCTTTTGAGCATCATGGAACCGAGATTGGAAAACGAGTACACGTGATGTTTTGAACTATCAACAAACACGTCTCTGTGGCGCAATTGGCCAGCGCTCGGCTGTTAACCGAGAGGATGGTGGTTCAAGCCCACCCAGGGACGATTCCTCTTAGCCCTTGGAAGTTCACGCTCTTTGAACGTTTCGTCCACTGCGAAGTACCTCTTGTCAAACAGGACTAGTGCCACGTTGTCCCTTGATCTCGCCTAGCTCATCCCTTTGTCCTCTTGTGACTCCAGAGGCCTTAACGGTGTTGGCTTTTCCGCTACCACATGCCATCCTAGAAGTGAATAGCAAGTCTGTTTTTCTTTGCTTTTACTGAAAAAGGAATGAAAGACGTTAACGAGCCCATTTGATTTCATTGAAACATTCACGGGAAAGTCTGTCAAATAACCAAAGCGCATGGCGCCGTGGCTTAGTTGGTCAAAGTGCCTGTCTAGTAAACAGGAGATCCTGGGTTCAAATCCCAGCGGTGCCTGAGTGGCATTTTTAATAACGATGTGCCACTTCCCAAAGACAAAAACGAGAATAACCTCATGTGCGTTCTATGCAGCTTCAAGAAAAACGCAAGTGAACAAGAGCGCGGCAATCCGAATACTTGATTACAAAACTGACGACCTGAAACAGGTAGCGTAGTTGCCTGCGGCGGGTGCTGTGGCTTAGTTGGTGAAAGCGCCTGTCTTGTAAACAGGAGATCCAGGGTTCAAATCCCAGCAGTGCCTTTACAACTTAATGTGTCCACGGGAGCCTCTACCTATTCAAATCTGAAAACAAGAAATTGCTCCCTTAACACACTTAAACACCCTCTGACTGAATCAGCTGTTTCTAAAATCTGTCCTTTGATGTACTGGTCCTTACTGACTTCTGTCCTGGTGATCCCACCAGAGGCTGCTCTACATTTTCTAAAGCATGGAAGACAGACAAGTGCTACTGTTGGGCCTGCGTGAAAGTTGAACACCTTTGCTGAAAAACAGCAACGAGCAGTGCAGTGGGTTTGAAACTATTCACAACACGGAGAGACACAACCTTACACTGCTGCTTCTGCATCTTGGAATATAGACTGGTTTTAATGGGCTATTGCTGTCGAGACCTATTTTACCCAACAATAATTGGTAGAAAATGCTGGCCTTGGTATCCAGAAACCAACTGGTTCCTATTTAGCAGCTTCACCAAGGAATGAATATCTGGGAGAGCACAGCAGTGCAAAAAGAAACGTGTTTGATCAGAAAACAACCTGTGCTTGCTCTTGGTGGGAATTGTTGGGCTTCTGTAAATAACATCATAGAGTATGGTCTAGACCGATTCTCTGGTGAGGACGGGTTGATTCTGCAAGATTGCAGGTCACCATCCCAGAAATTTCAATTTCATTTTAATGTTGGCAGATACAGAGTTCAGTACATGCGTGGTGACCAGAAACAGGAAATACTGGCTGTTTGAGAAGAAACAAGAACATCACAGACCTGGGTCACTATTCTTTCACAATATGGGCTGATCACCTAACCTTCGCAATTTGAGACAGTTTTCTCATACTTTTGAGATACTTTTCTTGTATTTTTTGATACTTTTCTTGTATTTTTTAGATTCATTTCTTGTATTTTTTAGATACTTTTCTTGTACTTTTTAGATACTTTTCTTGTATTTTTTGATACTTTTTAGGTTGAAGTTTTCTCTGCACCAGTCAGACTCACAGGTAAACTAGTAATGAACACAGCAGTGTGTATCTTTACTTTCAACACGGTGTGGGCTCCCGTCTTGGTACATCACACGCCACAGCAGATCTTTGGTTTAGTGAGAAATTTTATTTGGTATCTGTGAGTACTACACAGTGTTCTCATACATGTCATCTGCAGTTCATCAAACTCTTATAATTATAAAAAATTAGGGCAATATAACTTACATCTAATACAAAAACAAATCAGTCTAGGAGTGAGTGGCGCGATATGTAATTGCTTTCAAAGGACACGGCTTTTGAGCATCATGGAACCGAGATTGGAAAACGAGTACACGTGATGTTTTGAACTATCAACAAACCGTCTCTGTGGCGCAATTGGCCAGCGCGCTCGGCTGTTAACCGAGAGGATGGTGGTTCAAGCCCACCCAGGGACGATTCCTCTTAGCCCTTGGAAGTTCACGCTCTTTGAACGTTTCGTCCACTGCGAAGTACCTCTTGTCAAACAGGACTAGTGCCACGTTGTCCCTTGATCTCGCCTAGCTCATCCCTTTGTCCTCTTGTGACTCCAGAGGCCTTAACGGTGTTGGCTTTTCCGCTACCACATGCCATCCTAGAAGTGAATAGCAAGTCTGTTTTTCTTTGCTTTTACTGAAAAAGGAATGAAAGACGTTAACGAGCCCATTTGATTTCATTGAAACATTCACGGGAAAGTCTGTCAAATAACCAAAGCGCATGGCGCCGTGGCTTAGTTGGTCAAAGTGCCTGTCTAGTAAACAGGAGATCCTGGGTTCAAATCCCAGCGGTGCCTGAGTGGCATTTTTAATAACGATGTGCCACTTCCCAAGACAAAAACGAGAATAACCTCATGTGCGTTCTATGCAGCTTCAAGAAAAACGCAAGTGAACAAGTAGAGCGCGGCAATCCGAATACTTGATTACAAAACTAGACGACCTGAAACAGGTAGCGTAGTTGCCTGCGGCGGGTGCTGTGGCTTAGTTGGTGAAAGCGCCTGTCTTGTAAACAGGAGGATCCAGGTTCAAATCCCAGCAGTGCCTTTACAACTTAATGTGTCCACGGGAGCCTCTACCTATTCAAATCTGAAAACAAGAAATTGCTCCCTTAACACACTTAAACACCCTCTGACTGAATCAGCTGTTTCTAAAATCTGTCCTTTGATGTACTGGTCCTTACTGACTTCTGTCCTGGTGATCCCACCAGAGGCTGCTCTACATTTTCTAAAGCATGGAAGACAGACAAGTGCTACTGTTGGGCCTGCGTGAAAGTTGAACACCTTTGCTGAAAAACAGCAACGAGCAGTGCAGTGGGTTTGAAACTATTCACAACACAGGAGAGACACAACCTTACACTGCTGCTTCTGCATCTTGGAATATAGACTGGTTTTAATGGGCTATTGCTGTCGAGACCTATTTTACCCAACAATAATTGGTAGAAAATGCTGGCCTTGGTATCCAGAAACCAACTGGTTCCTAATAGCAGCTTCACCAAGGAATGATATCCTCTGGGAGAGCACAGCAGTGCAAAAAGAAACGTGTTTGATCAGAAAACAACCTGTGCTTGCTCTTGGTGGGAATTGTTGGGCTTCTGTAAATAACATCATAGAGTATGGTCTAGACCGATTCTCTGGTGAGGACGGGTTGATTCTGCAAGATGCAGGTCACCATCCCAGAAATTTCAATTTCATTTTAATGTTGGCAGATACAGAGTTCAGTACATGCGTGGTGACCAGAAACAGGAAATACTGGCTGTTTGAGAAGAAACAAGAACACACAGACCTGGGTCACTATTCTTTCACAATATGGGCTGATCACCTAACCTTCGCAATTTGAGACAGTTTTCTACTTTTGAGATACTTTTCTTGTATTTTTTGATACTTTTCTTGTATTTTTTAGATTCATTTCTTGTATTTTTTAGATACTTTTCTTGTACTTTTTAGATACTTTTCTTGTATTTTTTGATACTTTTGGTTGAAGTTTTCTCTGCACCAGTCAGACTCACAGGTAAACTAGTAATGAACACAGCAGTGTGTATCTTTACTTTCAACACGGTGTGGGCTCCCTGTCTTAGTACATCACACGCCACAGCAGATCTTTGGTTTAGTGAGAAATTTTATTTGGTATCTGTGAGTAACTACACAGTGTTCTCATACATGTCATCTGCAGTTCATCAAACTCTTATAATTATAAAAAATTAGGGCAATATAATCAACTTACATCTAATACAAAAACAAATCAGTCTAGGAGTGGTGCGCGAGTGAATTGCTTTCAAAGGACACGGCTTTTGAGCATCATGGAACCGAGATTGGAAAACGAGTACACGTGATGTTTTGAACTATCAACAAACACGTCTCTGTGGCGCAATTGGCCAGCGCGCTCGGCTGTTAACCGAGAGGATGGTGGTTCAAGCCCACCCAGGGACGATTCCTCTTTAGCCCTTGGAAGTTCACGCTCTTTGAACGTTTCGTCCACTGCGAAGTACCTCTTGTCAAACAGGACTAGTGCCACGTTGTCCCTTGATCTCGCCTAGCTCATCCCTTTGTCCTCTTGTGACTCCAGAGGCCTTAACGGTGTTGGCTTTTCCGCTACCACATGCCATCCTAGAAGTGAATAGCAAGTCTGTTTTTCTTTGCTTTTACTGAAAAAGGAATGAAAGACGTTAACGAGCCCATTTGATTTCATTGAAACATTCACGGGAAAGTCTGTCAAATAACCAAAGCGCATGGCGCCGTGGCTTAGTTGGTCAAAGTGCCTGTCTAGTAAACAGGAGATCCTGGGTTCAAATCCCAGCGGTGCCTGAGGCATTTTTAATAACGATGTGCCACTTCCCAAGACAAAAACGAGAATAACCTCATGTGCGTTCTATGCAGCTTCAAGAAAAACGCAAGTGAACAAGAAGAGCGTGGCAATCCGAATACTTGATTACAAAACTAGACGACCTGAAACAGGTAGCGTAGCTCCCTGCGCGGGTGCTGTGGCTTAGTTGGTGAAAGCGCCTGTCTTGTAAACAGGAGATCCTGGGTTCAAATCCCAGCAGTGCCTTTACAACTTAATGTGTCCACGGGAGCCTCTACCTATTCAAATCTGAAAACAAGAAATTGCTCCCTTAACACACTTAAACACCCTCTGACTGAATCAGCTGTTTCTAAAATCTGTCCTTTGATGTACTGGTCCTTACTGACTTCTGTCCTGGTGATCCCACCAGAGGCTGCTCTACATTTTCTAAAGCATGGAAGACAGACAAGTGCTACTGTTGGGCCTGCGTGAAAGTTGAACACCTTTGCTGAAAAACAGCAACGAGCAGTGCAGTGGGTTTGAAACTATTCACAACACAGGAGAGACACAACCTTACACTGCTGCTTCTGCATCTTGGAATATAGACTGGTTTTAATGGGCTATTGCTGTCGAGACCTATTTTACCCAACAATAATTGGTAGAAAATGCTGGCCTTGGTATCCAGAAACCAACTGGTTCCTATTATAGCAGCTTCACCAAGGAATGAATATCCTCTGGGAGAGCACAGCAGTGCAAAAAGAAACGTGTTTGATCAGAAAACAACCTGTGCTTGCTCTTGGTGGGAATTGTTGGGCTTCTGTAAATAACATCATAGAGTATGGTCTAGACCGATTCTCTGGTGAGGACGGGTTGATTCTGCAAGACTGCAGGTCACCATCCCAGAAATTTCAATTTCATTTTAATGTTGGCAGATACAGAGTTCAGTACATGCGTGGTGACCAGAAACAGGAAATACTGGCTGTTTGAGAAGAAACAAGAACATCACAGACCTGGGTCACTATTCTTTCACAATATGGGCTGATCACCTAACCTTCGCAATTTGAGACAGTTTTCTCATACTTTTGAGATACTTTTCTTGTATTTTTTGATACTTTTCTTGTATTTTTTAGATTCTTTTCTCGTACTTTTTAGTACTTTATTGTTTTTAGATACTTTTCTTGTATTTTTAGATACTTTTCTTGTATTTTTTTATACTTTTTAGGTTGAAGTTTTCTCTGCACCAGTCAGACTCACAGGTAAACTAGTAATGAACACAGCAGTGTATCTTTACTTTCAACACGGTGTGGGCTCCCTGTCTTGGTACATCACACGCCACAGCAGATCTTTGGTTTAGTGAGAAATTTTATTTGGTATCTGTGAGTACTAACAGTGTTCTCATACATGTCATCTGCAGTTCATCAAACTCTTATAATTATAAAAAATTAGGGCAATATAATCAACTTACATCTAATACAAAAACAAATCAGTCTAGGAGTGAGTGGCGCGATATGTGAATTGCTTTCAAAGGACACGGCTTTTGAGCATCATGGAACCGAGATTGGAAAACGAGTACACGTGATGTTTTGAACTATCAACAAACACGTCTCTGTGGCGCAATTGGCCAGCGCGCTCGGCTGTTAACCGAGAGGATGGTGGTTCAAGCCCACCCAGGGACGATTCCTCTTAGCCCTTGGAAGTTCACGCTCTTTGAACGTTTCGTCCACTGCGAAGTACCTCTTGTCAAACAGGACTAGTGCCACGTTGTCCCTTGATCTCGCCTAGCTCATCCCTTTGTCCTCTTGTGACTCCAGAGGCCTTAACGGTGTTGGCTTTTCCGCTACCACATGCCATCCTAGAAGTGAATAGCAAGTCTGTTTTTCTTTGCTTTTACTGAAAAAATGAAAGACGTTAACGAGCCCATTTGATTTCATTGAAATTCACGGGAAAGTCTGTCAAATAACCAAAGCGCATGGCGCCGTGGCTTAGTTGGTCAAAGTGCCTGTCTAGTAAACAGGAGTCCTGGGTTCAAATCCCAGCGGTGCCTGAGTGGCATTTTTAATAACGATGTGCCACTTCCCAAAGACAAAAACGAGAATAACCTCATGTGCGTTCTATGCAGCTTCAAGAAAACGCAAGTGAACAAGAAGAGCGGGCAATCCGAATACTTATTACAAAACTAGACGACCTGAAACAGGTAGCGTAGTTGCCTGCGGCGGGTGCTGTGGCTTAGTTGGTGAAAGCGCCTGTCTTGTAAACAGGAGATCCTGGGTTCAAATCCCAGCAGTGCCTTTACAACTTAATGTGTCCACGGGAGCCTCTACCTATTCAAATCTGAAAACAAGAAATTGCTCCCTTAACACACTTAAACACCCTCTGACTGAATCAGCTGTTTCTAAAATCTGTCCTTTGATGTACTGGTCCTTACTGACTTCTGTCCTGGTGATCCCACCAGGCTGCTCTACATTTTCTAAAGCATGGAAGACAGACAAGTGCTACTGTTGGGCCTGCGTGAAAGTTGAACACCTTTGCTGAAAAACAGCAACGAGCAGTGCAGTGGGTTTGAAACTATTCACAACACAGGAGAGACACAACCTTACACTGCTGCTTCTGCATCTTGGAATATAGACTGGTTTTAATGGGCTATTGCTGTCGAGACCTATTTTACCCAACAATAATTGGTAGAAAATGCTGGCCTTGGTATCCAGAAACCAACTGGTTCCTATTATAGCAGCTTCACCAAGGAATGAATATCCTCTGGAGAGCACAGCAGTGCAAAAAGAAACGTGTTTGATCAGAAAACAACCTGTGCTTGCTCTTGGTGGGAATTGTTGGGCTTCTGTAAATAACATCATAGAGTATGGTCTAGACCGATTCTCTGGTGAGACGGGTTGATTCTGCAAGACTGCAGGTCACCATCCCAGAAATTTCAATTTCATTTTAATGTTGGCAGATACAGAGTTCAGTACATGCGTGGTGACCAGAAACAGGAAATACTGGCTGTTTGAGAAGAAACAAGAACATCACAGACCTGGGTCACTATTCTTTCACAATATGGGCTGATCACCTAACCTTCGCAATTTGAGACAGTTTTCTCATACTTTTCTTGTATTTTTTTGATACTTTTTAGGTTGAAGTTTTCTCTGCACCAGTCAGACTCACAGGTAAACCAGTAATGAACACAGCAGTGTGTATCTTTACTTTCAACACGTGTGGGCTCCCCGTCTTGGTACATCACACGCCACAGCAGATCTTTGGTTTAGTGAGAAATTTTATTGGTATCTGTGAGTAACTACACAGTGTTCTCATACATGTCATCTGCAGTTCATCAAACTCTTATAATTATAAAAAATTAGGGCAATATAATCAACTTACATCTAATACAAAAACAATCAGTCTAGGAGTGAGTGGCGCGATATGTGAATTGCTTTCAAAGGACACGGCTTTTGAGCATCATGGAACCGAGATTGGAAAACGAGTACACGTGATGTTTTGAACTATCAACAATCAAGTCTCTGTGGTGCAATTGGCCAGCGCGCTTGACTGTTAACCGAGAGGTGGTGTTCAAGCCCACCCAGGGACGATTCCTCTATAGCCCTTGGAAGTTCACGCTCTTTGAACGTTTCGTCCACTGCGAAGTACCTCGTCAAACAGGACTAGTGCCACGTTGTCCCTTGATCTTGCCTAGCTCATCCCTTTGTCCTCTTGTGACTCCAGAGGCCTTAACGGTGTTGGCTTTTCCGCTACCACATGCCATCCTAGAAGTGAATAGCAAGTCTGTTTTTCTTTGCTTTTACTGAAAAAGGAATGAAAGCGTTAACGAGCCCATTTGATTTCATTGAAACATTCACGGGAAAGTCTGTCAAATAACCAAAGCGCATGGCGCCGTGGCTTAGTTGGTCAAAGTGCCTGTCTAGTAAACAGGAAATGCTGGGTTCAAATCCCAGCGGTGCCTGCTGGCATTTTTCATAACGATGTGCCACTTCCCAAGGACAAAAACGAGAATAACCTCATGTGCGTTCTATGCAGCTTCAAGAAAAACGCAAGTGAACAAAGAGCGCGGCAATCCGAATACTTGATTACAAAACTAGACGACCTGAAACAGGTAGCGTAGTTGCCTGCGGCGGTGCTGTGGCTTAGTTGGTGAAAGCGCCTGTCTTGTAAACAGGAGGATCCAGGGTTCAAATCCCAGCAGTGCCTTTACAACTTAATGTGTCCACGGGAGCCTCTACCTATTCAAATCTGAAAACAAGAAATTGCTCCCTTAACACACTTAAACACCCTGACTGAATCAGCTGTTTCTAAAATCTGTCCTTTGATGTACTGGTCCTTACTGACTTCTGTCCTGGTGATCCCACCAGAGGCTGCTCTACATTTTCTAAAGCATGGAACAGACAAGTGCTACTGTTGGGCCTGCGTGAAAGTTGAACACCTTTGCTGAAAAACCAACGAGCAGTGCAGTGGGTTTGAAACTATTCACAACACAGGAGAGACACAACCTTACACTGCTGCTTCTGCATCTTGGAATATAGACTGGTTTTAATGGGCTATTGCTGTCGAGACCTATTTTACCCAACAATAATTGGTAGAAAATGCTGGCCTTGGTATCCAGAAACCAACTGGTTCCTATTATAGCAGCTTCACCAAGTGAATATCCTCTGGGAGAGCACAGCAGTGCAAAAAGAAACGTGTTTGATCAGAAAACAACCTGTGCTTGCTCTTGGTGGGAATTGTTGGGCTTCTGTAAATAACATCATAGAGTATGGTCTAGACCGATTCTCTGGTGAGGACGGGTTGATTCTGCAAGATTGCAGGTCACCATCCCAGAAATTTCAATTTCATTTTAATGTTGGCAGATACAGAGTTCAGTACATGCGTGGTGACCAGAAACAGGAAATACTGGCTGTTTGAGAAGAAACAAGAACATCACAGACCTGGGTCACTATTCTTTCACATATGGGCTGATCACCTAACCTTCGCAATTTGAGACAGTTTTCTCATACTTTTGAGATACTTTTCTTGTATTTTTTGATACTTTTCTTGTATTTTTAGATTCATTTCTTGTATTTTTAGATACTTTTCTTGTACTTTTTAGATACTTTTCTTGTATTTTTTTGATACTTTTAGGTTGAAGTTTTCTCTGCACCAGTCAGACTCACAGGTAAACTAGTAATGAACACAGCAGTGTGTATCTTTACTTTCAACACGGTGTGGGCTCCCTGTCTTAGTACTCACACGCCACAGCAGATCTTTGGTTTAGTGAGAAATTTTATTTGGTATCTGTGAATAACTACACAGTGTTCTCATACATGTCATCTGCAGTTCATCAAACTCTTATAATTATAAAAAATTAGGGCAATATAATCAACTTACATCTAATACAAAACAAATCAGTCTAGGAGTGAGTGGCGCGATATGTGAATTGCTTTCAAAGGACACGGCTTTTGAGCATCATGGAACCGAGATTGGAAAACGAGTACACGTGATGTTTGAACTATCAACAAACACGTC